>NC_053039.3:93009316-93727686 GCF_002575655.3 Aegilops tauschii subsp. strangulata
GTGCAGCAAGGTGGCCCAATCCTTTTTGTAGAAAAGGACAAGCATGGACAAACTCTTATATAGAGAAAAGCGCTCCTGAGGACACATGGGAATTATCGTCAAGCTAGTTTTCATCACGTTCATATGATTCGCGTTCGGTACTTTGATAATTTGATATGTGGGTGGACCGGTGCTTGGGTGCTGTCCTTACTTGGACAAGCATCCCACTTATGATTAATCCCTATTGCAAGCATCCGCAACTACAAAAGAAGTATTAAGGTAAACCT
Source organism: Aegilops tauschii subsp. strangulata (assembly GCF_002575655.3). Taxonomy (NCBI): domain Eukaryota; kingdom Viridiplantae; phylum Streptophyta; class Magnoliopsida; order Poales; family Poaceae; genus Aegilops; species Aegilops tauschii. The sequence goes on from NC_053039.3 coordinate 93,009,583, forward strand.
AACCATAGCATGAAACATATGGATCCAAATCAACCCCTCACGAAGCAACGCATAAACTAGGGTTTAAGCTTCTGTCACTCTAGCAACCCATCATCTACTTATTACTTCCCAATGCCTTCCTCTAGGCCCAAATAATGGTGAAGTGTCATGTAGTCGACATTCACATAACACCACTAGAGGAGAGACAACATACATCTCATCAAAATATCGAACGAATACCAAATTCACATGACTACTAATAGCAAGACTTCTCTCATGTCCTCAGGAACAAACGTAACTACTCACAAATCATATTCATGTTCATAATCAGAGGGGTATTAATATGCATAATGGATCTGAACATATGATCTTCCACCAAATAAACCAACTAGCATCAACTACAAGGAGTAATCAACACTACTAGCAACCCACAGGTACCAATCTGAGGCTTTGGGACAAAGATTGGATACAAGAGATGAACTAGGGTTTTAGAGGAGATGGTGCTGGTGAAGATGTTGATGGAGATTGGCCCCCTCCCGATGAGAGGAGCGTTGGTGATGACGATGGCGATGATTTCCCCCTCCCGGAGGGATGTTTCCCCGGCAGAACAGCTCTGCCGGAGCCCTAGATTGCTTCCGCCAAGGTTCCGCCTCGTGGCGGCGGAGTTTCTTCCCGAAAGCTTGCTTATGATTTTTTTCTCGGACAAAAGACTTCATATAGCAGAAGATGGGCACCGGAGGGCCACCAGGGGGCCCACGAGGCAGGAGGGCGCTCCCAGGGGGTAGGGCGCGCCTCCCACCCTCGTGGCCAGGGTGTGGCCCCCCTCTGGTATTTTCTTCGTCCAGTATTTTTTATTAATTCCAAAAATGACTTCCGTGAAGTTTCAGGACTTTTGGAGCAGTGCAGAATAGGTCTTTAATATTTGCTCCTTTTCCAGCCCAGAATTCCAGCTGCATGCATTCTCCCTCTTTATGTAAACCTTGTAAAATAAGAGAGAATAGGCATAAGTATTGTGACATAACGTGTAATAACAGCTCATAATGCAATAAATATGGATATAAAAGCATGATGCAAAATGGACGTATCAACTCCCCCAAGCTTAGACCTCGCTTGTCCTCAAGCGGAAGCCGATAACGATAAATATGTCCACATGTTTAGAGATAGAGGTGTCGATAAAATAAAATACAGACATGAGGGCATCATGATCATTCTTATAACAACAACATATATGGATATTGTCATATGATTTCTTATGCTCAAGTAATAATCTATTCACAATGTCAAGTATGAATCAAAAACTTCATTGAGAACCAACGAACTACAATCTCACTCATTGAAGCAATTGCAATTTATCATAACATCGGAAAGAGTCTATGTAAGAGCTTTTCAGCAAGTCCACATACTCAACTATCATTTAGTCTTTCACAATTGCTAACACTCACGCAATACTTGTGGTTACGGAGTTTTAATCGGACACAGAGAAAGATAGGGGCTTATAGTTTCGCCTCCCAACCTTTTACCTCAAGGGTAATGTCAACAATAATAGTTCATGCTAACTTACATCCAGTTGGATATATATATCAGGATCTTTCCAACACAAGGTGCTTGCCAAAGGATGAAATGTAAAAAGGAAAGGTGAAGATCACCATGACTCTTACATAAGGGTAAGAGATAAAAGTAAAAGATAGGCCCTTCGCAGAGGGAAGCAGAGGTTGTCATGCGCTTTCATGGTTGGATGCACGAAATCTTAATGCAAAAGAACGTCACTTTATATTGCCACTTGTGATATGGACCTTTTTTATGCGGTCCGTCGCTTTTCTTTCTTCCACATCACAAGATCGTATAAAGCTTATTTCCTCCATACTAATAAGTCATACATATTTAGAGAGCAATTTTTATTGCTTGCACCGATGACAACTTACTTGAAGGATCTTACTCAATCCATAGGTAGATATGATGGACTCTCATGGCAAAACTGGGTTTAAGGGAATTTGGAAGCACAAGTAGTATCTCTACTTGGTGCAAAGAATTGGCTAGCATGAGGGAGAAAGGCAAGCTCAACATGTTGGATGATCCATGACAATATACTTTATTTCGGATATAAGAAAACATAACCCATTACGTTGTCTTCCTTGTCCAACATCAACTCTTTAGCATGTCATATTTTAATGAGTGCTCACAATCATAAAAGATGTCCAAGATAGTATATCTATATGTGAAACCTCTCTTTCTTTATTACTTCCTATTAATTGCAACGATGACCAAAGCTATGTTTGTCAACTCTCAACAACTTTTAATCATCATACTCTTTCTATGTGAAGTCATTATTCTCCATAAGATCAATACGATCTCTTTATTTCTTTTTATCCATTCTCTTTTCTTTTATTCCCTCAAGATCATGGCAAAATAATCAAGCCCTTGACTCAACACTAATCTTTATTATATATAGCTCCCTGACTCGATTACATGGAGGGATCATAAAGCAAAACTCAAAACTAGATCATACCAAAAACTTTGTTCTACTAGATCATGATATTACTAAAAGGGTCGAACTAAGAAAAACGGTAAAGATAGGAGTGTGATGGTGATACGATACCGGGGCACCTCCCCCAAGCTTGGCAATTGCCAAGGGGAGTGCCCATACCCTTGTGATTATATCTCCTTCTTCGGGGGTGGTGATGTGATATTCCTGGCGATGATGCCCCTCAGGATACGATTCTCCTCCTCGAGCTTATTAACTTGCTGCTTGAGGTCCATTATTTCCTTATGAAGCCTTCCTGTAACGGCTAAAGCTCCTTGCACCCATGGGTTCTGCATAGCTGCGGGAGAACAAGTGACACTCTTCTTCATATTTCATAAGAAAGAAATCTAACATTGGAAGGGATAACCGAGTTTGGAATAGCCGAGCTCTGTAGTTCCCCCATCGTGAATCCGGCCTGGAAGCGAGAAGTGACTTCTTGATCCTCCTCCATGGCATCTATCCTTTTCAAATCGGCCTCCATCTCTTCCTCCGTTGCTGGCCCAAAGTGGTCAGCATCGCTGTTTGTTTCTGGTCCCGGTGTCGGATGAGACACCCGACTCTCCCCGATCGACTCTTGAGAAGACATCTTGCTCTAATCTGCGGCAGATACAGCTCGAAACCAAAAACAGAGGATAATTGCGTGATACGGTGGTCAAAACCTTCGGGAGATTATATAATGAATTTTTACCGACCGAAAGAAGTATCGTGCAAGAAAACGGAGTCCGGAGAGCGCACGGGGTGCCCACGAGGTAGGGGGCGCGCCCAGGGGGTAGGGCGTGCCCTCCACCCTCGTGGAGGCCTCGTGTCCTTCCCTGACTGCTTCTTATTTTCCTATTTTTCTAAATATTCCAAAACGGAGAAAAATTGCCATTAGAACTGTTTTGGAGTCGGTTTACTTACCGTACCACGTACCTATTCCTTTTAGGAGTCTGAAACGTTCTGGAAAGTGTCTCTTATGTATTCCTCCGGGGTCATGGTTTCATTAACATTAGTTTCAACATTTATGGGATTACCTGAGATATAATGTTTGATTCTTTGACCGTTCACCACCTTCGGATTTGTGCCTTCGAAGTTGTTGATTTTTATGGCACCGGAACGATAGACCTCCTCGATAACGTAAGGACCTTCCCATTTAGAGAGAAGCTTTCCTGCAAAAAATCTCAAACGAGAGTTGTACAGCAACACATAATCACCTACATTAAACTCACGCTTTTGTATTCTTTTGTCATGCCATCTTTTAACATTTTCTTTGAACAACTTGGCATTCCCATAGGCTTGGGTTCTCCATTCATCAGGTGAGCTAATGTCAAATAGCCTCTTCTCACCGGCAAGTTTGAAATCATAATTGAGCTCCTTAATGGCCCAATTTGCCTTATGTTCTAATTCGAGAGGTAAGTGACATGCTTTTCCATAAACCATTTTATACGGAGACATACCCATAGGATTTTTATATGCAGTTCTATAGGCCCATAATGCATCATCAAGTTTCTTGGACCAATTCTTTCTAGATCTATTAACGGTCTTTTGCAAAATTAATTTGAGCTCTCTATTACTCAATTCTACTTGACCACTAGATTGTGGGTGATAAGGAGATGCAATTCTATGATTAACATCATACTTAGCTAGCATTTTACGAAAAGCACCATGAATAAAATGTGAACCACCATCGGTCATTAAATATCTAGGGACTCCAAACCTCGAAAAAATAACTTCTTTAAGCATCTTAATAGAAGTGTTATGATCAGCACTACTAGTTGGAATAGCTTCTACCCACTTAGTAACGTAATCAACAACAACTAAAATATGTGTGTACCCATTAGAGGAAGGAAAAGGTCCCATATAATCAAAGCCCCAAACATCAAATGGTTCAATAACAAGTGAATAATTCATAGGCATTTCCTGACGTCTACTAATATTACCAATTCTTTGACATTCATCACAAGATAAGACAAACTTACGAGCATCCTTGAAGAGAGTAGGCCAATAAAACCAGATTGCAATACCTTATGCGCAGTTCTATCTCCAGTGTGGTGTCCTCCATAAGCTTCGGAGTGACACTTGCGTAGTATCTGTTCCTGTTCATGCTCAGGTACACAACGTCTAATAACACCATCTACTCCTTCTTTATAAAGATGTGGGTCATCCTAGAAGTAATGTCTTAAATCATAGAAAAACTTTTTCTTTTGTTGGTATGTGAAACTAGGTGGTATAAATTTAGCAACAATATAATTAGCATAATCAGCATACCATGGAGCAATACGAGAAGTATTTATGACAGCTAATTGTTCATCAGGAAAGCTATCATCAATAGGTAGTGGGTCATCAAGAACATTCTCTAACCTAGACAAGTTGTCTGCAACGGGGTTCTCAGCTCCCTTTCTATCAATAATATGCAAATCAAATTCTTGTAGCAAGAGAACCCATCTAATAAGTCTAGGTTTAGCATCTTTCTTTTCCATAAGGTATTTAATAGCAGCATGATCAATGTGAATAGTTACTTTAGAATCAACAATATTAGGTCTAAACTTATCACAAGCAAATACAACTGCTAAGAATTCTTTTTCAGTAGTAGCATAATTTCTCTGGGCATTGTCTAGAGTTTTACTAGCATATTGAATAACATTTAATTTCTTATCAACCCTTTGCCCTAGAACAGCACCTACAGCATAATCACTAGCATCACACATAATTTCAAAGGGTAAATTCCAATCAGGAGGCTGAACAATAGGTGCAGAAATCAATGCTTTCTTAAGTATTTCAAATGCTTCTACACAATCATCATCAAAGACAAAAGGAATATCTTTTTGTAATAGATTAGTCAGAGGCCGAGAAATTTTTGAGAAGTCCTTAATGAACCTCCTATCAAAACCGGCATGACCAAGGAAGCTTCTTATACCTTTAATGTCCTTGGGACACGACATCTTTTCAATAGCATCAACTTTAGCTTTATCAACTTCAATACCCCTTTCAGAAATTTTATGCCCCAAGACAATACCTTCATTAACCATAAAGTGGCACTTTTCCCAGTTCAAGACAAGATTAGTTTCTTCACATCTCTGCAAAACTCGATCAAGGTTGCTCAAGCAATCGTCAAAAGAGGACCCATAAACGGAGAAATTGTCCATGAAAACCTCACAAATCTTTTCACAAAAGTCAGAGAATATAGCCATCATGCATCTTTGAAAGATAGCAGGTGCATTACATAAACCAAAAGGCATACGTCTATAAGCAAAAGTACCGAAAGGGAAAGTAAAAGTAGTCTTTGCTTGATCATCAGCTGACACAGGTATTTGAGAGAAACCAGAGTAACCATCTAGAAAGCAAAAATGTGTATGTTTGGATAATCTTTCTAGCATTTGATCAATGAATGGCAAGGGGTAATGATGTTTTTAGTAGCTTTATTTAATTTACGGAAATCAATTACCATCCTATAACCTGTAATAATTCTTTGCGGAATCAATTCATCTTTATCATTAGGAACGACAGTAATACCTCCCTTCTTTGGGACACAATGGACAGGACTTACCCACTGACTATCAGCAACGGGATAAATTATACCTGCCTCAAGGAGCTTTAATATTTCCTTTCTTACCACTTCTTTCATCTTAGGATTTAACCGTCGTTGATGATCAATAACCGGTTTGGCATCTTTTCTCCAAATTTATCTTGTGTTGACATAGAGTGGGACTAATGCCCTTAAGATCATCAAGAGTATATCCAATAGCAGTGCGGTGCTTCTTCAGAGTTTTCAATAATTTTTCTTCCTCCTTCTCTGAAAGGTTAGCACTAATAATAACAGGATATATCTTCTTTTCATCAAGATAAGGATATTTAAGAGTATCAGGTAATGGTTTAAGCTCAAACACGGGATCACCCTTGGGTGGAGGAGGATTCCCTAGGATTTCAACAGGCAAATTGTGTTTCAGAATAGCTCCCTGTTTAAAGAATACTTCATCTATTTCCCTTCTTTCATTCATAAACATGTCATTTTCATGGTCTAGAAAATATTTTTCTAAAGGATCATTAGGAGGCACAACAATAGAAGAAAGACCAATAATTTCATCCTTACTAGGCAATTCCTCATCACGGGGTTGTCTACGAAATTTAGAAAAAATAAACTCATGAGACATATCATCCAAACCAATAGTAACAACATCCTTTTCGCAGTCTATCTTAGCATTAACAGTGTTCAAGAAGGGTCTACCAAATATAATGGGACAAAAGCTATCTTGTGGGGAACCAAGAACAAGAAAATCGGCAGGATATTTAGTTTTCACACACAAGACTTCAACATCTCTAACAATCCCGATCGGTGAAATAGTATCTCTATTGGCAAGTTTAATTGTGACATCAATTTCTTCTAACTCAGCGGGTGCAATATCATGCATAATTTCTTGATATAAGGAAATAGGTATTGCACTAGCACTAGCACCCATATCACACAAGCCATGATAACAATGATCTCCTATTTTAACAAAAATAACAGGCATGCCTACCACATGTCTATGTTTATCTTTAGCACCAGGTTTAGCAATTCTAGCAGTTTCCTCACGGAAATAAATAACGTGCCCATCAATATTATCAGCCAAGAGATCCTTAACCATAGCAATATTAGGTTCAACCTTAACTTGCTCAGGGGGTGTATATGTTCTAATATTGCTTTTACGAACCACAGTTGAAGCTTTAGCATGATCCTTTATCCTAACAGGGAAAGGTGGTTTCTCAACATAAGCAGTAGGAACAATAGGATCATTATAAGTGATAATCTTTTCTTCAACTTTAATAGGTTCAACTACTTTTACTTCTATGGGAGGATGATATTTAAACCACTTCTCCTTAGGGAGATCAACATGAGCAGCAAAAGATTCACAAAAAGAAGCTACTATCTCAGCGTCAAGTCCATATTTAGTGCTAAATTTACGGAAAACATCGGTATCCATAAAAGATTTAACACAATCAAACTTAGGTGTTATACCTGACTCCTTACCTTCGTCGAGATCCCAATCTTCGGAGTTGCGTTTAATTCTTTCCAATAAATCCCATTTGACTTCAGTAGTCTTCATCATAAAAGAACCAGTACAAGAAGTATCGAGCATGGAGCGATTGTTGTCAGAAAGCCGAGCATAAAATTTTTGAATTTCTCTTGAGAGCTCATGATTGGGGCATGAATATAACATTGAATTAAGCCTCCCGCAAGCTTGAGCGATGCTTTCTCCTTCGCGAGGCCAAAAATTATATATATAATTATGATCACGATGAACAAGATGCATAGGATAAAACTTCGCATGAAATTCCAATTTCAATCGTTTATAGTCCCATGATCCCATATCATCACATAGCCTATACCATGTCAATGCATCTCCCTTCAAAGATAAAGGGAAGGCCTTCTTCTTGATAACATCATCGGGCATACCTGCAAGCTTAAATAATCCACAAACTTCATCCACATAGATTAAGTGTAAATCGGGATGCAATGTTCCGTCTCCTGCAAAAGGATTAGCTAGCAGTTTCTCTATCATACCCGAAGGAATTTGAAAGTAAATATTTTCAGTAGGTTGAGTAGGTTGAGGAGCAACTATTTGCTCTACTGGTCGGAGTGAAGATACCCCGAACAAGCCCCTCAGAGGATTACTTTCCATAGTGACAAGTGATAGTAAATTTTAGCACACTATATAAAATTTTCCTTACCAAATTCCACCTACCAAAGGCGCTTCACTCCCCGGCAACGGCGCCAAAAAAGAGTCTTGATGACCCACAAGTATAGGGGATCTATCGTAGTCCTTTCGATAAGTAAGAGTGTCGAACCCAACGAGGAGCAGAAGGAAATGACAAGCGGTTTTCAGTAAGGTATTCTCTGCAAGCACTGAAATTATAGGTAACAGATAGTTTTGTGATAAGGTAATTTGTAACGAGTAACAAGTAAAAAAAGTAAATAAGGTGCAGCAAGGTGGACCAATCCTTTTTGTAGCAAAGGACAAGCCTGGACAAACTCTTATCTAGAGAAAAGCGCTCCCGAGGACACATGGGAATTATCGTCAAGCTAGTTTTCATCACGTTCATATGATTCGCGTTCGGTACTTTGATAATTTGATATGTGGGTGGACCGGTGTTTGGGTGCTGTCCTTACTTGGACAAGCATCCCACTTATGATTAACCCCTATTGCAAGCATCCGCAACTACAAAAGAAGTATTAAGGTAAACCTAACCATAGCATGAAACATATGGATCCAAATCAGCCCCTTACGAAGCAACGCATAAACTAGGGTTTAAGCTTCTGTCACTCTAGCAACCCATCATCTACTTATTACTTCCCAATGCCTTCCTCTAGGCCCAAATAATGGTGAAGTGTCATGTAGTCGACGTTCACATAACACCACTAGAGGAGAGACAACATACATCTCATCAAAATATCGAACGAATACCAAATTCACATGACTACTAATAGCAAGACTTCTCCCATGTCCTCAGGAACAAACGTAACTACTCACAAATCATATTCATGTTCATAATCAGAGGGGTATTAATATGCATAATGGATCTGAACATATGATCTTCCACCAAATAAACCAACTAGCATCAACTACAAGGAGTAATCAACACTACTAGCAACCCACAGGTACCAATCAGAGGCTTTGGGACAAAGATTGGATACAAGAGATGAACTAGGGTTTTAGAGGAGATGGTGTTGGTGAAGATGTTGATGGAGATTGCGCCCCTCCCAATGAGAGGAGCGTTGGTGATGACGATGGCGATGATTTCCCCCTCCCGGAGGGATGTTTCCCCGGCAGAACAGCTCTGCTGGAGCCCTAGATTGGTTCCGCCAAGGTTCTGCCTCATGGCGGCGGAGTTTCTTCCAGAAAGCTTGCTTATGATTTTTTCTCGGACAAAAGACTTCATATAGTAGAAGATGGTCACCGGAGGGCCACCAGAGGGCCCACGAGGCAGGGAGGCGCGCCTCCCACCCTCGTGGCCAGGGTGTGGCCCCCCTCTGGTATTTTCTTCGTCTAGTATTTTTTATTAATTCCAAAAATGACTTCCGTGAAGATTCAGGACTTTTGGAGCAGTGCAGAATAGGTCTTTAATATTTGCTCCTTTTCCAGCCCAGAATTCCAGCTGTCGGCATTCTCCCTCTTTATGTAAACCTTGTAAAACAAGAGAGAATAGGCATAAGTATTGTGACATAACGTGTAATAACAACCTATAATGCAATAAATATCGATATAAAAGCATGATGCAAAATGGACGTATCAACTCCCCCAAGCTTAGACCTCGCTTGTCCTCAAGCGGAAGCCGATAACGATAAATATGTCCACATGTTTAGAGATAGAGGTGTCGATAAAATAAAATACAGACATGAGGGCATCATGATCATTCTTATAACAGCAACATATATGGATATTGTCATATGATTTCTTATGCTCAAGTAATAATCTATTCACAATGTCAAGTATGAATCAGAAACTTCATTGAGAACCAACGAACTACAATCTCACTCATTGAAGCAATTGCAATTTATCATAACATCGGAAAGAGTCTATGTAAGAGCTTTTCAGCAAGTCCACATACTCAACTATCATTTAGTCTTTCACAATTGCTAACACTCACGCAATACTTGTGGTTACGGAGTTTTAATCGGACACAGAGAAAGATAGGGGCTTATAGTTTCGCCTCCCAACCTTTTACCTCAAGGGTAATGTCAACAATAATAGTTCATGCTAACTTACATCCAGTTGGATATATATATCAGGATCTTTCCAACACAAGGTGCTTGCCAAAGGATAAAATGTAAAAAGGAAAGGTGAAGATCACCATGACTCTTACATAAGGGTAAGAGATAAAAGTAAAAGATAGGCCCTTCGCAGAGGGAAGCAGAGGTTGTCATGCGCTTTCATGGTTGGATGCACGAAATCTTAATGCAAAAGAACGTCACTTTATATTGCCACTTGTGATATGGACCTTTTTTATGCGGTCCGTCGCTTTTCTTTCTTCCACATCACAAGATCGTATAAAGCTTATTTCCTCCATACTAATAAGTCATACATATTTAGAGAGCAATTTTTATTGCTTGCACCGATGACAACTTACTTGAAGGATCTTACTCAATCCATAGGTAGATATGGTGGACTCTCATGGCAAAACTGGGTTTAAGGGAATTTGGAAGCACAAGTAGTATCTCTACTTGGTGCAAAGAATTGGCTAGCATGAGGGAGAAAGGCAAGCTCAACATGTTGGATGATCCATGACAATATACTTTATTTAGGATATAAGAAAACATAACCCATTACGTTGTCTTCCTTGTCCAACATCAACTCTTTAGCATGTCATATTTTAATGAGTGCTCACAATCATAAAAGATGTCCAAGATAGTATATTTATATGTGAAACCTCTCTATCTTTATTACTTCCTATTAATTGCAACGATGACCAAAGCTATGTTTGTCAACTCTCAACAACCTTTAATCATCATACTCTTTCTATGTGAAGTCATTACTCTCCATAAGATCAATATGATCTCTTTATTTCTTTTTATTTTTTTCTCTTTTCTTTTATTCCCTCAAGATCATGGCAAAATAATCAAGCCCTTGACTCAACACTAATCTTTATTATATATAGCTCATGGACTCGATTACATGGAGGGATCATAAAGCAAAACTCAAAACTAGATCATACCAAAAACTTTGTTCTACTAGATCAAGATATTACTAAAAGGATCGAACTAAGAAAAATGGTAAAGATAGGAGTGTGATGGTGATACGATACCGGGGAACCTCCCCCAAGCTTGGCAATTGCCAAGGGGAGTGCCCATACCCATGTGATTATATCTCCTTCTTCGGGGGTGGTGATGTGATATTCCTGGCGATGATGCCCCTCAGGATACGATTCTCCTCCTCGAGCTTATTAACTTGCTGCTTGAGGTCCATTATTTCCTTATGAAGCCTTCCTGTAACGGCTAAAGCTCCTTGCACCCATGGGTGCTGCATAGCTGCGGGAGAACAAGTGACACTCTTCTTCATATTTTCATAAGAAAGAAATCTAACATTGGAAGGGATAACCGAGTTTGGAATAGCCGAGCTCTATAGTTCCCCCATCGTGAATCCGGCCTGGAAGCGAGAAGTGACTTCTTGATCCTCCTCCATGGCATCTATCCTTTTCAAATCGGCCTCCATCTCTTCCTCCGTTGCTGGCCCAAAGTGGTCAGCATCGCTGTTTGTTCCTGGTCCCGGTGTCGGATGAGACACACGACTCTCCCCGATCGACTCTTGAGAAGACATCTTGCTCTAATCTGCGGCAGAAACAACTCAAAACCAAAAACAGAGGATAATTGCGTGATACGGTGGTCAAAACCTTCGGGAGATTATATAATGAATTTTTACCGACCGAAAGAAGTATCGTGCAAGAAAACGGAGTCCGGAGAGCGCACGGGGTGCCCACGAGGTAGGGGGCGCGCCCAGGGGGTAGGGCGCGCCCTCCACCCTCGTGGAGGCCTCGTGTCCTTCCCGGACTGCTTCTTATTTTCCTATTTTTCTAAATATGCCAAAACAAAGAAAAATTGCCATTAGAACTGTTTTGGAGTCGGTTTACTTACCGTACCACGTACCTATTCCTTTTCGGAGTCTGAAACATTCTGGAAAGTGTCTCTTATGTATTCCTCCGGGGTCACGGTTTCAATAACATTAGTTTCAACATTTATGGGATTACCTGAGATATAATGTTTGATTCTTTGACCGTTCACCACCTTCGATTTGTGCCTTCGAAGTTGTTGATTTTTATGGCACCGGAACGATAGACCTCCTCGATAACGTAAGGACCTTCCCATTTAGAGAGAAGGTTTCCTGCAAAAAATCTCACACGAGAGTTGTACAGCAACACATAATCACCTACATTAAACTGACGCTTTTGTATTCTTTTGTCATGCCATCTCTTAACTTTTTGTTTGAACAACTTGGCATTCTCATAGGCTTGGGTTCTCCATTCATCAAGTGAGCTAATGTCAAATAGCCTCTTCTCACCGGCAAGTTGGAAATCATAATTGAGCTCCTTAATGGCCTAATATGCCTTATGTTCTATTTCGAGAGGTAAGTGACATGCTTTTCCATAAACCATATTATACGGAGACATACCCATAGGATTTTTATATGCAGTTCTATAGGCCCATAATGCATCATCAAGTTTCTTGGACCAATTCTTTCTAGATCTATTAACAGTTTTTTGCAAAATTAATTTGAGCTCTCTATTACTCAATTCTACTTGGGTAGATCTTCACGAAGGACTTGTCTCACTTGGGTAGATCTTCATGAAGAAGGCGATCTCCTTGCCCTTAGAAACTCCTTGGTTCAAATGATAGTCTCCCCAACACTCAACTCTCTCTCACAGATTTGGCTATGGTGGAAAGATGATTTTAGTGGAAAGCGACTTGAGGAAGGCTCACTGGTACGCGTCGGTCCTATACAAACGGTTTTTAACCCCTTTCCGCGACGGCATTTGGGACCGTCGCCAAGTGAGTGTGTGCGATAGGGTGTCCTTCCCACATGACCCAGAAACCGTCGGGGATATGGAGCAGTGATCCAGAGGCCTTCCAAAATGTAATCGTGTGCGATGCAGCACACACTAAATTCTTTCGCACGTGTGGTATCGGTGATTAAGCGTTTCTAATGACATAGTGAAACCATACGGTGTGTCGTAATGAACCGTTTGGGAAACAATATGTAAGGCACACGGGCCAACATATGAACTGTGTGCGATTTGTGCCCCATCGCACACGAGTTTTCTGCGTAACCTGTCTGCCATGCTAGACTCCATCGCACACATTTGCCAACAATTACCGTCTGCGATAATGTTCTATCACAAACGGTTCAGGAGCCCCTTTGCACATACAAGTGCTGCAGGCCGTTTGTGATTTGTTGGGTATCACTAACGGTTGCCGCAAGAGTGACGTGTGCTTTTCATTTGGGATCCCACATGTTTCCTAAAAAATTACGACTGGGATTGTATTTTGCATTGGGCACGGTTTACTCCCAGTTCTCGTGTGCGATAACGCGATATCACAAACGGTTCCTGAGACCCTGCGCACACGTAGTAGCGCTGCAAATTGTTTGCGATCTGCTGTGTATCACCAACGGTTCCGCTACGATTGACGTATGCTTTTCGATGTGGATCGCACACACTCATTTAGTTGAACCGTGTGTGGAGAAATTGCCAGGTTAAAACAAAAATATCCCATTTTGAATCGGCACGCAAAAAGCAAATTTGCCACAATATTCAATTGAATAAATAAACAAAAGTATCCCATTTTGAATCGGCACGCAAAAAGCAAATACGCCACAATATTCAATTGAACAAATAGTGACCACAGGAAGAACATTCATCAGATTTCACAACAATTGCAATTGAACATATGGTAGCTAAATTCCAATGATTTGTCCACACATATATGCATTACATAATTAATCATAGTGTACGAAATACGAAGACCTCATCAGATGGAAAACAATGGATCCATGCGTTATATGTTTAGCGGCTAACTCTTACTCAATGTTTCAGGAGAAGGCATGCTGAAATCTTCATTATCACCAGTGGGATTGATGTAGTGATCCAGGAAGAAGTCACTGATAAATCTCCGAACCATCAGCAATTCACCAGCCGGGAGCGGTTCAGGGGTCCTTAGTTTTAAGATGAGCTGCACTATTTTAAGATCAGAATGTGCCATATGAGTGGAGTAGAAGATATTAATTAAGATAGACTTACTGGTACTAATTCGCGAGGATCGTCAAAACTATCAGCAGGTTGGCAAATGGAGATCATGTGTATGCAAACATAGTATCCACAAAGGTTGGTCCCTGCTTCTTGCTGAGGACACTAAAATTTTTTGTACAAAATTAGTCATGTATTTGTCCTGTTAGGAACAACCTAACCGGTGTTAGATGTATTTTTTTCTTTGGACAAAATAGAAAGAGGTTTATTTAGAAGCTTGAACATTTGACTAGCGTAAGGAAAGGTATTTGCAGATTGTTGGATAAATTTTCCGAAAATAACGGATTTCGGTGTGTTACCGGAGAAACGATCTCGTGTTGCAGAGGTAGTTCCCTCTTGAACAGGTTCCCTGGTTTAGTCTTCCACAATGTGAGCACACCGCAAATGATGATGAATTTTGACAACATCAATTATTGAACCAGATACGAATGCAAATTAATTTCAACATCATAGAATTCAATACCTATCCATGAATTGCTGAAGATGCGTCAGATCCTGAGCGTTTGTTGACTCTCTGAGAGAATCGATGTAGTAAACTGTGTTCTTGTTTGGAACAATGAATACCAATATCCAGTGATCGCTACACATTAAGAAAGCCATGAACTTATGAATTATGTCGAAATCTGAAAGACAATAAGTGTATGTGTGGTTGGTTACTTGACTTACCGTTCATGATATGGCCAGAGAAATGATTCTGCATGGGACGTGTTTTTGAAGAGACGAACGACCGTGTTAATGGCCCAGTCCCGTAGGTCCTTACCATGTTTGTTGTGCCATTTGCTAATTCAGGATCTATGAAATACACACCCTCCCTTTTTCTTCTCTACGCGTTCAATCCCCTAAGAGGAATAAAATGCAGTTAGCTCTTTATCATTTACAGCCTTGTATGGAGAAGTTGATCAGAGTTTGTTAAGTACTTACAAAATCAGGCATCTAACAATAGTGGCATCGAGCATGTTGAAGTTGAAGAAGAGATGTAAGTCCTTGAAACTCACATTGATGGAACCAACATCATGTCAAAAATGGTCTCTATTGTAGTGGACTAGCAAACCATAAAGACCTGCTGACATTTGATCCATGCAATATTCATGTAACTCGCGGCAACTGGAGCTGCACTCATCAAAGTATTCGCCAACAAGAAATGGCTGGCCATGGACGTAATTGCGTGCTTCAAGTATGTCTGCTTTACTTTTAGCAGGCAACAAACGTACTTCTTCATCATCCATGGCGTCAGAAATAATATTACTCCCTGATTCGAACAAGCTATTATTAATTTGGTTCTGGGCGATGAGTGCTTTAAGTAAGAGGCAATCGTTCTCTTTCCTCTTCACTCTCCCACTGCGCTTCCTCGTGGTCTTGGGTGTAGCCTTTTTGGCCACTTCCTTCTTAGTACTTGAAGCATTTCTGGCAGAACGTCTAGTTGCCTGCAAGGTAGACTACCGAGCAGACGGTGAAGCTTGGACGACGCTTAGAAAACGGTTTATCTATGCCGAACCACTGAGCTGGCAGTGCTGCTGTGATGGATTGCTGAGCTATAGGAGCAGAGGCATCGGACTACTGACCATGCGTTGAAGCTATGTCAGGTTTCTGTGCAGGTGGTGCCAACTTGTCGGTGTGCTGAGGAGGTCGTGCCAACGCGTTGGTTTGCTGAGCAGGAAGTGCTGACGCATTGGTATGCTGATCACACGACTGTGGACCGACGGAGTGATGTGCAGTCGGTTCTGGACCTACAGACTGCTTAGCAGGCGGTTCCGAAGCATTAGACTGCTTAGCAGTCTGTTCCACCAGGTTGGTCTGCTGAGCATGTCCTGCAGCTGGGTCTCCCCCCGCTGCTTCAGCGGCCGGCATCTGAACTGGTGGTGCGTCTTCAGCAGTTGTAGGCCTTGCCACTGGCTGGCAGAGGATGACATGGCCTGTATGCCACAAAGTCGGGCCAGCTAATCACAGGTTGATGCATCAGCCTGCGAGAGCTGCTGTGGCTAGGAGAGCGTCACTGGTTGAGGGGCGACAGTGGTTGCTCCTGGCGGGGCTTCAGGGATCCCATCGATGAAGTCTATTTCCTTTCGTGGCCACTTGATGTGATGTAACAGTGTTTCTCCCAAGGTCCTTTGCTCATTGAAGTCTCCTAGGACATTCTTCAGGGCAAATTCATTGAATCCAGGCTTTACTTTAGTCACGTAGCACTTCACACAGCCCGGCTTCAATGGCACATTGTCCAAGAAGAGGCCATCTTCCAAGAAGGGTGGGCAAACCCAGGCTATTGCACATTTTAATGTACCTACATAATGTGTAAGCAGGCCCTTCAGTCTGTCTTTCATTCTAGATAGATCAGATATAGCATCATCATGAGCAGCTGCAGTCTCAGTGTCGCTGGGGTCAGCTGATGCACAGCTACTCTTGTGCAGTGTTGTCGCGCAATAAGCAGCATCCTCCATGCCTGCCTCCCCTCCCATCTGCTGGCTATCTGTCAGTGTTAGAGTCTTCTGCATCATCATTCACTCCTCAACATCCTTTCGAACAGCTGGATAAATCTCCTTTCTCAACCTTTCATACAATGCATTTTGCTTCATTTCACTCCTCGCTTTTTTCATGATGAGCCTCTCTTCTTTGCTGAGTGTGAAAGACCTCTTGTGCGGGACATTAACACCTATACCCCTTGCACGGCCAGGGGGCTCTTTTGCTTCTAGAGCAAAGGACAGAATGTCACATGGCCCTGAGTTCCTATAGAACCTTCCAGGGATCTTGGAAGCCTCTAACATCACTTCATACAGTTTGGCGTCACGTGCATTTTCAAAGTAATAAGTTCCGTCATCACGCCTCTTTGCACGTGCCCGCAAGTAGTCTCTTGCACGTTCGCCCCTGATTTCACTAAAGGCCGGATTCCCACCCGCCGCTACTGCTTCTTTGTCCTCCTGTTCCCATATCAGTTTCATGTCGTAGTATCCTGCCACACCCATATGTGGGGGTGTATGTTCTTCTTCTAAAGTTCCGATTGCTTGAAACTCTTCTCAGTAAACTCTTTAGTTGCCCTGACCCTTTTGACTTCTGCCCAGTCTGCCTTTGTAATTTGGGGGTATGTGGGGATTGGGTCCTTGCCTTCACTCAAGTACTTCTTGTACAACACGTGCTTCCAGTTTCTCCAAGCATCCCTAGCCTTCTTCAGTGCAGCGTGTTCCACCTGCATTCTCCACTGCTCTGGAACGTTGAAGTGATCCATGATCTCCTAGACTATCCTTCGCCGTGTTTCTGTGTCAGCCTTCTGAAACCCCGGCAAATTAATGTTGAGCCTTGCCCTGCCAACAAATCCACACACACTCCTGAACCTCATGCGTGCTTTATCTGGTTTAGTTGGAGCCCAAGACTTTAAATCAATCTCGGTTACTTCATATACACCTTTAGGCTGGTGTGTGGGCTTCCTTGGAGCGTTCCTCCGTGTCTTGACCGGAAGGGTAATTGCTGCAGCTCTATCCCGTTCAAGACTACTTGATCCCTCACAATCTGCTGAAGACCTAGGGTTGTCTGAATCAGATGAAGATACATGGCCTGAAGCATGAGTGTTGTCGCTGCTACTCAACATCTATAGAGAACACATGCGAAACTTAGGAAAGGAGGATAAGCATAAAACTAACAACTTGGTATCAAGCTTTCTAAACATGTTGTGCAATAATTTAGAAAATGTACGGCTAATTTGTTAAGTTTGTGTGACTCGGGCGCCCGCGATCTGTAAATAGGCAGTAACTTATTGGAACAAATACAACTTATATGTAGTAAGGAAGGTAGATAGTGAACATATATACGCTCTCCGTTATTTTATAGCCAATTTGGGAACATACGGAACTAAATTGGAAGAGGGATTGCGAGGAAATATGCCTCACCGCGATGGAGAGAAGTAACTAATAGGCTTCTTAATGCAAACTCGGCCGGACCACAGGAGAGGGTGGCTGGCGAGCAAATGAAGACGGCGAGGCGTGGGTCGCCGCGTGTTGGGAACGGTAGTGGAGGTAGACTTGACGCCGAAGAGCGGGCAAACGGCCGGGGTGAGCACAACGGCGCCGGAGAGGGTTCTGTTGTGGATCTGCGGAAGGGGGGAGCTGGCGAAGGAGATTGGGTGGACTAGTTGAGTGAAACGCGGGCGGACGGTGGGGGGGTGTTGGGGACTCCGAGTGTTGGTGGCCTAGGTGAAAAGGGTGAAAAATATCCCCGGTCACCGCGCGCGCGGAAAGGCCTATGCAAACGGTTGCCTCTAAGCGCTCGTCTGCACAAATAGAATAATTTCGTTTGAAATGAAGACGTACTAATTTTGAAATGAAGACGTGAGTTCATCGTTTCGCCTCTAAATTTTTCCCACGTAAACCAATCACAATTTTACCACGGGTTTGATTTGCTGGCGCATTTCAGGTCTCGTGTGCTATATGTAAGACATTTTTTGGCATTTACCGTGCATGTTGGCATATAAATCAATTCCTAGCCAGACTGCATTTCCTGTCGAAAGGGATGAGGATTGCCGTTCGATCTGGGAGCATCCAACGGTGCAGACGTACGATCCGTGGGGTTTGGGTTCTGGCCAATCAGAACGCATGACTGAGATCGCGCGCATCAAAGGGGGGCATCGGCCACGGTTTGGTAGGCACACGGCTTTCGTGTGTGAACCGTGTGCTATTTGAAAACATTTTTTTGGGAGGGGCTATTTGAAAACATTTACATGTGTTGTCGAAAGGGATGAGGATCGTTGTTTGATCAAGGAGAATCCAGCGGTGCAGAGGTACGATCCGTGGGGTTTGGGTTCTGGCCAATCAGAACGCACGACTCAGATCGCGCGCGTGGCAGAGGGGGGGTGCATCGGACACGGTTTAGTGGACACACGGCTTTCGTTAGTGAACCGTGTGCTCTTTGAAAACATTTACATTACCTAACATCATATTTTTGTTTGAATGAAAACATGAGTTCATCGTTTCGCCTCCAATTTTTTTCCATGGTAAGAAATCATGAGTATAGTGGAGAGTGTCATATACTAGTATCATGAATATACAGTATATATGATACTAGTGTATGATACTACCTTTAATTAATTATAGCGCATAGTATAATACATAGAGTATAGTATCATATGTAGATCATATTTATTGCCATGCATGATACAAATTAGCATCGCATTTAACATGATACAGTATCTAACTATATGTTACTCTAACCCTCTTTATATATATTTAATTCTTTGCCACATCAGCATACTTGCTATTTCCGAGTGCATGACATCGTCGGCTATGATACCACCACTATGGCCAGCCTTATATAGTGGGGAGTATCATATACTATATATATAGTATCATGCATATGATACTAGTGTATGATACTACGTACGTACCTTCATAGTGCATATATAGTATCATAGAGTAGTATATATCATAGATGACCGTATTTATGGCCATGCATGACACAAAGTAGTATAGCATTTATTATATATATATGTGTTACGGTATCTACCTATGTTACTGCTTCTTTGCCACATCATCATATTTTCTATTCCCGAGTGCATGATACCGGCTATGATACCAGCACTGTGGCCACCCTAATAAGGCTAGTCGTAATATGGGAGTATCAAGCGGTATGATGCATGCCAACTAGACTTTTTGGATGATGTGGCACACAGTTAAATGAGGAAAGAGAGGGTGTGGTATCATATCATGATACCATATCATATTAAATATTGTACTACTTTGTGTCATGCATGGCAATTAATAAGGCAACCTAAGATACTAACTTATGATACTATTCATTCACGCATTACGGAGGTATTGCCGATCATATACTAGTATCATGCATATATACTCCCTCCTTTCCGGTTTATAGGCTTATCTCAAAATTTTAGTTTTTCCATTTTATAAGGCTCAATTTGGTTGTTCCCCATCACATGTTCAGATTCCAAGGTGCACTAAATCATTGCATGCAAGTATTAAGAGAAAGTTGACCAATGCATCTACTTTATGCATGCATGTATTGCAATTAATACATTGGAAAACATAATTTTTTGAGGAAAACAAAAGCATTAATTGGGTGTTTTTGCAAACTACAAAAAGTATTCCACCACTCACCATCTACCTTGGTTGGTGAGATTTTTGAATTGAGCCCTATAAGGCTGGTTGTAATGGGAAGTATCATATACTAGTATCATGCATATGATATATACTAGTGTATGATACTACTTCCGTAATGCATAGTGTCATAAGTTAGTATCTTAGGTTGCCTTATTAATTGTCATGCATCACAGAAAGTAGTACAACATTTAATATGACACGGTATCATGATATGATACCACATCCTCTCTTTCCTCATTTAATTGTGTGCCACATCATCCAGAAAGTCTAGTTGGCATGCATGGTACCACTTATGATACTACCATTACAACCAACCTAAACCGGAAAGGAGGGAGTATGAGTCTAGCCAGAATGGAGAGTAACATACACTAGTAACATACACATATCCCTAGACTATGTTACTACCTTTATAGTGGGTAGTAAAATAAGTGTAGTGTCATGCAAAGCTTCATTTATTAGGTTATAGACTCATATTGCATTGGGACATGTGATGTTACAGTAACTAGCTAAGTTACTGAAACTATCTCTCTCCTCATTAACTTATTGCCACATAAGCAAGTTTGCTGAGTTGGAGTCGATGTTACTGCTGAAATTACTCCCACTGTGGCTAGTCTGATACTAGCTAGCCTATGATATACGAGCTACCTCACTAAGAGCATGGTTAATAATACAACCAAGGGTTGGCTATAAGAAGTTGCCATGTCATATACAACCAGCCTCTTAGCGGGCATGTACAATAATAAGTTTTAAATACGTACTAGTTTATCAATAGTTTGCCCACCTTACATCCTCACAAAGTGTCTTCGGTCTCGTGTTGCAGCTGGCTCTACTAACCAAGAGCCCGCTTCTCTTCTCTCTCCTCTTCTCTTTCCTCCAACTAATAAGCACATATATATTATTCTATTCCTTATAGCCTGCTTAGACTACCCAAAGTGGGAGTAACATAGGTAGTAACTGTTGGGAATCGTAGCATAATTTTAAAATTTTCCTACGCTCACCAAGATGCATCTATGGAGTATACTAGCAACGAGGGGAAAGGAGTGCATCTACATACCCTTGTAGATCGCGAGCGGAAGCGTTCCAATGAACGTGGATGACGGAGTCGTACTCGCCGTGATCCAAATCACCGATGACCGAGTGCCGAACGGACGGCACCTCCGCGTTCAACACACGTACGGTGCAGCGATGTCTCCTCCTTCTTGATCCAGCAAGGGGGAAGGAGAGGTTGATGGAGATCCAGCAGCACGACGGCGTGGTGGTGGATGTAGCGGGATGCCGGCAGGGCTTCGCCGAGCTTCTACGAGAGAGAGAGAGAGGTGTAGCAGGGGAGGAGGGAGGCGCCCAAGGCTGAGATACTACTGCCCTCCCTCCCCCCCTTTATATAGGCCCCCTGGGAGGGGGGGCGCCGGCCAAGCCCCATCTAGATGGGGGGGCGGCGGCCAAGGGGGTGCCTTGCCCCCCAAGGCAAGTGGGGCGCCCCCCACCCTAGGGTTTCCAACCCTAGGCGCAGGGGGAAGGCCCATGGGGGGCGCCCAGCCCACTAGGGGCTGGTTCCCTTCCCACTTCAGCCCACGGGGCCCTCCGGGATAGGTGACCCCACCCGGTGGACCCCCGGGACCCTTCCGGTGGTCCCGGTACAATACCGGTAACCCCCGAAACTTTCCCGGTGGCCGAAACTTGACTTCCTATATATAATTCTTTACCTCCGGACCATTTCGGAACTCCTCGTGACGTCCGGGATCTCATCCGGGACTCCGAACAACTTTCGGGTTTCCGCATACACATATCTCTACAACCCTAGCGTCACCGAACCTTAAGTGTGTAGACCCTACGGGTTCGGGAGACATGCAGACATGACCGAGACGCCTCTCCGGTCAATAACCAACAGCGGGATCTGGATACCCATGTTGGCTCCCACATGTTCCACGATGTCGAGGATTCAATCAATCCCGTACGCAATCCCCTTTGTCAATCGGTATGTTACTTGCCCGAGATTCGATCGTTGGTATCCCAATACCTTGTTCAATCTCGTTACCGGCAAGTCTCTTTACTCGTACCGTAATGCATGATCCCGTGACTAACGCCTTAGTCACATTGAGCTCATTATGATGATGCATTACCGAGTGGGCCCAGAGATACCTCTCCGTCACACGGAGTGACAAATCCCAGTCTCGATCCGTGCCAACCCAACAGACACTTTCAGAGATACCCGTAGTGTACCTTTATAGTCACCCAGTTACGTTGTGACGTTTGGTGCACCCAAAGTACTCCTACGGTATCCGGGAGTTGCACGATCTCATGGTCTAAGGAAAAGATACTTGACATTGGAAAAGCTCTAGCAAACGAAACTACACGATCTTTTATGCTATGCTTAGGATTGGGTCTTGTCCATCACATCATTCTCCTAATGATGTGATCCCGTTATCGATGACATCCAATGTCCATAGTCACGAAACCATGACTATCTGTTGATCAACGAGCTAGTCAACTAGAGGCTTACTAGGGACACGTTGTGGTCTATGTATTCACACATGTATTACGATTTCCGGATAACACAATTATAGCATGAATAATAGACAATTACCATGAAAAAAGAAATATAATAATAACCATTTATTATTGCCTCTAGGGCATATTTCCAGCAGTCTCCCACTTGCACTAGAGTCAATAATCTAGTTACATTGTGATGAATCGAACACCCATTGCGTCCTGGTGTTTATCATGTTTTGCTCTAGGGAAAGGTTTAGTCAACGGATCTGCTACATTCAGGTCCGTATGTACTTTACAAATATCTATGTCTCCATTTTGAACACTTTCACGAATGGAGTTGAAGCGACGCTTGATATGCCTGGTCTTCCTGTGAAATCTGGGCTCCTTCGCAAGGGCAATAGCTCCAGTGTTGTCATAGAACAGAGTCATCGGGCCCGACGCATTGGGAATCACCCCTAGGTCGGTAATGAACTCCTTCATCCAGACTGCTTCCTGTGCTGCCTCCAAGGCTGCCATGTACTCCGCTTCACATGTAGATCCCGCCACGACGCTTTGCTTGCAACTGCACCAGCTTACCGCTCCTCCATTCAAAATATACACGTATCCGGTTTGTGACTTCGAGTCATCCAGATCTGTGTCGAAGCTAGCGTCGACGTAACCCTTTACGACGAGCTCTTCGTCACCTCCATAAACGAGAAACATATCCTTAGTCCTTTTCAGGTACTTTAGGATATTCTTGACCGCTGTCCAGTGTTCCATGCCAGGATTACTTTGGTACCTTCCTACCAAACTTACGGCAAGGTTTACATCAGGTCTGGTACACAGCATGGCATACATAATAGACCCTATGGCCGAGGCATAGGGGATGACACTCATCTTTTCTCTATCTTCTGCCGTGGTCGGGCATTGAGCCGTGCTCAACTGCACTCCTTGCAATACAGGCAAGAACCCCTTCTTGGACTGATCCATACTGAACTTCTTCAATATCTTGTCAAGGTATGTACTCTGTGAAAGACCAATGAGGCGTCTTGATCTATCTCTATCGATCTTGATGCCTAATATATAAGCAGCTTCTCCAAGGTCCTTCATTGAAAAACACTTATTCAAATAGGCCTTTATACTTTCCAAGAATTCTATATCATTTCCCATCAATAGTATGTCATCCACATATAATATGAGAAATGCTACAGAGCTCCCACTCACTTTCTTGTAAACACATGCTTCTCCATAAGTCTGTGTAAACCCAAACGCTTTGATCATCTCATCAAAGCGAATGTTCCAACTCCGAGATGCTTGCACCAGCCCATAGATTGAGCGTTGGAGCTTGCATACTTTGTTAGCATTCTTAGGATCGACAAAACCTTCCGGCTGCATCATATACAACTCTTCCTTAAGGAAGCCATTAAGGAATGTCGTTTTGACGTCCATCTGCCATATCTCATAATCATAGTATGCGGCAATTGCTAACATGATTCGGACGGACTTCAGCTTCGCTACGGGTGAGAAAGTCTCATCGTAGTCAACCCCTTGAACTTGTCGATAACCCTTAGCGACAAGTTGAGCCATATAGATGGTCACATTACCATCCGCGTCTGTCTTCTTCTTAAAGATCCATTTGTTTTCTATGGCTCGCCGATCATCGGGCAAGTCAGTCAAAGTCCATACTTCGTTTTCATACATGGATCCTATCTCGGATTTCATGGCTTCTTGCCATTTGTCGGAATCCGGGCCCGCCATCGCTTCTTCATAGTTCGAAGGTTCACCGTTGTCTAACAACATGATTTCTAGGACAGGGTTGCCGTACCACTCTGGTGCGGAACGTGTCCTTGTGGACCTACGAAGTACAGTAGTAACTTGATCCGAAGCTTCATGATTATCATCATTAACTTCCTCCCCAGTCGGTGTAGGCACCACAGGAACATCTTCCCGCGCTGCGCTACTTTCCGGTTCGGAAGGGGTGCTTATCACCTCATCAAGTTCCACTTTCCTCCCACTCAATTCTTTCGAGAGAAACTCCTTCTCTAGAAAGGACCCGTTCTTGGCAACGAAGATCTTGCCTTCGGATCTGAAGTAGAAGGTATACCCAATAGTTTCCTTAGGGTATCCTATGAAGACGCATTTTTCCAACTTGGGTTCGAGCTTTTCAGGTTGAAGTTTCTTGACATAAGCATCGCATCCCCAAACTTTTAGAAACGACAGCTTAGGTTTCTTCCCAAACCATAATTCATACGGTGTCGTCTCAACGGATTTCGACGGAGCCCTATTTAAAGTGAATGCGGCAGTCTCTAAAGCATAGCCCCAAAATGAGAGCGGTAAATCGGTAAGAGACATCATAGATCGCACCATATCCAATAGAGTGCGATTACGACGTTCGGACACACCGTTTCTCTGAGGTGTTCCAGGCGGCGTGAGTTGTGAAACTATTCCACATTTCCTTAAGTGTGCACCAAATTCGTGACTTAAATATTCTCCACCACGATCAGATCGTAAGAATTTTATTCTCCTGTCATGTTGATTCTCAACCTCACTCTGAAATTCCTTGAACTTTTCAAAGGTTTCAGACTTGTGTTTCATTAGGTAGACATACCCATATCTACTTAAATCATCAGTGAGAGTGAGAGCATAACGATATCCTCCGCGAGCCTCAACACTCATTGGACCGCACACATCGGTATGTATGATTTCCAATAAGTTGGTTGCTCGCTCCATTGTTCCGGAGAACGAAGTCTTGGTCATCTTACCCATGAGGCATGGTTCGCACGTGTCAAATGATTCGTAATCAAGAGACTCCAAAAGTCCATCAGCATGGAGCTTCTTCATGCGCTTGACACCAATGTGACCAAGGCGGCAGTGCCACAAGTATGTGGGACTATCGTTATCAACTTTACATCTTTTGGTATTCACACTATGAACATGTGTAACATCACGTTCGAGATTCATCAAAAATAAACCATTGACCAGCGGGGCATGACCATAAAACATATCTCTCAAATAAATAGAACAACCATTATTCTCGAATTTAAATGAGTAGCCATCTCGAATTAAACGAGATCCAGATACAATGTTCATGCTCAAAGCTGGCACTAAATAACAATTATTAAGGTTCAAAACTAATCCCGTGGGTAGATGCAGAGGTAGCGTGCCGACGGCGATCACATCGACCTTGGAACCATTCCCGACGCGCATCGTCACCTCGTCCTTCGCCAGTCTCCGTTTATTCCGTAGTTCCTGTTTTGAGTTACAAATATGAGCTACCGCACCGGTATCAAATACCCAGGAGCTACTACGAGTACTGGTAAGGTACACATCAATTACATGTATATCACATATACCTTTGGTGTTGCCGGCCTTCTTGTCCGCTAAGTATTTGGGGCAGTTCCGCTTCCAGTGACCACTTCCCTTGCAATAAAAGCACTCAGTTTCAGGCTTGGGTCCATTCTTTGACTTCTTCCCAGTAACTGGCTTACCGGGCGCGGCAACTCCCTTGCCGTCCTTCTTGAAGTTCTTCTTACCCTTGCCCTTCTTGAACTTAGTGGTTTTATTCACCATCAACACTTGATGTTCTTTTTCTGATCTCCACCTCCGCTGATTTCAGCATTGAATATATCTCAGGAATGGTCTTTTCCATCCCCTGCATATTGAAGTTCATCACAAAGCTCTTGTAGCTTGGTGGAAGCGACTGGAGGATTCTGTCAATGACCGCGTCATCCGGGAGATTAACTCCCAGCTGAGTCAAGCGGTTGTGCAACCCAGACATTCTGAGTATGTGCTCACTTACAGAACTATTTTCCTCCATTTTACAGCTGAAGAACTTGTCGGAGACTTCATATCTCTCGACCCGGGCATGAGCTTGGAAAACTAATTTCAGCTCCTCGAACATCTCATATGCTCCATGTTTCTCAAAAGGCTTTTGGAGACCCGGTTCTAGGCTGTAAAGCATGCCGCACTGAACGAGGGAGTAATCATCAGCACGCTGCTGCCAAGCGTTCATAACGTCTTGGTTCTCTAGGATTGTTGCATCACCTAGCGGTGCTTCTAAGACATAATCTTTCTTGGCTACTATGAGGATGATCCTCAGGTTCCGGACCCAGTCCGTATAGTTGCTGCCATCATCTTTCAGCTTGGTTTTCTCTAGGAACGCGTTGAAATTGAGGACAACGTTGGCCATTTGATCTACAAGACATAGTGTAAAGATTTAAGACTAAGTTCATGATAATTAAGTTCATCTAATCAAATTACTCAATGAACTCCCACTCAGATAGACATCCCTCTAGTCATCTAAGTGAAACATGATCCGAGTTAACTAGGCCGTGTCCGATCATCACGTGAGACGGACTAGTCAAGATCGGTGAACATCTCCATGTTGATCGTATCTTCTATACGACTCATGCTCGACCTTTCGGTCCTCCGTGTTCCGAGGCCATGTCTGTACATGCTAGGCTCGTCAAGTCAACCTAAGTGTATTGCGTGTGTTCCGAGGCCATGTCTATACATGCTAGGCTCGTCAACACCCGTTGTATTCGAACGTTAGAATCTATCACACCCGATCATCACGTGGTGCTTCGAAACAACGAACCTTCGCAACGGTGCACAGTTAGGGTGAACACTTTCTTGAAATTATCATAAGGGATCATCTTACTTACTACCGTCGTTCTAAGCAAATAAGATGCAAAAACATGATAAACATCACATGCAATCAAATAGTGACATGATATGGCCAATATCATCATGCTCCTTTGATCTCCATCTTCGGGGCACCATGATCATCTTCGTCACCGGCATGACACCATGATCTCCATCATCATGATCTCCATCATCGTGTCTTCATGAAGTCGTCACGCCAATGATTACTTCTACTTCTATGGCTAACGCGTTTAGCAACAAAGTAAAGTAATTTACATGGCGTTTATTCAATGACACGCAGGTCATGCAAAATAATAAAGACAACTCCTATGGCTCCTGCCGGTTGTCATACTCATCGACATGCAAGTCGTGATTCCTATTACAAGAATATGATCAATCTCATACATCACATATATCATTCATCACATCTTCTGGCCATATCACATCACATAGCACTTGCTGCAAAAACAAGTTAGACGTCCTCTAATAGTTGTTGCAAGTTTTTACGTGGTTTGTAGGTTTCTAGCAAGAACGTTTCTTACCTACGTATGACCACAACGTGATTTGCCAATTTCTATTTACCCTTCATAAGGACCCTTTTCATCAAATCCATTCCGACTAAAGTAGGAGAGACAGACACCCGCTAGCCACCTTATGCAACTAGTGCATGTCAGTCGGTGGAACCTGTCTCACGTAAGCGTACGTGTAAGGTCGGTCCGGGTCGCTTCATCCTACAATGCCGCCGAAACAAGAAACGACTAGTAGCGGCAAGAAGAATTGGCAACATCAACGCCCACAACTTCTTTGTGTTCTACTCGTGCATAGTAACTACGCATAGGCCTGGCTCATGATGCCACTGTTGGGAATCGTAGCATAATTTTAAAAAAATTCCTATGCTCACCAAGATGCATCTATGGAGTATACTAGCAACGAGGGGAAAGGAGTGCATCTACATACCCTTGTAGATCGCGAGCGGAAGCGTTCCAATGAACGTGGATGACGGAGTCGTACTCGCCGTGATCCAAATCACCGATGACCGAGTGCCAAACGGACGGCACCTCCGCGTTCAACACACGTACGGTGCAGCGACGTCTCCTCCTTCTTGATCCAGCAAGGGGGAAGGAGAGGTTGATGGAGATCCAGCAGCACAACGGCGTGGTGGTGGATGTAGCGGGATGCCGGCAGGGCTTCGCCGAGCTTCTACGAGAGAGAGAGAGAGAGGTGTAGCAGGGGAGGAGGGAGGCGCCCAAGGCTGAGATACTACTGCCCTCCCTCCCCCCCTTTATATAGGCCCCCTGGGAGGGGGGGCGCCGGCCAAGCCCCATCTAGATGGGGGGGGCGGCCAAGGGGGTGCCTTGCCCCCCAAGGCAAGTGGGGCGCCCCCCCACCCTAGGGTTTCCAACCCTAGGCGCATGGGGAAGGCCCATGGGGGGTGCCCAGCCCACTAGGGGCTGGTTCCCTTCCCACTTCAGCCCACGGGGCCCTCCGGGATAGGTGGCCCCACCCGGTGGACCCCCGGGACCCTTCCGGTGGTCCCGGTACAATACCGGTAACCCCCGAAACTTTCCCGGTGGCCGAAACTTGACTTCCTATATATAATCTTTACCTCCGGACCATTCCGGAACTCCTCGTGACATCCGGGATCTCATCCGGGACTCCAAACAACTTTTGGGTTTCCGCATACACATATCTCTACAACCCTAGCGTCACCGAACCTTAAGTGTGTAGACCCTACGGGTTCGGGAGACATGCAGACATGACCGAGACGCCTCTCCGGTCAATAACCAACAGCGGGATCTGGATACCCATGTTGGCTCCCACATGTTCCACGATGATCTTATCGGATGAACCACGATGTCGAGGATTCAATCAATCCCGTATGCAATCCCCTTTGTCAATCGGTATGTTACTTGCCCGAGATTCGATCGTCGGTATCCCAATACCTTGTTCAATCTCGTTACCGGCAAGTCTCTTTACTCGTACCGTAATGCATGATCCCGTGACTAACGCCTTAGTCACATTGAGCTCATTATGATGATGCATTACCGAGTGGGCCCAGAGATACCTCTCCGTCACACGGAGTGACAAATCCCAGTCTTGATCCGTGCCAACCCAACAGACACTTTCAGAGATACCCGTAGTGTACCTTTATAGTCACCCAGTTACGTTGTGACGTTTGGTGCACCCAAAGTACTCCTACGGTATCCGGGAGTTGCACGATCTCATGATCTAAGGAAAAGATACTTGACATTGGAAAAGCTCTAGCAAACGAAACTACACGATCTTTTATGCTATGCTTAGGATTGGGTCTTGTCCATCACATCATTCTCCTAATGATGTGATCCCCTTATCAATGACATCCAATGTCCATAGTCAGGAAACCATGACTATCTGTTGATCAACGAGCTAGTCAACTAGAGGCTTACTAGGGACACGTTGTGGTCTATGTATTCACACATGTATTACGATTTCCGGATAACACAATTATAGCATGAATAATAGACAATTACCATGAAAAAAGAAATATAATAATAACCATTTATTATTGCCTCTAGGGCATATCTCCAACAGTAACATCACACGTATCTAGATAAAATAGATGATGTGGCAAGCAATAAATGAAGAGAGGAAAGTGGTAACATAGCTAGTTACTAGTAGTATGACTAACATCACACATCTCAAGGCAAGATGATTCTATAGCCTAATAAATGAAGTGTGGCATGTTACTACACATATGTTACTCCCCACTATAGAGGTAGTAACATAGACTAGTAACATTCTATGTTACTACCCATTGTGGCTAGTCTTATGTCACTCTATTGTACTTGCTCTAATGCATAGTATCATATGTAGTACTTTATTTATATTGTCATGCATGACACATAGTAGCATAGCATTTATTATGATACGGTTTCATGATATGATACTTAACCCCCTATTTCTTCATTTAATTCTATGACAGCTCATCAAAATTGCCTAGTTGGCATGCATGATACTAGCTATGATACCCCCTTACTATCAGCCTAACGAAGAAGGTGTACAGATCATTTGTGCGCCGCTTTGTGAGTTTTCATCCGTTTGTTCGAGAAGCGGGGAGAAGTTTCAAACATTTTGGCCGCGAGGTGCGGCCACTGGCGTAGGCCTAGTTGGTATTTTAATTACAGGAAATTCAGATGGAGTTCGGACATCATAAAAATCGATGTGTGCCCGTGGCGTGCTCTCACGACCCCGTGGAAAAAAATTGGTAAAGTTTGGCACAAGTTTTGATGACCGCTCCTTCCAAACCGGAGCATCTCACATGAAGGATCATGGTTTTCCAAAAGGAGACGTGTCAATTCAAACTCCTGTGGCCAGTGAATTCATCGTTTGGCCTCATAAAAATTTCCACGGTACGCAATCACCGTTATACCATGGGTTTGATTTTCTGGCGCATTTCTGGTATCGTTAGCTATATTTAAGACATTTTTTGAGATTAACGTGCATTTTGTGCATAAAAATAAAATTACAACCGGAACTGCATGTGTTGTCGAAAAGGATGAGGATCGCCGTTCGATCTGGGAGCATCCAACGGTGTAGACGTACGATCCGTGGGGTTTGGGTTCTGGCCAATCAGAAAGCACGACTCAGATCGTGGGCCGGGTGGCGGGGTTTGGTCGGCACATGGCTTTCATCAACGAACCGTGTGCTATTCGCAAACCAGATTGCATATTTTTGTTCACACATACTGTAGTGAGATCAATTGAGTGTGCTACCTCTATGATGATATTATAATAATAATAATAATAATAATAATAATAATAATAATAGTAATAAGAATAATAAGAAAAACAGTTCATATTCATTGCCTGAGCTGACAGCATATCAAGGTCAACATATTAACGGTTCTTACATCAACAGAAAACCGGGATAACTCACAAATTCAGTACACGCGACAGTTCTAAATTGAACGAATTAAGTTGCAGGGTAGGCATAAAGACTAGTCCTATGGCTTAATTCCCATGTACATAGGGGAACTGGGATCATTAAGTTGACCCTGAATGAACTTGGGGTTTTTGATGATTTTACGCGGCTCTGTTACACGGGTGCGTGATCCCTTGGCTGGCAACTCATCAAATTCATCATACTCGTCCTCATCGGCAACATCGTCGACACCCAGTACCCTTCTCTTCCCATGCATCGCTAAATGGCAGTTCTTATGCAAGGGGTCTTCCACAAAGAAAATCTGGGTAGCATCACTGGCAAGAATGAATGGGTCCACGTGATATGCCATTGTTGTCCTGTTAACACAGGTCTTCCTGTACTCATCAATCCCTACCTGACCAAGAGGGATCCATGCGCACCTGAATAATGCCACCTTAACTTTCACATATTCAAGCTCCCAAATCTCTTTGATAGTTCCATAGTATACCCTTTTATCAGCTTCATTTACAGTCATGCATTCTATTCGAACAGAGCTGTTCTGATACGAGGTCTTCTAATCACGTTCCTCAGTGTAGAACATGTATCCATTTATGTCATATGCTTGGTACGTCAACACCGTAGGTGATGGCTTTTGTGCCAACCACATAGCAATGTCATCGATGGATCCTTGTGCCAAATGATTCTTCAGGCATTCGACGTAGTTCTTAGTGTGCTCCTTCATCTCCACATCTGATGAAGGCACCATTGGTAAGAAGCTTT
Source organism: Aegilops tauschii subsp. strangulata (assembly GCF_002575655.3). Classification (NCBI taxonomy): domain Eukaryota; kingdom Viridiplantae; phylum Streptophyta; class Magnoliopsida; order Poales; family Poaceae; genus Aegilops; species Aegilops tauschii. The sequence goes on from NC_053039.3 coordinate 93,041,722, forward strand.
GGCGAATCTCCGTCAAGTGTTCTTCGGCATAAGCGAAGAGAGCGGCTGTTAAGCAGTACCATCAAATGGGCTTTCTCTGCCAATTCTCCAGGTGCAACCATTTGCGTGCCAGCAAGGACCAGCTTACCTTTCAGCCTTCCCTTGTGGCGAGAGAGGGGAAAACCTATAGGTCTTTGTTTCATGTATTCGGTGCAAAACTCAACCACATCCTCCACGGTAACCTTGTAGGATGCTTGCCTCTGGATGGTTTCAGCACCGACAAAAGCGCTTCAGTATTCCCATGAACCGCTCGAAGGGATGCATGTTGTGAAGAAACACAGGACCACAATACTTTATCTCATCGACAAGGTGCACAGTGAGATGGACCATGACATCAAAGAATGACGGTGGGAAAAACATCTCTAGGTTGGACAATATTCTTGCAATATCATCTTGCATATGATCCAACTCTTTAGGATTTACAACTTTCTGCCATAGTTGGTTGAAGAAATCACAGAGGTCAATGAGTGTGTTTCTTATATCTTTGTCCATCAGATTCCTGATGGCCACCGAGAGGATTTGTGTCAACATTACGTGGCAATCATGTGAATTCAAGTGTCCCAACTTCATTTTACCTGAGCTCACATCCACGAGACTTCTGATGTTTGCGCAGTAGGAAGAAGGTGTATTAACTGACAACAAATAGGTGAAGAACTGTGTTGCTTCTTTTGTACTGAAATTGTAACTCTGGCGAGCTTTGATTAATTTGTCAACACCTTCTGCTTCACTCTTGCGTTTTGATTGATCAGCAAGCATATCGAGCCGTGAACCGTCACCATCCTTTCTTTTACCTTTAATCTTGAGCAGAGTACCAAGGATGCTTTCACATACGTTCTTCTCTACGTGCATGACATTGATGCAGTGACGTACACGTAGAATCTCCCATTAAGGTAATTTCCAGAACACAGATTTCTTCTTAAACACTTGACCCTTGGGTGTTTGTTCCACTGTCAAAGGGTGGTTCTTGCCAAGCACAACATTATTTTTTTTAGCCATGTTGTGGACCAGATCCCCGTCATAGGGTCTTGGGCCCGCACCTGCCTCTGCCGTACCATCAAATTCAGCTTTCATCTTTCGGTATGGGTGAGTTGGGAAGTCTTCTGCTAGCTGTCCTATCCATGCATGTGATACACCCTACATCTCCCTTTGTTTTTGCCCCGATGTGTTGCCTAATGCCGGCATATCTTGAATGGTGTGTGAGGGAGTCCTAGATTAAGGGGTCCTCGGGCGTCCGGGCTATGTGACGTAGGCCGGACTAATGGGCCATGAAGATACAAGATAAAAGACTTCCTCCCGTGTCCGGATGGGACTCTCCTTTGCGTGGAAGGCAAGTTTGGCGTTCGGATATGAAGATTCCTTCCTCTGTAAACCGACTCTATACAACCCTAGGTCCCTCCGGTGTCTATATAAACCGAAGGGTTTAGTCCGTAGAGGCAATCATAATCATACAGGCTAGACATCTAGGGTTTAGCCATTACGATCTCGAGGTAGATCAACTCTTGTAAACCTCATATTCATCCAAGATAATCAAGCAGGAGTAGGGTATTACCTCCATCAAGAGGGCCCAAACCTGGGTAAACATCGTGTCCCTGTCTCCTGTTACCTTCGATCCTCAAACGCACAGTTCGGGACCCCCTACCCGAGATCTACCGGTTTTGACACCGACATTGGTTCTTTCATTGAGAGTCTCGCTGTGTCGTCGTCAGAAGGTTCGATGGCTCCGTCAGTCACCTACAACAATGCTGCCCTGAGGGAGGTCTTTCTCCCCGTCCAGATCTTTGTGTTCGGCGGCTTTGCACTGCGGGCCAACTCGATTGGCCATCTAGAGCAGATCGACAGCTACGCCCCATGTCACCAGATTAGTTTTGGAAATCTGGATTATGTCACTGATATCCGAGGATACTTGATCTTCCAAGGGTTTGTGACTCCAACCTCCGCTCTGGCCTTAGATCCGGAGCGCATCACCAGGTTCGAAGACGGGATTTCTGAGCCCGCCGTACTCTCTGCGGCTATTGAGCCTAGTACGGGAGAACCGGAGGAAGTAGGGTCAACGGCAATCAACATGAAGCCGTACTCTTCTCCGAACACTGGCTCCGAACCCTCGGAGTCACCATCGCGTGAGCTCGGCCAAGGAGGTTCCTTCCCATCGTACTCCACGAACTCTTTTCTCCCTGGCCAAACCTCGCCTTTAAGCGAGGCTCTGGACTTAATGCGATCCCTCATCATTACAGAGGGGCAACGTCCGAACTACACCCAGCCCGGACTAGGGGCTGAGAGCGGGGAATTTTACATCCCACCACCCACTTCATAGCCACTATTGAGGACTTAACCGACATGCTCGATTACGGCTGTGAAGACATCGACGATATGGACGACGATGCCGGAGAAGAGCAGGCCCAAAACCCGCCGTTTACCGGACGCTGGACGGCCACCTCTTCGTATGACGTATACATGGTGGATACACCCAAAGAGGGTAACGGCGATAACGAGAAAAATCCAGTTGAGGATAAACCTCCTAAGATACAACCAAAGCACCGACGTCAGTGGCGCCGCTCTAATTCACGCCGTGGAAAAGACAACAATACTCCGAACGACGTCGAAGACTAAGAAGACCCCGTCGAGCCAACCCCCGAACAGGACGATCGGGAAGATGGGCAAATTAGCCCTAATGAACAGGCTGTAAACGAAGACTCGGGGGATAGTAATTATGTTACACTCTCTGAGGATGAGGTGAGCCTCGGCGACGAAGAATTTATCGTGCCTGAGGAACCCCTCGAACATGAGCGCTTTAAGTGCCAGCTAATAGCCACTTCAAGGAGCCTGGAAAGGAAGCAGCAACGGCTTCAAGCCGAACAGGATACGCTCAACGACAGATGGACTAATGTCCTAGCAGCCGAGGAATACGACCTCGCACGACCAACCAAAAGCTACCGAAGTGCAAATTGTTACCCCAATTCAACGTTGAGGCGCGGGAGCCCATAACATTAGCGTGTAATGCAGCTGACAAAATAGACCAGCCGCCGCGCGGCCGAGACAAAACGGCTACCCAAGCTGAACACCAGCCCACATTACCCCGCTGTAAAGGCAGGGAGACAGTGGCCCGGGATTACACCTACGACCTACGACAGGACCTGGACACTAGGGCAGGCCTAGCCAGATCAATCTACGGGTCAAGAGGACGTGCCCCAACACAAGAGGACGGCTATCAGGCCCGACGTGATCAATACAACATCACTCAGGGTGAAGACCGCATAGGAACGTCTGCCGAACTCCATCGCGATGTTGCCCATTATAGAGGCGCTGCACACCCCCTATGCTTTACCGAGGAGGTAATGGAGCATGAATTCCTAGAAGGGTTTAAACCTATGAATATCGAATCATATGATGGAACAACCGACCACGTAGTATGGATTGAGGATTTTCTTATCCATATCCACATGGCCCGTGGTGATGATCTCCATGGCATCAAATACCTCCCACTAAAATTAAAGGGACCAGCCCAACACTGACTAAACAGCCTCCCAGAGAACTCCATTGGCAACTGGGAAGACTTGGAAGATGCCTTTCGCGACAACTTCCAAGGTACATATGTCCGGCCTCCGGACGCCGATGACCTCAGTCACATCATCCAATAGCCCGGAGAGTCAGCCAGGAAACTCTGGACTAGGTTCTTAATTAAAAAGAACCAAATTGTCGACTGTCCAGACGTTTAAGCCCTCGCGGCCTTTAAACATAGCGTCTGAGATGAGTGGCTTGCCCGTCACCTCGGCCAAGAAAAACCGAAGTCCATGGCAGCTCTTACCGCACTGATGACCCGCTTTTGCGCAGGAGAAGATAGTTGGCTCGCTCGTAGAAGCAATAGCACCAGCGATCCTAGCACCTCCGAAGCCAGGGACGGCAATGGCAAGCCACGACGCAATAAAAACAAGCGTCGAAACAATAATGCAGGAACTCAAGACACGGCAGTCAACGCCGGATTTAGTGGCTCCAAATCCGGTCAATGGAAGAATCCATTCAAGGCAAACAGAGATGGTCCATCCAGTTTAGACAAGATACTGGATCGGCCCTGCCAGATCCATGGCAACCCTGACAAACCTGCCAACCATACCAACAGAAATTGTTGGGTTTTCGAACAAGCTGGCAAGCTCAATGCCGAACACAAAGGGAAGGGGCCGCACAGTGACAGTGAAAACGAAGAGACTCGCCAACCGTACACTGGGGGACAGAAGCAATTTCCCCCTGAAGTAAAGACAGTAAACATGATATATGCGACGCATATCCCTAAAAGGGAACGCAAGCGCGCACTACGATACATCTATGCCATAAAGCCGGTTGCCCCAAAATTTAACCCATGGGCGGCCTGCTCGGTCACTTTTGATCGTAAGGACCACCCAACCAGTATCCGTCACGGAGGTTCGGCAGCTCTGGTCCTTGATCCAATTATCGATGGATTCCATGTCACGCGAGTCCTTATGGACGGCGGCAATAGCCTCAATTTACTCTATCAAGACACTGTCCGCAAGATGGGCATTGATCCTTCAAGGATCAAGCCCACCACAACTACCTTCAAGGGAGTAATACCCGGCGTAGAAGCTCACTGCACGGGCTCAATCACATTGGAAGTCGTCTTCGGTTCGCCGGACAACTTTTGAAATGAAGACTTGATCTTCGATATTGTCCCGTTCCGTATTGGCTACCATGCACTATTCGGGCGGACCGCTTTTGCTCATTTCAATGCAGTCCCAGACTACACCTATCTCAAGCTTAAGATACCCCATCCACACGGCGTCATCACGATCAACGGAAACACAGAACGCTCCCTCCGTACCGAGGAGCATACCGCGGCCATCGCAACCGAAGTACAAAGCGGCCCCATCAAGCCGCATATCTCATCGGCCATTAAGCCGTTGGCCTCTACTACACAGGACCGGTCAATTTTAGAGCTGGATTAGCAGTTCCGCCTCCGTCGTTTGCCACATATACCCGCGAAGTTCGTCCCGCGCATGCATAATTATGCACTTAAAATACCTTGGTCATCGGCGGAGGCACAATACGGATAGGCCTACAATACGGTTCACCCTCCTACAGCCTTCCTCTCTTTTTTCTAACTATTTCTTATCTTTCGCCACAGGTGAAAGATCTTTATCAGTCAAACCGCATAACAACATACGTTGTTCCCTTTGTCATCGGTATGTTACTTGCCCGAGATTCGATCGTCGGTATCCTCATACCTAGGTCAATCTCGTTACCGGCAAGTCTCTTTACTCGTTCCGTAATGCATCATCCCGTAACTAACTCATTAGTCACATTGCTTGCAAGGCTTACAGTGATGTGCATTACCGAGAGGGCCCAAAGATACCTCTCCGAAACACGGAGTGACAAATCCTATTCTTGATCTATGCCAACCCAACAAACACCTTCGGAGACACCTGTAGAGCATCTTTATAATCACCCAGTTACGTTGTGATGTTTGATAGCACACAAGGTGTTCCTCCGGTATTCAGGAGTTGCATAATCTCATAGTCAGAGGAACATGTACAAGTCATGAAGAAAGCAATAGCAATAAAACTAAACGATCATTATGCTAAGCTAACGGATGGGTCTTGTCCATCACATCATTCTCTAATGATGTGATCCCATTCATCAAATGACAACACATGTCCATGGCTAGGAAACTTAACCATGTTTGATTAACGAGCTAGTCAAGTAGAGGCATACTAGGGACACTTTGTTTGTCTATGTATTCACACATGTACTAAGTTTCTGGTTAATACAATTCTAGCATGAATGATAAACATTTATCATGATATAAGGAAATATAAATAACAACTATATTATTGCCTCTAGGGTATATTTCCTTCAATCTCCCACTTGCACTAGAGTCAATAATCTAGATTACATAGTAATGATTCTAACACCCATGGAGTCTTGGTGTTGATCATGTTTTGCTCGTGGAAGAGGCTTAGTCAACGGGTCTGCAACATTTAGATCGGTATGTATTTTGCAAACTTCTATGTCTCCCTCCTTGACTAGATCGCGGAAGGAATTGAAGCGTCTCTTGATGTGCTTGGTTCTCTTGTGAAATCTGGATTCCTTCACCAAGGCAATTGCTCCAGTATTGTCACAAAAGATTTTCCTTGGACCCGATGCCCTAGGTATTACACCTAGATCGGATATGAACTCCTTCATCCAGCCTCCTTCATTTTACTGCTTCCGAAGCAGCTATGTACTCCGCTTCACACATAGATCCCGCCACGACGCTCTGCTTGGAACTGCACCAACTGACAGCTCCACCATTCAATATAAATACGTATCTGGTTTGCAACTTAGAGTCATCCGGATCAGAGTCAAAGCTTGCATTGACGTAACCATTTACGATGAGCTCTTTGTCACCTCCATAAACGAGAAACATATCCTTAGTCCTTTTCAGGTATTTCAGGATGTTCTTGACCACTGTCAAGTGATCCACTCCTGGATTACTTTGGTACCTCCATACTAAACTTATAGCAAGGCACACATCAGGTCTGGTACACAGCATTGCATACATGATAGAACCTATGGCTGAGGCATAGGGAATGACCTTCATTTTCTCTCTATCTTCTGCAGTGGTCGGGCATTGAGTCTGACTCAACTTCACACCTTGTAACACATGCAAGAACCCTTTCTTTGACTGATCCATTTTGAACTTCTTCAAAACTTTATCATGGTATGTGCTTTGTGAAAGTCCAATTAAGCGTCTTGATCTATCTCTATAGATCTTGATGCCCAATATATAAGCAGCTTCATCGAGGTCTTTCATTGAAAATTCTGATTCAAGTATCCTTTTATGCTATCCAGAAATTCTATAGCATTTCCGATCAACAATATGTCAACCACATATAATATCAGAAATGCTACAGAGCTCCCACTCACTTTCTTGTAAATACAGGCTTCCCCAAAAGTATGTACATATGCTTTGATCACACTATCAAAGCGTATATTCCAACTCCGAGAGGCTTGCACCAGTCCATAAATGGATCGCTGGAGCTTGCACACTTTGTTAGCACCTTTAGGATCGACAAAACCTTCTGGTTGCATCATATACAACTGTTCTTTAAGATATCCATTAAGGAATGCAGTTTTGACATCCATTTGCCAAATTTCATAATCATAAAACGCGACAATTGCTAACATGATTCGGACAGACTTAAGCATCGCTAGGGGTGAGAAGGTCTCATCTGTGACGCCCCCGATTCGACCGTACACTAATCATACACGCAAATGTGTACGATCAATATCAGGGACTCACGGGAACATATCACAACACGACTCTAGACACAAATCAAAACTAATACAAGCTTCATATTACAAGCTAGGGGCCTCGAGGGCTCGAATACAGAAGCTCGAAAGCAACAGAGTCAGCGGAAGCAACAATATCTGAGCACAAACATAAGTTAAACAAGGATGCCTTAAGAAGGCTAGCACAAAAGCAACACGATCGAAGAGGCAAGGCCTCTTGCCTGGGACCTCCTAACTACTCCTGGCCTTCGACGGTCTCCACGTAGTAGTAGTAGTAGTCTCCGTCGGGGTAGAAGTAACCATCGGCGGTGGCGTCTGGCTCCTGGGATCCACCAACTGGTTGCAACAACCAGAAAGAAGAAAGAAGGGGGAAAATGGGGAGCAAAGCAACTGTGAGTACTCATCCAAAGTACTCGCAAGCATCAGATCTAAACCAAGTATGCATTGGTATCAAATGGAAGGGTTGTATCTGTGGACTGAACTGCAAAATGCCAGAATAGAGGGGAAGGCCTAGCCTATCAAAGACTAGCATCTTCAAGCAGCTCCAAGCATCTTGCAGCATGTAGAAGAGTAAAGAATAGCATTTTATATTTAACAAAACATGTTGTAGCATCAACGCCCAGAGATCCTTCCCCGACTCCCTACGAGAAAGCAATCTCGGAGCCACATATCCATCACATATCTCAAGTATCCATTTCTAGTTATATAAAATCCGGATGCAAGTCTGAACGTCCATTACCGTGGACACGGTATTCGAATATATATCTTCCCTGCAGGGGTGCACCACGTTACCCAACACGCTCGATCACTCTGGCCAGACACACCTTTCTGGGGTCAATGCCCGGCCTCGGAAGATCAACACGTCGCAGCCCTACCTAGGCTCAGCAATCCCCGCCGGTCTACATCCTAAGTGCCCTGGGGTCTTGGGCCCATCGCCCGTTGCACTCCGGGTCGTTGCGAGCAGGGTGAATACCAGCACCGCCTCAGATGGCCAGCATGATCCGACCGTGCCGCAATGCTGAACTGGACGTTTGACAAAGCTTTGGCTGACACTGCGACATCGAGGCCCATATCTATTCTCGCGTGGTGGTTAGTGCGTAAAGGCCAGAGGCCAACTCAAAACAAATACCCAAACATGTTAGTGCATTGGGGGCTCGCGAAGACAAGCAGAGACTCACAATAATGTGACCCCGTCGCCCCATCTCATGGACTTATGGCAAGGGCCTAGAATGCCCGGCCGTGCCACGTAGAAAACTCGCGGGTGCTCAACGGGCTCGCCCAACTTTCACATCAACTCGCGGGTACCCCTCAGGGCCGACCCGACTTCAACAATGGTCTCAAGTAAAGTCAAGGTAACCGTGTGTCCAAACATCAAGGGTAAAACCCGAGGAATCACCCTTGGTGGATTCCACTCGATGTAATCATCAAGGTGAACGTAAGAGGAACCACCCTCGAGGTTCACACTTGAGGGGTTGCACGATAGAGTCGTATCGGAAGTGGTTAAAGAGGAATCACCCTCGATGACCACGACCGAATAGCTACACTATAGAGATCTCATCAGGAGTGATGTATGAGGTACCACCCTCGGCACTCGATGGTAACTCTGCAGAGTAGAGCAACAAAAGGGGCGTGATGTGATGTGAGGTATGAGGCTCTGGTCGTCGATCATGTTGATCGAGTCATCGATGATGAAGCAGGGGCAACAAGGACAAGGTGGGGGTCACTGATAGATCACTAACCAACCTATACAAAGCAGTTTAGGATAAGCAGGTAGGTAACAAAAGCAGGTTACAAAAGCAGGCTATGCATCAGAATAGGAGCAATCAATTACAGTAGCAAAATCTAATGCAAGCATGAGAGAAAGGAATGGGCGATGTAAGGATGATCAAAGGGGGGGCTTGCCTGGAAGCTCCGATGAAAGGGAAGAAGGGTCGTCGATGACGTAGTCGATCACAGGGGCAGCATCAGTCTCGGAGTCTACCAAAGAGAAGAGGGGGAAGAAATAGTAAATACAAAGCACACAGATGCATTACTATGCATGACATGACGAAACGCGGTGCTAGATGTGAACTAACGCTGTACTACACGATACCGGCAAAAGGGGATAACATCCGGGCATGTTTTCCCGAAGTTTGGCATTTTCGGACAGATGAAATGAAGGGGGAAAGTTGCAGGTTCGCTATGCTAAGGGCACGTGACAGATGAACGGAGAGCGTATTCGGATTCATCTCGTCGTTCTGAGCAACTTTCATGTATAAAACTTTTTCATCCGAGTTACGAATTATTTTAAATTGATTTTCAAAGTTTTTAAACATTTCCTGGAATTAATTAAATTAACAGAAATGAAAAATGATGTCAGCATGACATGGGGATGACATCAGCGGCCAACAGACGCACTGACCAGGGTCAAACCTGACCTGTGGGTCCAGTGGGACCCACATGTCAGCCTCTGTTAGCTTAACAGTGGATTAAACTAATCTAACTAAGCTAACTAGGGGTGTGGGCCCCATATGTTAGTGAGTGATTAGGCTAACTAGTTTCTTTTATTAAAAATCATTTATTAAACCAATTAACAGAGGAGGGCCCACATGTTAGTGGTTGGGGCTGCCCAGTCAGCACGTTGACTGGGTCAACCCAGTCAACAGGGCCCCTAGGACCCACTGGTCAGCGGCCCAGGGGCGGGGCCCACCGAGCCACGTCTGCGTCGGAGAGAGCTCTGGCGCCCAAGGCAACGGCGGCACCCCGCCGGAGTTGGCCAGAGCCGCGCTATAGGGGTCGTTTCGCACGCGGCTACTCACGTTCGAACGGCTGCACGCTCGCGCGTCGACCTGTGGGGGTGGCTTGGCCGGAAACGGCCGAGACGGCGGTGGCGAGCAGCGGAGCGGACGCCGGAGTTCGGGCGTCGACAGATCCAGCGCTAGGGGGTACGGGGAAGCACGGGCTCGGGCTCGTTGGGCTCCTGGGAGTACCAGGAATTCGACCGTGGCCTCAGGCGATGGTGACATCGACCACAGCGACGATCACAAGCTCGTCGGCGGCGAGCCGAGCACGGACGCGGTGGCAGCTAGCTACGGCACGTGAAGAGGCTAACAGAGGAGAGCAGGAGACGCAGAAGCTCACCGAGTGGCACACCGATGGCCCTTGGTGGTTTAGGAGCAGCAGAGTCGACGGCGCTCGTCGGAGACGCGTCGGGTATCCAAGGAAGAAGAAGGGCTCAATCCCCTCGCTGTGGTGGCTCCTGTCTTGCTCCGGTGGTTGCAGACGACGTAGAGGACGGAGGCGGAGCGAGCTGGCATGTGGTGAGGCGAGGAGGTCGCGGTGGCCGCGAGTTCTACGGCGGCGAGGTCATGGCGGCGCTCGGACAAGCTCGGGCGCGAGTGAGAGGGCGATGGAGAGGAGGGGGAAATGGATGAGCATGAGGAGAGGCCGAGGGGGGAGTGGGTGGAGGTAGGTGGGGGAGGAGGCCCGAGGTGTCGGAGGGGCTCCCTTATCCCCTCGGGGCGTTGCCGCCGAGGCTGGTCCGACGGGGACGAGCTCCTGTTCCGGCGCGGTCGTGAACAGGAGAAGATGACCGGGTGGGAAGATGGGCTGGGCCTGGTTAGGTCAGAGGCCAGCTGGGCCGAGGCCCAGCGAGGGAGGGGTTGCCCCCTTTTTATTTTCTTGTTTTAGCTTTTACTTTTGGTTTATTTTCTTTGAGCCACTAAAAGAGTTTTGTTTAATACAAAACTTGGCACAAAATACAAGGCAATAACTTGGGTTGGTACAAAAAGTTTCAAAGCATTTGGGAGTGTTCAACTACTTTTAGAAATTGAAAAGCTCAAATAATTGGTTGTTGGTCCACTAAATAAATTTTCAGGGGCACTGTGGGAATCCAAAAGAGGTTGGTTCCAACATGACAATGATCAGGTGAATTTATAGAATATTGTGAACATTTTAGATTTGACATCTGAAAACTTTTATTTTTGATTTTGTTTTAGATTTGAATTTGAACCGGTTTCGAACCATCGTGAGTTTAACAACAGTAATCATGATGATGTGGCATCATTAGAAGGGAATTACTGTATCTTAATTATCCGGGCGTCACAATTCTCCTCCACTACAAGAAATCTCGTCCCGAGATTTAAGGGCTAGTAAGGGGGGAAAGACTCGGGAAGGACGGAGCTCAACACAAGATAGGTACCAGGGAGCTATCTCAGTGAACGTGGCATAGAGGCATCTCTCGAGTTGAAATTTAAGAAAGTCATCGAGAGCAAGGTAAGAAGGTCCAATAAGAAGCTTCAACCGGGTAGGCAATCGTTCGATGTCTGAAACAGAGTGTGAAAGGGGTTCAGAGCATCGAGAATAAGTATTTCATCTGATACCAAAACATATCACAAGAAGGTGGCTCCTGAATTACATACGAAGCCAAGCGCGAGGAACAATTTTGGAAGATAGGGATGTACAGGAGAGTCAGGTTTCGATCCTGTGGAACTATGGGTTATGGGCCCACCATGTGGGTTAACAGCAGGAAGGCGCTAATCATTTTGCATGGTCATGATAGCAAGGCAAGTCAGAGGATAGCCTTTCAATTATGTTGGCAACAACGTTGGTACAAAGGGCGAGGGACGAAGAGAACCATTTTCCTGCTCGCAAGGCGAACCAACAAGCAAAGTTCTCGTCCATCGGTGGCTACCGGAATGTCATCAACAATAGTAACAAGGTCTTTCTGACAGAGTTTGTACATCGAGGTGTTTACATAAGCAGGGAATTACCACTGCTCAGATATGTTAGGTTACAAGAAAGGTTAAACAAAACAATGGAAATGAAAGTGTAGACTCGAATAAGTTATCGGCGTTCTCGAGTGTCTAACAACTCAGAACCCATGGAAAATTTGAATCGGTGAGAGATAATAGTTGATGAAGAACTCATAAGAAGTTATGTAGTTCCGTGATATTCTCGAGATACCAGAAGGTATTACTTGAAGGTAGATCAAAGTAGAGGTTGGACAGGTGAAACGACGCGAAGAAGACAAGTACTTTAACTTGTCCGAGAATTTGAATCAAAGGAGAACAATCATGGTTGGAACCACGGTTGCAAAGGACCAATTATAGATACAAGATGAACTTATCACAAGGGGATTATTATTATAATAAGAAGCTTCCATGATAGGATCTACATCGCGTCCATGGGCATGAAGACAAAAGTTCAAGGTAGACTCCCACTTCATCAATGCATAAACTTCCATTCACTTCTCGCATTCGAAGAAGTTGTAGTGTTGAAATTTCACCTGGCGGAAAGCCAGTAGAGTATAACCCGCATAACTTTCGAGTTCACGCGTACTTAGGGAAGACATAGATTCAACCCAACGAGGCATCTTAGGAACATATACCACAAACTTCAGGAGTAAATATCTCAGGCTCGGAAGTAAAGCATGGTTGAGGAGGCAAAGGATACAATTTACCAAAGGCATTATGTATCCAAGGGAGGGCTCTCAAGGTTATTGAATATGAAGGACGCTGTTGGGTAGGACCCAACAAAGGTTCTGGTGGTCCACGAGGGATCTGATGTGAGCAACGGTACTTAGGCAGAAGAAGAAAGGATGCAAAGGGGTCAGGTTATAGAAACAACTGACTAATTCAAAGTTCAAATACAAAGGAATTATGATTTCCAATACGGGTGATCAGAAGCAGAGGCTCTGATCAAAGACAAGTAAGTTGAATAGACATAGATCGACAATCAATCAAGGTTTGATTTGCCGAACACCAGCTCATGTCCAGAGTGATGTCTGAGCCGAAGGGAAGAATTCTAATTGTGATTGATGATTGCAACCATTCACAATCATATCGAATCAAATGTTCAAAATGAAGATGACAAAGGATACTAATGAATATTGCCAGACATATGGAAAGTATCCATAATGCAAGCAGACAGGTATTTGCAGAGCAATAGTTGAGAGGATTATCGAAAGATCGCATAGTATTTCAAAGTATCTTGTAATAACAAGAGCAACTGGGGATGTAGGTATCAACGATAATGTAGGTAGTTACCCATAAGGATTTATCGGTGGTAGGGATCGCAACGGCGAATGGTACAAGGGTCTCTGGAAAACATCGGAGAGTATCTTCAGAGTCTTCTGGTGCACCAAGCAATCATTTGGAGTGAGGGGCTCTCCGGGAGAACGTATTTACGAGAACCTAGAGTTAGAGTTAACAAAATCATTTAACCCGAATAGAAGAGAGGTCAGAGTCCAAGAGTATAGACGAGGAATAAAAGATCCTAATACCACCCAATGACGACGTGGGCCCATAAGCCACACAGCCATGTTAGTAAATCAGTTTTTCATAGACTAGACTCAACTTCGGCCACGGAGTTGGAAAGGGGGGGTTCCTATAGGCAGTCGGCTCTGATACCAACTTGTGACGCCCCCAATTCGACCGTACACTAATCATACACGCAAATGTGTACGATCAAGATCAGGGACTCACGGGAAGATATCACAACACAACTCTAGACACAAATCAAAAATAATACAAGCTTCATATTACAAGCCAGGGGCCTCGAGGGCTCGAATACAGAAGCTCGAAAGCAACAGAGTCAGCGGAAGCAACAATATCTGAGCACAGACATAACTTAAACAAGGATGCCTTAAGAAGGCTAGCACAAAAGCAACACGATCGAAGAGGCAAGGCCTCCTGCCTCGGACCTCCTAACTACTCCTGGCCGTCGACGGTCTCCACGTAGTAGTAGTCTCCTCGGGGTAGAAGTAACCATCGGCGGTGGCATCTGGCTCCTGGGATCCACCAACTGGTTGCAACAACCAGAAAGAAGAAAGAAGGGGAAAAAGGGGGAGCAAAGCAACCGTGAGTACTCATCGAAAGTACTCGCAAGCATCAGATCTAAACTAAGTATGCATTGGTATCAAATGGAAGGGTTGTATCTGTGGACTGAACTGCAGAATGCCAGAATAGAGGGCAAGGCCTAGCCCATCGAACACTAGCATCTTCAAGTAGCTCCAAGCATCTTGCAGCATGTAGAAGAGTAAAGAATAGCATTTTATATTTAACAAACATGTTGTAGCATCAACGCCCAGACATCCTTCCTCGACTCCCTACGAGAAAGCAATCTCGGAGCCACATATCCATCACATATCTCAAGTATCCATTTCTAGTTATATAAGATCCGGATACAAGTCTGAACGTCCATTACCGTGGACACAGTATTCGAATATATATCTTCCCTGCAGGGGTGCACCACGTTACCCAACATGCCCGATCACTCTGGACGGACACACCTTTCTGGGGTCAATGCCCGGCCTCGGAAGATCAACACATCGCAGCCCTACCTAGGCTCAGCAGAGAGGTCCCCGTCGGTCTACATCCTAAGTGCCCCGGGGTCTTGGGCCCATCGCTCGTTGCACTCGGGTCGTTGCGAGCAGGGTGAATACTAGCACCACCTCGGATGGCCAGCACGATCCGACCCTGCCGCAATGCTGAACTGGACGTCTGACAAAGCTTCGGCTGATACTGCGACATCGAGGCCCATATCTATTCTCGCGTGGTGGTTAGTGTGTAAAGGCCAGAGGCCAACTCGGAACAAATACCCAAACCTGTTAGTGCATTGGGGGCTCACGAAGACGAGCAGAGACTCACGATAATGTGACCCCATCGCCCCGTCTCGTAGACTTACGGCAAGGGCCCAGAATGCCCGGTCGTGCCATGTAGAAAACTCGCGGGTGCTCAACGGGCCCACCCGACTTTCACATCAGCTCGCGGGTACCCCTCAGGGCCGACCCGACTTCAACAATGGTCTCAAGTAAAGTCAAGGTAACCGTGTGTCCAAACATCAAGGGGAAAACCCGAGGAATCACCCTTGGTGAATTCCACTCGATGTAATCATCAAGGTGAACATAAGAGGAACCACCCTCGAGGTTCACACTCGAGGGATTGCACGACAGAGTCATATTGGAAGTGGTTAAAGAGGAATCACCCTCGATGACCATGACCGAATAGCTACACTACAGAGATCTCATCAGGAGTGATGTATGAGGTACCACCCTCGGCACTCGATGGTAACTCTGCAGAGTCGAGCAACAAAAGGGGCGTGATGTGATGTGAGGTGTCAGGCTCTGGTCGTCGATCATGTTGATCGAGTCGTCGATGATGAAGTAGGGGCAACAAGGACAAGGTGGGGGTCACTGATGGATCACTAACCAACCTATACTAAGCAGTTTAGGATAAGCAGGTAGGAAACAAAAGCAGGTTATAAAAGCAGGCTATGCATTAGAATAGGAGCAATCAATTACAGTAGCAAAATCTAATGCAAGCATGAGAGAAAGGAATGGGCGATGTCGGGATGATCAAAGGGGGGGCTTGCCTGGAAGCTTCGATGAATGGGAAGAAGGGTCGTCGATGACGTAGTCGATCATAGGGGCCGCATCAGTATTGGAGTATACCGGAGAGAAGAGGGGGAAGAAACAGTAAATACAAAGCACACAGATGCATTACTATGCATGCCATGACAAAACGCGGTGCTAGATGTGACTAACGTTGTACTACACGATACCGGCGAAAGGGGATAACGTCCGGGAATGTTTTCCCGAAGTTTGGCATTTTCGGACAGATGAAACGAACGGGGAAAGTTGCAGGTTCGCTATGCTAGGGGCAAGTGATAGATGAACGGAGAGCGTATTCGGATCCGTCTCGTTGTTCTGAGCAACTTTCATGTATAAAACTTTTTCACCCGAGTTACGGATTATTTTAAGTTAATTTTCAAAGTTTTTAAACATTTCCTGGAATTAATTAAATTAATAGAAATGAAAAATGACCTCAACATGACATGGGGATGACATCAGCGGTCAACGGACGCACTGACCAGGGTCAAACCTGACCTGTGGGTCCAGTGGGACCCACATGTCAGCCTCTGTTAGCTTAAAAGTGGATTAAACTAATCTAACTAAGCTAACTAGGGGTGTGGGCCCCATATGTCAGTGAGTGATTAGGCTAACTAGTTCCCTTTACTAAAAAACGTTTATTAAACCAATTAACAGAGGGCCCACATGTCAGTGGCTGGGGCTGCCCAGTCAGCACGTTGACTGGGTCAACCCAGTCAACAGGGTCCCCAGGACCCACTGGTCAGCGACCCAGGGGCGGGGCCCACCGAGCCACGTCAGCGTCGGTGTCGGAGAGAGCTCCGGCGACCAAGGCAAGGGCAGCGCCCCATCGGAGTTGGCCGGAGCCGCGCTACAATGGGTCGTTTCGCGTGCGGCTACTCGCGTTCGAACGGGCGCATGCTCGCGCATCGAACTGTGTGGGTGCCTTGGCCGGAAACGGCTGAGACGGCGGTGGCGAGCGGCGGAGCGGACGCCGGAGTTCGGGCGTCGACAGATCCAGCGCTAGGGGGTACGGGGAAGCACGGGCTCATGCTCGTTGGGCTCCTGGGAGCACCAGGAGTTCGACCGTGGCCTCAGGCGGCGGTGACATCGACCACAGCGACGGTGACAAGCTCGTCGGCGGCGAGCCGAGCACGGACGCGGCGGCAGCTAGCTACGGCATGCGAAGATGCTAACGGAGGGGAGCAGGAGACGGAGAAGCTCACCGAGCGGCGCACCGATGGCCCTTGGTGGTTTAGGAGCAGCAGAGTCGACGGCGCTCGTCGGAGACGCGTCGGGGATCCGAGGAAGAAGAAGGGCACGATCCCCTCGCTGTGGTGGCTCTCGTCTCGCTCCGGTGGTTGCAGGCGACGTAGAGGACGGAGGCGGAGCGAGCTGGCACGGTGGTGAGGCGAGGAGGTCGCGATGGCCGCGAGTTCTACGGCTGCGAGGTCATGGCGGCGCTCGGATGAGCTCGGGCATGAGCGAGAGAGCGATGGAGAGGAGGGGGAAATGGATGAGGATGAGGAGAGACCGAGGGGCGAGTGGGTGGAGGTAGGTGGGGGAGGAGGCCCGAGGCGACGGAGGGGCTCCCTTATCCCCTCGGGGCATCGCCGGCGAGGCTGGTCCGACTGGGACGAGCTCCTGTTCGGGCGCGGTCGTGACGAGGAGAAGACGACCGGGGGGGAAGATGGGCTGGGCCTGGTTAGGTCAGAGGCCAGCTAGGCCGAGGCCCAACGAGGTGGAGGGTTGCCCCCTTTTATTTTCTTGTTTTAGCTTTTACCTTTGGTTTATTTTCTTTGAGCCACTAAATGAGTTTTGTTTAATACAAAACTTGGCACAAAATAAAAGGCAATAAATTGGGTTGGTACAAAAAGTTTCAAAGCATTTGGGAGTGTTCAACTACTTTTAGAAATTGAAAAGCTCAAATAATTGGTTGTTGGTCCACTGAATAAATTATCAGGGGCACTGTGGGAATCCAAAAGAGGTTGGTTCTGATAGGTCTCCAACGTATCTATAATTTTTTATTGTTCCATGCTATTATATTATCTGTTTTGGATGTTTAATGGGCTTTACTAAGCACTTTTATATTATTTTTTGGGACTAACCTACTAACCCAAGGCCCAGTGCAAATTGTTGTTTTTTGCCTATTTCAGTGTTTCGCAGAAAAGGAATATCAAACGGAGTCCAAACGGAATGAAACCTTCGGGAGAGTTATTTTTGGAACAAACGTGATCCAGAGGACTTGGAGTGGACGTCAAGAAATCAACGAGGAGGCCACGAGGCAAGGAGGCACGCCTACCCCCTGGGCGCGCCCCCCACCCTCGTGGGCCCCTCGCAGCTCCACTGACCTACTTCTTCCTCCTATATATACCCATATACCCCGAAACCAACCAGGAGCACCACGAAACCCTATTTCCACCGCCGCAACCTTCTGTACCCGTGAGATCCCATCTTGGGGCCTTTTCCGGCGCTCCGCCGGAGGGGGAATCGATCATGGAGGGCTTCTACATCAACACCATAGCCTCTCCGATGATGTGTGAGTAGTTTACCTCAGACCTTCGGGTCCATAGTTATTAGCTAGATGGCTTCTTCTCTCTCTTTGGATCTCAATACAAAGTTCTCCTCGATCTTCTTGGAGAACTATTCGATGTAACTCTTTTTGCGGTGTGTTTGTCGAGATCCGATGAATTGTGGGTTTATGATCAAGATTATCTATGAACAATATCTGAATCTCCTATGAATTCTTTTATGTATGATGTGTTATCTTTGCAAGTCTCTTCGAATTATCAGTTTGGTTTGGCCTACTAGTATGATCTTTCTTGCAATGGGAGAAGTACTTAGCTTTGGGTTCAATCTTGCGTTGCTCGATGCCAGTGACAGAAGGGGATACGACACGGTTTATATCATATTGCTTGAGTTTATCCCTCTACATCATGTCATCTTGCCTAATGCGTTCCTCTGTTCTTATGAACTTAATACTCTAGATGCATGCTGGATAGCGGTCGATGTGTGGAGTAATAGTAGTAGATGCAGAATCGTTTCGGTCTACTTGTCGCGGACGTGATGCCTATATACATGATCATGCCTAGATATTCTCATAATTATGCACTTTTCTATCAATTGCTCGACAGTAATTTGTTCACCCACCGTAATACTTATGCTATCTTGAGAGAAGCCACTAGTGAAACCTATGGCCCCCGGGTCTATTTTCCATCATATAAGTTTCCAATCTATTTTTACATTGTTGTCTTTACTTATAATCTTTATCATAAAAATACAAAAAATATTATCTTATCATCTCTATCAGATCTCACTTTTGCAAGTGGCCGTGAAGGGATTGACAACCCCTTTATCGCGTTGGTTGCAAGGTTCTTATTTGTTTGTGTAGGTACGAGGGACTTGCGTGTGGCCTCCTATTGGATTGATACCTTGGTTCTCAAAAAGTGAGGGAAATACTTACGCTACTTTGCTGCATCACCCTTTCCTCTTCAAGGGAAAACCAACGCATGCTCAAGAGGTAGCAAGAAGGATTTTTGGCGCCATTGCCGGGGAGTCTACGCACAAGTCAAGACATACCAAGTACCCATCACAAACTCTTATCCCTTGCATTACATTATTTGCCATTTGCCTCTCTTTTTCCTCTCCCCCACTTCACCCTTGCCGTTTTATTCGCCCTCTCTTTCCGTTCGCCTCTTTTTCGCTTGCTTCTTGTTTGCTTGTGTGTTGGATTGCTTGGTTGTCACGATGGCTCAAGATAATACTAAATTGTGTGACTTTACCAATACCAACAACAATGATTTTCTTAGCACTCCGATTGCTCCTCTTACCGATGCTGAATCTTGTGAAATTAATGCTGCTTTGCTGAATCTTGTCATGAAAGATTAATTCGCCGGCCTTCCTAGTGAAGATGCCGCTACCCATCTAAACAGCTTTGTTGATTTGTGTGATATGCAAAAGAAGAAAGATGTGGATAACGATATTGTTAAATTGAAGCTATTTCCTTTTTCGCTTAGAGATCGTGCTAAAACTTGGTTTTCGTCTTTGCCTAAGAATAGTATCGATTCATGGAATAAGTGCAAAGATGCTTTTATCTCTAAGTATTTTCCTCCCGCTAAGATCATCTCTCGTAGAAACGATATTATGAATTTTAAGCAACTTGATCATGAACATGTTGCACAAGCTTGGGAGAGAATGAAATTAATGGTACGTAATTGCCCCACACATGGTTTGAACTTATGGATGATTATACAAAAAAATTATGCCGGATTGAATTTTGCTTCTAGAAATCTTTTAGATTCGGCCGCGGGAGGCACTTTTAAGGAAATCACTTTAGGAGAAGCTACTAAACTCCTAGATAATATTATGGTTAATTATTGTCAATGGCACACTGAAAGATCTACTAGTAAAAAGGTGCATGCAATTGAAGAGATTAATGTTTTGAGTGGAAAGATGGATGAACTTATGAAATTGTTTGCTAATAAGAGTGTTTCTTCTGATCCCAATGATATGCCTTTGTCTACTTTGATTGAGAATAATAATGAATATATGGATGTGAATTTTGTTGGTAGGAACAATTTTGGTAACAACTCTTCTAGAGGAAACTTTAATCCTAGGCCATATCCTAGTAATTCCTCTAATAATTATGGTAATTACTACAACAACTCTTATGGAAATTTTAATAATATGCCCTCTGATTTTGAGACTAGTGTTAAAGAATTTATGATTCTCAAAAGAATTTCAATGCTTTGCTTGAAGAAAAATTGCCTAAGATTGATGAGTTGGCTAGGAACGTGGATAGAATTTCTCTTGATGTTGATTCTTTGAAACTTAGATCTATTCCACCTAAGCATGATATCAATGAGTCTCTCAAAGCTATGAGAATTTCCATTGATGAGTGCAAAGAAAGAACCGCTAGGATGCGTGCTAAAAAAGATTGCTTTATGAAAGCGTGTTCTTCTAGTTTTCATGATAATAAGGATGAAGATCTAAAAGTGATTGATCTGTCCCCTATTAAATCTTTGTTTTGCAATACGAATCTTGATAATGATGGGAC
Source organism: Aegilops tauschii subsp. strangulata (assembly GCF_002575655.3). Classification (NCBI taxonomy): domain Eukaryota; kingdom Viridiplantae; phylum Streptophyta; class Magnoliopsida; order Poales; family Poaceae; genus Aegilops; species Aegilops tauschii. The sequence continues at coordinate 93,062,442 of NC_053039.3, forward strand.
TGGACATGAGTCAACTTTAGTTAAAAGGCGTCCCAATGATTCAAAGTTTTTAGATCTTGATGCAAAAATTGGTAAAAGTGGGATTGAAGAAGTCAAAACTTTACATAGCAATGAACCCACTATTTTGGATTTCTAGGAATTTAATTATGATAATTGTTCTTTAATAGATTGTATTTCCTTGTTGCAATCCGTGCTAAATTCTCCGCATGCTTATAGTCAAAATAAGGCTTTTACTAAACATATCGTTGATGCTTTAATGCAATCTTATAAAGAAAAGCTTGAATTGGAAGTTTATATCCCTAGAAAACTTTATGATGAGTGGGAACCTACTATTAAAATTAAAATTAAAGATCATGAATGCTATTCTTTGTGTGATTTGGGTGCTAGTGTTTCCACGATTCCAAAAACTTTGTGTGATATGTTAGGTTTCCGTGAATTTGATGATTGTTCTTTAAACTTGCACCTTGCGGATTCCACCATTAAGAAACCTATGGGAAGAATTAATGATGTTCTTATTGTTGCAAACAGGAATTATGTGCCCGTAGATTTCATTGTTCTTGATATATATTGCAATCCTTCATGTCCTATTATTCTTGGTAGACCTTTCCTTAGAACGATTGGTGCAATTATTGATATGAAAGAAGGGAATATTAGATTCCAATTTCCATTAAGAAAAGTCATGGAACACTTTCCTAGAAAGAAAATAAAATTACCTTATGAATCTATTATGAGAGCCACTTATGGATTGCATGTCAAAGATGATAATACCTAGATCTATCCTTGCCTTTATGCCTAGCTAGGGGCGTTAAACGATAGCGCTTGTTGGGAGGCAACCCAATTTTATTTTGTTTCTTGATTTTTGGTTCTGTTTATTAATAAATAATTCATCTAGCCTCTGGTTAGATGTGTTTTCATGTTTTAATTAGTGTTTGTGCCAAGTAGAACCTTTGGGAAAACTTGGGTGAAGTCTTTTTGATCTTGCTGTAAAAAAACAGAAACTTTAGCACTCACGAGATTAGCTACAACTTTTTAATGGAGAGTCCTATTTAGTTTATTCTTTTTGCAGATGATTAATAGATAAATTCCTCACGTCCATAGATTTATTTTAGAATTTTTGGAGTTCCAGAAGTATACGTTTGATACAGATTACTACAGACTGTTCTGTTTTTGACAGATTCTGTTTTTCGTGTGTTGTTTGCTTATTTTGATGAATCTATGGCTAGTATCAGAGGTTATGAACCATAGAGAAGTTGGAATACAGTAGGTTTAACACCAATATAAATAAATAATGAGTTCATTACAGTACCTTAAGGTGGTGGTTTGTTTTCTTTCGCTAACGGAGCTCATGAGATTTTCTGTTATGTTTTGTGTTGTGAAGTTTTCAAGTTTTGGGTAAAGATTTGATGGATTATGGAACAAGGAGTGTCAAGAGCCTAAGCTTGGGGATGCCCAAGGCACCCCAAGGTAAAATCAAAGGAACCAAAAGCCTAAGCTTGGGGATGCCCCGGAAGGCATCCCCTCTTTTGTCTTCGTCCATCGGTAACTTTACTTGGAGCTATATTTTTATTCACCACATGATATGTGTTTTGCTTGGAGCGTCTTGTATGATTTGATTATTTTCTTTTTAGTTCACCACAATCATCCTTGCTGTACACACCTTTTGGGAGAGACACACATTGATCGGAATTTATTAGAATACTCTATGTGCTTCACTTATATCTTTTGAGCTAAACAATTTTGCTCTAGCGCTTCACTTATATCTTTTAGAGCACAGTGGTGGTTTTATTTTATAGAAATTATTGATCTCTCATGCTTCACTTATATTATTTTGAGAGTCTTTTAGAACAGCATGGTAGTTTGCTTTGGCTATAAAATTAGTCCTAATATGATAGGCATCCAAGATGGGTATAATAAAAACTATCATATAAAAGTGCATTGAATACTATGAGAAGTTTGATACTTGATGATTGTTTTGAGATATGAAGATGGTGATATTAGAGTCACGCTAGTTGAGTAGTTGTGAATTTGAGAAATACTTGTTCTAAAGTTTGTGATTCCCGTAGCATGCACGTATGGTGAACTGTTATGTGATGAAGTCGAAGCATGATTTATTTATTGATTGTCTTCCTTATGAGTGGCGGTCGGGGACGAGCGATGGTCTTCTCCTACCAATCTATCCCCCTAGGAGCATGCGCATAGTACTTCGTTTCGATAACTAATAGATTTTTGCAATAAGTATGTGAGTTCTTTATGACTAATGTTGAGTCCATGGATTATACGCACTCTCACCCTTCCACCATTGCTAGCCTCTCTAATACCGCGCACCTTTCACCGGTATCATACACCCACCATATACCTTCCTCAAAACAGCCACCATACCTACCTATTATGGCATTTCCATAGCTATTCCGAGATATATTTCCATGCAACTTACCACTGTTCCATTTATTATGACACGTTTCATCATTGTCATATTGCTTTGCATGATCATGTAGTTGACATCGTAGTTGTGGCAAAGCCACCTTTATAATTCTTTCATACATGTCACTCTTGATTCATTGCATATCCCGGTACACCGCCGAAGGCATTCACATAGAGTCATATTTTGTTCTAAGTATTGAGTTGTAATCTTTGAGTTGTAAGTACATAAAAGTGTGATGATCATCATTATCAGAGCATTGTCCCAAGTGAGGAAAGGATGATGGAGACTATGATTCCCCCACAAGTCGGGATGAGACTCCGGACGAAAAGAAAAAAAGAAAGAAAAGAGGCCATATAAAAAAAAGAGAAAAGGCCCAAATAAAAAAATGAGAGAAAAAGAAAGAAGGGACAATGTTACTATCCTTTTTCCACACTTGTGCTTCAAAGTAGCACCATGATCTTCATGATAGAGAGTCTCCTATGTTGTCACTTTCATATAGTAATGGGAATTTTACATTATAGAACTTGGCTTGTATATTCCAATGATGGGCTTCCTCAAAATGCCCCAGGTCTTCGTGAACAAGTGAGTTGGATGCACACGCACTTAGTTTCTTTTGTTGAGCTTTCATACACTTATAGCTCTAGTGCATCCGTTGCATGGCAATCCCTACTCACTCACATTGATATCTATTGATGGGCATCTCCATAGCCCATTGATACGCCTAGTTGATGTGAGACTATCTTCTCCCTTTTTGTCTTCTCCACAACCACCATTCTATTCCACATATAGTGCTATATCCATGGCTCACGCTCATGTATTGCGTGAAGATTGAAAAAGTTTGAGAACATCAAAAGTATGAAACAATTGCTTGGCTTGTCATCAGGGTTGTGCATGATTAAATACTTTGTGTGATGAAGATAGAGCATAGCCAGACTATATGATTTTGTAGGGATAACTTTCTTTGGCAATGTTATTTTGAGAAGACATGATTGCTTTATTAGTATGCTTGAAGTATTATTATTTTTATGTCAATATTAAACTTTTGTCTTGAATCTTTCGGATCTGAACATTCATGCCACAATAAAGAAAATTACATTGAGAAATATGCTAGGTAGCATTCCACATCAAAAATTTTGTTTTTATCATTTACCTACTCGAGGACGAGCAGGAATTAAGCTTGGCGATGCTTGATATGTCTCCAACGTATCTATAATTTTTCATTTTTCCATGCTATTATATTATCTATTTTGGATGTTTAATGGGCTTTACTAAGCACTTTTATATTATTTTTGGGACTAACCTACTAACCCAAGGCCTAGTGCAAATTGCTGTTTTTTGCCTATTTCAGTGTTTCGCAGAAAAGGAATATCAAACGGAGTCCAAACGGAATGAAACCTTCGGGAGAGTTATTTTTGGAACAAACGTGATCCAGAGGACTTGGAGTGGACGTCAAGAAATAAACGAGGATGCCACGAGGCAGGGAGGCGCGCCTGCCCCCCTGGGCGCGCCCCCCACCCTCGTGGGCCCCTCGCAGCTCCACCGACCTACTTCTTCCTCCTATATATACCCATATACCCGAAACCAACCAGGAGCACCACGAAACCCTATTTCCACCGCCGCAACCTTCTATACATGTGAGATCCCATCTTGGGGACTTTTATGGCGCTCCGCCGGAGGGGGAATCGATCACGGAGGGCTTCTACATCAACACCATAGCCTCTCCGATGATGTGCGAGTAGTTTACCTCAGACCTTCGGGTCCATAGTTATTAGCTAGATGGCTTCTTCTCTCTCTTTGGATCTCAATACATAGTTCTCCTTGATCTTCTTGGAGATCTATTCGATGTAACTCTTTTTGCGGTGTGTTTGTCGAGATCCGATGAATTGTGGGTTTATGATCAAGATTATCTATGAACAATATTTGAATCTCCTCTGAATTCTTTTATGTATGATGTGTTATCTTTGCAAGTCTCTTCGAATTATCAGTTTGGTTTGGCCTACTAGATTGATCTTTCCTGCAATGGGAGAAGTGCTTAGCTTTGGGTTCAATCTTGCGTTGCTCGATCCCAGTGACAGAATGGGAAACGACACGTATTGTATTGTTGCCATCGAGGATAAAAAGATGGGGTTTATATCAAATTGATTGAGTTTATCCCTCTACATCATGTCATCTTGCCTAATGTGTTACTCTGTTCTTATGAACTTAATACTCTAGATGCATGCTAGATAGCGGTCGATGTGTGGAGTAATAGTAGTAGATGCAGAATCGTTTCGGTCTACTTGTCGCGGACGTGATGCCTATATACATGACCATGCCTAGATATTCTCATAATTATGCACTTTTCTATCAATTGCTCGACAGTAATTTGTTCACCCACTGTAATACTTATGCTATCTTGAGAGAAGCCACCAGTGAAACCTATGGCCCCCGGGTCTATTTTCCATCATATAAGTTTCCAATCTATTTTTACTTTGCAATCTTTACTTTTAATCTTTATCATAAAAATACTAAAAATATTATCTTATCATCTCTATCAGATCTCACTTTTGCAAGTGGCCGTGAAGGGATTGACAACCCCTTTATCGCGTTGGTTGCAAGGTTCTTATTTGTTTGTGTAGGTACGAGGGACTTGCGTGTGGCCTCCTACTGCATTGATACCTTGGTTCTCAAAAACTGAGGGAAATACTTACGCTACTTTGCTGCATCACCCTTTCCTCTTCAAGGGAAGACCAACGCATGCTCAAGAGGTAGCAGGTTCCAACATGACAATGATCAGGTGAATTTATAGAATATTGTGAACATTTTAGATTTGACATCTGAAAACTTTTATTTTCGATTTTGTTTTAGATTTGAATTTGAATCGGTTTCGAACCATCGTGAGTTTAACAACTGTAATCATGATGATGTGGCATCATTAGAAGGGAATTACTGTAGTTTAATTATCTAGGTGTCACATCATCGTAGTCAACCCCTTGAACTTGTCGAAAACCTTTCGCAACAACTCGAGCCTTGTACACAGTAACATTACTGTCAGCGTTAGTCTTCTTCTTGAAGATCCATTTATTCTCTATGGCTTGCCGATCATCGGGCAAGTCAACCAAAGTCCACACTTTGTCCTCATACATGGATCCCATCTCAGATTTCATGGCCTCAAGCCATTTCGTGGAATCTGGGCTCATCATCGCTTCCTCATAGTTCGTAGGTTCATCATGGTCTAATAACATGACTTCCAGAACAGGATTACCATACCACTCTGGTGCGGATCGTGCTCTGGTTGACCTACGAGGTTCGGTAGTAACTTGATCTGAAGTTTCATGATCATCATCATTAGCTTCTTCACTGATTGGTGTAGGAATCACTGGAACTAATTTCTGTGATGAACTACTTTCCAACTCGGGAGAAGGTACAATTACCTCATCAAGTTCTACTTTCCTCCCACTCACTTCTTTCGAGAGAAACTCCTTCTCTAGAAAGGATCCATTCTTAGCAACGAATATCTTGCCTTCGGATCTGTGATAGAAGGTGTACCCAACAGTCTCCTTTGGGTATCCTATGAAGACACATTTCTCCAATTTGGGTTCGAGCTTATCAGGTTGAAGCTTTTTCACATAAGCATCACAACCCCAAACTTTAAGAAACGACAACTTAGGTTTCTTGCCAAACCACAGTTCATATGGTGTCGTCTCAACGGATTTAGATGGTGCCCTATTTAACGTGAATGCAGCCGTCTCTAAAGCATAACCCCAAAATGATAGCGGTAAATCAGTAAGAGACATCATAGATCGCACCATATCTAATAAAGTACGGTTACGACGTTCGGACACACCATTACGCTGTGGTGTTCCAGGTGGCGTGAGTTGTGAAACTATTCCACATTGTTTCAAATGAAGACCAAACTCATAACTCAAATATTCACCTCCACGATCTGATCGTAGAAACTTTATTTTCTTGTTACGATGATTTTCTACTTCACTCTGAAATTCTTTGAACTTTTCAAATATTTCAGACTTATGCTTCATCAAGTAGATATACCCATGTCTGCTCAAATCATCTGTGAAGGTCAGAAAATAACGATACCTGCCGCGAGTCTCAACACTCATTGGTCCGCATACATCAGTATGTATTATTTCCAATAAGTCCGTTGCTCGCTCGACTGTTCCGGAGAACGGAGTCTTAGTCATCTTGCCCATGAGGCATGGTTCGCAAGCATCAAGTGATCCATAATCAAGTGATTCCAAAAGCCCGTCAGCATGGAGTTTCTTCATGCTCTTTACACCAATATGACCTAAACGGCAGTGCCACAAATAAGTTGCACTATCATTATTAACCTTGCATCTTTTGGCTTCAATATTATGAATATGTGTGTCACTACAATCAAGATTCAACAAAAATAGACCACTCATCAAGGGTGCATGAACATAAAAGATATTACTCATATAAATAGAACAACCATTATTCTCTGATTTAAATGAATAATCGTCTCGCATTAAACAAGATCCAGATATAATGTTCATGCTCAACGCTGGCACCAAATAACAATTATTTAGGTCTAAAACTAATCCTGAAGGTAGATGTAGAGGTAGCGTGCCGACAACGATCACATCGACTTTGGAACCATTTCCCACGCGGATCGTCACCTTGTCCTTAGCCAGTCTTCATTTAATCCGTAGCCCCTGTTTCGAGTTGCAAATATGAGCAACAGAACCAGTATCATTTACCCATGCGCTACTACGAGCATTAGTAAGGTACACATCAATAACATGTATATCAAATATACCTTTCACTTTGCCATCCTTCTTATCCGCCAAATACTTGGGGTAGTTCCGCTTCCAGTGACCAGTCCCTTTGCAGTAGAAGCACTCAGTCTCAGGCTTAGGTCCAGACTTGGGCTTCTTCACTTGAGCAGCAACTTGCTTGCCGTTCTTCTTGAAGTTCCCCTTCTTCCCTTTGCCCTTTTTCTTGAAACTAGTGGTCTTGTTAACCATCAAAACTTGATGCTCCTTCTTGATTTCTACCTCCGCAGCCTTTAGCATTGCGAAGAGCTCGGGAATTGTCTTATCCATCCCTTTCATATTATAGTTCATCAGGAAGCTTTTGTAGCTTGGTAGCAGTGATTGAAGAACTCTGTCAATGACACTATCATCATGAAGATTAACTCCCAGTTGAGTCAAGTGGTTGTGGTACCCAGACATTCTGAGTATATGTTCACTGACAGAACTATTCTTCCCCATCTTGCAGCTATAGAACTTATTAGAGACTTCATACCTCTCAATTCGGGCATTTGCTTGAAATATTAACTTCAACTCCTGGAACATCTCATATGCTCCATGACGTTCAAAACGTCTTTGAAGTCCCGATTCTAAGTCGTAAAGCATGGCACACTGAACTATCGAGTAGTCATCAGCTTTGCTCTGCCAGACGTTCATAATGTCTGCAGTTGCTAGTGCAGGTGGTACACCTAGCGGTGCTTCCAGGACGTAATTCTTCTATGCAGCAATGAGGATAATCCTCAAGTTATGGAGCCAGTCCGTGTAATTGCTACCTTCATCTTTCAACTTAGCTTTCTCTAGGAACGCATTAAAATTCAAAGGAACGGTAGCACGGGCCATTGATCTACAACAGCATAGACATGTAAAAACTATCAGGTACTAAGTTCATGATAAATTAAAGTTCAATTAATCATATTACTGAAGAACTCCCACTTAGATAGACATCCCTCTAGTCATCTAAATGATCATGTGATCCATATCAACTAAACCATGTCCGATCATCATGTGAGATGTGAAGGAAATATGCCCTAGAGGCAATAATAAAGTTGTTATTTATATTTCCTTATATCATGATAAATGTTTATTATTCATGCTAGAATTGTATCAACTGGAAACTTAGTACATGTGTGAATATATAGACAAACAGAGTGTCACTAGTATGCCTCTACTTGACTAGCTCGTTGAATCAAAGATGGTTAAGTTTCCTAGCCATAGACATGAGTTATCATTTGATTAATGGGATCACATCATTAGAGAATGATGTGATTGACTTGACCCATTCTGTTAGCTTAGCATTTGATCGTTTAGTATATTGCTATTTGCTTTCTTCATGACTTATACATGTTCCTATGACTATGAGATTATGCAATTCCCGAATACCGGAGGAACACTTTGTGTGCTACCAAACGTCACAACGTAACTGGGTGATTATAAAGGTACTCTACAGGTGTCTCCGGTGGTACTTGTTGAGTTGGCATAGATCGAGATTAGGATTTGTCACTCCGATTGTCGGAGAGGTATCTCTGGGCCCTCTCGGTAATGCACATCACTATAAGCCTTGCAAGCAATGTGACTAATGAGTTAGTTGCGGGATGATGCATTATGGAACGAGTAAAGAGACTTGCTGGTAATGAGATTGAGCTAGGTATTGAGATACCGACGATCGCATCTCGGGCAAGTAACATACAGATGACAAAGGGAACAACGTATGTTGTTATGCGGTTTGACCGATAAAGATTTCGTAGAATATGTAGGAGCCAATATGAGCATCCAGGTTCCGCTATTGGTTATTGACCGGAGACGTGTCTCGGTCATGTCTATATAGTTCTCGAACCCGTAGGGTCCGCACGCTTAACGTTCGGTGACGATTTGTATTATGAGTTTATGTGTTTTGATGTACCAAAGGTAGTTCGGAGTGTCGGATGAGATCGGGGACATGACGAGGAGTCTCGAAATGGTCGAGACGTAAAGATCGATATATTGGACGACTATATTCGGACATCGGAAAGGTTCCGAGTGATTCGGGTATTTTTTGGAGTACCGGAGAGTTACGGGAATTCGTATTGGGCCTTAATGGGCCATACGGGAAAGGAGAGAAAGGCCTCAAAGGGTGGCCGCACCCCTCCCCATGGACTGGTCCGAATTGGACTAGGAAGGGGGGCGCCCCCTTCCTTCCTCCTTCTCCCTTCCCTTTTTCCTATTCCATGTGGGAGGTGGAATCCTACTAGGACTAGGGAGTCCTAGTAGGACTCCACACTTGGGCGCGCCCTATGAGGGCCGGCCTCCTCCTCCCTCCATCCTTTATATACGTGGCCAGGGAGCACTCCATAGACACAACAATTGATCATTGATCTTTTAGCCATGTGCGGTGCCCCCCTCCACCATAATCCACCTCGGTCATATCGTAGCGGTGCTTAGGCGAAGTCCTGCGTCGGTAGCATCATCATCACCGTCATCACGCCGTCGTGCTGACGGAACTCTCCCTCGAGGCTCTGCTGGATCGGAGTTCGTGGGACGTCATCGAGCTGAACGTGTGCTGAACTCGGAGGTGCCGTACGTTCGATACTTAGATCGGTCGGATCGTGAAGACGTACGACTACATCAACCGCGTTGTTCTAACGCTTCCGCTCTCGGTCTACGAGGGTACGTGGACACGCTCTCGCCTCTCGTTGCTATGCATCACCATGATCTTGCGTGTTCGTAGGAATTTTTTTGAAATTACTACGTTCCCCAACAAGATGGAGTAGTTTTCAATGGTGAACATCACTATGTTGAACATATCTACTATATGATTCACGCTCGACCTTTCGGTCTCAGTGTTCTGAGACCATATCTGCATATGCTAGGCTTGTCAAGTTTAACCCGAGTATTCTGCACGTGCAAAACTGGCTTGCACCCGTTGTATGTGAACGTAGAGCTTATCACACCCGATCATCACGTGGTGTCTCGGCACGACGAACTGTAGCAACGGTGCATACTCAGGGAGAACACTTATACCTTGAAATTTAGCGAGAGATCATCTTATAATGCTACCGCCGTACTAAGCAAAACAAGATGCATAAAAGATAAACATCACATGCAATCAAAATATCTGACATGATATGGCCATCATCATCTTGTGCCTTTGATCTCCACCTCCAAAGCACCATCATGATCTCCATCATCACCGGCTTGACACCTTGATCTCCATCGTAGCATTGTTGTCGTCTCACCAACTATTGCTTCTACAACTATCGCTACCGCTTAGTGATAAAGTAAAGCAATTACATGGCGATTGCATTTCATACAATAAAGCGACAACCATAAGGCTCCTGCCAGTTGCCGATAATAGTTACAAAACATGATCATCTCATACAACAATTTATATCTCATCACGTCTTGACCATATCATATCACAACATGCCCTGCAAAAACAAGTTAGACGTCCTCTACTTTGTTGTTGCAAGTTTTACGTGGCTGCTATGGGCTTCTAGCAAGAACCGTTCTTACCTACGCATCAAAACCACAACGATTTTTCATCAAGTGTGATGTTTTAACCTTCAACAAGGACCGGCCGTAGTCAAACTCGATTCAACTAAAGTTGGAGAAACAGACACCCGCTAGCCACCTGTGTGCGAAGCACGTCGGTAGCACCAGTCTCATGAACGTGGTCATGTAATGTCGGTCCGGGTCGCTCCATCCAACAATACCGCCGAATCAAAGTAAGAAATTGGTGGTAAGCAGTATGACTATTATCGCCCACAACTCTTTGTGTTCTACTCGTGCATATAACATCTACGCAAAGACCTGGCTCGGATGCCACTGTTGGGGAACGCAGTATTTCAAAAAAAATTCCTACGATCACGCAAGATCTATCTAGGAGGTGCATAGCAACAAGACGGGAGAGTGTGTCCACATACCCTCGTAGACCGAAAGCGGAAGCATTTAGTAACGCGGTTGATGTAGTCGAACGTCTTCTCGATTCAACCGATCCAAGTACCGAGCGTATGGCACCTCCGTGTTCAGCACACGTTCAGCACGATGACATACCTCGAGCTCTTGATCCAGTTGAGGACGAGGGAGATTTCCGTCAGCACGACGGCGTGGCGACGGTGATGATGAAGTTACCGACGCGGGGCTTCGCCTAAGCACTACGACGATATGACCGAGGTGGTAAACTGTGGAGGGGGGCATCTCACATGGCTAAGACAATTGATCTTGTGTGTTCTAGGGTGCCCCTGCCTCCGTATATAAAGGAGGAGAGGGGGAGGCCGGCCAGCCCCTGTAGGGCGCGCCAGAGAGAGGAGTCCTACTAGGACTCCAAGTCCTAGTAGGATTCCACTTGGTGGAAGGGGGAAGAAGGAAGGGAGAGGGAGACGGGAGGAAAGGGGGCGCCGCCCCCTTCCCCTAGTCCAATTTGGACTGCCAGGGGGCACGGCCAGCCCCTTGCGGCCCTTCTCTCTCTCCACTAAGGCCCATGAAGGCCCATTAGTTCCCCGGGGGGTCCGGTAACCCTTCCGACACTCCGATAATTACCCGGTACCTCCCGGAACTCATCCGGTGTCCGAATAACATCGTCCAATATATCATTCTTTATGTCTCGACCATTTCGAGACTCCTCGTCATGTCCGTGATCTCATCCAGGACTCCAAACAAACTTCGGTCATCAAATCACATAACTCATAATACATATCATCATCGAACGTTAAGCGTGCGGACCCTACGGGTTCGAGAACTATGTAGACATGACCGAGACACATCTCCGGTCAATAAAAAATAGCGGAACCTGGATGCTCATATTGGCTCCTACATATTCTACGAAGATCTTTATCGGTCAAACCGCATAACAACATACGTTGTTCCCTTTGTCATCGGTATGTTACTTGCCCGAGATTCGATCGTTGGTATCCTCATACCTAGTTCAATCTCATTACCGGCAAGTCTCTTTACTCGTTCCGTAATGCATCATCCTGTAACTAACTCATTAGTCACATTGCTTGCAAGGCTTATAGTGATGTGCATTACCGAGAGGGCCTAGAGATACCTCTCTGAAACACGGAGTGACAAATCCTATTCTTGATCTATTCCAACCCAACAAACACCTTCAGAGACACCTGTAGAGCATCTTTATAATCACCCAGTTACATTGTGACGTTTGATAGCACACAAGGTGTTCCTCCGGTATTCGGGAGTTGCATAATCTCATAGTCAGAGGGACATGTATAAGTCATGAAGAAAGCAATAGCAATAAAACTAAACGATCATTATGCTAAGCTAACCGATGGGTCTTGTCCATCACATCATTCTCTAATGATGTGATCCCGTTCATCAAATGACAACACATGTCCATGGCTAGAAAACTTAACCATCTTTGATTAACAAGCTAGTCAAGTAGAAGCATACCAGGGACACTCTGTTTGTCTATGTATTCACACATGTACTAAGTTTCCGGTTAATACAATTCTAGCATGAATAATAAACATTTATCATGATATAAGAAAATATAAATAACAACTTTATTATTGCCTCTAGGGCATATTTGCTTCAATAAAACAATAAAAAATTATACATACGTCGAAGATGTGTCACCCAGCTCCAACCGCACTAAACCCATCACACCAGCATCTTCACGTCGCGGGGCGTAGGCCACAACCTTCAAGTAGAGAGCTCGTTTGCTCGCCCCACCTCCAAGATGTCGCGCTGCCAGATAAGGGGACCGCACCATTGGGGAAGCCCACCACCACAGGAGGAGCATGGGAGCAAGTCTCGTCGTTGCCGCAATAGCAGCTAGCAACGACGGTAATAGGAAGGAACGCCGAGGAGGAAGGGCCAACAACGTAGTAGGTTAAGGAGCCTCCCCTGTCGCCCTGGCTAGGGGCTGAACCAGGCTAGCACTAGGCTTCGGGCCTGCTGTTCCAGTGCGACATTGACCTACAATAGCTATAGTGCAAACTATAGCCTGTGCGAGGGCGTCGCACCCCAGGCCATGGCCGGGGGAGGGGGGCTGCCTCCCAGCTCCTTCACTGGTCCAGCCGGAGACACATTTTTTTACTAAGATCTTATAATTTTCCCAAGTTTGACCAAGTTATAGAAAAACGTTCGGTTTTTGGTAATGTTTATTGTAGCATTTATTATATCATTCTACAACGAGCCTACTATGTGACTTGTTTGTTTTAGAGTACCAGTTGGCGACTTGTATTTAGTTTGCGGTCTTGATCAAAATTTGTGTGTGCATATCCGTAGATATCAACCACTTGCATATGCTTTCATTTCTATTTTATTAAGGGTTAATGTTTGTGGCCGTGCGACGGGCTAGACCAGCCACTTGCGCTTTCACCACACGGCCATGAGGTCCCACACAGATCCTTCTATCCTCATGACCTTATCCCCGCTAGGGAGCGACGCTCGTGCATGAAATCTCTTCTTACTCCCGATAAAACCAAGGCCATCCTTCCAATCTCTCTCTCACCTTCCTTTGTGTCGTCGGCGCCCTAGTCCCCACCAGCTCTCCTCCTTCCCTCATGCAGTAAGCTCACACATCGTGGCTCATTCGCTGCGACACGACCAATCGGCTATTGGGATGGGGCCATGACCTGCGAGCTCACGTAGGTCGCCACGACACGGCCATGCCGCCACCCCGAGCTCCATGCCCCACAAATCTACGTCCCATGACGACCCATGATGTGGCCGGCAAGAGCGCGAGCTGCAAAACCGTGATGCCTGTCTCTCCGTCGATGCTACAACCTGCGGCACCGAAAGCTCCTTCACCGGCCGGAGCTACATCCCGACGAACCTAGTGTTGCAACCAACGTCGACGCTTGCTACAACCAGCGATGACAATTCTACAACCATTCATGGCGATGTTGCGATCTGCGATGACGCTGACAATGATTTGTTGTAGATTTTGCTATGATTGGCAACGGCAGGTGCTACAACCATTCATGGTGAATGATGCGACCTGCGAAGCCGCCCCCGACAATTTTGTCGCAACCGTCTTTGACACTTGTTACTACCGGCAACGACAATTGCTACAACCATTCATGATGATGACCGGAGCCATCATTCATGGAAATCGGGGAAACGTTGTGACCGACATTCATGGGAAGCTATGACATGTGGCGCAAAATCCTTCAACCAGCTACGAAAAAAGCTTCAACCGCCGCAAGCTTGAGCTACGAGGAGAACTTGCGAGCATGGAGCGCCCACAATCGCTAGTATAGCGAGCTGCTCACCACCGCAAGCAAGAGCACCAAGGGCTGGCGTGGGGCAGGGTGCCTGCTGCGCGTGGTGGGAAGGGGGCGCTTGCTGATTTAAGGAAAAGGAAGATGTGATAGAAAAAAAGAAAAAAAGAAGGGGGGGGGGGGGGGCAGGTGAGCGGCTAAATCGCACAGTCAAAAGATTTTGTATCACACGATGAAGTGAGGCCACCGGCCCAAACCCTGGCCCGCCGCGTAGCAGTTCCCTTACTAAAACCGGTAGATATATTTTTACACCAAATTGTCATACAAGAGTCACATGGATCATGCTCCAAAAATTTGTTTGAGACATGTGAATAGCATAATAAAATGCATTGCAAAGACTATCATTTATAATATCTTATATACTTGTGTTCGAAATTTCGGGGACAACCAATAGAAATCGCCTGATGGCCAAGAGTAGGACTAGCAGGCTGCACTATCGATCCGAGAAGGATTAACAAGCGTACTACTATAAAAGGGTCCAAAAAGGGTCGAGATAGTGGAGTCACGAAGCATCCGGTTGGGGAGCCTGGCACGTGCCGACCACGTGCCCCGCGAAATCGCCGCACGCACCTCACCGTCGCGGCGTAAACTCGCACAGAAACGCATCTCGATGTCCGCCCACGCCGTCCCCGGCGCCGCGGGAGACGCCGGCGCGGCCCGAGCCGACGATGAGGCGCGCGCCCTCCTCCCCGCCTCGGCGCCCGGGGGCGACCACGGCGACGCCGGCACCAGCAGCGGCGGCGAGGAGGAGGAGGACCTCGAGGAGCGCGCGTTCGAGGCGTCCGAGAAGGTCCTCGTCTCCATCTCGGACGACCCAGACGCGGACGCCGACCTGGAGGCGCAGCTCGCCTCGTCCTCGGGGTCGCCGCCCTTCTCGTGGCGGAAGCTCTGGCTCTTCACGGGGCCCGGCTTCCTGATGAGCATCGCGTTCTTGGACCCGGGCAACCTCGAGGGGGACCTCCAGGCCGGTGCCGCGGCCGGGGACACGCTGCTGTGGCTGCTCATGTGGGCCACCGCCATGGGACTCCTCGTGCAGCTCCTGGCCGCGCGCCTCGGGGTCGCCACCGGCCGGCATCTCGCCGAGCTATGCCGCGACGAGTACCCTGACTGGGCACGCCGCGCGCTCTGGCTCATGGCCGAGGTCGCCATGGTCGGCGCTGACATCCAGGAGGTCATTGGCAGCGCGATCGCCATCAAGATCCTTAGCAATGGGTATCTGCCGCTCTGGGCCGGCGTTGTCATCACCGCCTTGGATTGGTGAGTTTGGACTCTCTCTCATTGGCTGTTTAGTTTTTTATTTGCAATGGGGGTAATTTGATAGTAGACAGGGTGCTGAAACACAGAATAGTTCCAAAATAAGTTACTTTTTGTCTAATCGGCATTAGGGATTTTTCCAAAAGATGAGAAACCGGAAAAGTGATTTTTGTCCCAGTCGTTGCTAGTGACATTTGGGTGAGGTTTTAGTGTTAGATCTCAGTTAGTTATTTGCTTACTGTTACTGCTTATAGTAGTGTCACATTAGTTTGAGGACCCAGCATGGTTAGGTGTTGGTTTGGTGCAGATTTGATTGTAAATCATTATGCACGCTTGCTTTAATTCTCAGCTAAAGGAATGCTTGATCTTTTTTGTTGAGGTTGTACTACCAGTGATGTGACAAGTGATGATGTACATTTGGCTCGCTTTTAATTCATTCTGCCCTATGAGATATGAGGGTTGTAGACATTTACCTTGACAAGAACCCACAAAATATTAATTAGAAGGTTCAAGTTTGAATTTTAATTTGTTTTCTACATAGCAACTACAGAGACTAGAATTTTCTGAAACGTTACAGTGAAAAGATCAGAAAAGTTTGTTATGCGATTGATTAGCACTCGGTTTCATTTAAAACTTAAACTCCCATTGGTGGTTAGGTGTGGCTGGTATGGGTAAACATTGAACCAAGTAGTAATCAAATTTCCTGAATACTGGCTACTTAATGGTGATGATTCCTACAAACTTTATTTGTGATCTCCTTGTTAGATTTTGTTCCCTAGGCATTGTGTTGCGCTTTTCTCCTCCTGAGATATTGTGGCATGAGTGTACCGTATGAATTTTCTTGACTTTTGATTGTAAAGCGAAGGTCTATATTGGCTTTTGCATGATGAATTAATGCTGCTGACATGTGCATAGATTATTTTATTTCACAAAAGCTAGATGTTAGGAACCTTGTATCCGAACGTATGCTTCTTAACCACCGCTTAAAATTCCTGCCATTCTTTATGTTAATTTAATGCTTTTGACAGGAGTTGGATTCTGTGAAATTAGTTTTTATTTGCATATCATTCCAGAGTTCTACGGATGGTCCTTGAATTGCGTATCAATACTGACATGCACTTTTTGTCCAAATAGTTGCAAACTCACAATTCAGAACTATTCATTTGTTTATAATATTAGAACTGTTATGGTCCATCTGAATTTATACCTTCGCTTTGGGCCTGGATGGGGTTAATATCACTGCACTTTACATGTTTTGTTACCTGTCTTTAGTGCATCTATTTGTACAATCAAAGAACAGAAAGCTATGCAGCTATATTGTTCGAATCATCAACTTACCTTGGTATTGCCTTTTGCCAGTTTCATTTTTCTTTCTCTTGAGAACTATGGTGTGAGGAAACTGGAAGCTGTATTTGCAGTTTTGATTGCAACGATGGCAGTGTCCTTCGCATGGATGTTCACTGATACCAAGCCCAATGGGAAGGACCTGCTAATCGGTAAGGATCTCACAGATTAGCCTTTGATGCTTTGACTTGTCCCATACAATCCTATCCATTGATGATGCCTAATTTACCAACAGGTATTTTGGTTCCAAAACTGAGCTCTAAGACAATAAGACAAGCAGTTGGGGTTGTTGGCTGTGTTATTATGCCACACAATGTGTTCCTCCATTCAGCGCTTGTGCAATCGAGGAAAATAGACCCAAAAAAGGAGTACCAAGTCCGTGAAGCATTGAGATACTACTCAATAGAGTCAACGGTTGCATTGGCTATATCCTTCATGATAAATCTGTTTGTCACAACTGTTTTCGCTAAAGGATTCTATGGTAGTAAAGAAGCTGGCAGTATCGGCCTCGAAAACGCTGGGCAATATCTACAAGAGAAGTTTGGTGGGGGCTTTTTACCTATCCTCTACATTTGGGGGATTGGGCTATTAGCAGCCGGGCAGAGTAGCACAATAACAGGAACTTATGCTGGACAGTTTATAATGGGTGGGTTCCTAAATTTGAGGTTAAAGAAATGGCTCAGGGCGCTGATCACCAGAAGCTTCGCAATTGTGCCGACTATAATTGTGGCTCTGTTCTTCGATTCATCTGACGCACTTGATGTTCTAAATGAGTGGCTCAATGTGCTTCAATCAATTCAGATTCCTTTTGCACTGATTCCTCTGATAACCTTGGTATCCAAGGAGCAAGTCATGGGAGTTTTCAGAATTGGTCGTAAAATGCAAGTAAGTCGTCCTTAACCCCAGATCTAATCCTTCTCCTGTTTTTTTCTTCATGATTGTGCACCCTTTACTTTTTTGCATGCTCAGATGTTCTGTGTGAAAAGCATTTACCCCTAGTCACACCATATTCTCTGGAGGGATTTATGTTTAATATTATTCATGTGCAAGTCTGTGTCTAGGTTAAAAATGCTGGCACATTCGTTTGCAAATAATTGCAGTAGTGTAACCAGTGTTCCCTTATGGAAATTGACAAATTGTAGAGGCTAGCTGTGATATTTTTTGGTTCACGATTCTAGATTTTGCTTCACAATTCAGTTATAGGTGCATTCTTCAACAAAAGCTTCGTCGCTACATTCATAAGTCATATGTTTAGCTAAATGAGCAATATTTTTTCTCCAGTGTTTATCTGTTTTTGTAGGACTTGTATTAGACAAATATATATACTAAATCAACATTTGCACAAGCTTATAATGTGATCACCTGATAGTATTTTGTCTAGCCCCTTTGTTTAAATTTCGCAATGTTCAAGATGATGACGTTCTCACAATGTTTGGGCATTTCCATGCAGGCTGTAACCTGGACAGTGGCTGCATTATTGATCACAATCAACGGCTATCTCTTGTTGGATTTCTTCTCGTCTGAAATACGAGGTCCATTGTACGGCTCGCTTCTCTGCGTGGCAGTACTTGCCTACGCCTCATTCATATTGTACCTCATTCTGCGGGGCACCGAAATCTCCAACCAGATGATCGTGGCGATACGCAAGAGGTTGTCATGACAGCTGTAACAAAATTTTGCTCTCTTATTACACAACCATAACCTCTGAACCTATAGAAGGCTTCTCTTCCGAGAACAGAGACCGGGGATCCACAGTGTACAGTGACATTTGAGTTGTTGAAATAGACCCGAACCGCTGTTGAATTTGGTTGTAGCTCTTTGACTCGTACGGAAGGAGGGAAATTTACAGGGCAGTGAATTGGTGATGCTGCTAAACAGCTTCGCGTTCATTCCTTTTGTCTAATTCTTTATTTGTCGGCGGACTAAAGGCATAGAGAAAGAGAAGAGTAGAAGCGGAAGAAAGCAGTGTAATCTTATCCTTCATCTGTACATGAAAACATTTCTATCTGGACAGCGAATGTGATGACCCAATTCTGACTATTGTTTGTACGATTGTCTCGATGATATGTTATTGGTACGGATACTTCGGTGCTGGGAATGTACTATAGTGTCCTTAAAACTACAATATAATTTTCTTGTTGTTAATATAAAGATATTGGAAGCCTTTGCTGTGCGAAAATAAGAATAGATACTTTGATGCGCTAAATTTTTTTAAATAATATATTTTTTAATTAATTTTTATAAATATTATGATGGGTAAATTTTTTTCAAAAATAATACACCGTCGGCCCGCTTCAGGCCGACTGGGCCTAGTCGGCCCACAGCAGGCCGATTGGACTCCAGTCGGCCTACAGCTGGCCGACTGGCCCCTGTCGGCCCACTGTGGGCTGATTGGGTCCTGTCGGCCCACTGTGGGCCGACTGGAGCTAATTAGCTCGCTGTGGGCTAATTGTTTTTGCAAAAAAAGTAGGCATAAAAAAATATGTTTAAAAAATGTTAATTATGTAATTAAAAAATGTTAAACATGTATAAAAAATGTTCCTGATGTATACAAAAAATGTACAGTATATATGCAAAAAAGTTGACATAAAAAATATGTTTTAAAAAGTGTTAAACATGTATTTAAAGTTGTTAAATGTGTGTATAAAAAATGTTCCTTATTTATAAAAAAAAATAGAATGTGTATGAAAAAAAGTTGACACCAAAAAAATATGTTTGAAAAGTTGACATTTTTTCAAATACATGATTAAAAATTGTTAAATGTGTGTATAAAAAATGTTTCTTATCTATTAAAAATATAGAATGTGTATGAAAAAAAGCTGACACCAAAAAAATATGTTTGAAAAAAATGTTCCAGTTCCATACAAAAAGAGCAATCAATCATACTTAGGTCCGTGATGCTCCCATACCGGATCCGGAGCTGGAACATTTTTTTATACACGTTTAACCTTTCATTCCAATACATGAAACATTTTTGTGTACTCGTTGAACATTTTTCCAAATACATGATTAACATTTTTTTCAAACATATTTTTTTGGTGTCAACTTTTTTCATACATATTCTATATTTTTTGTATAGATAAGGAACATTTTTTCAAATACATGATTAACATTTTTTTTCAAACATATTTTTTTGGTGTCAACTTTTTTTCATACACATTCTATATTTTTTGTATAAATAAGGAAATTTTTTATACACACATTTAACAATTTTCAAATACATGCTTAACACTTTTTAAAACATATTTTTTATATCTACTTTTTTGCATATATATTGTACATTTTTTATATACATCAGGAACATTTTTTATACACGTTTAACATTTTTTAATTACATAATTAATATTTTTTAAACATATATTTTTTATGCCTACTTTTTTTGCAAAAACAATTAGCCCACAGCGAGCTAATTAGCTCCAGTCGGCCTACAGCTGGCCGACAGGACCCAATCAGCCCACAGTGGGCCGACAGGGGCCAGTCGGCCAGCTGTAGGGCGACTGGATCCAATCGGCCTGCTGTGGGCCGACTAGGCCCAGTCGGCCTGCAGCGGGCCGACGGTGTATTATTTTTGAAATTTTTTTATCCAGCGTAATATTTATGAAAATTAATTAAAAAAATATATTATTTAAAAAAAAATAGCCTTTGATGCCTGGTGGGGATTTATTCCTGAAACTGTCATACTGCTAAAATAGTGGAGGGTGATGATGAACAAAATAAATACGAAAAGATCGGAATGTACACAGCCTCTTTTGTAGCCATCAGAATCGTGGAACAGCACGGTCAGGTGGAAGGATCAGTGCCCTGCGCTTCACTGATGTTGCGTGCCTTGATGATAAACATCATCCAAAGCAAAGATTAACAGGGCCACCTCCTGTCAGCTTTAGAGAGAAGAGAACCTGCCGGTGTCTGCATCAGTAAACGGGTGTAGAACTGAAGAGTGGACCATATTCTCTCTAACTCTCTGGCGATAGCGTTCTCTGCGACCAACCAAAGTGAGAGGCACAAATTCTCACCAGCTAGAGGATTCCAAACATTTTGGTCTCACCCTTCGACATCTCATCTCTCTAGCTGCCTGTCAGCTGGCATATGTGGTAAGCTATAAAAGAAAACCCAACAAAAAAAATCTCTCTAGCTGCCTAGCTTGAGCACATAACTCTTGTCACGGGTAGGTTTGTAGCAGAAGACGCGCACGTATATGGTGTGTGCGTCCGTCATGTACTCTCTTAATAGAGTGTTCTTTTAGGGGGATACAAAAAAAAGAGTGTTTATGCTGTAACCATTTTCTCTTTGCTTGTTTGGCTTTGAAGACTAGTGTTTTTTTAGGCGTAAGAGTAGTGGTTTTTTTAGGGGTAGGCGTAAGAGTAGTGGTGATCGAAGAATCTAGGAGAAGGTCCTATTTGACGCACTATGGTTGCCACTCGCTCTCTGGGACGGCCCACTTTAGAGTTGGGTGCAGCGCTCCACTTTGGAGTTTTCCAGCCGGTTTTCCAAAAAAAAGGGCTGCTGGATTTATTTTCGATTGATTTTAAAATATCATTATTTTAATTTTTTAAGGAATTTACAAAATGTTTGTGAAACTTTAAAAAATGTTTACAAACTTTTAAAACGTTCAGTAATTATAAAAAAAATCTATAACTTTAAAAAATGTTGAAAAAAATTCAAAATACCTTTACTTTTTAAAACATATTCAAGAATTTAAAATTATTCTTGAATTTTAAAATTGGCCATTTATTCTAAAAAACCTTCAAAGATTTTTTAAGAATAATATTTTTTAAATCATTGTGTATTTTAAAATTTTCACGAATTGTGAAAAAGTTAACTAATTTTTAAATTCTTCTTGATATTGATAAAGGTAAAAAAACTGATATAAAAAAAGGAAGATAAACCAAATACCAAAAGGGGAATGAAAACCTGATAAAAATTACAATGGAAGGAAAAGTTGGAATCTCTATATCTAAATCTATAAATCTATATTCTATTTACAAAGAATCTAAGGTTCCATGTTTCACTTTTCTTCCCACCATCGCTTCGTCTAATCTTTCTCGTATGATAATTAATCACCTTAGTTTACTTATCTTCTGAACTAATTCCACTTTAATTGACTTACCAAACTTCTCATGAAAATATAAGGTAAACCACAGAATTGTTGGAAATATGCCCTAGAGGCAATAATAAATGGTTATTATTATATTTCTTTGTTCATGGTAATTGTCTATTGTTCACGCTATAATTGTATTGTCCGGAAATCGTAATACATGTGTGAATACATAGACCACAACGTGTCCCTAGTAAGCCTCTAGTAGACTAGCTCGTTGATCAACAGATAGTCATGGTTTCCTGACTATGGACATTGGATGTCATTGATAACGGGATCACATCATTAGGAGAATGATGTGATGGACAAGACCTAATCCTAAGCATAGCATAAAAGATCGTGTAGTTTCGTTTGCTAGAGCTTTTCCAATGTCAAGTATCTTTTCCTTAGACCATGAGATCGTGCAACTCCCGGATACCGTAGGAGTGCTTTGGGTGTGCCAAACGTCACAACGTAACTGGGTGACTATAAAGGTGCACTACGGGTATCTCCGAAAGTGTCTGTTGGGTTGGCACGGATCGAGACTGGGATTTGTCACTCCGTGTGACGGAGAGGTATCTCTGGGCCCACTCGGTAATGCATCATCATAATGAGCTCTATCGGTGATTTGGATCACGGCGAGTACGACTCCGTCATCCACGTTCATTGGAACGCTTCCGCTCGCGATCTACAAGGGTATGTAGATGCACTCCTTTCCCCTCGTTGCAAGTATACTCCATAGATGCATCTTGGTGAGCGTAGGAAAATTTTAAAATTATGCTACGATTCCCAACAAGAATGATTTGATAAGCATTTTTTACATCATCGCATTAATATGGGCAGGTAAATCACAAGCTAACATACTATAATGTTTATATCCTGGTGCAACGCATGGACATTGTCCTAGTAAAACTAAAAAGTCCGAAGGAAATTGTTCAAAACTAAAAGAAAAGGAGCATCCAAAAAAAAGCGAGTGAAAGAAAATCGGTTGGAGTCGATAGACATTGTCCTAGCCCATGGAACAACTCGTCTTGTGCGCCATCCCATCATTTGGTAAAATGAGCGTCAAATAGGGAAATTTGAAAAAGAGGGAAGGTATGCTTGAAGGCTACTAGCTGCGGCAGTACTCGTATGGGGCCACACTGGACCTCCTGCATTTGTCCCGTCAATATGGCGGGCTCGCAATTACTATTCTCCGGTCCGGATATTTGGCATGTGAATCCCTACTTAACTCTGGTTGCGTTAAACAATGAGCAAACACACATGGCGCAACGTCATGGGCCTAGCATGATAGGAGGCATGTGAATCCCTACTTTTCCGGGTTTTCGATAGTGGCTTTTTCATTGTCTTGGTAGCTTTTTCCGCTCCGATTTATTTTGTCTTGAGTTTCATACTGATCTGGGTTTTCATTGTGGTTTGCTTTGTTCGGTCTTTTTTTATTTTTTCGTTTTTAATTTTTAGAAAAAAGGTTCACAAGTTTTTAAAAATACACATGAAATTGTAAAAATCTTCACATTTTAAAATAAATGGTCTAGTTTTTTCAAAAAATATTCACAAAATTAAAATATGTGCAGTATTTAAAAATAAGTAAATGTTTCTATTTTTATGAAAGACCCACGCGAAAACCGGTGAAACCAAAAGACCAGATAAAATTCGCTAGAAACCATTTAGCGACAGCATGGGCTGACCCCATGTAGCGATCTGTGTGTCATCCCGACATTTTGACGCACAGAGCGTCGTATAGGGACCCCCATTCGTTTTGTTTGCTGGTCTAGGACGTCTTCATAAGGACCTTCTAAGTTGGGCTTCTTGACCCTAAAACGAAGTTGGGGTAGATCCATGAGCCACTAGCTTGGCTTAGTTACATGATGTTGTATACACGATCCGGAGTCCTTTGAAAGTTTGAGGACAAATTTAGTTCCCCCAAAGTTTGTATCTCGCAGATGATTGTCAAACATGCTAGTCTTGTCACGATGTAACACATTAGTATATCTCGGTGTGCCACGGGCGCTTCCGGAGCGAGGCAAATCGATATTCATAGTGTGACTCTTAGGAGTTTGAGATTTCGGCTGTGATACCAGCATGGCCGAGAGCTTCATCGCAAGGCTAATATACTAGGAAAACATGGCGAGCATTTCAACCCTGCTGAGTGCTGACGACCAGAGGTTGATGGGAAGAGCCGAAGAGGAGTGCATCGCTAAAGATGTTCCTCTTTCCTGTTCTTCCCGCCGAGGGAGAAAGGTGCTCTGTTTTGGTCAGCCCGGTCGCCCCACGCACTGAATCATTCCGGTCAAATGCATGCCGCTACGATATATACACCGAACGAACGAGACAAATTAGCACGCCGAAGCCCGTGCGACTGATCACAAAACGCGCTGCAGCTAGTCGCCAAGGCAAGCGTCAGGTCGATGCGCTAGCCGGCCGCTGCATGCATGCGAGCTAATTTGGCCTTTTTACGGCCGGTATCCCTGTCCGGTAGCCGTCGGAGGGACCTAAGCTAAATTAAACACTAGGTTTGGCGCTAGCTTCTGCCAAGACGATCGATCCGATAACGGCCTTGGAGTTGGACATGAGTACGTGATCCGTAGCGGCTAGCGCCGATGCAGCCAGCCATGCAGGCGTTTACCAGCCCTAGCTAGCTATACGTGCCTGTCGGATGTCCGTCCATTCAGAAGCTAGACTTGCCTATTATCCCTAGGCCCAGTGCATATGCATGCATGCCTACGGGCGATGACAGGCATATCCAGACATGCTTTGGCTTTGCAATTTGCATCAGGTACTCGAGCTGCATGCATGCTCATGCTTTCGTTATTGGCACTGTTGAGTATCGTGATTATTAGAAAAGCTAGGTCCAGTGATGGTCGGCTCATGGTGCAGAAATTGATGATGGTAATATTGCCCGTGAAGGGCGTGATGGTAATATTGCCGATGGATGTGATGATGTTGATACTGCCAATGAAAATGACTTGAGGTACGTTTATTGTTTTGCAATCCCTTTACCTTTTTCGCATTAGTGTTGATATATGCCTAAATAAGGTACAAATGAAAAAGACTTGAAATTATATAATAAAGTCAGAGTATGCTTTACGCATAATAATTCTTCTGTTATGTGAACTTGTTCAAAACTTTGAGCCACATTTTGGTTTTCGCCCGGGGCCCCGAATTTCTGGAGACGGCCCTGAGCTAGAATAGCGTAGGATATTATTCTACCTTGCCTTGTACTCCAAGATGATCATGTACTCCTATATATATGCCCATGAGGCTCAAGCAATACAACAATTATTCCATCAATCTTCCTCTCTCCCTTCTAACATGGTATCAGTTTCCGGGTCCTAAGCCCTAGCCGCCGCCGCTTCCGCACCCACGCGCCGCCTCCGGGGCGGTCGATCTCCATGATCGTCACCGGGGGCCGCGCCGCCCGTACCTAGGGTTCGTCCGCCGGTCGTGTTGACCGGCTGCCCTAAAGAGTCTTTTACCCGATCCATTGATTGAGGTTTTTCTCTCTCACCGGTCGATTGATCGGTGTTCTTTTTTGGTTTTCCGATCTACGATCGATTTGCATCGCCCACATTGTCCGTTGTCTTTGCGTGGCTCTACTTCAACACTGGCCTCGAGGACATCTGTCGCCGCTCGCGCTTGTGCGCTGGGCTGGTGGCACGCACCGCATCACCCGCGTCCCGTGCGCTGGCTACATCGCCCGTGCGTGGCTCGTTGCTCGCGCACCTGATCGCTCGCGCTAGGCTACCCAAGCTGTTCCACGTTGAACGGCCCGGATCACATGCGTATGCATGCTGGTCTTGGCTGATGCATGTGTGTCCCGCTTGGGTAAATGCCCATGTGACGTACGGCTGCGCGATGCAGCTCGCAGATACCTCGTCGTTCGTCTTCTCGGTTTTGTTTGTCGCGTCTTCAGTCTGATAAACAGCATACACGCGTCTCCCTGGAATTTGTGAAGATCGCCTCCAAGTACAGCACCGTCCTTCACCGATCGAGCAACGGGCTACAGCTGCGTCGCCCCGTCAGGCCGCAGCGCCACCGCCATATGGTTCTCTTCGTGGCTGCATCAATCTGCGCTGCCGCTGCGTTGCCCCTTCGAGCCGTAGCGCCACGGCACATGGTCCCCGCTGTCACCTTGAGGCCGTTCCCGTGGTTGCACCACCCCGCGCGCTGCCGCTTCGTCGCCCCTTCGGGCCGTAGTGCCGCGGCCCGCGGTCAACCGCCGCCCCGAGACCGTCCGCTCCAGGCCGTCCCCGAGGCTGCACCGATCCTCGCGCCGCCGCTGCGTCACCCCGTCGGGCCGTAGCGAGCGTGGCACGCGGTCCCTGCAACCGCCCTGAGGTCTTCCCCGCCGTCGCCCCGACCCGCGCATTGCCGCTGCGTCGCCCCTTTGGGCCGTAGCGTCGCTGCGTGTGGTCCACTCCGCCGTCCCCGCGCGTCGACTTCTACGTGGTATGCGTCGCGCCGCCTCCCTAGGCGCGGGAACGCCAGCGTCCGCGCCGGTCCTTGTCACGCTGTCGGGTTCTTCCTCGCCTACTTCGAGCATCGTCCCCGCGCTTCTGACCTAGCCGCCGCCGCCGCCTCCTCAGGCCGCCGCCGCCGCTCTTCTTCCCGGTCCAGGGCGACTACCTCGACACCGGCCACCCGACTCGACATCGACCACGGCATTCTTCGCACGGCTACCTCGACCATGGCTCCACCACCCTACGCTCGCGGCTACCTCGACAAACGGCACAAAGGGCTACCGCTTTGCTTGAGCAACCTCGTCGGTTGCCACTCCAGCCACGACTCCGCGAAGCGTCGACCTTTATGACTGTGGGGGGGTGTCCGTCGGCTTGCCTTCGGATTCTTCTCCAGTCTCACCGTCTGCGTCGCTACCGTTGTGACTGCGGACGGATGTTGAGTATTATGATTATTAGGAAAGCTAGGATAGCGTAGGATATTATTCTACCTTGCCTTGTACTCCAAGATGATCATGTACTCCTATATATATGCCCACGAGGCTCAAGCAATACAACAACTATTCCACCAATCTTCCTCTCTCCCTTCTAACAGGCAGCATGTCCACTTGGCCTGGCTTGCTATCCATGCACAATCGAGTATGTGAAGTCGGTGTGGTTACACATAGGTCAAGGTTCTAACTTAAGTTACTCATCTTGGATCAAATCTTTGTGGATGGTGTGAGTAGATTGGATCAAGTCTAGTCGGTGTACTTCTTCCGTTTTAATTTACTCCGCATACTAGCTTTGACTAAAGTCAAACTTTATAAAGTTTGATCAAGTTTGTAGGAAACAATACCAACATTTATAGTAAAAAAATTATATGATGTGCAAATATATGCAATGCTGAATCCAATGGTATATATTTGGTGGTGTATATTTTAATATATTTTTGTACAAACTTGTTGAAAGTATATAGAGTTTGACTTTAGACAGACCTAATATGCGGAGTAAATAAAAATGAAGCGAGTATTTTATATTGGTTTATCTATTTTCTTTTCCATTTTCATCTTTATAGAGTTATAGACAATATATTTATGTATAATGTCATTGATTTCACCCTGCGGCTGCAATGAGCTGCAGCAAGCCTATTTCGTAGTAATATATATCTATCTTGAACCTCACTCCTGGCTTCTTTCATTCGTCAACACACACCCAACAAACCAACAACCAACCAAAAGAAGAACATGATTAGCTAAGATCGCGGTAAATCGTGCCAAAACGTACGAATCCAGTAAATCCTGACCCGGCCGGCCACATTACACATATTTCACCCACCTCTTTTACTGCCCGCCTTACGATTAAAGTTACACCCCTCGTGCACGTGCACACCACGATCGATCGACATTGCTAAGCCGGGTGGTTAGCTAGCTTCCCTTTCACTCATCGATCAGCTGATATTATTACATAGTACTGTACTACCATATATATGGGCACTTTGCATGCTGTCACAGTGTCAGTGTGGTAGCACCGGCCGTCTGAAAATCCAGCGCTTTTATTAAGTTCCATTTGTAGTAAAACTTTGGTCCGTAGGCCGGTGACGACAACTGCATGCAGCTGATAGTTGGATACTGATCCAAAGCTGTAGGAGAGTAGTAGTCGAGGTCATAGAAATTCAAGAAACGTAGAATCTACTAGATATATATCCTTGTGATGGTTTGCATTGACGGTTTTTTGGCTTCACGAAGTATCTACTCTGTGGCAGTGAAGGCCGTCGCAGCTCAATCCATGCATGCATTCAACATCTTACATGCATGTGTGGTCGTACTGGTCTTCTTTTTCTTTTGTTCCAGCAGCTTGCTTCAATTCCAAGCACCATATGATCGATGATGGATCGAGGGAGAAAAGGCGAAAGGCGAATGTACCTAGCCAGCTATATAGCTGCGCGCATATGCATGCATGGCGCCCCGACCGGCCGGCCAGCCTCTTTTCGTAAAGAAAAATGCACATACCGGCCGGCCGGCCGGTGCTTCTCTCTCTCGCGCGCGACCGATCGATCTTTGTCTGGGGTTCTCACTCGGATCTAGCCATGTCGGTTGATCGATCGATGACCCCTTTTGCCTTTTGGGTTGCTCTGGATTTTACGCTTGTACACCCAGCTTTGATTTTGTCTATGATCAACTCACAAGTCTCGCTTAAAAAAAAAAACTCTGAAGTCTCAACACATCAGTTCGTGATGCATGTACTCCCTCCGTTTCTTTTAAATTTGCATATAAAATTTGATCAAAGTCAAACATTATCAAGTTTAACAGACTTTATATGAAAAAATTATCAACATTTACAATACTAAAGCTATATGGTATAAAAACTAATTTCACGATGCATCTATATTGATTTCATATTGTGAATGTTGACATTTTTTTCTATAAACTTAGTCAAAGTTGATAAAGTTTGACTTTGATCAAATCTTGTATGCATACTAAAAAGAAACAGAGGGAGTAATATACTCCCTCCTTCCCATAATATAAGAGCGTTTTTGACATTAGTGTAGTGTAAAAAACGTTTTTATATTATGAGAGAAAAGATACATATAAACACTAAGCCTACTGGCTACACTAACCCTAATATAGTCATGTTTAAATGTTTTGTTGATTGTACCTAAATCGTAGCATCGCATTTTTTACTTATACATGTAGCAGAGGCGAACCATTGATATATACGAGTACGTACTACATGCATGCACGAAGAGTGGTGTTTTGCTAGGGCAACGGTGGAGTAGTGTTGCTACATGCCATTTGGTCGTCAAACCATGCATGTGTGGGTTGAGAAAGCTAGGCACGCGTAGTACTGTACGTACCTTCCCCACGTGTTCGTAACAGTTGCCTGCCCTGTAGCAGCACGTGCCATGCATGTATCCCTCGATCGTAGCTATAGCTAGTTTGACATGAGTCAGGTAAATTGCCCTACGTACGTACGCAGCTTGCATATCCATCGATCGATTATTGGATTTGACCACACTGACCTGAGCACTGATCGAGAACTAGTTAACCTCTGTGCCCGGTGTACCCTCGCGATGCCATCAGTCAAGACGCACACATAACACCGTGCATTTAATAATTGGTCCAATAATAGTTTGTACCGTCTTGCCTATCTAGGTGCAGATCGGTCCAGACTCAACATGCAGTAGTGCGTGGACCGGCCTTTGCTTGGTCACTGTTTACTCCCAAGTCCCAACGCCTCGCTCATATTGTTTGACGTGCATGCTGCTGGAGTAGCTACAAAGAGCAAGTAGTAAGACTGAGTAAGAATCAAGCCGAGCAAGTCCCTATAGTTACAAAGAGCATGGACGCTGCTGTATCCGGGAAAAGGAGTGCTGATTGCGTTTGCATGAGCAATATACAAAGGTTACGAACTCACATCGTACTAGTTCGGTACCGAAAGAAAGTTATATAACTTGGATGTTACATAGAGCATGGTGATGTAGCAATGCAAGCATGCAAGTGTATAATGTATAAATCCAAGTCCAGTCATAGATCTGGCCGGTGAAGTTAGCACAGGTGTGTGTGGTTTAGTGGTTATGTATTTGTTGTGGCTTGAGGGCCAGCCGGTGAGTTGAAGACAAACCGATGGATACCATTGAAGACGTCCAACGAATTTTCGGGGGACCATTCACAATCATGCATATATTTCTAGATACCCCTCTCTTTCCATATGATTGTCTTGGATACCACGCCCTGCAATCATCCGGTCTGTGGTCGATCGTGGCACTACGTACTAGCTAGCTACAGGTAGGTACGACGTACGTACGTAGGTGCATGCATGAATGCCGCCAAATGGACCTAACTTGCGGCATTCATTCATGCAACTATGCAAGCATTCATCTGCACGTAGCTATCGGTGTATATGGAGTGATTGGCAGGTGCGTATATGCAGCTACCTGTCCAACACATTACAGCTCGATCGGCACGAGTCTCTGTGACTTTGAGAGAGTCCATTGACGGGGGCACTGTGCATGCTCTCTCTCCTCCTTTTGTGCCACTGTGCCCGCCGTACCGCTAGTTCTTTGTCTCTCTAGATCGTCCCTGCATGCGTGTATGGCCATGTTGATGAAGAACGCACATACGCCCGTACATACATACGTACTCCTGTGCTGCTGACGCAGGATTATGTGCGCTAAATGATGGTCCGAGCTAGAGCGCTAGACGACGATGCATGGGGCTATGGTTATTTACTCACTAATCTCCAGGATATTAAATGACCTCCCGCACGCCAACAAGAAGAAAAGCCAAAACTTCCTGTGCTGCTGACCCGGCAAGCTAGCACGCTTAATTTCGGTTGGGTAGGTGTGGCATTAATGGATGAGAGTGAAGTGAAATTGTAATAACCACTCTCCCGCGGTTTCTGTTTACTCCCCATATAAATTTTGTCTAAAATCAAACTTTATAAAATTCAACCAACTTTATACATGAAAACATCAGTATATACAATACTAAATTTATAATGTAAATATTAATTGCATAATGCATATGATGATTTTGATTTGCTATCGTGGATATTGATATTTATTCAAATAAACATGGTGAAACTTTACTAATATGTTTGACTTTAAACAAATCTTTTATGCGAAGTAAAACCCAAACGAAGGGAGTACTTATATATGCTTTTTGAAGCTTAGTCAGAGCAACTACAACGAGAAGTAACAAAATTCGCTCCCCAAACGCCCACGGACAGTGATCTGACAACACATGAAAAATTGGTCGCACAACCGAATACCCCATTTGCAAGGACAGTGATCTGACAACACATCAAAAATTGGTCTCACAACCGGATACCCCATTTGCAAATCCTCAAATCCATATTATTACATGCACGTGAAACCTAGCGGAGCTTGTCCGACTCCGCCGTGCCCATGTCCAGCGGCTAGCTGCGCCTCTCGGAGTGTTGGTGCGGTCGCCGGCAAGGTAGAGCGGGACATGAGACACTCACCGGCTCAAGAGGCTCGAGGCGCCGACGTCTGCCATGCCCTTCTCTTCCTCATCGGAGCCCGTGCCCTGCACATCGCCGATGGATATGAGGTTGACGATGGATCCATCGTGCTAGGAGCCGGTCACGTCCACCACTACGTGGTTTGTGGCGGTAGGGGTTGTCGGGCACCATACGCGACGCTGGAGAGTGTGACTCCGCTTCGCCAACGTCCGCCGCGGCCTCCCGCGCCCGCTGACTTGCACGGCGGGCACGCCGCGCCATACTTGAGTCGAACGAGGCCCAATCATTCACATCCGCCTCGACGCGCCAACGAAGAGGTTGCGCATCCGCCACGATGTTCTGACGTCAGACGGACCGCGCTGCCTCTGGCGAGCCAGCGGGGACACGCCTCATGCCGGATCCATGTGCCATTTGGGCGGACGCAATGGATTCCTGCCGGATGGAGTCAGACCACTACCGTCCGGCGGACTCCTCCTCGGAACGGCAGAGCGCAAGGCAGACGACCATCTCCTCCTTGGGGTTGCGGGGGACGAGCTCGGGTCAATGGATCGCGGGGTGTAGGACTCGGATTCCGCTGCCCGGCATGCCATATAAGGGGGAGATCGCCAAACGGGAGCTTGTGGGCGGTCGGTAAGATAGTAGTTCTCTATAGGCTCCATCAACACCATGGGTAATCATGTCTAGTGGAGGCAGAAGACCCGACGTACGATCACTACTCATAATAGTCATCCGCAACATGATACGTTGCAGCTACTAGGGTTAATACATTGAATGTATTGACAAGATCCACAAATGTTATAATAGACCTAGGTCACCTAAGTTAATCTTTGGGATAAGTGGAGTTATAGGCTTCTTTGCATAAAGTAGTAAGTTTTATCCTAACTTTGTATATAGGATCTACTCTACATACAGGACATGCTGCATCTCACAGCAATCCGTAGCATACTTGGGCCAACTGCATCAGCACAGCAACCCTAGACCATCCCCACTGATTCAACAGATCGCATCCCACCATCAGTGTCACCAGGCAGTGGCCTATTCCCATTGTTCAACCCATCGAGTTTTAAGATCTTCTAGACAGTTCCCGACCAAGTTACTCAAAGTTTTCCATAACCGAGTGCACGTCTAATCATGGTCAGTTTTTAACACTATACAGAGGTTTGTGTACTTCTTACCCACGAGGAACTCGACGACTCCATTTCTCTCTCCTCCATTTCTAGAAATCGACTTCTAGTATATCTCTATCCCTAGCCACCCAAAGTCTTATCTATTTTGGGGAGTGAAGGAGAAGTGCCCGATCTAGCCATTCACCAAAGCAAAAGTTGATTCCCCCTTGTTTTGTTGGTGCCTCTTGTTACTCTTGGAGACTGGAGACTTCTAGGCTGTAGGAGTGCTCCAGTGAGGAATCAAAGTGAGGTTTACTCTCGAAAGTTTGTGAGGGTTTGGAGGTCGCCTCAACGTCTACCAATAGTGGTTGAGAATCGCATTCGTTGTGATATCTCAAGGAGAATTGGGTGAGCCTTTGTGGTGTTGGTGTGGCTTCGTGGTAACACCCACTCCAACAGCGACTAGCTTCCCTCTAAGGAAGTGAACATTGGGATATATCCTCATCTCCAGAGTTTTTGTTATCCCCAACCTTGCTCTTACTTGAGGTTTACTTTGGTCCCTTGGCCTTGCACTTCCTATCATATTGTGTTATTCCACTCGCCATATTCTTGTTATCATCTTGTGCTACAACTTGACTCACCATAGCAATTGTTAGGCTCACTTTTATACTCCACACTTGCCTAAAATTGCTAATAAGTTATTAAAATTTGCAATTGTACCTATTCAACCCCTAATGACCCACAAGTGTGGAAGATCGCAACACTCTTTGAGAGAAGTATTTCAACCCAAATTTATTGATTTGAAACATGGGGAGCCAAAATAATATTTATAGGCATTAGAGGTTGAGTTCAGATCGGAAATCATGGCACTCGGGCTCTAGTAATAATCATTAAGCATAGCAAAGTCTTTACAACATCAATCTCTGCATACTAGGCATTAAACCCTAACAAATCTGTCATCTATTACATAAGAAATCTCAACCAATTCCCATCTACCTCCATTTGACTACAGAGGAATTACTCACACATGGTTGAGGCAATCATGTAATTGATGATGGAGTATGGTTGGTGATGGCGATCATACCCCTCTCCAGCGTCCAAAACAGACTAGATCTGATATTCGGAGGAAGAACAAAGTAGGGGATTTTCTATGATTTTTATGGGATATATGAGATTTTATAGCCAAAGGGCGTTAGGAGAGGAACCCCGAGGGCTCCAGACGGTCGCATCACTCAGCCAAGGAGGGGGGCGGGCGGGCATGGCCAGCTCGTGTAGCACCCTGGCGGCCTCCTATGGTCCATCTTTGGCCCTATGGTCTTCTAATTTTCCAAAATTAATTCTCAAAGATCCCCATCCAATTCAGATAACTTTTATTTCTGCAAAAAGATAACACCATGGTGCTACTCATGATGGAGTAGTTGGATTTCCCCGAAGAGGAAGGGTGAAGTAGTATAGTAGCAGATAGTATTTCCCTTAGTTAAGAACTAAGGTTTATCAAATCAGTAGGAGGCACCACACGAACAACTTTAACAACACATGCACACAAACAAAACAATTGCTTGCACCCAACAAAGGCAAGGGATCGTTACTCCCTGATACGTCCATTTTGCATCATGTTTTCCTATTGTTATTTATAATATTTTTGGTCATTATTTCACTTTATGATGCAATTCTAATGCCTTTTCACTCTTATTTTGGAAGATCCACATGAAGAGGGAAACTATCGTCAGCTAGAATTCTGGACCTAAAAGAGCTACAATAGAGATAGCTATTCTACGGAGCTCCAAATGAACTGAAACTTCACGGAGATTTTTATTGAATATATAAAAAATACTGGAACGAAGAACCCGCAAAGGGGGGCCACCTGCTGCTCTACAAGGCAATAAGGAGCCCCTACCCCCGCCCCCCAGGGCGAGCCCTGATGCCTTGTGGGGCCCATAACAGCCGGAGCGATTCTTCCAGGGATACTTCTCTCAGGGAGGGGGAAATCGAAGCCGTCGACATCACCAACGATCCTCTCATCGTGGGAGGACCAATCTTCATCAACATCTTCACCATCACCATCTCCTCTCAAACCCTAGTTCATCTCTTGTATTCAATCTTTGTCTCAAAACCTCAGATTGGTACCTGTGGGTTGCTAGTAGTGTTGATTACATCTTGTACTTGATGCTAGTTGGTTTATTTGGTGGAAGATTATATGTTCAGATCCTTGATGATATTCAATACCCCTCTGATCTTGAACATGAATATGATTTGTGAGTAGTTACTTCCGTCCTTGAGGACATGGGAGACGTCTTGTTATAAGTAATCACGTGAATTTGGTATTCGCTCAATATTTTAATGATAAGGATGTTGTTGCTTCCTTTAGTGCCGTCATGTGAACATCGACTGCATGACACTTCATCATACTTGGGCCTAAGGGAAGGCATTGTGGAGTAGTAATTAGATGATGGGTTGCTCGAGTGACAGAAGTTTAAACCCTAGTTTATGCACTATTCCATAAGGGGCTGATTTGGATCCATATGCATGTTATGGTTAGATTTATCTTAATTCTTCTTTCGTAGTTGCGGATGCTTGCGAGACGGGGTAATATAAAGTGGGAGGCTTGTTCAAGTAAGAACAGCACCCAAGCACCGGTCCACCCACATATCAAATTATCAAAGTAGCGAACATGAATCAAAAAAACATGATGAAAGTAACTTGACGATAATTTTCATGTCTCCTTGAGAAAGCTTTGCTTATTATAAGAGACTGTTCTGGCCTGTCCTTTGCTATAAAAAGGATTGGGCTACCTTG
Source organism: Aegilops tauschii subsp. strangulata (assembly GCF_002575655.3). NCBI lineage: Eukaryota > Viridiplantae > Streptophyta > Magnoliopsida > Poales > Poaceae > Aegilops > Aegilops tauschii. Next base: position 93,097,849 of record NC_053039.3, read on the forward strand.
CTGCACCTTTGTTACAATTGCTACTTGTTGCTCGTTACAAATTTCCTTGCTATCAAACTATCTGTTACCGTTAATTTTAGTGCTTGCAGAAAATACCTTGCTGAAAACCGCTTGTCATTTTCTTCTGCTCATTGGATTCGACACTCTTACTTATCGGAAGGACTACGATAGATCCCCTATACTTGTGTGTCATCAAATCTTCGTCCGTTAGAGCTGCCTCCGCGAGGAGGCGCGACCGCTACTCCGGTCGCTGCTGTAGCTTCTGGTTCTCCACGTCGCCAGAGGAGATGATGGTCTCCTCCTTGCCAGAGCAGCTGGTCATCGTGGATGCCGAGGGTCCCAGAGAGTGAGAGCGGGGGCGCCAAGATCCGCCTGACGATGAATTGCCACCGCCACCTCCTCCGCCTGCCGGCGCGGAGAACCAAGACTTCGGCATCGCCACTGGAGTTGGAGGGGCTCGGTTAGAAGGAGGAGGAGGGCTCAGTGTGGATGTGCATCGTCGGCGCGTGGCTTAAATAGCCGCGGCCGCGGCTAGGTGAATGGGTGGTCAACACGCTTCAATGCGGCGTAGCGGACGGAGTTGGTGTCTCGGGACGCGACGTCTGCGTTGAATTGGCGACGCCCGAGAGGTCGTGTCCGTGAGCGCCACCTTCATATCTTGTCGCGTTGCTTGGCATCAATGTTGGCTGCTGCATACTCTGGGCCAGCATGAATGCAACGGGGCAAGCGACGCAGATATTGGATGGAAAGCACGGAAGAGGCGTGATACGTCTCCAACGTATCTATAATTTTTGATTGTTCCATGCTGTTATATTATCATTCTTGGATGTTTACAATCATTTTATAGCAACTTTATATCATTTTCTAGGACTAACCTATTGACATAGTGCCTAGTGCCAGTTGCTGTTTTTTGCTTTTTTTTACTTCGCAGAATATCAGTACCAAACGGAGTCCAAACACAGCGAAACTTTTTGGAGATTTTTTCTGGACTAGAAGACACCCAGTGGGCCAAAGAAGTACCAGAGGGGAGGCCCGAGGTGGGCACAACCCACCAGGGCGCACCAGGAGGCCCAGGTGCGTCCAGGGGGTTGTGCCCTCGGTGACCTCCCGCACCGCCTCTTCGCCCTATAAATACCCAAATATTCCAGAAACCCTATGGGAGTCGACGAAACACAACTCCAGCCGCCGCAAGTTCCAGAACCACGAGATCCAATCTAGACACCATCACGGAGGGGTTCATCATCCTCATTGGTGCCTCTCCGATGATGCATGAGTAGTTCATCATAGACCTACAAGTCCGTAGGCAGTAGCTAGATGGCTTCCTCTATCTCTTTGGTTCTCAATACAACGGTCTCTTGAAGATCTATTTGATGTAACTCTTTTTGCAGTGTGTTTGTTGGGATCCGATGAACTTTGAGTTTATGATCAGATCTATATCCATGAATGTTATTTGAGTCTTCTTTTGATCTCTTATATGCATGATTATTCATAGCTTCGTATTTCTTCTTCGAATCTTTGGTTTAGTTAGGCCAACTAGATCGATTTTTCTTGCCATGGGAAGAGGTGCTTTGTGATGGGTTTGATCTTGCGGTGTTCTTTCCACTGGTGCGCGTCAGTCCTAAACAAACGGTTTTTAACCCCTTTCCGTGACAACATTTGGAACCGTCGCCAAGTGAGTGTGGACGATAGGGGGGTCCTTCCCACATGACCCAGAAACCGTCGGGGATATGCCCTCCTGGCACACACGCTCGGCAAAATGAGGTCATGTGCGACGGGTGAGCGCTCAAATACGGAAATACGTATAGTAGAGCTAAAAAATACAATTATATGGCAAAATTGTTTCCGGTCGCAAGTACATCCCACACAGTCAGTCCCCGCTAAACGTTTCCGTTTGTATGTACATCCCACACAGTCGCTCCAAGGAAAACGTTTCTGTTCACAAGTACATCACACACAATTTTTCCCGTTAAATCGTTTGTGATAGCGTTGCCATTGCACATGATATTAATAATTTTATCGTTTGTGTTATTTAATGCATCACACATGGTGCGTGGAAGAAACTGTGTGGCAAAGGTTGTCCATCACACACACTTTTTATGTGGTAAACATTTGCGCAAGGTGGCCTAACGCAAACATTTTTCAAGAGAAAGTCGTGTGTGCAGTGGAGATTGATCGCACACGTAGTGGATCCTAGAAACGTTTCTGATATCCATGTATATCGCAGACGTTTCGCTTTCGCAAACCGTGTGCAGTGTAATCCCTAATTTAACAATCACATGTTTTGAATTTGAAAGTAGGCAATCACTTATTTCATATCCAACCATGTTTATTACAAATATAGGTTCAACAACGAATCCATAATTCGATGCACAGGTACATATACTGAAGAACTACAGAAGCACCAAGTAAAGTATGATGAACCATAGTTGTACTAAAGACTGTAAAGAGAGAGGCGAAAGACATTCTGGTTGCTGGAGAAGGTGAAGCGGAATGCCCATATTGTGCCCTCCTCCATGCGTAATGCACGCACGACTCTAGGCCAACCCCTTGTGATGGCTGCCCGTCCATCCTTCACTGTCTTCATTAGGACTTCTCGATGCTCATTGTAGTCTGGATGAAATAATTTAACCTTCATTGCGTGTCCACCAATCATGTACTTTGCAAGGTAATCTTCAGTGAACTGCTTCAGGAACCACTGGGAACGAAAAAGATTTAGACATTGTTGTCTAACAACTCATTATGGGCAGTAAAAAAAGAAGGCTGCAGAGTTTGTAGTTACCATCCTACAGCTCACTGTTGTGTTGGATAGAGCATAAACAAATAATTTTCTTGCCACCATTCGTATCTTTTTGCTAATAATCCTTATCAGTTTCCTCACTTGATGCTTGTTCATCAATATCTCATTGCCCCATACGCAAAAAGGGTCGATGCGTGGATCCTTGCCAAGGGCATATGTACCTACAAGCAACAAGTCAATATTAGAAGCTAACTAGTGTCCAGGTCTGGATCTATATGCACTACATTATGGAACGACGGGGGGAGTACAAGCCGAGGGATGAAGCTAACCTCGGCGGAAAATGGTGGCCACTCCCGTTGTTGTCCTGCATAAGTAGTGGAAAGGCATGATAAGTACAACAATCTTAACATCAAACAAATATAGCAAAGGTAAACAACATCATCTCCAAATGATAGCTTGAATGTGTTGGTTTCAGCATGCTATTAAAGCAGATATAAAATGGAAGGCAATGTTACCGACAACAGGCTTAACAACCATCAAATATTGTAATTCAAACTAGTATTGTTGAAAATGAATAGAACGTAGGTAATGCTTAAACATCACACTGGATAAATGTGTAAAACTGAAATAAAGGGCATGTGTTAACTACACTAGGAATAACTGGAACCAAATATAGCCGTTCAAACTGGTATTGATGTAGTCGAGCGGCACAGTTCCGACTTGCACATATTGAACAACACATTGTGAATGACTGAAATAAACAAGGCATAAATGACCAGTATAATAACCAAATATAGCCATTGAAAACTGGACAAAGTCTCACTGCAACCAACCTGACAAGCAAATACAGATAAACAGGGCATATGCTTGAAAACTGGACAAATGCTCACTGCAACCAACCTAACAAGCAGATAAAGATAAACAAGGCATCTGCTTGATAACTGGACAAATGCTAAAAAAAGCAACCTAACAACCAAATACAGATAAACAAGGCATATGCTTGATAACTGGACAAATGCTAAAAAAAGCAACCTAACAACCAAATACAGATAAACAAGGCATCTGCTTGATAACTGGACAAATACTCACTGCAAGCAAACTAAGAACCAAATACAGATAAACAAGGCATCTGCTCGATAACTGAAAAAAAGCTCACTCCAACCAACCTAACAACCAAATATAGATAAACAAGGCATCTACTCACTATAAACAACCAAATATAGCCATTCGTGAAACTAAAGTGGACAATTCATACTTAAACATCACATAGACCTATTGAACAATACATTTTTGCTGAAATAATTAAACACGGCACAGTTAAAGCACATCATGAAAAATGCTACTACAACAAAGGGTACGGGTTGGCAAGCTAGAAAAGGTAAGATTTGCCGATAGAATGTTGCCTCACATTTCATGGACGGGATCCTTCCAGTTGGAAGAGCACAGACCCATGGTGCGCTCTCTGATGTCACAGATGGGCTGTTTCACCTTGGAAGAACCTTCGTGGGTGCCCTCCTCGTGGTCATGGTCGTGGTCGATGAGACCTGACTTGGCAATTGAGGATCCCAAGCCGCCGCCGTAGAACGTGTCCTTCAGAAGTGGCAAAATGGGCTCGATGGCGTATAAAGCTCACAAATCCTTGACCGCTTGGCAGAGGAGATCAGCGGCAGGGCCGTCAAAGAGATCGACGGCGGTTGAACCAGAGGGGTTGGGGATGGACCACTTAACCTGTGACATGGCCCGCGTGAAGCCGTCGGTGTGGATGAGCTTGATGTCGTAGCCAGCTTTCCCGAGATACAGGAATTGATGCGGGGCGGGAGTGCCCAAGATCGCGCACGGTCCAATAACAATATGCGTGTATGATAATAAGGAAAAGTGGCATGGATCCGCCAATTTTTGCAACATTCAAGGCGGGTAGTTTGTTTTTTATATTTCTAGCTAGCTGGTCTATCGCACACGGTTCGTCCTAATTTCCAAATAAACTTACCCGCCTTTAGCTTGCACAGGTGGTGGTTTTACAGCGCACTTGCATCGCACACGGTTAAGCCAGTACCTCCACCCTTTGCTCGCGCTTGCGCGGTCATGGTGATTCAGCGCACTTGCGCAGTCGTCGTGATTTCAGCGCACTTGAATCGCACACGGTTGAGCCAGTACCTCCACCTTAATTTGCTCGCGCTTGCGCAGTCGTGGTGATTTCAGCGCACTTGCATCGCACACGGTTGAGCCAGTACCTCCACCCTTTGCTCGTGCTTGCGCGGTCGTGGTGATTTCAGCGCACTTGCATCGCACATGGTTGAGTCAGTACCTCCACCTTAATTTGCTCGCACTTGTGCGGTCGTGGTGATTCACATCACACTTGTATCGCACACGGTTAAGATATTATACCCTGTGTCCGTTGAGGGTCATCAGAGTCTTTTCAGCAAAAAATAACGTTAGAGAGGGTCAAAAGACAGCCACACCAGCATGTGGCCCAAATATATATGAGTGAAAAGGGTGGTCTGCAATGTTCAAAATTCCAATGCACAACCTTGACCCCGCGGGCCCACGGTTGGGCGCGTCATTGAAGATCGATGAGAGGGGCCAGAAGTCAAGAACCACCTAGAAGTGGCCAAATATATGTACGAATATTGGGGATGTTTAAAACTTTAAATACACAATGCATAACTTTGGTGGCACCTGCCTCGCAAACCCGAAAGCACCCTAACAACCACCTAGCTAGGATATATATAATGACATAATGTCGTACCTAGCTAGGATGCTTGGCCCAGCACCTCCCACTTCGTGTCAGCGGGGCGGATGCACGTAATGATCGATACTTTGGTCATACATGCATGTCGCCATGACCTACCATAAGACGGACCAATGAATCTTTCGTTTGGTCAAACGACAGTTGTTGTTGTCGATAAAACGCTTGGGCCAATAGATTGAACCATCATAAAAATCGCACGAGAGGGACCACAAAACCAGCACCTCTTGCATGCGGCCCAAAATGATGTACATTGGGAAGGGGTGATGTGTGTTTCCAATATAGAATAATGTACAACTTAGATGTGGTGCCTACCTCTCGATACAGACAACAACCATGAAGGCAAGGTAGTTAAGGACGACATACGTACGCAGGGTTTGATGTAGGTCAAACCCAGCAATCCGAGCATCTGGGAGTGAATCCTGACAACGCATGAGCTCGAGCTTTGGTTGACTAACATTTGACGGTGACCGGCCCTAACACGAACTAGGAGGAATCCATTCATGGCCAACACACATACCCCTCATTATCGGTCAAAGGGATGATATATATACACTCGGGGAGCCCACAGATATCCGTGTCATCACAAAAAACCGCACAAGGGAGACGTGGTCGATCAGAAGACCCCGTATACACTCCATGCAGCCCGAAAATATGTATGGGTACGATGGTGTAGGATGTGTTTAAATCCCAAATGCACAACTTTGATGGGCCACGCCAACTACATTACAAACCAAACACCGTACCCGATTGCAAGCCTGGTTCAATACCTATGATGTCAGTTTCCCAACTTCGAGGCGGCGGCGGGGGGGGGGGGGGCAGGGGGGTCGTCCCACGCATGCACTCAAACTTTATTTTCTCTAGCATGGGACACATCTATATATATCTATACATCTATACACCTATATAGTGTGCGAATAACTTTGAAAGTTGCTCGTTGGATGAAGCCAATCCGACGGTACAGAGATGGCAAATCCGAGCACTACTGGCCGTTGGATATCATCTACATTCCACCAGATTCTGCCACATGTACAATCTAGAAGACTCCATGGTTGAACTTAAGCATAATGCACAAACCTCAAAACACAAGCACTTCTCCTTTGTTCTCTAGAATATTTCATATCTTAATTGCCCAAACCTTTTTTAAATGAATTGTCACTTTTTGTTTTTACCTTTACAATGCACAATTCCATGAATCTTAAAATAGTTTTTTATAAAACTAATTGATTTTGGATGAGATGAACTATAAGAATTAAACGAACATCTACATCATGCATATCTGGGAGAAGAGGCGGGAAACCGATGAGAGGAGTGGCGAGAAACGATAGCCTGTTTTGAATGAAAACCTAGTAGAGAAGGAAGCGTGAGCTACACGACGCATGCCCACAGTGCTTACCCATGTACTGCATGTGCTGTCGAAAGGGCTCAGGGTTGCCGTTCGATCTGGGAGCATCCAATGGTGCACACGTATGATCCGTGGGCTTTGGGTTCTGGCCAGTCAGAACGCACGACTCAGATCACGCACGCAGCGGGGGGGGGGGGGGGGATATCATACGGAAACCAACATTCGGTGGAAACCGGTGAAAACCACGAGAAAAAGATGTTTTGAAGTTTCAAAAAAATTTCAAAAAAATGCGGGATGTTAAGAGGATGATGTTTTATTGCCACACAAAATTTCAAGTTGAGACACATCACGAGATGTGAGCTATGAAAAAGACAAAATCAGTGTTGAATAGTGCCAAATAGTAATGTCACTATTCAGATCAGAATTTGTCTTTTTCATAGCTCACATCTCGTAATGTTTTTCAACTTGAAATTCTGTGTCGCAATAAAACATCACCTAACATCCCACATTTTTTTCTTCAGATTTTTATGAAACTTGAAAATATGGTTTCCATGAAGTTTTCATTGAATATCGGCTTTCGTGAGTGAACCGTGTGCTATTTGAAAACATTTCGTGAGAAGAATCTCGGTTTTTAAATCCCCGTAAATCAAAAACTAAGCTGAAAATCATGAAACCTGCCATGGTGTCACGACATCGCACTTATATGTCGAGGAATTTTTTTCGTCCATTGTGGCGCAAGTTTTATTACAAGCCTCTTACAAACCGGAGCTTCTGTTAAAGAAGCCTCATGGTTTCGATAGGGAAACGTGTCCCCCTTGTGGGCGAAACGTAATCACTGCCTCTTTTTGCCTTGTATTTTCTTCGACGGGCAACATGGAATGACATGATATCCGTGCTGAAATTTAAACTTATTGAGGGTTCGTTTGGCCTTTTTATACACTAATTGAGTTTCCTAGGCATTTAATGTCCATAATTCAACTCTGAACTACAAATACATGCTCCAGTTCACCAAAATGGCTAGAAAAATTATACATGTGTCCTTGGGGTGCATGTTTAGGTCCCATGCCAGGAATGGGAACGAATTACAACCATACCGGTGTCATGGCTCGTCCTCAAACATTTTGAATCTCGTTTTTTAAGTCCCCATAAATCCTAAACTCACTAGAAAGTCATCAAAGGTGGCATGGTGTCACGTCATGGCACATATATGTCGTGGTAAAAACATTGTCCAATTTGGGCCAAGCTTTATTACAAACCTCTTACAAAAACTGGAGCTTCTCTCAAAGAAGCCTCGTGGTTCTGATAGGGAAACGTGTTCCCCTTGTGGGCGAAACGTAATCACTGCCTCTTTTCGCCTTGTATTTTCTTCCATGGGCAACATGGAATGACAGGATATCCGTGCTGAAATTTAAACTTATTAAGGGTTCGTTTGGCCTTTTTATACACTAATTGAGTTTCCTAGGCATTTAATGTCCATAATTCAAATCTGAACTACAATTACATGCTCCAGTTCACCAAAATGGCTAGAAATTATACAAGTGTCCTTGGGTGCATGTTTAGGTCTCATGCCAGGAATGGGAACGAATTACAACCGTACCGGTGTCCTGGCTCATCCTCAAACATTTCAAATCTTGGTTTTTAAGTCCCCATAAATCCTAAACTCACCAGAAAGTCATCAAAGGTGGCATGGTGTCACGTCATGGCACATATATGTCGTGGTAAAATCATTGCCAATTTGGGCCAAGCTTTATTACAAACCTCTTACAAACCGGAGCCTGTCACAAGAACCCTCATGGTTTCGATAGGGAAACGTGTCCCCTTGTGGGCCAAATGATAATCACTCCCTCTTCTAGCCTCGTATTTTCTTCTACACGCGACACGGAACAACTGGAGATTCGCGCTGAACTTTGAAATTATTCAGGGTTTGTTTGACCTTTTTTATTCATTAATTGAGCTTTTAGGCATTTAATGTCCATCATTCAAATCCGAACTACAAATACATGCTCCAGTGCACCAAAATGGCTAGAAAAAACGTACATGTTTCCTTGGGGTGCATGTTTAGGTCCCATGGAACGAATGGGGACGAATTCAACCACCTCGCCGTCCTGGCTTGGCCACAAACATTGCGAATCTCAGTTTTTAAATGTCTGTAAATCCAAAACTCACCAGGAAATCATGAAACTTGGCATGGTGTCACTACATGGTACATATAATTGTCCAATTTGGGTGAAGCTATATTACAAGCCTTTTACAAACCGGAGCCTGTCGCAACCCTCGTGGTTCCGGTAGGGAAATATGCCCCTGTTGTGGGCGAAACGATAATCGCTGCCTCTTCTCGCCTTGAACTTTGTTTTCTACAGGCAACATAGAATAACAGGAGTGTCGGGCTGAAATTTGAAACTGTTCAGGGTTCGTTTGGCCATTGTATATATATTACTAATTACTCCCTCCGTTCCTTTATATAAGGTGTATTTGTTTTTTCAAAAGTCAAACGAGTGAAAGTTTGACCAAGTTTTGAGAAAAATATATCAATATCCACAATATGAAATTTATATCATTTGATCGATCATGAAAGGTAGTTTCATATTTTATCTATTAGGTATTGTAGATGTTTCTATTTTGTTCTACAATCTTGGTCAAACTTTCAAATGGTTGACTTGCACGGAAACCAATACACCTTATATTCTGGATCAGAGGGAGTACTAAGTTTTCTATGCATTTAATGTAGTCCATAATTCAAATTTGAACTACAACCACATGCTCCAGTGAAGCAAAATGGGTGGGAATGTCACAGCCCTAGAATACATGGGTGTAATAGTTGCATCAGTGAGCATGCATCATGTTTAATTCAAGAAATTGAAATGAGGAATATTCAAAGCCTCAGAAATTATTTTAAAAGAAGGGCAAGAACCCTTTAAATTGCATTCAGTGATTCCAAATTGCCCTAAAAATAGTTTTGAGAATTTTGGCAAGGGTTATATACCAAACCAAAATTTTGGAACATTTCTAAGGAATTATTTGGTCTCTGAATTTCAAACAATATTCTATTTGAATTTGAAAATATATTCAAATATATATGGGATATATTTTCAAACGCTCTGTGATAATTTATGTGCCTCTCGAAAAGTCCATGAAGCAATATAAAAATACTCAGAGTATGTTTTGGCATTGTTTGAATTCTGTTTGAATTCAAAACAGTGGCAAAAGATTAAATAAAAGAAAAAACAGAAGTAAAATAAAACAGAACCAAAGACCTGTAGCTTACCTGGCGTAGCAGCACCTGGCGCAGCACTGTAGCCCGCCCCCGACTAACAGGCGCCGTCTTCAACCTCTGCTAGTAGGCAGAGGCCTGTCGAACGCGCGCGCGCCCCAGCTCCACCTCCTGCTTCCCCTTCGCCCTGTCCTCGCGCCACTGAGACGGCCACGAACCCCCTCGCTCTCTGGTTCTCTCTCCCCTCGCTCCTCTGCTTCCCCTCCCGATGGACGAGCGCTGCCGTCGCCGTCGTTCACCGTAGCCGTAGCCACCGCATCCCCCTCGACCTCTCTCCGCGCCCTAGAGCTCCGCCTCGTCGCCTGCATCGTCCTCGATGAGTCAAGCAACCAGGGGCGCGCCGTAACGCCGCCATCGACGTCGTCTTCACCTCCGACCGCCCGAGATCGTCGTCGCTACCCCGACCCCTCCAGCCCTTCCCCGAGCCCTCTGAGCTTCCCCACGTGACCGCTCTGAGCTCCCGCTCCAAACCCCTCTCTTCCCCGCCTCCTTTGCGCCGCGTAGCCCTAGTTTCACCGGAGTTGATAGCTCCTCGCCGCCGGCCATGCCGCCACCGTGGCTACGGCTGCGCAAGCTCGCCTCCGAGCACGTCAACGCACTCAGGGAGTCTCCAGGAGCTCGAATCACCCGCCCGTTAGGCCTGCCCTGCACCATAGCCGCAACCCCGTGCACACCCGAAATCCGTCCGCCGCCGCGAGCTTGATTCCAGCAAGCTTGGGCTGTCCCAGCCCCTCCTGCCTGCCCTAGCAGATGCGCGCGAACGCCAGCTCGCCGTAGAGCCAAACCCTGCCGCAACCCGCCGCCTGTAGTGCGAGCCCGAGCAACTCCGGCGTGCCTCCGGCGTGTCCCATGGTCGCCGCCGGCAGATCTCCGGCGTGATGACATGGCGCTGTTTTAGTTAGCACTAATGACCACGCTAAACACCCCCAGAGCCACTGCCATGTGGGCCCCTATGCCTGTTTAGGTTAGTTTAATTTCTGTTTAGATTAGTGCTAATCTTGCGGACCCCACGTGTCAGCTTTGACTTTGACCAAGTCAGCGTTGACCGGTCCCACCTGTCATCCACCCAACCCAGCTCTGAGTCACTAACCAATGGGCCCGACAGGTCAGGTTTGACCTGGGCGGCCCAGTTGACCTGCTGACATCAGCCTTGCGCAATGCTGACGCAGTAAAGCTTTTCTGGGATTTTAATAAACCAGAAATGATTTATTATTTCCAAAAAATGCCCAAAACTTCTAAAAATCATAGAAAATAATCTATAGCTCAGAATGAAATAAATTATATATGAAAAATGATCAGAAAAATCCAATCTATCCATCTGTACTGGTTTCATGCATGTTTAAACAACTTAACCTTGCTGTTTAGATCAAAACATGATAATGCACTTTATAAGTTCTTAGTTTGAATTTGAACCTTTGGTTCAAATCAACCCAAACCCTTCTATTCTTAGCTGCATTAGCTCAAATCACAGCATATTGACATGTCATGATCATGCATCATATTGTGCATTGCATTGATTGTGTTCTTTCTGTGTTTGCCGGTGGTTTCCCCCTCGGTAGACGTATGTTCCGACGATGAGTTCGATGACACCGATGAAGAGCTATATCATCTTCAGAAGTGCCAGGCAAGCAAAACCCCCTTGTTCATTCCGATAAAATCCCACTCTCTCGCTCCTGCTCTCTTTTACTGCATTAGGACAACATCGATTCAACTGTTACATGCTGCGGTAGCTAAACCCCTTTTCCTCTGCATGACCTGTCATTGCCACAGTAAATAGATGAAACCCACTAGCATGAGTAGGAGTTGTTTGAGCCCTGATGTGCCTACTCATTCATGCTTGTTTGTCATGCCTGCTACTGCTTAGAGTTGAGTCAGGTCTGATTCATCGGGGATGAATTGGAATGGTGATGAACATGTCCTACTGTGTGTGAGCTAAGTGTGTGAACACGATTTGGTAAAGGTAGCGGTGAGAGGCCATGTAGGAGTACATGGTGGGTTGTCTCATTGAAGCCATCCTCAGGAACTGAGTTATGTGTTTGTGATCCATGAAACAGCTACTACCACACGTTGGGCCCTGAAATATGACCCCGCTCGACTAGTTGTCACAGCCCTAGAATACCTAGGTGTAGTTGCATCAGTGAGCATGCATCATGTTTAATTCAAGAAATTGAAATGAGGAATATTCAAAGCCTCAGAAATTATTTTGAAAGAAGGGCAAGAACCCTTTAAATTGCATTCAGTGATTCCAAATTGCCCTAAAAATAGTTTTGAGAATTTTGGCAAGGGTTATATACCAAACCAAAATTTTGGAACATTTCTAAGGAATTATTTGGTCTCTGAATTTAAAACAATATTCTATTTGAATTTGAAAATATATCCCATATATATTTGAAATGGCAACATTTTCTTTGTTCGTGTTTTCAACTCGTATTCCGCCCTAATTTAAGTTCCACATAGGGCAACGGAAAATACGACCACAAATAAAATGGCAACGGATAATACAACGACAAATTTACAATGGCGTAGATAATAATTGTCTTACATATTCCGGATAATTTAAAATGCCACGTGCGGCAAAGCCCGGAAGACACGGGGGCAAGAGAAGAAGGAAATTGCAGACAACGATCTGGGTCGCTACTGTCTATACTCGTCGATGGATCGCCGGGCGGCGAAATCCTCCAGCTCCTTCTTCAATTCCTCACGACTTTGCTTGAAAGCAGCCACGGATTCCTCCACCTCCTACTCGCGCTCGATCCGGAGCTTCCTCAAGCCACCCATCAGTTCCTCGACGACCGCTTTCAGCGTCATCTCCGAGGCACTGCTCTGCTCATGCAGCATCTTCCAGTCGGCAGCCTCCTCCTCCTTCTCGGCGACCAACTTGAGGAGCTTCGCATTGTCACCCATGAGTTGCTCGATGAGGCCGATCGCCTTGTCAACCAAGGCATCACTGATCTTGAGCAGCTTCATCAAGCCGTCGACCAGCTCCTGATGTGTAGTGACGCCATCGAGAATGTCGTCGTCGCCGGCGAAAGACTTCAGGAAGGCCGGCTCGTCGCGATGGCCGACGCCGCGAATGCGCTTGTGAGAGCCCTCGCGTGCCCGTGAGAGCTCGTTCGAGGGCTCCGCGGCGCGCCGGGACATCTCTGCTATGGCTGCGGCTTCGCGGCATGACCTCTCTAGTGCTTCCGCGGCCTTGGTCTTTGCTGCCTGGTCATATGTCCGCCCTAAACTCTTCCTACCGGTCATGGCGGAATGACTTGACAGAAAAAACCAGTTTTGTGGGTGACGAGGAGAGGAACTGTGAAGTAATTCGAGTGGGTGGTTTTTATAGCCCGGTGCTAAGTGTGAATACATATTAGTTTGATAGTTGTGAACAGATTTGCAATTACTTATTGCATTGTAATCAGCAATGTGATGAGAAACAAGGTAAAAATTTATTGATGGCAGAAGGTTGACCACGTGGTGGCTCGCCGTTGAGGTGGCCGCGGCGCGCTTCGATCTGGCGTCCCTGCACGCGCTCTGCTCGCTGTTGAGGCAAAGTTACAATGGCAACTGTTAATAATTCTTAATAATTGTCTTACATATTCAGGATAATTTAAAATGCCAAATGCGGCAAGGCCCAGAACACTCACGACCTACATATGCATACAATTATAATAAAATATAAGCTAAAAGGCTGAGCTGGCGGCCTTCCGACGATGGTCTTCTCGGAGTCCATCATCAGCATAGCACCCTTGCAGCCGTTCACTCCAAGTGTCCCGACCTGCCTCCGCCTACGGAGCTGCTGGCGCTGGGAGGCTCTTGGGGCTGCTAGGCCTCTTCCAGAAGAGCTTGACAGTGTGCAATCACGCGCATGACAACTCCGCGGAACCGCTCCATTTCCATGTCTCTGGCCTGGTAGCAAATTCCGTCGATCACCTGCATCCTCAAGATATCACGTTGGCGTTGTTCTACTTCGTCGGGGACGTCAACTCCGCCAAGGATGCGCTCGAGCCTGGCCACCAAATCATCAGGATCGAGGTTGACACGGCCGCCGCGAGCAATGATGAAGCCGTAGGCTGCTGTCGGTGTCAAAACCGGCAGATCTCGGGTAGGGGGTCCGAACTATGCGTCTAAGGATCGAAGGTAACAGGAGGTAGGGGACACAATGTTTACCCAGGTTCGGGCCCTCTCGACGGAGGTAATACCCTACTTCCTGCTTGATTGACTTTGATGAGTATAGGGGTTACAAGAGTTGATCTACCTCGACATCGTAGTGGCTAAACCCTAGATGTCTAGCCTGTATGGTTATGATTGCCTCTATGGACTAAACCCTCTGGTTTATATAGACACCGGAGGGGGCTAGGGTTGTACAGAGTTGGTTTATAGAGAAATGAATCTTCATATCCGCACACCAAGGAGAGTCCTATCCGGACACGGGGGGAAACCTTCCATCTTGTATCTTCACGCCCATGAGTCTGGCCCATGTCGCATAGCCCGGACGCCCGAGGACCCCGTAATCCAGGACTCCCTCAGTAGCCCCTGAACCTGGCTTCAATGATGATGTATCCGGCACGCAGATTGTCTTCGGCATTGCAAGGCGGGTTCCTCCTCCGAACACTTCAAAGCAGCTCTCTGAACAAGAGATCTATATCCGGCTCTATTCAATAGGTTAACATTATAGCCATAAAAGCATAATATTTAGAATATATCCATTAACGGCCCTTTCCGGCGGAACGCCACGTTCACCTCTGTTATCATCTCGAACCGTTTTTTGGGCCTCCCGCTTCGCGTTTCAATACGCGACTTCCACTGACACGTCTTGTCAAAGCAGAGATCGTGTCCCCTCATTGCGGGATTCTCATAAATACAGATTTGGGTAATCCAACTATGCCGTTCGCACGACCCCTTGGGAACAGGCGAGTTTTAAGACTTGAGGGAGGGGGACTGTCGGTGTCAAAACCGGCGGATCTCGGGTAGGGGGGTCCCGAAGTGTGCGTCTAAGGTCGATGTAACAGGAGACACGGGACACGATGTTTACCCAGGTTCGGGCCCTCTCTATGGAGGTAATACCCTACTTCCTGCTTGATTGATCTTGATGAATATGAGTATTACAAGAGTTGATCTACCACGAGATCTTAATGGCTAAACCCTAGAAGTCTAGCCTGTATGACTATGGTAATGTGTATATATCTTCCGGACTAAACCCTCCGGTTTATATAGACACGGGGGGGGGGGGGTCTAGGGTTACATAGAGTCGGTTATATGGAAAGGAATCTTCAAAGTTGATCGCCAAGCTTGCCTTCCATGCCAAGGAGAGTCCAATCCAGATACGGGTACAGTCGTCGGCCTTCGTGTCTTCATAGCCCATCAGTCCGGCCCATGGATAACAGGCCGGTCGCCCGAGGACCCCTTAGTCCAGGACTCTCTCAGTAGCCCCCGAACCAGTCTTCAATAACGAGGTGTTTGATGACCCACAAGTATAGGGGATCTATCATAGTCCTTTCGATAAGTAAGAGTGTCGAACCCAACGAGGAGCAGAAGGAAATGACTTGCGGTTTTAAGCAAGGTATTCTCTACAAGCACTGGAATTATAAGTAACAGATAGTTTTGTGATAAGATAAATTGTAACGGGTAACAAGTAACAAGTGTAAATAAAGTGCAGCAAGATAGCCCAATCCTTTTTGTAGCAAAGGACAAGCCTGGACAATTTCTTATATGAAGGAAAACACTCCCGAGGACACATGGGAATTATCGTCAAGCTAGTTTTCATCATGCTCATATGATTCGCGTTCGGTACTTTGATAATTTGATATGTGGGTGGACCGGTGCTTGGGTGCTATCCTTACTTGGACAAGCATCCCACTTATGATTAACTCCTATTGCAAGCATCCGCAACTACAAAAGAAGTATTAAGGTAAATCTAACCATAGCATGAAACATATGGATCCAAATCAGCCCCTTACGAAGCAACGCATAAACTAGGGTTTAAGCTTCTGTCACTCTAGCAACCCATCATCTAATTATTACTTCCTAATGCCTTCCTCTAGGCCCAAACAATGGTGAAGTGTCATGTAGTCGACGTTCACATAACACCACTAGAGGATAGACAACATACATCTCATCAAAATATCGAACGAATACCAAATTCACATGACTACTAATAGCAAGACTTCTCCCATGTCCTCAGGAACAAACGTAACAACTCACAAAGCATATTCATGTTCATAATCAGAGGGGTATTAATATTCATAATGGATCTGAACATCTGATCTTCCACCAAATAAACCAACTAACATCAACTACAAGGAGTAATCAACACTACTAGCAACCTACAGGTACCAATCTCAGACTTAGAGGCAAGGATTGGATACAAGAGATGAACTAGGGTTTGAGAGGAGATGGTGCTGGTGAAGATGTTGATGAATATTGACCCCCTCTCGATGAGAGGATCGTTGGTGATGACGATGGCGATGATTTCCCCCTCCCGGAGGGAAGTGTCCCCGGCAGAACAGCTCCGCCAGAGCCCTAGATTGGTTCCACCAAGGTTCCGCCTCGTGGCGGCGGAGTCTCGTCCCGAAAGCTTGCTTATGATTTTTTTCTCGGACGAAAGACTTCATATAGCAGAAGATGGGCACTGGAGGGCCACCAGGGGGCCCACGAGGCAGGGGGCGCGCCCAGGGGGTAGGGCGCGCCCCCACCCTCGTGGCTAGGGTGTGGGCCCCCTCTGGTATTTTCTTCGCTCAGTATTTTTTATTATTTCCAAAAATAACTTCCGTGGAGTTTCAGGACTTTTGGAGTTGTGCAGAATAGGTCTCTAATATTTGCTCCTTTTCCAGCCCAGAATTCCAGCTGCCGGCATTCTCCCTCTTTATGTAAACCTTGTAAAATAAGAGAGAATAGGAATAAGTATTGTGACATAATGTGTAATAACAACCCATAATGCAATAAATATCGATATAAAAGCATGATGCAAAATGGACGTATCAACTCCCCCAAGCTTAGACCTCGCTTGTCCTCAAGCGGAAGCCGATAACGATAAATATGTCCACATGTTTAGAGATAGATGTGTCGATAAAATAAAATACGGACATGAGGGCATCATGATCATTCTTATAATAGCAACATATATGGATATTGTCATATTATTTCTTATGATAAAGTAACATTCCATCCACAATGTCAAGTATGAATCAGAAACTTCATTGAGAACTAACAAACTATAATCTCAGTCATTGAGACAATTGCAATTTATCATAACATCAGAAAGAGTCAACATAAGAGCTTTTCAGCAAGTCCACATACTCAACTATCATTTAGTCTTTCACAATTGCTAACACTCACGCAATACTTGTGGTTATGGAGTTTTAATCGGACACAGAGAAAGATAGGGGCTTATAGTTTCGCCTCCCAACCTTCTACCTCAAGGGTAATGTCAACAATAATAGTTCATGCTAACTTACATCCAATTAGATATATATATATATATATATATATATATATATATATATATATATATATATATATATATATATATATATATATATATATATATATCAGGATCTTTCCAACACAATGTGCTTGCCAAAGGATAAATTGTAAAAAGGAAAGGTGAAGATCACCATGACTCTTGCATAAAGTAGAAGATAATAGCAAAACATAGGCCCTTCGCAGAGGGAAGCAGAGGTTGTCATGCACTTTAAGGGTTGGATGCAAAAAATCTTAATGCGAAAGAACGCCACTTTATATTGCCACTTGTGATATGGACCTTTATTATGCAGTCCGTCGCTTTTATTTCTTCCACATCACAAGATTGTATAAAGCTTATTTTCTCCCACACTAATAAGTCATACATATTTAGAGAGCAATTTTTTATTGCTTGCACCAATGACAACTTACTTGAAGGATCTTACTCAATCCATAGGTAGATATGGTGGACTCTCATGGCAAAACTGGTTTTAAGGGTATTTGGAAGCACAAGTAGTATCTCTACTTTGTGCAAAGAATTGGCTAGCATGAGGGAGAAAGGTAAGCTCAACATGTTGGATGATCCATGACAATATACTTTATCTTAGATATAAGAAAACATAACCCATTACGTTGTCTTCCTTGTCCAACATCAACTCTTTAGCATGTCATATTTTAATGAGTGCTCACAATCATAAAAGATGTCCAAGATAGTATATTTATATGTGAAACTTCTCTTTCTTTATTACTTCCTATTAATTGCAACGATGACCAAAACTATGTTTGTCAACTCTTAACAACTTTTAATCATCATACTCTCTCTATGTGAAGTCATTACTCTTCATAATATCAATATGATCTCTTTATTTCCTTTTTATTCTTTCTTTTTCTTTTATTCACTCAAGATCATAGCAAGATAATCAAGCCCTTGACTCAACACTAATCTTTATTATATATAGCTCACGGACCCGATTACATAGAGGGATCATAAAGCAAAACTCACAACTAGATCATACTAAAACTTTATTCTACTAGATCAAGATATTACCAAAAGGATCGAACTAAGAAAAACGGTAAAGATAGGAGTGTGATGGTGATACGATACCGGGACACCTTCCCCAAGCTTGGCAGTTGCCAAGGGGAGTGCCCATACCCATATGATTAGATCTCTTTCTTCGGAGGCGAGGAAGATGGTGGTGATGATGGATAGTCGCACATCGAGTGTAAGAGATCCTCCAGCTTGTGGATAATGCCCTTGAATGCGACGATATGATCCTTCAACAAAATATTTTCACGTGTGAGATACTTTTTTTGTATACGAGCTAACTCAATCATCTTGAAAGCTTCAATCTCAGTTGGGGTAAAGAGAGGTGGAAGAGTGTCTTCTTCTTCAGCTGCCAGAGCTTGATATTCCATAGTCTTCTTGATCCCATCATCCTTGTTGATCTCCTCGGGTTCTTCTCTCTTCAGTTCTAGCTTCATCAGCCAAGCATCGTTGCCCTGATTGTTGGAGGAGGGGGACGACATGATGCCTGGCCTCCACGACTCTGACAGAAAATAGCTCGAAACAAGAACATAGGATAATTGCGTGATACAGGAGTCAAAACCTTCGGGAGATTATATAATGAATTTTTACCGACCAAAATACTTATCGTCCAAGAAAACGGAGTCCGGGGAGCGCACGAGGTGCCCACGAGGCAGGGGGGCGCACCCTCCACCCTCGTAAAGGCCTCGTGTCCTTCCCGGACTGCTTCTTTCTATTTTTTAAAATATTCCAAAACAGAGAAAAATTGCCATTAGAACTGTTTTGGAGTCGGTTTACTTACCGTACCACGTACCTATTCCTTTTCGGAGTCTGAAACATTCTGGAAAGTGTCTCTTATGTATTCCTCCGGTGTTACGGTTTCAATAACATTAGTTTCAACATTTATAGGATTACCCGAGATATAATGTTTGATTCTTTGACCGTTCACCACCTTCGGATTTGTGCCTTCGAAGTTGTTGATTTTTATGGCACCGGAACGATAGACCTCCTCGATAACGTAAGGACCTTCCCATTTAGAGAGAAGTTTTCCTGAAAAAAATCTTAAACGAGAGTTGAATAGCAACACATAGTCACCTACATTAAACTCATGCTTTTGTGTCCTTTTGTCATGCCATCTTTTAACTTTTTCTTTAAACAACTTGGCATTCTCATAGGCTTGGTTTCTCCATTCATCAAGTGAGCTAATGTCAAATAACCTCTTCTCACCGGCAAGTTTGAAATCATAATTGAGCTCTTTAATAGCCAAATAGGCCTTATGTTCTAGTTCGAGAGGTAAGTGACATGCTTTTCCATAAACCATTTTATACGGAGACATACCCATAGGATTTTTATATGCAGTTCTATAGGCCCATAATGCATCATCAAGTTTCTTGGACTAATTCTTCCTAGATCTGTTAACAGTCTTTTGCAAAATTAATTTGAGTTCTCTATTACTCAATTCTACTTGACCACTAGACTGTGGGTGATATGGAGATGCAATTCTATGATTAACGTCATACTTAGCAAGCATTTTACGAAAGGCACCATGAATGAAATGTGAACCACCATCAGTCATTAAATATCTAGGGACTCCAAACCTCGGAAAAATAACTTCTTTAAGCATCTTAATAGAGGTGTTATGATCAACACTACTAGTTGGAATAGCTTCTACCCACTTAGTAATGTAATCAACAGCAACTAAAATATGTGTATATCCATTAGAGGCAGGAAACGTCCCATATAATCAAAGCCCCAAACATCAAATGGTTCAATAACTAGTGAATAATTCATAGGCATTTCTTGACGTCTACTAATATTACCAATTCTTTGACATTCATCACAAGATAAGACAAACTTACGGGCATCTTTGAAGAGAGTAGGCCAATAAAAACCAGATTGCAATACCTTATGTGCAGTACTATCTCCAGCGTGGTGTCCTCCATAAGCCTCGGACTGACACTTGCGTAGGATCTGTTCCTGTTCATGCTCAGTTATACAACGCCTAATAACACCATCTACTCCTTCTTTATAAAGATGTGGGTCATCCCAGAAGTAAAGTCTTAAATCATAGAAAAACTTTTTCTTTTGCTGTATGTGAAACTAGGTGGTATAAATTTAGCAACAATGTAATTAGCATAATCAGCATACCACGGAGTAGTACGAGAAGCATTTATGACATTTAATTGTTCATCAGGAAAGCTATCATCAATAGGTAGTGGGTCATCAAGAACATTTTCTAACCTATACAAGTTGTCTGCAACGGGGTTCTCAGCTCCCTTTCTATCAATAATATGCAAATCAAATTCTTGTAGCAAGAGAACCCATCTAATAAGTCTAGGTTTAGCATCTTTCTTTTCCATAAGATATTTAATAGCAGCATGATCAGTGTGAATAATTACTTTAGAATCAATGATATAAGGTCAAAACTTATCACAAGCAAATACAACTGCTAAGAATTCTTTTTCAGTAGTAGCATAATTTCTCTAGGCATTGTCTAGAGTTTTACTAGCATATTGAATAACATGTAATTTCTTATCAACTCTTTGCCCTAGAACAGCACCCACAGCATAATCGCTAGCATCACACATAATTTCAAAAGGTAAATTCCAATCAGGTGGCTGAACGATAGGTGCAGAAATCAATGCTTTCTTAAGTATTTCAAATACTTCTACACAATCATCATCAAAGACAAATGGTATATCTTTTTGTAATAGATTAGTCAGAGGCCGAGAAATTTTTGAGAAGTGCTTAATGAACCTCCTATAAAAACTGGCATGACCAAGGAAACTTCTTATACCTTTGATGTCCTTGGGACACGACATCTTTTCAATAGCATCAACTTTAGCTTTATCAACTTCAATACCTCTTTCAGAAATTTTATGCCCCAAGACAATGCCTTCATTAACCATAAAGTGGCACTTCTCCCAATTCAAGACAAGTTTAGTTTCTTCACATCTCTGCAAAACTCGATCAAGGTTGCTCAAGCAATCATCAGAAGAGGATCCATAAACGGAGAAATCATCCATGAAAACCTCACAAATCTTTTCACAAAAGTTAGAGAATATAACCATCATGCATCTTTGAAAGGTAGCAGGTGCATTACATAAACCAAAAGGCATACGTCTATAAGCAAAAGTACCGAAAGGGCAAGTAAAAGTGGTCTTTGCTTGATCATCAGCTGACACAGGTATTTGAGAGAAACCAGAGTAACCATCTAGAAAGCAAAAATGTGTATGTTTGGATAATCTTTCTAGCATTTGATCAATAAAAGGTAAGGGGTAATGATCTTTTTTAGTAGCCTTATTTAATTTGTGAAAATCAATTACCATCCTATAACCTGTAATAATTCTTTGCGGGATCAGTTCATCTTTATCATTTAGAACGACAGTAATACCTCCTTTCTTAGGGACACAATGGACAGGACTTACCCACTGACTATCAGCAACAGGATAAATAATACCTGCCTCAAGGAGCTTTAATATTTCCTTTCTTACCACTTCTTTCATCTTAGTATTTAGTCATCGTTGGTGATCAATAGCTGGTTTGGCATCTTTCTCCAAATTTATTTTGTGTTGGCATAGAGCGGGACTAATGCCCTTAAGATCATCAAGAGTATATCCAATAGCAGCACGATGCTTCTTCAGAGTTTTCAATAATCTTTCCTCTTCTTGCTCTGAAAGGTTAACACTAATAATAACAGGATATATCTTCTTTTCATCTAGATAAGCATATTTAAGAGTATCAGGTAACGGTTTAAGCTCAAACACGGGATCACCCTTGGGTGGAGGAGGATCCCCTAGGATTTCAACAGGAAAGTTGTGTTTCAGAATAGGTCCCTATTTAAAGAATACTTCATCTATTTCCCTTCTTTCATTCATAAACATATCATTTTCATGGTCAAGAAAATATTGTTCTAAAGGATCATTAGGAGGTACGGCAATAGAAGCAAGACCAATAATTTCATCTTTACTAGGCAATTCCTCATCACGATGTTGTCTATGAAATTTAGAGAAGTTGAACTCATGAGACATATCATCCAAACCAGTAGTAACAACATCCTTTTTGCAGTCTATCTTAGCATTAACAGTATTCAAGAAGGGTCTACCAAATATAATGGGACAAAAGCTATCTTGTGGGGAACCAAGAACAAGAAAATCAGCAGGATATTTAACCTTCCCACACAAGACTTCAACATCTCTAACAATCCCAATTGGTGAAATAGTATCTCTATTGGCAAGCTTAATGGTAACATCAATATCTTCTATCTCAGCAGGTGGAATATCATGCATAATTTCTTTGTATAAGGAAATAGGTATTGCACTAGCACTAGCACCCATATCACACAAGCCATGATAACAATGATCTCCTATTTTAACAGAAATAACAGGCATGCCTACAACAGGTCTATGTTTATCTTTAGCACCAGGCTTAGCAATTCTAGCAGTTTCATCATAGAAATAAATAACATGCCCATCGATATTATTAGCCAAGAGATCTTTAACAATAGCAATATTAGGTTCAACTTTAACTTTCTCAGGAGGTGTATAAGTTCTAATATTGCTTTTATGAACCACAGTTGAAGCTTTAGCATGATCCTTTACCCTAACAGGGAAAGGTGGTTTCTCAACATAAGCAGTAGGAACAACAGGATCATTATAAGTGATAGTCTTTTCTTCAACTTTAATAGGTGCAACTACTTTTACTTCAACGGGAGGATTATATTTAAACCACTTCTCCTTAGGGAGATCAACATGAGTAGCAAATGATTCACAGAAAGAAGCTACTATCTTAGACTCAAGTCCATATATAGTGCTAAATTCACGGAAAGCATCGGTATCCATAAAAGATTTAACACAATCAAACTTAGGTGTTATACCTGACTCCTTACCTTCATCGAGGTCCCAATCTTCAGAGTTGTGTTTAATTCTTTCCAATAAATCCCATTTGAATTCAATAGTCTTCATCATAAAGGAACCACTACAAGAAGTATCGAGCATGGAGAGATTATTGTGGGAAAGTCGAGCATAATTTTTTTGAATAATCATTTCTCTTGAGAGCTCATGATTGGAGCATGAATATAACATTGACTTAAGCCTCCCCCAAGCTTGAGCGATGCTTTCTCCTTCGCGAGGCCAAAAATTATATATATAATTACGATCACGATGAACAAGATGCATAGGATAAAACTTCTGATGAAATTCCAATTTCAACCGTTTGTAGTTCCATGATCCCATATCATCACATAGCCTATACCATGTCAATGCATCTCCCTTCAAAGATAAAGGGAATACCTTCTTCTTGATAACATCATCGGGCATACCTGCAAGCTTAAATAATCCACAAACTTCATCCACATAGATTAAGTGTAAATCAGGATGCAATGTTCCATCTCCTCCAAAAGGATTAGCTAGCAGTTTCTCTATCATACCCGAAGGAATTTCAAAGTAAACATTTTCATTTTTAGTAGGTTGAGTAGGTTGAGGAGCAACTATTTGCTCTACTGGTCGGGGTGAAGATACCCCGAACAAGCCCCTCAAAGGATTACTTTCCATAGTAACCAGTGACAGTAAATTTCAGCACACTATATAAATTTTTCCTTACCAAATTCCACCTACCAAAGGCGCTTCACTCCCCGGCAACAGTGCCAGAAAAGAGTCTTGATGACCCACAAGTATAGGGGATCTATAGTAGTCCTTTCGATAAGTAAGAGTGTCAAACCCAACGAGGAGCAGAAGGAAATGACAAGCGGTTTTCAGCAAGGTATTCTCTGCAAGCACTGAAATTATAGGTAACAGATAGTTTTGTGATAGGGTAATTTGTAACGAGTAACAAGTAACAAAAGTAAATAAAGTGCAGCAAGGTGTCCCAATCCTTTTTGTAGCAAAGGACAAGCATGGACAATTTCTTATATGAAGGAAAACGCTCCCGAGGACACATGGGAATTATCGTCAAGCTAGTTTTCATCACGCTCATATGATTCACGTTCGGTACTTTGATAATTTGATATGTGGGTGGACCGGTGCTTGGGTGCTATCCTTACTTGGACAAGCATCCCACTTATGATTAACTCCTATTGCAAGCATCCGCAACTACAAAAGAAGTATTAAGGTAAACCTAACCATAGCATGAAACATATGGATCCAAATCAGCCCCTTACGAAGCAACGCAAAAACTAGGGTTTAAGCTTCCGTCACTCTAGCAACCCATCAACTACTTATTACTTCCCAATGCCTTCCTCTAGGCCCAAATAATGGTGAAGTGTCATGTAGTCGACGTTCACATAACACCATGATACGTCTCCAACGTATCTATAATTTATGAAGTATTCATGCTATTATATTATCCATCTTGGATGTTTTATGGGCTTTACTATGCACTTTTATATTACTTTTGGGGACTAACCTATTGACCCAGAGCCCAGTGCCAGTTTCTGTTTTTCCCTTGTTTCAGTGTTTCGCAGAAAAGGAATATCAAACGGAGTCCAAACGGAATGAAACCTTCGGAAAAGTTATTTTTGGAAAGAAAGCAATACGGGAGACTTGGTGTGGTGACCCGACCTCAAACGGTCAAGTCTTTGTGCTTCAGTGTCATCCTTGGATCGGTAATGCCGAGACACACAGTACTCGAAGGATTTATAATAGAGTAGCAATCACACACTTATTACATCGAATGTCTCAAAAGAGAACTTATTACAATAAATATGGCTTAAGGCCATCTAATATGATAACCGCGGAAGGCTTGGAAGATAAAGTGAGTCCATCAACTCCAACGGCATAGCTGAGCTGCACGGCAATGACCTAATGAACCTTACTCCTCGTCTGAAAAGTTTGTAACAATAATATGTTGCAGCCCGAAAACGGGTCAGCACATGGAATATGCTGGCAATATAACACAGTAGAGCAAGAACAGAATAATGCATCACTACATGCATATTTGGCTGGTGGAAAGCTCTATGGTTATAGTTTTTGCGAAAAGCCAATTTTTCCCTACAACAAAGGAATAAGTTTTATTTTACTATCATGGTAGTTGAAACATCATTGAGAAGGTTCCTCCAACTCAATCCCAATTAAAGTAATTATCAACCCAACAATATTAATTAAAAGTGATGAGATACTTAGGATATTCCAAGTACTAATTACTCAAGATTGTCCATAACCGGGGACACGACTAACCATGATTAGATTGTACACTCTGCAGAGGTTTGCGCACTTTTCCCCACAAGACTGGATCTCCTCCATTGGATTTCTCGCACTACAAGGTGTTTGAGAAACGGATGACCGAGACATAGTCTTTCAGAAACATTAACTCTTTACTCCGGGCAGACCATACCAAACCTACATCCCTCTACCTGCTGATCCACTTCTTCAAGAGCTCATGCAACTTACTCAACTATGCTAGAGCCCATCATAGCTTGTGGCTGCACACGGAAGTTTCTAGCATGAAAATATCTTAGTTCCCTTTGAGCCTGGGTGGCGGACCTTAGGATGATCACACGGGTACTCCGGGATATCCTAGGACAACACTGGATTCTCCACATGCCCGACAAGCAATCCACCCAGATGTGTATTAAAGTTGCCACCTTAAGTTGAACCATTAATTAACAATCTCACATCTGTCATGGATACACTCAAACCCAATCCACGTCTACGAGCATAGCATAGCAATATAAGCAATACGTAGAAGTAACTCCCAAGGTTTGAATATAACAGGGCAATAGGTTCTACCTCATCAACTAATTCCCAACCCACATGTTAATCACATCCTAATCATGCAGTGTTTGAGGATTGAAACTAATGCATAAAAACCGGGTATGGAAGGAGTATGATCAATGTGTTACTTGCCTTGCTGACGATCCGCAAAACCTAGGGATTCGTAGTAGCACGATTCGCACTCCGGGAATTCTAGCGCAAACAAACAATAGCATACATAAGCAATCAAGCAAAGATGCACGGGTAAATCTCAAATAAGAAGAACTAACCAGAAAGTTGAACTTAAGAACTCCGGTTTGCAAAAAGAATCAAATCAAACGGAGCAACGAAACTCAAACTGCAAAAGAAACAAGATCCGTTTACTAATCTGAACTAAAGTCAAATTTTACAGTACCAAAATCTTGTTCACGTTAATTAAACAGAAAGAGGGTTTCGAGACGAAGATCTAGGCGCTAGAATCGCCTGATTCCGATGAACGAGCGAAAAGATAAACTGAAACGTAAATCGGATCAGAAATCGCGATCGAAAATAATCGCGGAAAATTCGAGAAAAAGAAAACTGACGAACAGGCTAACGAACGAACGTTCGTTGTCTGTAACTAACGAGCGAAAACCGTTCGTCAAAACGAACATACGGACGAACGTCCGCTATATAAACTAAACCGAGAAAACCGGCGAACCGATCTAAAAAAACGAACTAGTTTAAAAAAAACCGGATCGGTTTTAGAACAAAACCGAATGGCGGCGGCAGCATATACCTCCGGCAAGGCTCCAGCGAGGCGGGGCTGCGGCGGTGGGGTGCGCGGGGCGGCAATGGCGAGTGGCGGCGCGCGACAAAGGGCGGCGGCACGGCGCGGCTAGGCGGCGGCGGCGCTGCGGGCGGGGCGAGGCAGGCGGCAGGGTTGGTGGTGGTGGGGGGTCCGGGGGCGGGGTATTTAAGGAGGGGGGCTTGCTTGGGGGAGGGGGCAAGGCGGCGCGGGGAGGAGTCCCGGCTGGACTCGGGGTCGGGCGGCGGCGGCCTCCCGATCTCCTGGAAGGAGACGGCGGCGCGGGGCTAGCGGGTCGGCTCGGCTGGGCTTCGGCCCAGTCGGGCGCTGAGATTTTTTTAAATAATTTCGCCGGAACTTAAATAAATCCCGAAAAATAAAATAAAATCTAAAAATACCAAAACAAATTTTCACCGTCTAAATAAAATATTTAGAACGAGATGAACATTTTTTGGCCCTAAAATGCAATTTTGAAAAACGTGCAATTTTTCTAATGCAAATAAAATAGCAGTAAAATCCGAATAAAATCAAATATTTGATTTTAATATTTTTCCTCCAATATTTCAATTATTTTGGAGAAGTCATATTATCTCCTCTCATATATTTTAATATGGAATATTTTCGGAGAGAAAAATAATAAAAATCAAAATCCTCGTTTCAATATTTGATAAAATTCAAATATGAAAACAATGAAATCCCCAACTCTCTCTGAGGGTCCTTGAGTTGCTTAGGATTTCGAGGATCGCGAAACGAAATTCAATAAAATATGATATGCATGAATGATCTATGTATAACATTCCAAATTAAAAATTTGGGATGTTACAAACCTACCCCCCTTAAGATGAATCTCGCCCTCGAGGTTCGGGTTGGCTCGAAAATAGGTGTGGGTGGTCTTTGCGAAGATCATCCTCTCGTTCCCAGGTGGCTTCATCCTCGGTATGGTGGCTCCACTGAACTTTGCAAAACTTGATAACCTTACTGCGGGTGACTCGGCTGGCAAATTCAAGAATCCTGACTGGCTTCTCCTCATAGGTCAGATCACCGTCCAACTGAATCGCCTCCAAGGGCATTGTATCTCTTAACGGTATATCGGCCATCTCAGCATGACACTTCTTCAGCTGTGAAACATGAAATACATCATGAACTCCTGACAGTCCTTCAGGTAACTCCAACTTGTAGGCAACTTCTCCCATACGTTCCAAAACATGATACGGTCCTACAAATCCTGGGGCTAACTTTCCCTTAACTCCAAAACGTTTCACTCCTCGCAAGGGTGATACTCACAGATATGCTCTGTCTCCAATTTCATAGGTTACCTCCTTGCGTTTCGAATCTGCATAACTCTTCTACCTGGACTGAGCTACCTTCAGTCTATCTCGGATCAACTTAACTTTCTCTTCAGACTCCTTGATCAAGTCTGGTCCAAACAACTATCAG
The DNA here is from genome assembly GCF_002575655.3 of Aegilops tauschii subsp. strangulata. Taxonomy (NCBI): domain Eukaryota; kingdom Viridiplantae; phylum Streptophyta; class Magnoliopsida; order Poales; family Poaceae; genus Aegilops; species Aegilops tauschii. The sequence continues at coordinate 93,126,330 of NC_053039.3, forward strand.
TCTCCAACTTCATCCCACATCAACGGTGTTCTGCACCTTCGTCCATACAGGGCTTCGAACGGTGCCATCTTCAAACTGGCTTGGTAGCTATTGTTGTATGAAAACTCCGCGTAGGGCAAATTGTCATCCCAACTAGATCCATAATCTAGCGCACAGGCCCTCTACATGTCCTCCGGAATCTGGTTGACTCTCTCGGTCTGTCCATCCGTCCGCGGGTGAAATGTTGTACTGAACTCCAATCTCGTTCCCAAAGTCTGGTGCAGATGATGCCAAAACTTTGAGGTAAACTGTGTTCCTCTATCTGATACGATGGTCCTCGGAACTCCATGCAGACATACGATCCTGGTCATATATATCTTGGCCAACTTCGCACTTGTATAGGTTGTTTTCACTGGGATAAAGTGAGCTACTTTGTTCAAGCGATCAACTACTACCCATATAGAATCATATCCTGATTTGGTCCTGGGAAATCCGGTGATAAAATCCATGCCAAGTTTATCCCACTTCCATTCGGGTATCGGCATAGGCTGTAACAATCCTGCTGGCTTTTGATGTTCTGCCTTCACTCTCTGACATACATCACATACGGCTGCATACTCCACAATATCTTTCTTCATACCTGTCCACCAGAAACATTCCTTCAAATCCAAATACATCTTGGTGTTTCTGGGGTGTATCGAGTATGGTGAGTCATGAGCCTCCTGAAGTATTAACTTCCTGATCTCTGTGTTATTGGGCACATAAACATGGTCCTCAAACCATAAGGTGTCGTGCTCATCCTCACGAAAACCTTTGGCCTTTCCTTTGCTCATTCTCTTTTTTATCTCGACAATCTCTTTGTCATCCTTCTGAGCTTCACGAATCTTTCTTAACAATGTAGACTGAACTTCCATTGTTGCAACAAAACCTCTAGGAACAATCTCCAATCGAAGTTCCCTGAGATCCTCTGCTAACTCCTTTGGCAATCCCGTGCTCACTAGGGTGTTAGCATAACTCTTCCGACTCAAAGCGTCTGCTACGACATTGGCCTTGCCTGGATGATAGTGAAGCTTCATGTCATAATCCTTTATAAGCTCCAACCATCTCCTCTGCCTAAGGTTCAGCTCCTTCTGTGTGAAAATGTACTTCAAACTCTTATGATCCGTGTACACATCACAACGGTTTCCAATAAGGTAATGTCTCCAAGTCTTGAGCGCATGCACTACTGCTGCTAACTCCAAATCATGCGTGGCATAATGCAATTCATGCGGTTTTAGTTGTCGTGAGGCATACAAAACAACTCTTCCGTCCTGCATAAGCACACTTCCAAGTCCTAGGCGATAAGCGTCGCAATAGACTTGGAAATCCTTGCGTATATCCGGCAGAATCAGCACTGGGGCTGTAGTCAAACGTTTCTTTAACTCCTGAAAACTCGCCTCACATTCTTCCGTCCATTTAAACTTGGTATCCTTCTTCAATAACTCCATCATTGGCTTCGCAATCTTGGAAAAATTCTCAATGAATCTTCGGTAGTATCCCGCGAGTCCAAGGAAACTGCGGATCTCGCTAACTGAAGTGAGTGCCAACCATTCAGTGACTGACTGAACCTTGGTGGGGTCTACCGCTATACCTTTTCCTTATATAACATGCCCAAGGAATCCGACTTCCTTCAACCAAAACTCACATTTGCTGAACTTGGCATACAACTGATGTTCCCTGAGTTTCTCGAGAACTAAACGCAAATGCTCTTCGTGCTCCTCCTCATTCTTCGAGTATACCATTATATCATCAATGAACACCACAACAAACTTATCCAAATATTCCATGAACACTTTGTTCATCATGCTCATGAAGTAGGCAGGGGCGTTAGACAGTCCAAATGACATGACCGTATATTCATACAACCCGTACCGTGTGGTGAATGCTGTCTTTGGTATATCCTTCTCTCGAATCTTCAACTGGTGATATCCTGATCGCAGATCAATCTTTGAAAACACCTTAGCTCCTTGCAGTTGGTCAAACAAATCATTGATCATCGGCAGTGGGTATTTGTTCTTGATCGTCACCTCATTTAACGCACGATAATCAACAACCATTCTTAGAGACTTATCCTTCTTCTCAACCAAAAGCACTGGGGCTCCCCATGGTGATGAACTCCGTCGAATGTAACCTTTCTCCAATAACTACTTGATCTGCTTCTTAATCTCCTCAAGATCATTCGCGGGCATCTGATAGGGTCTCTTTGATATTGGCCCTGTACCTAGCAGTAGCTCTATCAATAACTCGATGTCTCAATCCGGTGGCATGCCTGGTAACTCCTCTGGAAAAACATCCGTGTAATCCTTCACCACAGGCACTTCCTCCTGAACAACTCCCGTGAGGGTATTTACTTGGCCCCTCCTAGGCGCATGCCTAGATACATACTTAATCCTTTTTCCCTCCGGGGTGGTGAGATAAATCGACTTACTAGCACAGTCAATGCTTCCTCCATACTTTGACATCCAGTCCATGCCTAATATCACATCCAATCCTTGTGACTCCAAGATTATTAGGTCGGACGAAAAAACATGGCTACCAATGGTTAAGGGTATCTGGTCGCACCATCGACTAGCCATATACTCTGCTCTAGGTGAACTCACTAACAGAGGGGTCCTAAGGGTTTGGGTTGGTAGTTTAAACTTATCCACGAATCCCCTTGATATGTATGAATGCGATGCACTAGTATCAAAAAGAACAAGGGCGGTAAAAGACTTAACCAAAAACTTACCTATAACCGCGTCTGGCTGCTCTTCAACCTCCTCCACGTTAACGTGGTTCACTTGTCCTTTGTTGAATGGATTGGGCTTCTTCCCAGCGCTACCATTGCCATTTCCATTCTTCGCTTCAGGGCACTCCATGGCATAGTGTCCAGTCTTCCCGCACTTAAAGCAAGTAATGTGACTTAGATCTCTCTTGGCGGGTGTGGCTGGATTGGGGCGGTTCTGATTGTTGTTTGTTCCGTTCCCAGTCCCATTCTTAGAACCATTGTGGTTATGCGAACTTCCTCCGGTGTGGTTATGACCTCCATGGTTATGAACAAGTCCTCCCAAGTTTGGGGTTAGGCGAGGCTTCTGCTGAGCTCGAGTTATACCTCCCTTGCCCATACTTCCTCTTACGGCTCTCAATTTGCTGCTGCTTCCCTTCAATCATAAGAGCCTTATCAACCAACTCCTGGTAGTTTTTGAATGTTGCCACCATCAACTGCATGCTCATCTCATCATTCAGCCCTTCCATAAACTTCTCCTGCTTCGCGGCATCCGTGGCCACATCATCAGGGGCATAGCGAGCTAACTTGCTAAACTCATCCATGTACTGAGCCACAGTACGGTTCCCCTGGCGTAAGTTGTGAAACTCACGCTTCTTCATATTCATAGCTCCAGTTGAGACATGGGCTGTGCGGAAAGCTTGCTGAAACTGATCCCAAGTGGCGTTGGCTATAGGGAAAGTGGCCGTATAATTCTCCCACCATGAGGCTGCTGGTCCATCCAATTGATGTGCAGCAAAGCGCACCTTCTCAGCATCTGTGCAACCTGCGGTGGTCAACTCCCTTCCAATACGGCGTAGCCAATCATCTGCAACTATAGGCTCGGTGCTACTGGAAAATACCGGCGGCTGCAACCTCAGAAAGCGAGCTAAGTTGTCTACTGGAGGCGGGTTGTTGTTGCTGCCTTGGTTCTGGACTAACAATTACTTCAAGGCATTCTGCTGCTGGATCAACTGGGTAAGCTCTGGCGGGAAGGCAAATCTGGTGTCACGTCTCGGAGGCATCTGGCGGGTTTAGAGGGGAGAGATTAGAATAGAAAAGGGGTCTAGTGAGAAAGCACTACCCATATGCACATGAGACAAACACAATCATTTCACTCAATCAATCAAGCAAGGGCATTCAAGCGGTCTAGAACTATCGTAAAAGTGCTCAACTACTACTATATACATGGGGGGAATACTACTATCATTTGGTGGTCATCTAGAAATTTTGATCGGTAGAAGACTCCATGATGTCTGCTCCAGCTTCGTCTTCAAAGTCATCATCACTGGGGTCGGAGTCGGTGTCGTCGATGATGATGTAGTTCTCCGGGCAAGTTGAATCGTCGTCCTCTCCTCCCGGCGCGGGATCTCCCATGAATACTCCGATCTTCTTTATCAGGTCGTCATTCTTCTCCAATAGTGTTGCAATTTCCTCCTCATCCATCGCGTGTAGACTTGATTTCTTCTTCCAGCTCGATGATCCTTGTCTTCGCCTTCCTCAAATCTATCATGTCTGCGCACATCTGATTCTCCTGGCGTCGAATGTGCTGGTTTAACTCCTGGATGAAAGCTGCAATGGACATGTCCTTCTTGGTGCTGATCATCTCCCATTGCTCATCTCGGCGCCCACATATCTGATAGATAGTGTCCTTAAGATCCTTGTTGTAGACTTCTCCAATGCGTCCCATGGTAATGTGGGCTGCCATGCTCTTGCCTAGACTCTAGGTGGGTGCTTCAAAAGAAAATTCTATGGGCTTAGTGGTTGGCTAGAACGTCCTTCCTGGAACTTGAACTTGAATCATCCAGCGCTCCTCTTCTGGTAAGGTGGTGTTGTACGTCCCGGTGAAGCTTGGTATTCCGATGTTCAGGTACCTAGTGACTTCCTTCAAGTGGCGTCCAAAGGGTGTGTCTTCATCCGGTTGTGCAAACTTGTTCTTCAATTCCGCCATCCTAAAGAGTAGAAAATGGAGAGGAGTCAGAAATGAGTAGAGAAGAGTGACCTATGGATTATCTTAATGGTCGTGTCCTACACTCAGCGTGTGCTCTGATACCATCTTGTAGCGACCCGACCTCAAACGGTCAAGTCTCTGTGCTTCAGTGTCATCCCTGGATCGGTAATGCTGACACACACAATACTCAAAGGATTTATAACAGAGTAGCAATCACACACTTATTACATCGAATGTCTCAAAAGAGAACTTATTACAATAAATATGGCTTAAGGCCATCTAATATGATAACAGCGGAAGGCTTGGAAGATAAAGTGAGTCCATCAACTCCAACGGCATAGCTGAGCTGCACGGCAACGACCTAACGAACCTCACTCCTCGTCTGAAAAGTCTACAACATAATACGTTGCAGCCCGAAAACGGGTCAGCACATGGAATATGCTGGCAATATAACACAGTAGAGCAAGAACAGAATAATGCTATCACTACATGCATATTTGGCTGGTGGAAAGCTCTATGGTTATAGTTTTTGCGAAAAGCCAATTTTTCCCTACAACAAAGGAATAAGTTTTATTTTACTATCATAGTAGTTGAAACATCATTGAGAAGGTTCCTCCAACTCAATCCCAATTAAAGTAATTATCATCCCAACAATATTAATTAAAAGTGATGAGATACTTAGGATACTCCAAGTACTAGATACTCAAGATTGTCCATAACCGGGGACACGGCTAACCATGATTAGATTGTACACTCTGCAGAGGTTTGCGCACTTTTCCCCACAAGACTCGATCTCCTCCATTGGATTTCTCGCACTACAAGGTGTTTGAGAAACGGATGACCGACACACAGTCTTTCAGAAACATTAACTCTTTACTCCGGGCAGACCATACCAAACCTACATCCCTCTACCTGCTTATCCACCTCTTCAAGAGCTCATGCAACTTACTCAACTATGCGAGAGCCCATAATAGCTTGTGGCTGCACACGGAAGTTTCTAGCATGAAAATATCTCAGTTCCCTTTGAGCCTGGGTGGCGGACCTTGGGATGATCACACGGGTACTCCGGGATATCCTAGGACAACGCTGGATTCTCCACGTGCCCGACAAGCAATCCACCCAGATGTGTATTAAAGTTGCCACCTTAAGTTGAACCATTAATTAACAATCTCACATCTGTCATGGATACACTCAAACCCAATCCACGTCTATGAGCATAGCATAGCAATATAAGCAATACGTAGAAGTAACTCCCAAGGTTTGAATATAACAGGGCAATAGGTTCTACCTCATCAACTACTTCCCAACCCACATGTTAATCACATCCTAATCATGCAATGTTTGAGGATTGAAACTAATGCATAAAAACTGGGTATGGAAGGAGTATGATCAATGTGTTACTTGCCTTGCTGACGATCCGCAAAACCTAGGGACTCGTAGTAGCACGCTTCGCACTCCGGGAATTCTATCGCAAACAAACAATAGCATACATAAGCAATCAAGCAAAGATGCACGGGTAAATCTCAAATAAGAATAACTAACCAAAAAGTTCAACTTAAGAACTCCGGTTTGCAAAAAGAATCAAATCAAACGGAGCAACGAAACTCAAACTGCGAAAGAAACAAGATCCGTTTACTAATCTAAACTAAAGTCAAATTTTACAGTACCAAAATCTTGTTCAAGTTGATTAAACAGAAAGAGGGTTTTGAGACGAAGATCTAGGCGCTTGAATCGCCTGATTCCGATGAACGAGCGAAAAGATAAACTGAAACGAAAATCGGATCAGAAATCGCGATCGAAAATAATCGCGGAAAATCCGAGAAAAAGAAAACTGACGAACAGACTAACGAACGAACGTTCGTTGTCTGTAACTAACGAGCGAAAACCGTTCGTTAAAACGAATGTACGGACGAATGTCCGCTATATAAACTAAACCGAGAAAACCGGCGAACCGATCTAAAAAAATGAACTAGGGTTTTAAAAAAAACCGGATCGGTTTTAGAATAAAACCGAACGGCGGCGGCGGCGTATACCTCCGGCGAGGCGGGGCTGCTCCGGCGAGGTGGGACTGCGGCGGCGGGGTGCGCGGGGCCGCGCGGGGCGGTAACGGCGAGCGGCGGTGCGCGGCGGCGGCGCTGCGGGCGGGGCGAGGAAGGCGGCGGGGTTGGTGGTGGTGGGGGGTCCGGGGGCGGGGTATTTAAGGAGGGGGGTTGCTTGGGGGAGGGGCAATGCGGCGCGGGGAGGAGTCCCGGCCGGACTCGGGGTCGGGCGGCGGGGGCCTCCCGGTCTCCTGGAAGGAGACGGCGGCGCGGGGCTAGCGGGCCGGCTCGGCTGGGCTTCGGCCCAGTCGGGCGCTGAGATTTTTTTAAAATAATTTCGCCGGAACTTAAATAAATCCTACAAAATAAAATAAAATCTAAAAATACCAAAACAAATTTTCACCGTTTAAATAAAATATTTAGAACGAGACGAACATTTCTTTGGCCCTAAAATGCAATTTTGAAAAACGTGCAATTTTTCTAATGCAAATAAAATAGCAATAAAATCCGAATAAAATCAAATATTTGATTTTAATATTTTTCTTCGAATATTTCAATTATTTTTGGAGAAGTCATATTATCTCCTCTCATATATTTTAATATGAAATATTTTTGGAGAGAAAAATAATAAAAATCAAAATCCTCGTTTCAATATTTGATAAAATTCAACTATGAAAACAATGAAATCCCCAACTCTCTCTGAGGGTCCTTGAGTTGCTTAGGATTTCGAGGATCGCGAAACGAAATGCAATAAAATATGATATGCATGAATGATCTATGTATAACATTCCAAATTGAAAATTTGGGATGTTACACTTGGAGTGCACGTCAGGGGATCAATGAGGAGAGCACGAGGCAGGGGGCGCGCCCACCCCCCTGGGCGCGCCCTCCACCCTCGTTGGCCCCTCGTGGCTCCCCTTACCGACTTCTTTCGCCTATATATTCCCATCTACCCTAAAACCTTCGGAGAACAGAATAGATCGGGAGTTCCACCGCCGCAAGCCTCTGTAGCCACCAAAAACCAATCGGGACCCTGTTCCGGCACCCTGCCGGAGGGGGGATCCCTCACCGGTGGCCATCTTCATCATCCCGGCGCTCTCCATGACTAGGAGGGAGTAGTTCACCCTCGGGGCTGAGCGTATGTACCAGTAGCTATGTGTTTGATCTCTCTCTCTCTCTCTCGTGTTCTTGATTTGGCACGATCTTGATGTATCGCGAGCTTTGCTATTATAGTTGGATCTTATAATGTTTCTCCCCCTCTACTCTCTTGTAAAGGATTGAGTTTTCCCTTTGAAGTTATCTTATCGGATTGAGTCTTTAATGATTTGAGAACACTTGATGTATGTCTTGCGTGGGATAACCGTGGTGACAATGGGTTATTCTATTGATTCACTTGATGTATGTTTTGGTGATCAACTTGCGGGTTCCTCCCATGAACCTATGCATAAGGGTTGGCACACATTTTCGTCTTGACTCTCCGGTAGAAACTTTGGGGCACCCTTTGAGGTTCTATGTGTTGGTTGAATAGATGAATCTGAGATTGTGTGATGCATATCGTATAATCATACCCACGGATACTTGAGCTGACATTGGAGTATCTAGGTGACATTAGGGTTTTGGTTGATGTGTGTCTTAAGGTGTTATTTTACTACAAACTCTAGGGCTCTTTGTGACACTTATAGGAATAGCCCAATTGATTGATCGGAAAGAATAACTTTGAGGTGGTTTCGTACCCTACCATAATCTCTTCGTTTGTTCACCGCTATTAGTGACTTTGGAGTGACTCTTTGTTGCATGATGAGGGATAGTTATATGATCCAATTATGTTATTATTGTTGAGAGAACTTGCACTAGTGAAAGTATGAACCCTAGGCCTTGTTTCCTAGCATTGCAATACCATTTGTGCTCACTTTTATCATTAGTTACCTTGCTGTTTTTATAATTTCAGATTACAAAAACCTATATGTACCATCCATATTGCACTTGTATCACCATCTCTTCGCCGAACTAGTGCACCAATACAATTTACCATTGTATTGGGTGTGTTGGGGACACAAGAGACTCTTTGTTATTTGGTTGCAGGGTTGTTTGAGAGAGACCATCTTCATCCTATGCCTCCCACGGATTGATAAACCTTTGGTCATCCACTTGAGGGAAATTTGCTACTGTCCTACAAACCTCTGCACTTGGAGGCCCAACAACGTCTACAAGAAGAAGGTTGTGTAGTAGACATCAAGCAGTTTCTGGCGCCGTTGCCGGGGAGGTGAGTGCTTGAAGGTATATCTTTAGATCTTGCAATCGAATCTTTTTGTTTCTTGTTTTATCACTAGTTTAGTTTATAAAAGAAAACTACAAAAAAAATGGAATTAAGGGTGCCTCATATGCTTCATCTTTTTAATGTCTTCCGTGAAAATAAGGATTCCGATAATTGTGCTCAATTGCTAGAGGAAGAATGCATTAGATTGTTTGTCACTAAATCTTTGTATGATGAGCATGATTGCAATGTTGTTAGTATGAATTCCTTGAATATCCATGATGCTAATGATATGCAAAGCCACAAGCTTGGGGAAGCTATGTTTGATGAAGGTGATATTTTTTGTCCCCCAAGTTTTGATGAGAAAATTTATTATGATGAAAGCATGCCTCCTATTTATGATGATTATATTGATGAAAGTGGATTTGGAGAGGTCATGTCTTTGTTTAGTGATGAATCCACTATTTCGGAAGAGGTTCCAATTGATCATGAGAACAAAGTTGCTATCTATGATGATTATTGTGATGACACGTATGCTATAAAGAATAATGATAACCATGAAACTTGTCATCTTGATTTCAATTTTCAATCCCATGATAGTTATTTTCTTGAATTTGCTCCCACTATTCCGAATGAGAAGAATTTTGCTTATGTGGAGAGTAGTAAAATTTCTATGCAAGAAGATCATGAAAAGAATGCTGTCGGTACTGGTTATATTGTTGAATTCATTCATGATGCTACTGAAAATTATTATGAGGGAGTAACATATTCTTGTAGGAATTGCAATAATATCAAGTTTCCTCTCTATGTGATTAAAGTTTTAAAGTTATGCTTGTTTTGCCTTCTTATGCTAGTGGATTATTGTTCCCATAAGTTGTTTGCTCACAAAATCCCTATGCATAGGAAGTGGCTTAGACTTAAATATGCTAGTCATATTCTTCATGATGCTCTCTTTATATTTCAATTCTTATCTTTTATGTGAGCATCATTGAAATCATCATGCCTAGCTAGGGGCGTTAAACGTTAGCGCTTGTTGGGAGGTAACCCAATTTTTATTTTAGTTTCTTGATTTTTGGTTCTGTTTAGGTATAAATAATCCATATAGCTTATGTTTAGATGTGGTTTTATGTTTTAATTAGTTTTTGTGCCAAGTAGAACCTTTGGGAAGACTTAGGTGAAGTCTTTATGATCATGCTGTAAAAAAACAGAAACTTTAGCGCTCACGAGATTAGATTCAAATTTTTACTGGAGAGTGATATTTAGTTGATTCTTTTTGCAGATGATTACTAGACAAATTCCTCAGGTGCACCAATTTATTTTAGAATTTTTGGAGTTCCATAAGTATATGTTTGATACATATTACTACAGACTATTCTGTTTTTGACAGATTCTGTTTTTCGTGTGTTGTTTGCTTATTTTAATGAATCTATGGGTAGTAAAAGAGTTTATAAACCATAGAGAAGTTGGAATACAGTAGGTTTAACACCAATATAAATAAATAATGAGTTCATTACAGTACCTTGAAGGGGTCTTTTGTTTTCTTTCGCTAACGGAGCTCACGAGATTTTCTGTTAAGTTTTGTGTTGTGAAGTTTTCAAGTTTTGGGTAAAGATTCGATGGACTATGGAATAAGGAGTGGCAAGAGCCTAAGCTTGGGGATGCCCAAGGCACCCCAAGGTAATATTCAAGGACAACCAAGAGCCTAAGCTTGGGGATGCTCCGGAAGGCATCCCCTCTTTCGTCTTCGTTCATCGGTAACTTTACTTGGAGCTATATTTTTATTCACCACATAATATGTGTTTTGCTTGGGGCGTCAATTTATTTTGTTAGGATTTGCTTGATGTTATTTATAATAATGTTTTGCATCTCTAGTTTCAATAAAAATGTCAAGGATAGCTTTTACCATGCTTATTTTGTAAGTATACATGTTGCTGTTTCAAAACAGAAAGTCTACCGCTGTTGCAAAAATTCCCTAGAAAAGTCAGAATGTGATAAAATGTTGAAACCTTTTGCATAATAAGATCTTATAAATTCACTACAGTGAGAATTTTATTTCATAATTTTTTGAGTTATGGAAGTATGATTAATCTTGCATTCTTTACAGACTGTCCTGTTTAGGCAGATTGCTGTTATGTCTGCATTGTTTGCATATGTTTGCTTGTTTAATGATCCTATTTGAGGATAGGACTATTAAATATGCAGAGGCATTTAGTATGCAATGTTTAATAATAATTTTAGTTATTTGCTACAGTAGAGTATGATAAGGTTTTTGCATACGTTTATACTAACTTATCTCACGAGTTCTTGTTGAGTTTGGTGTGGACGAAGCTTTCGAGATTTAGGAAACCGTGATATAAAAGGAATTAAGGAGACACAAAAGCTCAAGCTTGGGGATGCCCAAGGCACCCCAAGATAATATTTCAAGAAGCCTCAAGCATCTAAGCTTGGGGATGCCCCGGTCGGCATCCCACCTTTCTTCTTCAACAATTATCGGTTAGTATCGGTTGAGCCTAAGTTTTTGCTTCTTCACATGATGAGTGCTATCCTTAAAACGTAATTTTATTTTTTAGCTTTGCTTTCTGTTTGAATAAAATACCAAGATCTGAAATTCTTAAATGAGAGAGAGTCTTCACATAGCTACATAATTATTTAACTACTCATTGATCCTCACTTATATCTTTTTGGAGTAGTTTGTATTTCACTCGTGTGTTTCACTTATATCCTATGAGTAAATGGTTGAATGATTTGAATGTCATAAATCTGAAATTATATATGTTTCATATGCCTTTCCCATGGGGAGTAATTCCTTCACACATAAGAAGTAGAGGTGGTAAATTTTTGAAGGTTAGCAAACATTGTATTGGTCACTTGAACAATTCATGAAAGAATATTGAAGGAAGAGAGATTTCACATATAAATATACTATCTTGGACATCTTCTATGATTGTGAGCCCCATTAATTATTTTCAAACCTGAGCAAATTAGTTGAAGTTGGACAAGGAAGACAACATAATGAGTTATGCTTGGGTATATTTGTATAGAAGTTATATTGTTATGGATCCTCTAACATGTGGTGCTTGCTATTTAGAATCCTTTGCTAGCCAAAATATCTGTACTAAGCGGGAATACTGCTTGTGCATCCAAATTCCTTGAACCAAGTTTCTTCCATGAGTGTCCACCATATCTACCTATATGCGGTATTTACCTGCCGTTCCAAGTAAATTTGCATGTGCCAAACTCTAAACCTTCAAATAATAATTTGTTTTGTATGCCCGAATCGCTCATGTAGCGACTAGGGGCTAGCAGTATCTTCCATGCTAGGTGGGTTATTCTCACGATGAGTGGACTCTGCTCATCATTCACGAGAAAATGGCTGGTAACTGGGATGCCCAGTCCTATGATCAAAAGATCAAAAACAAATTCGCAAATAATTTAAACAAACTCCCCCAGGATTGTTGAAAGGTTGACGGCACCCGTTGTTTCGGACAAGCCGTGGAGTGTGATCGTTGGTGGAGGGGGAGTAAAATCTTTACCTTTCTGCGTGGGAACCGCCTATGATGTATCTAGTATGGAAGATATTGGGAACTCTTGGTTGTTATGTTGACAATGAAAGCATACCTCTCAAAATTATTTTCATCTCTGTTTTTCCTTCGAGCTCTGGCACCTCTGCAAATCCCTGCTTCCCTCTGCGAAGGGCCTATCTTTTACTTTTATGCTAGAGTCAGTAGTATTCCTTCTCATTCCAACCTACTTTTAGTTGGCAAGCATCATATGATGGAAAGATCTAAGCATATATGGCCATTCAAATATATTTGATCATGAATTATTGCTGTTGACATTAACCTTGAGGTAAAAGGTTGGGAGGCGAAACATTAAGCCCCTATCTTTCTCTGTGTTCGATGAATACTATTTGTTCTAGAAATATGCTTTGAGTGGTAGCAATCATGGAAGACTAAATGATCGTTGAGTATGTGGAGTTTGCTAAATCAGAGCTCTGACATAGACTCTTCCTGAAAATAAGATGAATTGTAATTGTTTGATGACTAATAACACGGTTTGTTAGTTTTCAAGAAAGTTTATGATCTATACTTTAACATGTGAATAGTTTGTTACTTGATCATGCAAAGTTCTATGAGTTGAGCTACTGTTATGACATATAATGATGCTAGAAAAGGTGATTGAAATTATCATTGATCAAACTTATGCACCTGCTAGCATTCACACTTCATAAATTATTTCTTTTATCATTTACCTACTCGAGGACGAGTAGGAATTAAGCTTGGGGATGCTGATATGTCTCCAACGTATCTATAATTTATGAAGTATTCATGCTATTATATTATCCATCTTGGATGTTTTATGGGCTTTACTATGCACTTTTATATTACTTTTGGGGACTAACCTATTGACCCAGAGCCCAGTGCCAGTTTCTGTTTTTCCCTTGTTTCAGTGTTTCGCAGAAAAGGAATATCAAACGGAGTCCAAACGGAATGACACCTTCAGAAAAGTTATTTTTGGAAAGAAAGCAATACGGGTGACTTGGAGTGCACGTCAGGGGATCAATGAGGAGAGCACGAGGCAGGGGGCGCCCACCCCCCTGGGCGCGCCCTCCACCCTCGTGGGCCCCTCTTGGCTCCCCTTACCGACTTCTTTCGCCTATATATTCCCATATACCCTAAAACCTTCAGAGAACAGAATAGATAGGGAGTTCCGCCGCCGCAAGCCTCTGTAGCCACCAAAAACCAATCGGGACCCTGTTCCGGCACCCTGCCGGAGGGGGGATCCCTTACCGGTGGCCATCTTCATCCTCCCGGCGCTCTTCATGACGAGGAGGGAGTAGTTCACCCTCGGGGCTGAGGGTATGTACCACTAGCTATGTGTTTGATCTCTCTCTCGTGTTCTTGATTTGGCACGATCTTGATGTATCACGAGCTTTGCTATTATAGTTGGATCTTATGATGTTTCTCCCCCCTCTACTCTCTTGTAATGGATTGAGTTTTCCCTTTGAAGTTATCTTATCGGATTGAGTCTTTAATGATTTGAGAACACTTGATGTATGTCTTGCGTGGGATAACCGTGGTGACAATGGGATTCTATTGATTCACTTGATGTATGTTTTGGTGATCAACTTGCGGGTTCCGCCCATGAACCTATGCATAAGGGTTGGCACACGTTTTCGTCTTGACTCTCCGGTAGAAACTTTGGGGCACTCTTTGAGGTTCTATGTGTTGGTTGAATAGATGAATCTGAGATTGTGTGATGCATATCGTATAATCATACCCACGGATACTTGAGGTGACATTGGAGTATCTAGGTGACATTAGGGTTTTGGTTGATGTGTGTCTTAAGGTGTTATTTTACTACAAACTCTAGGGCTGTTTGTGACACTTATAGGAATAGCCCAATGGATTGATCGGAAAGAATAACTTTGAGGTGGTTTCGTACCCTACCATAATCTCTTCGTTTGTTCACCACTATTAGTGACTTTGGAGTGACTCTTTGTTGCATGATGAGGGATAGTTATATGATCCAATTATGTTATTATTGTTGAGAGAACTTGCACTAGTGAACGTATGAACCCTAGGCCTTGTTTCCTAGCATTGCAATACCGTTTGTGCTCACTTTTATCATTAGTTACCTTGCTGTTTTTATAATTTCAGATTACAAAAACCTATATCTACCATCCATATTGCACTTGTATCACCATCTCTTCGCCGAACTAGTGCACCAATACAATTTACCATTGTATTGGGTGTGTTGGGGACACAAGAGACTCTTTGTTATTTGGTTGCAGGGTTGTTTGAGAGAGACCATCTTCATCCTACGCCTCCCACGGATTGATAAACCTTAGGTCATCCACTTGAGGGAAATTTGCTACTGTCCTACAAACCTCTGCACTTGGAGGCCCAACAACGTCTACAAGAAGAAGGTTGTGTAGCAGACATCACACCACTAGAGGATAGACAACATACATCTCCTCAAAATATCGAACGAATACCAAATTCACATGACTACTAATAGCAAGACTTCTCCCATGTCCTCAGGAACAAACGTAAGTACTCACAAAGCATATTCATGTTCATAATCAGAGGGGTATTAATATGCATAATGGATCTGAACATATGATCTTCCACCAAATAAACCAACTAGCATCAACTACAAGGAGTAATCAACACTACTAGCAACCTACAGGTACCAATCTCAGACTTAGAGGCAAGGATTGGATACAAGAGATGAACTAGGGTTTGAGAGGAGATGGTGCTGGTGAAGATGTTGATGAAGATTGACCCCCTCCCGATGAGAGGATCGTTGGTGATGCCGATGGTGATGATTTCCCCCTCCCTGAGGGAAGTGTCCCCGGCAGAATAGCTCCGCCAGAGCCCTAGATTGGTTCCGCCAAGGTTCCGCCTCGTGGCGGCGGAGTCTCGTCCCGAAAGCTTGCCTATGATTTTTTTCTCGGACGGAAGACTTCATATAGCAGAAGATGGGCACCGGAGGGCCACCAGGGGGCCCGCGAGGCAGGGGGCGCCCCCCCACCCTCATGGCCAGGGTGTGGGCCCCCTCTGGTATTTTCTTTGCTCTGTATTTTTTATTATTTCGAAAAATAACTTCCGTGGAGTTTCAGGACTTTTGGAGTTGTGCAGAATAGGTCTATAATATTTGCTCCTTTTTCGGCCCAGAATTCCAGCTGTCGGCATTCTCCCTCTTTATGTAAACCTTGTAAAATAAGAGAGAATAGGCATAGGTATTGTGACATAATGTGTAATAATAGCCCATAATGCAATAAATGTCGCTATAAAAGCATGATGCAAAATGGATGTATCAGTGTTCGGCACACAGATTGTCTTCGGCATTGCAAGGCGGGTTCCTCCTCTGATGACTTCCAGGTAATGTATTCGGCCGTTGATTCAATGTCGCTCCCCTCGGCTTTTGTGCGTTAATAACTTCGTCTTCCACATGTCGAGCGAATGAGGAAGGTCAGGGTATTTTTGCAAACAACACCCTAGCCCTGCAAGAAAGAGCGTCTATTTAACGAGATCGGATCTCAGATCTGTTCGGCACCACGCGGAGGAAAGTCCTCAGAGACTGCCAGGAAAGACCATTCCAACATGGCTAACATTCCTAGCTCCCCTTCCCGTTCCAACCTAGAGAGAGGCGAGTGGGAGAGGTGCTCTGTATCCCACAGTCAATTGGAGAAGTTGCAAACGCAGGGATTTCTCCCCCTGCAGATCTGGTCCCTGTTCGAGCAGGATTGGCCTCCTTCAATGGCAAAACCCAGGCGGAGGATTTCCCCAATCCGTCTGTGGGAGAATGAGTGTTCTTCGTCCCCTATCTGCCGAGGGGTGTGGGATTTCCAATTCACCCATTCCACCGAGGGCTTCTGGAGTATTATGGCCTCCAGCTGCACAATTTTACTCCAGCCACCGTCTTGCACATTGTGGGTTATGTCGCTTTATGCGAACTATTCCTGGGTTGTGAGGCCCATTTTGATCTGTGGAGAAAGTTGTTTTTCCTTGTCCCGCACAACCACGAGGGATCGATATTTGAAGTGGGTGGGGCCGAAATATGGCGAATTGCGGAGACCGGATACCTATCCGGCACACCGAAGAAAGCTTCTGAAGAGTGGACCTCCGAGTGGTTCTACATTGATGACGTCGTACTTCCAGATCCCGTCCGGAGAGGTCTCCCCGAGTTTGCGAGTGTTCCTCTGAAGAAGCGCCACAACTGGCGCCCTCGGAGCCTCGAGGAGGAAGATAGTGCGGAAGTTTGCCAACTCCTGAGCAAGATCAGGATGCTTGCCCAGTTCGGGTATACGATAGTCGAAGTGATGGCGAACTCCATAGTACGGGGAGTTCAGCCACTCCAATACAGAGGACTTCCGATGTGGAATTACAATGGGGAAGATGACACCTCCCGCTGCGGCAGGAAAGGTCCAGACACCCCCGCCACCCTAGCCAAAATATTGGCCGAACTGTTCAAGGATGAGGAAGAGGAGTTCTTGCGCATCACGCACACAGAAGGATATTCCATGTACAATCCTCCTAGCTGGGTGTGCCCCCAACTTTTTTGCTCCACTCATTCCCCTCCCCGAGCTTTGTTCACTGAAATATTAATCCGCCCATTTGTAACAACATTGGCGAAAGATTTCCGAGGGGCTTCACAGCCCCGCCCCGCAGCCCGAGGGCCACAATCGGGACCTTGACCCTGGATTCGAAGAGGATCCGGATATATTCGTGGTGCTCAAGAACGGCGTGTTTTATCAGGCGAGCTACGATGGCACCGAAGTGCCCATCATCGCCAATTACCCTGGTCTTCTCCCCGCTTCGCACGCAAGTAGTCAGGAGACGTCTCCCCAGAAAGGGTTCCCTCATTCCGCCTCACCCACCGCACTGTCTCGCGCTTCAAAGGGGAGGCGTTCTACATACCGTGTTACTCCAGGAGCGACTCCAAAGAGGGTGGCTCCCGCACCAGGCGAGCCTTTGAAGAGGAAGGAAAACGAAGACACAGCCGGGCCCTCGTCAAAGAGGTATTGGTTTGCAAATATGTTTTCTTAATAGTCACATCCAACCGTGACTTTCATGCTCGTCCTGTATCAGGAAAAGAGTCCGCCGGACTGTGTCCGGGGGTCCGGTCAGTATACTCCCAGCAGCCAGGATCCAACCTCAGCCGAGGGGACGGGGGCCGATATGGGAGTGACGCCGGACTGTCCTTCGGCCGAGTGCTCGGAAAATATGTCTGTTACCAACTCGGAAGTGGAGAGTGCCATGAATCATCGGTGCCGGAGGGCCATTTTACGAGACCCCCGCTTTTCGGTAGAGGGATTTAATGCCTTCAGCTCGGCTGATGCATACATCCGAGCTGCTCGAGATGGGCTTAGCAGAGCCACAAAGCATTATTTAAAAGATGTGCAGGTAAGTTTACTGTGTCTCAGTATGATAACCGTATGCCAGTAGCCCCCGAGACTTGAAGTAGTTGGGACAACTGATTTGAGGATCGCTGCATCACCAGGTTCTGTTGGAGAAGAACGATGTGCTAGCCCAAGAGCTAGACAGGTGCCGGACGCAGTTAAACGCGGTGACCACCGAACTGGAAAAATCCAAAGCGGCGTCTTCTGTTAATATTTCCCTCCATCGAGAAACAGTTATTGCATAGCGACCGTGCTAATACTGCAGCTTTATCTCATAGTAGGATCATCGGATCAATTGGACGAAAAACAGTCGAAAAGACTGCTTGCCGCAGGCAAGCGGGTTTTGACCCGTGTCAGACAGTAGAAAAACAAACTCCAAGATGCAAAGACCCAGCTAGGCGAAGAGCTGAAGGATGTGCGGGCCCAGCTAGCCGACTCCGTAAAGGAGAACAAAAAACTGCGAGGCGGCATATTCAGTATGTGGCCGTATTTACCTTATAACAGTTTGGAAGTAAAAGAAGCTGATATAGCTGTGATTGCAGGTATATTGACGGGCCGTCCCGAAGAGGAGGTGTCCGGATCATCAAGTGATCTTCTGCAAGGGCTGTCGCAGTTGGACGAGCACGCTCGATATGCAATGCGGAGTGTAGCCAAGGCCTTATGGCCATCCGACTCCCCTCCAGGAAGTATGGAGAAGCTTGTAGAGCTGTTCAAGGGAGCGCGACGGCGTATCCGACTATGGAAGATATCGGCCTGCCGAGAGGGTGCGCGAGAGGCCTGGGCCATGGTAAAAACACGAGATACCAAGCTGGATCCGAATCACACGGCCCGGGTCGGACCGCTAGGGTCGAATGGGGAAGAATTCCCGTTAGTTTAGTATATGGCCAGGTAGAGATGGCTGCTAGATACTCCCAACAGGATTGTAAATTAGACCGCCTGTTGGACGGTATAGAGGAGGAAATTTTTAAGTCCTAAGTGACTATGTATTTTCCTTCTAGCTGGATTGTAAAACGATTGTCATGGCCGACCTTTTCGCTTCGACCTCTCGACCCGTGGCACCCCGGCTCAGAGAAACCGGAATGCCCCGTATTCCAGCCCAGAGATCGGAGAAGTCTTCTGGAATACGTCACTACTTAGCTAGAACAAACCGGCTTTCTATTATTACACGAATATGATTACAAGGTCTCCGATATTACAATGAATAACATCGGCCCAGCGACACGACGCCATCCTCAGTTGCTCTATGCAAGCAGCAGAACAACTCGAAGCAGCGGAATAACTCTAGAGCGGAACAACGACAACGGTGGTGAACTCCACTCCGCAGGGACTCTGGCTGGAACGCTTATCCTAGCTCGCGAACACAAGAACAACACCAAACAAGCAAGCAATCCAGGCACGACCTGCAAACTGGCATGACACGCCAGGTTAGTACATTGAATGTACTTGCAAGCTCACAATAGCCAAAAGCATTCAAGACAAACATCAGCATGGCATTTACAGGTTAAGCAGGAATTAACATGAGATCCTCATAACAACATGACATGAGCAACATGAACATGATACAGCTAGAACAACATGAGCATGGCATGAACATATGAATCTGACGATACTAGCATGCAACATGATGACACTATATGCACTATTTATTCTGCTCGGGTTACTACATAACCATCACATGCATCACTTACCAACCTCGGACATTACACAATCATCTCAGGATCAAATCAAGCTTGGTATAAACAATACCGTAGTAATCATCAAATGACCACAAGGAGCTTGATCTTTACCCACGATTCTCGCACAACATCGCGAATATCCAAAAACTCGGTATCGTCGATACCACGGTGATCATTCCGGCGATCACAACCATGACCAACACTTGGTCTCAAACGGTGATCTTTCCGGCGATCACAACCAACTTATCTCATCATCGAATCGGGGTTGCCATTAATCAACTTATTATTAATACTGTTGACTCACAGTGGGACCGACTACGAACTGGGCCCTTATCCGCGGGCGAGGCTATCGATAGGTTTAATATACACTCTGCAGAGGTTAGTACACTGTACCCACACTATAGAACCCATGGCCTTGCACTCCCATTCGGGTGGACCAACGGCGTTCCGACAAAACCGATCTAGTGCCATGACACTCTCCCGGCCACTCCGACTCACTCCCCACTTGGCTAGTCCTGGGTCGCCCGGTGTCTACCAAAGACACAACGACCACCGTCATGGCCAAAACGCCCCTCACGGGGACCGGATCCATAACAACAACAACGGGCACACAAGGCTTATGTCCGCCTACCTGATCAGGGTAGCGCACCCATAACCTTCCCTAGTTGGAGGCACCGGCGAGAGGCACGACAATAGACCCAGTTAGGACCTTCCCATAAAGGTAAGTGTGGCTGCACTGGTCAGCTCGATTTGGTGGCATCATGACTCAGCCAAACAGTTGTTCAAGTTCAATTTAATCCGGTTAAACTTGAATGCAATATGCTAAGCCATGATAAAATAACATGATGCAATTACAATGCATGAACATGATATCAATGTAAGCGCGGGATGCAACATAACTATCCACCATATCAACTATGAATAATCTCCAACTGAACATGGCATAATGACGAGCATAAATATTACAAGTGCAACACTACTCATAGCATAACATGACCACTAGCATCAACCATAAATACCATGCAAGAACTCATCAATAACATTACCGAGTAACACTTAACCAACTAACAGCAAAGGAACAACGCATATTAACAGTACTCGACAACCGACGTTAGTCATGCACCAACCCAACATGTACTACCATCAAGCATGGGAATATGAAAGTAATACTAGCAACTAGTAGGGCATGATAACCAGGTGCAAAACAACATAGCAAGCAAGTAAGCACTAACCCAGAAGCATTACCGAAACAACGATAACCATATTTTAAACAAGTAATCATTTAATAAATATTCAAGTTGAAAAACATGGCTACTGCATGACTATCATGCAAGTGTGTATTGTGGCTTGCATGGGGATGAAGAAGGCACTGGGAAGAAGTGCGGTGAAGCCACGAAAAGATTTGCCGGAAACAGTTCTCTCTTGGAGGGGCTGTTTACGTGCAAGGGCAAAAAGGTCATTTCCAGTATGTCAAACCATAGTGAAAATGAAACCAACAGAACGGGCTCGACGAACGAAGACGTGGGCTTTGGAATCACCTCATTTGGAGTTGCGAGCAAAAAGTTATAGCCCGACGAAGTTCAGGGACCGATCTGTAAAAGAATCTCTACAAACAGGCCCCTGAGTGAGAAAACGGAAGGCGCCTCAGGAGAAAATATGTTTTCAAACTATGAAAGCGCACTTACGGCTTGAGCAGAAGAGAAATACGCTTTCTGAAGGCGAAAACGTACTTCTGCGAAGTACGCTTCCACTTATCCACGTGGACAGTGGCGGGGCCGGGCTTGGGGTCACTGACGTGCGGGTCCCGCGGGGTGGGACCCGTCACTTATCCATGTCGGCCGGCCGGGTCAACGCGCAGAGGTGGGGCCGGGGTTTGTCTGGCTGATGGGTGGGGTCAGGGAAAAGGAGCGGGTCCCGCTTGGCCCTGTCTTCTTCCTCCTCTCCCCGCCCCTGATGGAAACAGAGGAGGGAGCAGGGGAGGGCGCTGCCGGCAATGAGCCGGCCTGCTCCGGCTGGCTCCGGCCAGGCGGAGGCCATCGGAGGACGCGCAGCAGTGCGCCGCTCCCGCCTTGAGCAGTAGCAGTGCCGGAGAGGGGACGGGACGGAGACGGCTCGCGGAGCAGAGGGCTTGGGCGGCTCGGCCGATCCTTGGGGTCGCGGCCGCACGGGCTCCGGCGGTGAAACGAGGAGGTGGGAAGAACCACTGGATCTTGGTGAAGATGTAGGTGAGGTCAGAAGGGAGGGGGAAGGCCGGCATCGAGCGAACTTGGACGGAGCCGAACCGCGGCCATGGCGGCAGTGGGAGAGGAGGGAGCTCAGGGCGGCTAAAGGAGAGGCTGGGGAGGGAGCTAGGAGTGCAGGGAGGCTGCTGGTGTGCTCGACCGGCTCGTGGGATGGCTACTTATAGCCGGGGCGAGAGGGATGGGCTCGGGTGCCGCCTGACACATTCGGCCGAGGCTCTGGCAACGGCCATCGAGCACGGGATGGCGCAAGGCTACGAGGGAGGCAACGGACGAGCTACAGCAGTGTACAGGGCAAGAGGGGCCGAGGGCGCAGAGGAGAAGCGGCCACGGCGCCATTAAAGCTCGGTCAGCCACAGTGCGTCCGTGGGCGCGAGGCGACGAGCGCTGACGGAGGGGCTGACGGAGGGGGAAGTGGCTCCAGGAGGACGGCGACGACGCGGGCTAGCCGTTGGACATGCTCACGAGCGCGAGGACGATGAGAGGGAGAGGGGCCCGAGCAAGAATCCATACTGGACGCGGCCATGGCATGCCAGAGAGGTGATGACCGCGTGAGCTGGCGAGGAGAATGTGCCAAAGGTTTGCAAACGTTGTCTAGTGCCTAGTTCATCCAGGGGAGGTTCCATCTGCGGTGGTAGATCGATAAAAAGGGCTCTTGTTAAATGGTAATTAACCTCTGAAGTTTACTGCAGTAAAATTGGGTGAGAACTGCTGATCAACAGGAAAAGGATTGGAAGCAATGGAGTTGTCTGGTAGGTTTAGGGTAAGAAGGACATTCACCCTGGTAACATGGAGAGGATTAGGATCAAGATTTAATGTAGTTGCTTAACAACCACATAAACTGGTCCAGAAACTAGATTAGGACGATGCACTCACATGGAGTGTCAAATTGAGCTCAAATTGGGCAAGGCAGAGTCATTTGGTCCTATGAAGATGCTCAAAAAGTCTCATACCAATTGGCCAAGCCAAACTGGTACTTGCTTCACAAACATCTCCTCTGGACAGAAACTTGCAAAAATTCTAGAGGAATAATGGCTTAATGAACCATGCCGAAAATGGGTGGAGGCAGGTTATATGGATAATAGAAGGCCTAGAAAAATTGGCAGCCATAATGGAGCAAGATAAAATATACTTGCTTCACAAACTGAAATTTTGGACAGAATCAAAGAATTGAAGATGAGCTCACATGGAGGCATGACATGAGCTCTACTTTTGTGGATGGCTATGATATGATGATATGAGGGATCATGCAAAATGGCAACTCATTTGGATATGCCTAGCTTGCACCTCCTTCACAAATCTTCTTTCTGGATAGAAACTTTGGAAAATCATATTTAAATAATTACTAGGAAAATGAGGTTGCATTTTGGCATGTGGCAATGATATGGACAGGAAAAGGTGTCCAAGGAGTTTGAGGTCCATTGGGAAAATGAAAATAGCACTTGCTTCACAATGTGGCATTTAGGGCAGAATAGGAAATGAATTATTTGAGCATGATGATAAACATGACAAATGAAATATTTTGCCATATTTGAGAAAGATATGACCCAAAAAAATTATGAGAATTATTTGGGAATTTTAGGAGTGATGGAAATAAAGGTTGCTTCACAACCTAGGGCAATTTGAGTTATTCCTTTAATAGAAAAGGAATATTCCCAATAAAAAGAATATTGGGATTTGGGCTAGGATGAAAATGACAGGGTCTAGGGAAGGATTTGGGAATGACAAGCCACTCTGGAAACAAAGAAGAGGGCATCTTCTACAGTTTCCAGACCACATAGCCACGGAAAAAGGAAATCTCAGGCAAAAACCTCAGAAAAACAAAAGAAAAAGAAAGGGCCAAAAATCAGGGTGTCACAAACCTTACCCCCTTAAAGAAATCTCGTCCTCGAGATTTGGTTGCTCAGGGAACAAGTATGAAGATACTCACTTAAGGAAACCGTTTCCAACTCGGGTATCCTTTTCTTATTTTTGTTCCCACTAAATTTTTATCTGACTGGCCCTGGGTGGTTTGCTTTAATATATCCATATTCTAATAGATCTTACCTTGCTTGTTCATGATTATAAAGGCTCCAATTTCTTTTTAGATCTGCTGACTTAGCTGACTGTGATTGATTCTCACGACTAAAATATATGTCGGTCTCACAAATCCAAAAGTGATTTCCGCTGGGTGTGTCATCCGACACTGACAATCTTTCATGAAGTGCTGATCAGATTTTTCTAGTGGACACCCAAGCTCTAACTCCTTGCATTGGGTTTCTCCACTAAATGCAGGTCCTTCGGGTTCCAAACAGTGAGTTGGGTCATAACCTTTTTCCCGACAGCTTCTAGCTTACCGCGGAAGTTTCTGAATCATCTTAACTGGTTCCACTGTCTTGAGTGTCGGATCCGTACCAAATATTTGATTGTCGCCTGCATCACTGGTCTTGCTCCTTCATTATTGTTTTCTTGGCCTGGATCCTTGGCTGAAAGAGCTGGGTCATATTGCTTCTTCGTATCACCATAGGTACTGCGGTGCAATTTTTCCGGCAATCGCATCTTATCCTCATTTTTCTGACAGGGTACCCCATGGCAGGTTCAACACCCCTCAAGTTCTGACTGCAGGAAAATGATCATCCGAACCTTTGCAAGAAATCGGCAAATAAATCAGTAGCCACCAGAACGGTCTTCACAACTCAGATCTGGGACATTACTGAAATAACTTAACCACGGCTCAGGACGGCCGAAAGCAGCTCAGAACATGAGACCGGGTTGATAAGAAGAAGGTGGCAGCTCCCTAAAATAGCCGAAAAGCAGCTATAGGGCTACTGTCACAAAAAGAAACTCAACAGTTGTACGAGACGGCCAAAAAGCAGCTCGGAACTCGTGACAGTCGTTGAAGAGAGAAATAAAAATCGGCATCCAGCCCGGATAGCTAAAAACAGCTTAGATCACAGGCGCGTGCCGTCATTGGAGAAAAAGGGGACAAGGGCTCATCAGGATCATTTTCCAGGTTCACAGGTACTTGCATTGAGCTCATTGATGTCGTCAATCCTCATAATCCTTTGTCACACTGTGGTGTATACTGGCTTTCTTCTCTTAACCATCCTCACGTAGTTGTCAGATCCTCATCCGAGTGACTTGTAAGATCTTGGCGGTATGCTCACCGCATATATATGAGAATCTGATTCCCGAGACAGACATGTATGCTGACTGATTCTTGCTTCTAAGAAAAATGTTGCGGATCTGATCCTTGGGATTCACTGCCATATGCTATCAATTCACAGCGTACTACCTTGTACCAATGTCTTATTGAGGAAGATTGGCTGGCTTGTGCTTGAAACTTTCATCGGATAGCTTGCTGAAGAAGGCTGGGTATCGTGCTTCAGAAGCTTACCCCCTTAAAGACTTTGCTGGGGAAAGACTCAGTACCTTATGCCGAAAACTTTTGCGGTTGCTTACTGAAGAAGGCATAGTACCTTGTACGGGAAATCATCCATATATCGTACTGAGGAAGATAGATGAATCTTGCCTTGGAAGCTTCTCGGGTATCTTGCGAGGGAAAATTGGGTTGCTTACACCAGAAGCTTCTTATTGTGATATGCGGACCGATTTCCACATATATAACCATCTTAATATTTTTGTTCTTGATTTCTTGTATGAAACGGGGTTTTGCAGGACTATCCTCCTTTCTGAGTACATGCCATATTTTTGCTTGCTTCTAGGTACATCAGGTTCCAAAATCAACCTCAACGAAAAATTAAACTTGTATCTGAGCCATACCTTTGATAATATTCTATCAACCTTGCACAAAATTTATCTTCTTGCTGATTTGATCATTTCTGCTATGAGGAGTACACGCTGAGAGAGACTTGACACTCAGTAACATGATCAGATATCCCCCCAATCTGAATGCAGTTGGCTGAGAATTCCATACTATTGTGAGGAGTGCACGTTAATGCAAACATTATACTGACATTCCATCCAGGATTTCTTTTGTATTCAGATGAGCTATTTCCAATTTCACTGCAGTCTGCTGACAATTCCATTCTGTTTAGCTGAGTTTCCAAATATATGCATTTCTTGCTGACTCTTCGGGTCCGGTGTCGGCTGACGAGCAACTTTAATAGGGGAAAATTTGTAACACCGGAGGCCCAAAGAAAGAAACAAAAGAAACGACTAAAACAAAAGCACACAAGCATACTACTAATTTAATTAATCAAGCAATCATCACATATTACTGCTACTCACACCATAATATGCATGCACACCTAAGCACACAAATCGCACGGAAACTCCGGTATTACGGTCTAATATGCTGTGGCGGTGTGCATGAAAATTATATCCATGTGTGGAAGGAGTTGGCGTAACCGAAGCTACACCAAGTACTGGCTGAACAATGGCTGGATCTGGATGGATACACAGGTGAGGACGGACTTGACGATCAAGTAGCGAGACACAAAAGTCACGACCACATCATCATCAAGCGTACGAAAGGGATTCGTACACGTCCAAAGAATAGAATGACTGGGTAGGGTAGCGATGGAAAAACAAGGCTTGCTGGCATTGCCCTTTTATGATAACCAAGATCAGTAAGGGTTGCTAGAGGGACGAGATGGATGGCATGATTTGGGATAGAAACAAGTCTATCACCGAAATAATATGGGTGGGTGGCGGAAAAATATACGCGATACCTGAGCATAACTCCTGCAAATGGTGCCTGGAACTCTGGGTACCAGCGCATCACTCTGCTGGGACAGAGATGACGCCGAACACCAAAGAGCAGACATGCTAGAAGGAGGGTGCAAGCGGTGGACCAAAAATGATGTCGCCTACACTCACAAGATTAACCGTTAGTGACAAAATAATAATCTATATGCATGCTATGCGATAAACAAATGCAACAATCAAGTGCAACAAACCAACTGTGGTCTATACTACCACTTTCTAACGTTTGCGCGGGCTAAGGCATCCTATAGCCAGACCTGCTCTGATACCAAGCCCGTGGCACCCTGGCTCAGAGAAACCGGAACACCCCGTATTCCAGCCCAGAGATCGAGGAGAAGTCTTCTGGAATACGTCACTCCTTAGCATAGAACAAACCGGCTTACTATTATTACACGAATATGATTACAAGGTCTCCGATATTACAATGAATAACATCGGCACGGTGACACGACACCATCCTCAGTTGCTCTATGCAAGCAGCAGAACAACTTGAAGCAGCGGAATAACTCTAGCAGCGGAACAACGACAACGGTGGTGAACTCCACTCCGCCGGGACTCTGGCTGGAACGCTTACCCTAGCTCATGAACACAGGAACAACACCAAACAAGCAAGCAATCTAGGCACGACCTGCAAAATGGCATGACACGGCAGGTCAGTACATTGAATGTACTTGCAAGCTCATAATAACCAGAAGCATTCAAGACAAACATCAACATGGCATTTACAGGTTAAGCAGGAAGTAACATGAGATCCTCATAACAACATGACATGAGCAACATGAACATGATACAGCTAGAACAACATGAGCATGGCATGAACATATGAATCTGACGATACTAGCATGCAACATGATGACACTGTATGCACTATTTATTCTGCTCGGGTTACTACGTAACCATCACATGCATCACTTACCAACCTCGGACATTACACGATCATCTCAGGATCAAATCAAGCTTGGTATAAACAATACCGTAGTAATCATCAAATGACCACAAGGAGCTTGATCTTTACCCACGATTCACGCACAACATCGCGAATATCCAATAACTCGGTATCCTCGATACCACGGTGATCATTCCGGCGATCACAACCATGACCAACACTTGGTCTCAAACGGTGATCTTTCCGGCGATCACAACCAACTTATCTCATCATCGAACCGGGGTTGTCATTAATCAAGTAATTATTAATACTGTTGACTCACAGTGGGACCGACTACGAACTTGGCTCTTATCCGCGGGCGCGGCTATCGATAGGTTTAATATTCACTCTGCAGAGGTTAGTACACTGTACCCACACTACGGAACCCATGGCCTTGCACTCCCATTCGGGTGGACCAACGGCGTTCCGACAAAACCGATCTAGTGCCATGACACTCTCCCGGCCACTCCGACTCACTCCCCACTGGGCTAGTCCTGGGTGGCCCGGTGTCTACCAAAGACACAACGACCACCGTCGTGGCCAAAACGTCCCTCACGGGGACCGGATCCATAACAACAACAACGGGCACACAAGGCTTATGTCCGCCTACCTGATCAGGGTAGCGCGCCCATAACCTTCCCTAGTTGGAGGCACCGGCGAGAGGCACGACAATAGACCCAGTTAGGACCTTCCCATAAAGGTAAGCGTGGTTGCACTGGTCAGCTCGATTTGGTGGCACCATGACTCAGCCAACAGTTGTTCAAGTTCAATTTAATCTGGTTAAACTTGAATGCAATATGCTGAGCCATCATAAAATAACATGATGCAATTACAATGCATGAACATGATATCAACGTAAGCACGGGATGCAACATAACTATCCACCATATCAACTATGAATAATCTCCAACTGAACATGGCATAATGACGAGCATAAATATTACAAGTGCAACACTACTCATAGCATAACATGACCACTAGCATCAACCATAAATACCATGCAAGAACTCATCAATAACATTACCGAGTAACACTTAACCAACTAACAGCAAAGGAACAACGCATATTAACAGTACTCGGCAACCGACGTTAGTCATGCGCCAAACCAACATGTACTACTATCAAGCTTGGCAATATGAAAGTAATACTAGCAACTAGCAGGGCATGATAACCAGGTGCATAACAACATAGCAAGCAAGTAAGCACTAACCCAGAAGCATTACCGAAACAACGATAACCATATTTTAAACAAGCAATCATTTAATAAATATTCAAGTTGAAAAACATGGCTACTGCATAACTATCATGCAAGTGGGTATTGTGGCTTGCCTGGGGATGAAGAAGGCACCGGGAAGAAGTGCGGTGAAGCCGCGAAAAGATTTGCCGGAAACAGTTCTCTCTCGGAGGGGCTGTTTACGTGCATGGGCAAAAATGTCATTTCCAGTATGTCAAACCATAGCAAAAATGAAACCAACAGAACGGGCTCGACGAAACGAAGACGTGGGCTTTGGAATCACCTCATTTGGAGTTGCGAGCAAAAAGTTATAGCCCGACGAAGTTCAGGGACCGATCTGTAAAATAATCTCTACAAACAGGCCCCTGAGTGAGAAAACAGAAGGCGCCTAAGGAGAAAATATGTTTTCAAACTATGAAAGCGCACTTACGGCTTGATCAGAAGAGAAATACGCTTTCTGAAGGCGAAAACGTACTCTGCGAAGTACGCTTCCACTTATCCACGTGGACAGTGGCGGGGCCGGGCTTGGGGTCGCTGACGTGCGGGTCCCGCGGGGTGGGACCCGTCACTTATCCACATCGGCCGACCGGGTCAACGTGCGCAGAGGTGGGGCCTGGGTTTGTGTGGCTGACGGGTGGGGTCACGGAAGAGGAGCGGGTCCCGCTTGGCCCTGTCTTCTTCCTCCTCTCCCCACCCCTGATGGAAATAGAGGAGGGAGCCGGGGAGGGCGCTGCCGGCGACGGGCCGGCCTGCTCCGGCTGGCTCCAGCCAGGCGGAGGCCACCGAAGGACGTGCAACAGTGCCCCACTCCCGCCTGGAGCAGTAGCAGCGCCGGAGAGGGGACGGGACGGCGATGGCTCACGGAGCAGAGGGCTTGGGCGGCTCGGTCGATCCTTGGGGACGCGGCCGCACGGGCTCCGGCGGTGAAACGAGGAGGTGGGAAGAACCACTGGATCTTGGTGAAGATGTAGGTGAGGTCAGAAGGGAGGGGGAAGGCCGGCATCGAGCCAACTTCGGCGGAGCCGAACCGCGGCCATGGCGGCAGTGGGAGAGGAGGGGAGCTCCGGGAGGCTAAATGAGAGGCTGGGAAGGGAGCTAGGAGTGCGGGGAGGCTGCTGGTGTGCTCGACCGGCTCGGGGGATGGCTACTTATAGCCGGGGCGAGAGGGATGGGCTCGGGTGCCACCGGGCACGTTCGACCGAGGCTCTGGCAACGGCCAGCGAGCACGGGATGGCGCGAGAAGGCGACGAGGGAGGCAACGGACGAGCTACAGCAGTGTACAGGGCAAGAGGGGCCGAGGGCGCAGAGGAGAAGTGGCCCAGACGCCATTAAAGCTCGGTCGGCCACAGTGCGTATGTGGGCGCGAGGCGACGAGCGCTGACGGAGGGGCTGAAGGAGGGGGAAGTGGCTCCAGGAGGAGGACGACGACGCGGGCTAGCTGTTGAACATGCTCATGAGCACGAGGACGACGAGAGGGAGAGGGGCCCGAGCAAGAATCCATCCTGGACGCGGCCATGGCATGCCAGAGAGGTGGTGACCACGTGAGCTGGCGAGGAGAATGTGCCAAAGGTTTCCAAACATTGTCTAGTGCGTAGTTCATCCAGGGGAGGTTCCATCTGCGGTGGTAGATCGATAAAAAGGGCTCTTGTCAAATGGTAATTAACCTCTGAAGTTTACTGCAGTAAACTTGGGTGAGAACTGCTGATCAACAGGAAAAGGATTGGAAGCAATGGAGTTGTATGGTAGGTTTAGGGTAAGAAGGACTTTCACCCTGGTAACTTGGAGAGGATTAGGATCAAGATTTAATGTAGTTGCTTAACAACCACATAAACTGGTCCAGAAACTAGATTAGGATGATGCACTTACATGGAGTGTCAAATTGAGCTCAAATTGGGCAAGGCAGAGTCATTTGGTCCTATGAAGATGCTCAAAAAGTCTCATACCAATTGGCCAAGCCAAACTGGTACTTGCTTCACAAACATCTCCTCTGGACAGAAACTTGCAAAAATTCTAGAGGAATAATGGCTTGATGAACCATGCCGAAAATGGGTGGAGGCAGGTTATATGGATAATAGAAGGCCTAGAAATATTGGCAGCCATAATGGAGCAAGATAAAATATACTTGCTTCACAAACTGAAATTTTGGACAGAATCAAAGAATTGAAGATGAGCTCACATGGAGGCATGACATGAGCTCTACTTTTGTGGAGGGCTATGATATGATGATATGAGGGATCATGCGAAATGGCAACTCATTTGGATATGCCTAGCTTGCACCTCCTTAAAAGCTTCTTTCTGGATAGAAACTTTGGAAAATTATAATTAAATAATTACTAGGGAAATGAGGTTGCATTTTGGCGTGTGGCAATGATATTGACAGGAAAAGGTTGCTTCACAACCTAGGGCAATTTGAGTTATTCCTTTAATAGAAAAGGAATATTCCCAATAAAAAGAATATTGGGATTTGGGCTAGGATGAAAATGACAGGGTCTAGGGAAGGATTTGGGAATGACAAGCCACTCTGGAAACAAAGAAGAGGGCATCTTCTACTGTTTCTAGACCACATAGCCACGGAAAAAGGAAATCTCAGGCAAAAACCTGAGAAAAACAAAAGAAAAAGAAAGGACCAAAAATCAGGCTGTCACACGACCTGAAGGTGTGGAGTGTTTACGAATACCTGAGCAACAAAATAAACCGGGGTATGCGTGGAAACTAGGCGTAGGGGTGATAGGTGCTTGAACAGACAAGTTGTATCCGGCTAGTTATGTTATATTACATTGAAATTGTAAGAAACATCTTCCAGAGAGAATAGTTCCATTAAGGATTCATTTCTCTGGGTGTGCATGCATCTATGTGCATATCAGGACTGTGATGTTAAAATCACAGTGTGTATAACTTCTGGGGGTTCATAATGGAGTGAGTGCAAAAACATCTTTAGTTCACCGACCGAATATTCCCTTAAGAACGCTAGCTTTCGGCTTCACCCAGTGTGAGGTACACATCCGGATGACCCGGCAGTAACAATCGACAGGTGCTCCTTTCATGCCCTAGCCGAACTAACGGGAACGTAGGGCATAAGCACAGGAGCCAGGCAACCCAGCTTGGCCAAAACTTAAGTCATATCGACGCATATAATGGCGAAGAAAAGGTACATATGGGAGAAAACGCATATGTGAAGAGCTTGATG
Organism: Aegilops tauschii subsp. strangulata; assembly: GCF_002575655.3. Taxonomy (NCBI): domain Eukaryota; kingdom Viridiplantae; phylum Streptophyta; class Magnoliopsida; order Poales; family Poaceae; genus Aegilops; species Aegilops tauschii. Next base: position 93,158,212 of record NC_053039.3, read on the forward strand.
CTCGGAAAATAGCAAGCTTCTGTCCAAGAAGCCCCCAGGTATAATAGACGTAGATACTTCAAGATGTATGCGTCGGGGGTGTGCGGTCTAACCGTACGAAGGCTTTTAAAGCAAAAAAGAAAAGAAGAAAAGAGAGAGAAAGAAAAAAATGATGGAAACAATAGGGGGAAGGAAACGAACAAAGATTTCTGCGCTAGGCATAGAATCTTCGGAGTCTGGACGCGTTCCAGGCGTTCGGCTCTAATCGATTGTCTGACGCATCATGCAGGCGGTACGCCCCTCCGGCGAGAAATTCGTCGATGATGAAGGGACCCTCCCACTTGGGCTTGAGTTTGTCCTTTTTTTCTCCGGTAGGCGTAGAACGAGTTCGCCAACGTTGTAAGTCTTGGCCCGTACTTCTCTGCTTTGATATCTTCGAGCCTGCTGTTGGTAAAATGCTGAACGGGCTTTTGTGATGTCGCGCTCCTCCTCTAGGGCATCTAGGCTGTCCTGCCGGTCTAGCTTGGCTTCTCTCTCTTCGTACATGCGCACTCGAGGCGAGTCATGAATAATATCGCAGGTCAACACAGCCTCTGTGCCATACACCATGAAGAAAGGTGTGTATCCGGTAGTACGGTTGGGCGTGGTCCGCAGCCCCCAGAGTACGGAGTCGAGCTCCTCAACCCAGTGCTTGTCTGATTCTTTCAAAGACCGCACTTGTCTGGGTTTGATGCCGCTCATAATAAGACCGTTGGCTCGTTCGACTTGACCGTTCGTCTGTGGATGATAGACAGAGGCATAATCGAGCTTGATGCCCAGATTAGTGCACCAGTTTTTCACTTCGCTGGCTGTGAAATTGGAGCCGTTATCAGTGATGATGCTGTGTGGAACACCATAACGGTGTACGACGCGGATATAAAGTCTATTACTGGCCCGGACTCAGCCGTTTTAACTGGTTTGGCCTCTATCCACTTGGTGAATTTATCCACCATGACTAGCAGATATTTTTTCTTATGGCTTCCTCCTTTAAGGGGTCCAACCATATCCAGTCCCCAGACCGCAAAAGGCCAAGTGATGAGGATTGTTTGTAGGGTGGTGGGGCGCATATGGCTTTGGTTGGCGAAGAGTTGGCATCCAACGCAACATTGGACAAGGTCCTGTGCATCCGCTCAGGCCGTCAGCCAATAGAACCCTATACGGAAGGCCTTGCTAACAAGGGCTCGAGCTGCGGCGTGGTGCCCGCCGAGACCAGCATGAATCTCAGCCAGGAGCTGCCTCCCCTCCTCCTCGGAGATACATCTTTGAAGGACTCCGGTGGCGCTTTTCTTATAGAGCTCTCCGTCGTGAACCTTGTAGGCCTTCGTGTTGGAAATATGCCCTAGAGGCAATAATAAATTGGTTATTATTATATTTCCTTATTCATGATAATCGTTTATTATCCATGCTAGAATTGTATTGATAGGAAACTCAGATACATGTGTGGATACATAGACAACACCATGTCCCTAGTAAGCCTCTAGTTGACTAGCTCGTTGATCAATAGATGGTTACGGTTTCCTGACCATGGACATTGGATGTCGTTGATAACGGGATCACATCATTAGGAGAATGATGTGATGGACAAGACCCAATCCTAAGCATAGCATAAAAGATCATGTAGTTTCGTTTGCTAGAGCTTTTCCAATGTCAAGTATCTTTTCCTTAGACCATGAGATCGTGCAACTCCCGGATACCGTAGGAGTGCTTTGGGTGTGCCAAACGTCACAACGTAACTGGGTGACTATAAAGGTGCACTACGGGTATCTCCGAAAGTGTCTGTTGGGTTGGCACGGATCGAGACTGGGATTTGTCACTCCGTGTGACGGAGAGGTATCTCTGGGCCCACTCGGTAATGCATCATCATAATGAGCTCAATGTGACTAAGGCGTTAGTCACGGGATCATGCATTGCGGTACGAGTAAAGAGACTTGCCGGTAACGAGATTGAACAAGGTATTGGGATACCGACGATCGAATCTCGGGCAAGTAACATACCGTTTGACAAAGGGAATTGCATACGGGATTGATTGAATCCTCGACACCGTGGTTCATCCGATGAGATCATCGTGGAACATGTGGGAGCCAACATGGGTATCCAGATCCCGCTGTTGGTTATTGACCGGAGAGGTGTCTCGGTCATGTCTGCATGTCTCCCGAACCCGTAGGGTCTACACACTTAAGGTTCGGTGACGCTAGGGTTGTAGAGATATATGTATGCGGAAACCCGAAAGTTGTTCGGAGTCCCGGATGAGATCCCGGACGTCACGAGAGGTTCCGGAATGGTCCGGAGGTGAAGAATTATATATAGGAAGTCAAGTTTCGGCCACCGGGAAAGTTTCGGGGGTTACCGGTATTGTACCGGGACCACCGGAAGGGTCCCGGGGGTCCACCGGGTGGGGCCACCTATCCCGGAGGGCCCCGTGGGCTGAAAGTGGAAGGGAACCAGCCCCTAGTGGGCTGGGCGCCCCCCCATGGGCCTCCCCCCATGCGCCTAGGGTTGGGAACCCTAGGGGGGAGTTCCCCCTTGCCTTGGGGGGCAAGGCAACCCCTTCCCCCCTTGTGGCCGCCGCCCCCCCATGAGATCTCATCTCTAGGGCCGGCCCCCCCAGGGGGCCTATATAAAGGGGGGAGGGAGGGCAGCAACCTACAGCCTTGGGCACCTCCCTCCTCCCCTGCAACACCTCTCTCTCTCTCGCAGAAGCTTGGCGAAGCCCTGCCAGAGACCCGCTACATCCACCACCACGCCGTCGTGCTGCTGGATCTCCATCAACCTCTCCTTCTCCCTTGCTGGATCAAGAAGGAGGAGACGTCGCTGCACCGTACGTGTGTTGAACACGGAGGTGCCGTCCGTTCAGCACTCGGTCATCGGTGATTTGGATCACGGCGAGTACGACTCCGTCATCCACGTTCATTGGAACGCTTCCGCTCGCGATCTACAAGGGTATGTAGATGCACTCCTTTCCCCTCGTTGCTAGTAGACTCCATAGATGCATCTTGGTGAGCGTAGCAAATTTTTTAAATTATGCTACGATTCCCAACAGTGGCATCATGAGCCAGGCCTATGCGTAGTTACTATGCACGAGTAGAACACAAAGAAGTTGTGGGCGTTGATGTTGCCAATTCTTCTTGCCGCTACTAGTCGTTTCTTGTTTCGGCGGCATTGTAGGATGAAGCGGCCCGGACCGACCTTACATGTACGCTTACGTGAGACAGGTTCCACCGATTGACATGCACTAGTTGCATATGGTGGCTAGCGGGTGTCTGTCTCTCCTACTTTAGTCGGAATGGATTCGATGAAAAGGGTCCTTATGAAGGGTAAATAGAAATTGGCAAATCACGTTGTGGTCATACGTAGGTAAGAAACGTTCTTGCTAGAAACCTACAAACCACGTAAAAACTTGCAACAACAATTAGAGGACGTCTAACTTGTTTTTGCAGCAAGTGCTATGTGATGTGATATGCCCAGAAGATGTGATGAATGATATATGTGATGTATGAGATTGATCATATTCTTGTAATAGGAATCACGACTTGCATGTCGATGAGTATGACAACCGGCAGGAGCCATAGGAGTTGTCTTTATTATTTTGCATGACCTGCGTGTCATTGAATAACGCCATGTAAATTACTCTACTTTGTTGCTAAACGCGTTAGCCTTAGAAGTAGAAGTAATCGTTGGCGTGACGACTTCATGAAGACACAATGATGGAGATCATGATGATGGAGATCATTGTGTCATGCCGGTGACGAAGATGATCATGGTGCCCCGAGATGGAGATCAAAGGAGCATGATGATATTGGCCATATCATGTCACTATTTGATTGCATGTGATGTTTATCATGTTTTTGCATCTTATTTGCTTAGTACGACGGTAGTAAGTAAGATGATCCCTTATAATAATTTCAAGAAAGTGTTCACCCTAACTGTGCACCGTTGCGAAGGTTCGTTGTTTCGAAGCACCACGTGATGATCGGGTGTGATAGATTCTAACGTTCGAATACAACGAGTGTTGACGAGCCTAGCATGTACAGACATGGCCTCGGAACACACGCAATACACTTAGGTTGACTTGACGAGCCTAGCATGTACAGACATGGCCTCGGAACACGGAGGACCGAAAGGTCGAGCATGAGTCGTATAGAAGATACGATCAACATGGAGATGTTCACCGATCTTGACTAGTCCGTCTCACGTGATGATCGGACACGGCCTAGTTAAACTCGGATCATGTTTCACTTAGATGACTAGAGGGATGTCTATCTGAGTGGGAGTTCATAATCAGATGAACTTCATTATCATGAACATAGTCAAAAAGGTATTTGCAAATTATGTCATAGCTTGCGCTTTAGTTCTACTGGTTAAGATATGTTCCTAGAGAAAATTTAGTTGAAAGTTGGTAGTAGCAATTATGCGGACTGGGTCCGTAAACTGAGGATTGTCCTCATTGCTGCACAGAAGGCTTATGTCCTTAATGCACCGCTCGGTGTGCTGAACCTCAGCGTCGTCTGTAGATGTTACGAAACATCTGACATACACGTTTTGATGACTACGTGATAGTTCAGTGCGGTTTAGAATTGTGGCACCAAAGACGTTTTTGAAACGTCGCAGAACATGTGAGATGTTCCGAAGACTGAAATTGGGATTTCAGACTAGTGCCCACGTCAAGAGGTATGAGACCTCTGACCCTCTGACAAGTTTCTTAAGCCTGCAAACTAAGGGAGAAAAGCTCAATCGTTGAGCATGTGCTCAGATTGTCTGAATGCCACAATCGCTTGAATCGAGTGGGAGTTAATCTCCCAGATGAGATAGTGATAGTTCTCCATAGTCACTGCCACCAAGCTAGTAGAGCTTCGTGATGAACTATAACATATCAGGGATAGATGATGATCCTTGAGCTATTCGCGATGTTTAACACCGCGAGAGTAGAAATCAAGAAGGAGCATCAATTGTTGATGGTTAGTAAAAACCACTAGTTTAAGAAGGGCAAGGGCAAAAGGGATACTTCATGAAACAGCAAGTCGTTTGCTGCTCTAGTGAAGAATCCCAAGGTTGAACCCAAACCCGAGACTAAGTGCTTCTGTAATAAGGGGAACGGTCACTGAAGCAGTACTACCCTAGATACTTGGTAGATGAGAAGGCAGGCAAGGTCGACAGAAGTATATTGGATATACGTTATATGAATGTGTACTTTACTAGTACTCCTAGCAGCACCAGGGTATTAGATACCGGTTCGGTTGCTAAGTGTTAGTAACTCGAAATAAAAGCTGCGGAATAAATGGAGACTAGCTAAAGGTGAGATGACGATATGTGTTGGAAGTGTTTCCAAGGTTGATGTGATCAAGCATCGCATGCTCCCTCTACCATCGAGATTTGGTGTTTGCGTTGAACATGATTGGATTCTGTTTACCGCAAAACGGTTATTCATTTAAGGAGAATAATGGTTACTCTATTTATTTGAATAATACCTTCAATGGTCTTGCACCTAAAATGAATCTCGATCGTAGTGATACACATGTTCATGCCAAAAGATATAAGATAGTAATGATAGTACCACATACTTGTGGCACTGCCACTTGAGTCATATTGGGGCAGAACGCATGAAGAAGCTCCATGTAGGTGGATCTTTGGAATCACTCGTTTTTGAAAAGATTGAGACATGCGAACCATGTCCATTGGTATATATGCATGAAGAAACTCCATACAGATGGATCGTTTGGACTCACTTGATTATGAATCACTTGAGACATGCAAATCATACCACATGGGCAAAATGACTGAAAGTCCTCGTTTTTAGTGAGATGGAACAAGAGAGCAACTTATTGGAAGTAATACATTTTGATGTACGCAGTCCAATGAGTGCTGAGGCATGCAGTGGATATCGTTATGTTCTTACTTCACAGATGATTTGAGTAGATGCTGAGTGTATTTACTTGATGAAACACTAGTCTGAATTAATGAAAGGTTCAAGTAATTTTAGAGTGAAGTTGAAGATCGTCGTGACAAGAGGATAAAATGTCTATGATATGATCATAGAGATATCTGAGTTACGAGTTTGGCACACAATTAAGACATTGTGGAAAGTGTTTCACAATTAACACCGCCTGGAACACCATAGTGTGATGGTGTGTCCGAACATCATAACTGCACCCTATTGGATATGGTGTGTACCATGATGTCTCCTATCGAATTACCACTATCGTTTATGGGTTAGGAATTAGAGACAACCGCATTCACTTTAAAAAGGGCACCACGCAATTCCGTTGAGACGACACCGTTTAGAGAAACCTAAGTTGTCGTTTCTTAAAAGTTTGGGGCTGCGAAGCTTATGTGAAAAGGTTTCAGGCTGATAAGCTCGAACCCAAAGCGGACAAATGCATCTTCATAGAATACCCAAAACAGTTGGGTATACCTCCTATTTCAGATCTGGAAGCAAAAGTAATTGCTTCTAAGAACGGGTCCTTTCTCGAGGAAAAGTTTCTCTCGAAAGAATTGAGTGGGAGGATGGTGGAGACTTGATAAGGTTATTGAACCGTCGCTTCAACTAGTGTGTAGCAGGGCACAGGAAGTTGTTCCTGTGGCACCTACACCAATTGAAGTGGAAGCTTATGATAGTGATCATGAAACTTCGGATCATGTCACTACCAAACCTCGTAGGACGACGAGGATGCGCACTACTTCAGAGTAATGCGTGATCCTGTCTTGGAAGTCATGTTGCTAGGCAACAATGAACCTACGAGCTATGGAGAAGCGATGGTGGGCCCATATTCCGACGAATGGCTCAAGGCCATGAAATCCGAGATAGAATCCATGTATCAGAACAAAGCATGGACTTTGGTGAACTTGCCCGATGATCGGCAAGCCATTGAGATAAATGGATCTTTAAGAAGAAGACGGACATGGACGGTAATGTTACCGTCTATGAAGCTCGACTTGTGGCAAAGAGTATTTTCACAAGTTCAAGGAGTTGACTACGATGAGTTTTTCTCATCCGTAGCGATGCTTAGGTCCGTCGGAATCATGTTAGCATTAGCTACATTTATGAAATCTGGCAGATGGATGTCAAAACAAGTTTCCTTACCAGTTTTCGTAAGGAAAGGTTGTATGTGATACAATCAGAAAGGTTTTGTCGATCCTAAGGATGCTAAAAGGTATGCTAGCTCCAGCGATCCTTCCATGGATTAGAGCAAGCATCTCGGAGTCAGAATATACGCTTTGATGGAGTGATCAAAGTTTTTGGGTTTATACAAAGTTTGTTGGAAACTTGTATTTACAATAAAGTGAGTGGGAGCGCTACAACATTTCTGATAAGTATATGTGAATGACATATTGTTGATCCGAAATGATGTAAAATTTCTGGAAAGCATAAAGGGTTGTTTGAAAGGAGTTTTTCAAAGGAAGACCTGGATAAAGCTGCTCACATATTGGGCATCAAGATCCATAGAGATAGATCAAGACGCTTGATGATACTTTCAAAAGACAGCACACCTTGACATGATTTTGAAAGAGTTCAAAATAAGATCAGCAAAGAAGGAGTTCTTGGCTGTGTTATAATGTGTGAGTATTGAGTGAGACTCAAGACCTGACCACAGCAGAAGATAGAGAAAGGACGAAGGTCGTCCCCTATGCTTTAGACGTAGGCTCTATAGTATGCTATGTTGTGTACCGCACATGTAGTGTGCCTTGCCATGAGTTGGTCAAGAGGGTACAATGGTGATCCGGGAAAGGATCTCATGACAGCGGTCGAACTTATCCTTAGTACCTAGTGGATTAAGGAATTTTCTCGATTATGGAGGTGGAAAGGAGTTCGTCGTAAAGGGTTACGTCGATGCGAACTATGACACAAATCCGGATGACTCTGAGTAGTAAACCGGATTCGTATAGTAGAGCAATTATTTGAGATGGCTCCAAATAGCGCGTGGTAGCATCCACAAGATGACATAGATATTCGTAAAGCACACGGTTCTGAAAGGTTCAGACCCGTTGACTAATAACCTCTCTCACAAGCATAACATGACCAAACCAGAACACATTGAGTGATAATCACATAGTGATGTGAACTAGATTGTTGACTCTAGTAAACTCTTTAGATGTTGGTCACATGGTGATGTGACCAGTGAGTGTTAATCACATGGTGATGTGAACTAGATTATTGACTCTAGTGCAAGTGGGAGACTGTTGGAAATATGCCCTAGAGGCAATAATAAATTGGTTATTATTATATTTCCTTATTCATGATAATCGTTTATTATCCATGCTAGAATTGTATTGATAGGAAACTCAGATACATGTGTGGATACATAGACAACACCATGTCCCTAGTAAGCCTCTAGTTGACTAGCTCGTTGATCAATAGATGGTTACGGTTTCCTGACCATGGACATTGGATGTCGTTGATAACGGGATCACATCATTAGGAGAATGATGTGATGGACAAGACCCAATCCTAAGCATAGCATAAAAGATCGTGTAGTTTCGTTTGCTAGAGCTTTTCCAATGTCAAGTATCTTTTCCTTAGACCATGAGATCATGCAACTCCCGGATACCGTAGGAGTGCTTTGGGTGTGCCAAACGTCACAACGTAACTGGGTGACTATAAAGGTGCACTACGGGTATCTCCGAAAGTGTCTGTTGGGTTGGCACGGATCGAGACTGGGATTTGTCACTCCGTGTGACGGAGAGGTATCTCTGGGCCCACTCGGTAATGCATCATCATAATGAGCTCAATGTGACTAAGGTGTTAGTCACGGGATCATGCATTGCGGTACGAGTAAAGAGACTTGCCGGTAACGAGATTGAACAAGGTATTGGGATACCGACGATCGAATCTCGGGCAAGTAACATACCGTTTGACAAAGGGAATTGCATACGGGATTGATTGAATCCTCGACACTGTGGTTCATCCGATGAGATCATCGTGGAACATGTGGGAGCCAACATGGGTATCCAGATCCCGCTGTTGGTTATTGACCGGAGAGGTGTCTCGGTCATGTCTGCATGTCTCCCGAACCCGTAGGGTCTACACACTTAAGGTTCGGTGACGCTAGGGTTGTAGAGATATATGTATGCAGAAACCCAAAAGTTGTTCGGAGTCCCGGATGAGATCCCAGACGTCACGAGAGGTTCCGGAATGGTCCGGAGGTGAAGAATTATATATAGGAAGTCAAGTTTCGGCCATCGGGAAAGTTTTGGGGGTTACCGGTATTGTACCGGGACCACCGGAAGGGTCCCGGGGGTCCACTGGGTGGGGCCACCTATCCCGGAGGGCCCCGTGGGCTGAAAGTGGAAGGGAACCAGCCCCTAGTGGGCTGGGCGCCCCCCATGGGCCTCCCCCCATGCGCCTAGGGTTGGGAACCCTAGGGGGGAGTTCCCCCTTGCCTTGGGGGGCAAGGCAACCCCTTCCCCCCTTGTGGCCGCCGCCCCCCCATGAGATCTCATCTCTAGGGCCGGCCCCCCCCAGGGGGCCTATATAAAGGGGGGAGGGAGGGCAGCAACCTACAGCCTTGGGCACCTCCCTCCTCCCCTGCAACACCTCTCTCTCTCTCGCAGAAGCTTGGCGAAGCCCTGCCAGAGACCCGCTACATCCACCACCACGCCGTCGTGCTGCTGGATCTCCATCAACCTCTCCTTCTCCCTTGCTGGATCAAGAAGGAGGAGACGTCGCTGCACCGTACATGTGTTGAACGCGGAGGTGCCGTCCGTTCGGCACTCGGTCATCGGTGATTTGGATCACGGCGAGTACGACTCCGTCATCCACGTTCATTGGAACGCTTCCGCTCGCGATCTACAAGGGTATGTAGATGCACTCCTTTCCCCTCGTTGCTAGTAGACTCCATAGATGCATCTTGGTGAGCGTAGGAAATTTTTTAAATTATGCTACGATTCCCAACACTTCGAACGCCGGACAATGCAGCGGGCCTCTTTCTGGTCCTCGGGAAGCTCCTTGCTGGTAAGGTAGGCCAGGAAGGGTTCGGTCCATGGGGCAATGACTGCAATGATGAGATGTGCCGATGGTGTTATTTCGGTGGCTGAGCCTCCGATGATGTCGGTGTTTTCGGAATCTGGGGTTATGTTTGGATCTGGACTAGTGTTGCCGTTTTCCCCCTGCCACACCACGGATGGCTTAAAAAGCCTTTCTAGAAAGATTATAGGTGGGACGGGGTCGCGCTTAGCACCGATACGAGCAAGAACGTCCGCTGCTTGATTACTTTCTCGAGCCACGTGATGGAACTCGAGCGCCTCGAACCGGGCTGACATTTTTATGATGGCATTAAGATAAGCTGCCATCTTTGGATCTTTGGCGTCGAACTCTCCATTTATTTGAGATATTGCAAGGTTTGAGTCCCCGCGCACTTCTAGGCGTTGTATGCCCATGGAGACAGCCATCCGGAGACCATGCAATAAGGCCTTGTATTCGGCTGCATTGTTGGAGTCTGTGTATAGTATTTGGAGTACGTACTGAACGACGTCTCCAGTAGGTGACGTTAAAACGACGCCCGCCCCTAACCCTGCCAGCATTTTGGAGCCATCGAAATACATAACCCAATTGGAATATGTGCCGTACTCTTTAGGGAGTTCGGCCTCTGTCCATTCGGCGACGAAGTCAACCAGTACTTGGGATTTAATAGCTCGACATGGTTTGTATGTAATATCAAATGTAAGGAGCTCAATGGCCCATTTGGCAATCCGTCCCGTGGCATCGCGGTTGTTTATAATGTCATTGAGTGGTACTTCGGAAGCCACCGTGATCGAACACTCCTAGAAGTAGTGACGGAGCTTTCGAGATGCCATGAAGACCGCATATGCTATCTTTTGATAATGTGGGTACCGGGATTTGCATGGTGTATGGACAGTGGATACATAGTATACTAGCTTCTGAAGCGGGAATTTGTGTCCGTCCAATTCTCGTTCAACGACGAGCACGGCGCTCACCAGCTGGTGTGTTGCCGATATGTATAATAACATCGGTTCGCCGACGTTTGGCGCGGCCAGGATTGGATTGCTTGCAAGAAGGATTTTTATTTCCTCCAGACCGGCTGTTGCCGCGTTCGTCCACTCAAAGTGATCGGTTCGCCATGGAAGGCGGTATAGTGCCAGTGTGTAACGCCCCGAGACCGACGCTCCAGATGCGTTCCGTGTTTTGCGTGTCAGCTCGGTTATTTATTTTGTGTGTTGCATTCATCATCGCATCATTTGCATTGCATCGGCACTTCGTTGCCGTCATGCTTTAAAAACTTGCATCCGCTCGTAGTTGCCGCGTCCCCCTTGCTTCCGCTGACCCTTCCGAGACCAACCTCGTTCTTCGTTTTCCCTCTTGCTTAAACCGGAGTCCCTCTTTGCACAGTGCTTCGCCCCCTCCCGCGCGTCCGAAATTTGTCTCGAACCCGAACCGGACTTTCGTTACCGTTGGGTCCGGATCATCCCCTAACATCTATAAAACATCACCGTTTTCTTTGTTGGACGCCCATAGCCTATTTTTCTCGACCGTTTATTTTGATCGGAGGGACTAGCCCCTAACCTAATTCCCTGCTATTTATACTCGAGGTCCAACCCTAAAAGTTAGGAGGCTTGTCCCATCCCCATTCTGCCGCCGCCGCCGCACTCATCTCCCACCTCGGGATCTCCTCCCAACCAGCCACCACCGAGACTTCCAAATCCATCGATCCAACCTCTCCTCTGCCCAAGCGCCGAGGGCACCCATCCTCGCACCGGTGGCCGTCGGCCAGCAGCAGCAGCCCCGCGCGCTGCCCGGGCCTCCCCTGCATCCTCGTCGTTGTTCGCGCGTCCCGCACCTGATGCACCGAGCTCCTCCAGCTCAACCCCGTCCGCCGAGCTCCCTGCCGCGCCGAAGTCCCGTCGCTTCCCTTGTCTACGTCGACTGCCCCAAGCTCTGCTCCATTCCATCGCCTACACTCCAAGTTCCTGCCGCCTGCTTCTTCTTCGACCGGCCACGGAACCGCCTGCGCTGAGGTCCAGCCGGATCTGGACGCCGGTGCCCCGTCCCGGACCTCCTGCGATGCCCGTCGCCGGAGCTCCTCCTTGCCCGGTGAGACGCCCTGTCGCCGCTCCTGTGTTTTTCCCCTTCACCTTCTCTGTCTCATGTCTCCCTCTCTCTTGGCTTCCCGATGCAGCGCCCGGAGGACGCCGAGCTGTCGACGCACCTCCCCAACCCTCTACATCGCCTGGATCCGGAAGGGTCCATGCCTCCACTGCCGCCGGCGCCGCCAAGTCCTGCTGCAGCCGATCTCCTGCTTCCCCTGCACTTCTGCTGCCGCCGCTTCCGCTCGTGCGAGACGAACGAGTGCTTCGTCCGCCTCCCCAAGCCGTCGCCCTGGCCTCGGATCCGGCCAGTTCCCGTGCGCCCTCGCTCCGCCAAGTCCCCTCTTCGGATCTCGCCGTGAGACGCCCGCGCCGAGTCCAGCGCCAAGCCGCCGCCGTTGACCCTGTTTCCTGCCGCTGCACCGCTGCTGCCTTCTTCGTCCACAGGCGTAGGTGCTCGCGTTGACCGCGTCAACCAGCGGCTCGTCCCGCGCCTTTGCTCGCTGCGTTGACCCGATCTGGCCTCCTCGTTCGATCCAGCGCCCCTTCCAGCCCTTCTACTCCACCGACCGGCCCAAGGCCCAGGGCGAGCAGCGCCCCTGGCCTTTTCCTCTATTGGGCTAGTCAGATGCGGCCCGTACCATGTTTTTTTCCCTGTTCTGCAATTTGCTATTTATCCAGAGAACGACTGTTTTATAGAAAAGCCCTTGCACTTCATGCATTTAATAACTCCACAACTGCGCATCGGATTAAAACAAACTAAATATGTAAAATGCTCAGAAATTTGTGTAGTTTAATAATATGCCACTTTCACCCATGTTAAAATTGTTTAAAATGCTGTTTGATTAAATTTGCTCAAATAACATGTTAAAATGATTTATTTCATAACTAAATAACCGTAGCTCGGTTTTTAATAAATTATATATGTAAATGGGGTAGAAAAATGCCTAGTTTAACTTGGTGCACTTAATTTTGCTGTTTAACAATATTAAAATTGCGTTATGGCAGAACAGTACCAATCCCAATATATGGACATGAGGATTTTCCAGAATTATTGTTTGTTGTTCCGGCCTCATTTAAAATTGCTTAATAGGTAGTTTCCTCATGCTTTACCTCTTGCCATGTTAATCAATATTTAATATTGTTGGGTACATGACCGAGAGAGAACTAAATAATTAAATGTGGTGTTTCGTCAATATGCAACTCATTGCATATTGAGCTCCACTTAATTTGTAGTGTTGTTTGTTGCACCTTGCCATGCCATGCCTCATTAAACCGGACATGCATCATACTTGTTTGTGCATCATGCCTTGTGTATGTGGTGGTTGTTTACTATGGTGTTTTTTTTCTGGTTTGCTTCTCCCGTTACCTTCGGTTTTGTTCCGGAGTTGTGAGGATTCGTTCGACTACGTCCGCTTGTCTTCTTCATGGACTCGTTCTTCTTCTTTGCGGGATCTCAGGCAAGATGACCATACCCTCGAAATCACTTCTATCTTTGCTTGCTAGCTGTTCGCTCTATTGCTATGCCGCGCTACCTACCACTTGCTTTTCAAGCCTCCCAAGTTGCCATGAACCTCTAACCTTTGTCATCCTTCCTAGCAAACCGTTGTTTGGCTATGTTACCGCTTTTGCTCAGCCCCTCTTATAGCATTGCTAGATGCAGGTGAAGATGAAGATTGCTCCATGTTGGATTATGTTTATGTTGGGATATCACAATATCTCTTATTTAATTAATGCATCTATATATTTGGTAAAGGGTGGAAGGCTCGGCCTTATGCCTGGTGTTTTGTTCCACTCTTGCCGCCCTAGGTTCCGTCATACCGGTGTTATGTTCCTTGATCTTTGCGTTCCTTACGCGGTTGGGTGATTTATGGGACCCCCTTGACAGTTCGCCTTGAATAAAACTCCTCCAGCAAGGCCCAACCTTGGTTTTACCATTTGCCTACCTAAGCCTTTTTCCCTTGGGTTCTGCAGACTCAAGGGTCATCTTTATTTTAAACCCCCGGGCCAGTGCTCCTCTGAGTGTTGGTCCAACCTGTCAGTCGCCGGTGGCCACCAGGGGCAACTCTGGGCTGGCCTACCGGAAGCTTGGACAATCCGGTGTGCCCTGAGAACGAGATATGTGCAGCTCCTATCGGGATTTGTCGGCACATTCGGGCGGCTTTGCTGGTCTTGTTTTACCATTGTCGAAATGTCTTGTAAACCGGGATTCCGAGACTGATCGGGTCTTTCCGGGAGAAGGTTTATCCTTCGTTGACCGTGAGAGCTTATAATGGGCTAAGTTGGGACACCCCTGCAGGGTATTATCTTTCGAAAGCCATGCCCGTGGTTATGTGGCAGATGGGAATTTGTTAATATCCGGTTGTAGAGTACTTGACAATTGACCTTAATTAAAACGCATCAACCGCGTGTGTAGCCGTGATGGTCTCTTCTCGGCGGAGTCCGGGAGGTGAACACGGTTTCTGGGTTATGTTTGACGTAAGTAGGAGTTCAGGATCACTTCTTGATCATTGCTAGTTCACGACCGTTCCGTTGCTTCTCTTCTCGCTCTCATTTGCGTATGTTAGCCACCATATATGCTTAGTGCTTGCTGCAGCTCCACCTCTTTACACCATCCTTTCCTATTAGCTTAAATAGTCTTGATCTCGCGGGTGTGAGATTGCTGAGTCCTCGTGACTCACAGATACTTCCAAAACAGTTGCAGGTGCCGATGAGGCCAGTGCAGGTGACGCTACTGAGCTCAAGTGGGAGCTCGATGAAGATCTTGTTCGCTGTGTTGTTCTTCTCTGGTTGATCAGTAGTGGAGCCCAGTTGGGACGATCAGGGATCTAGCAGTTGGGTTGTCTTCTTTTATTTTGGTTCCGTAGCCGGACCTATGTGTGTATCTTGAATGATGTATGATTCATTTATGTATTGTGTGAAGTGGCGATTGTAAGCCAACTCTTTATCCCAGTCTTGTTCATTACATGGGATTGTGTGAAGATGACCCTTCTTGCGACAAAACCACAATGCGGTTATGCCTCTAAGTCGTGCCTCGACACGTGGGAGATATAGCCGCATCGTGGGTGTTACAAGTTGGTAATCAGAGCCATCCCCGACTGAGGAGCCCCCTGCTTTATCGAATCGCTGACGTTGTTGAGTCTAGAACAAAATGTTTTGAGTCTTAGGATTATATATATCGGAGAGTAGGATTCTTTTTACTCCTCAGTCCCTTCGTCGCTCTGGTGAGGTCTCCTGACGTAGAAGTTTTGACTATTCTCTCCTCAAATTTCACTAATTCTTTTTTTAGGATCACGCGGGTATCTTGGAATCGTTCCGATGGTTTTGTGACGGGAACATTGTTCTTGGTGCCTCCTGACATTTAGGGGTTGTGGCAGTGTCCCGGGGAGTTGAGCTCCGAGGTGTTGTCGTCACAATTTTATCGTTGCAGTTCTGGAATACCTGAGTTTCGCCGACATCGAAATCTCTTTTATGCAGTTGTTGGTGAGATCACCTCGACGCCACCCAGTACTGGGGCGGGAGTTCGGGAGTATTGCCATAACTCGTATAACGGATGCTTTTCGAAGGTTGAGGTAAATGATTTCCGAAGGTTTCTTGGTTATGTGTTGACGGATGGATACAGCTGGATCTAGGGATTGCTAGTTTGTGTGATATATTTTGTGTCCCCTGTATCCCCAACACCAGATTGCATAACCAGAAAGTTTCGGGAGTTTATAAGTGGGAATTCAAGTAGCTTTAGGATATCTTTCCGACAGACGCATGATATGAGATTGGGGTTCGACGTCTAGTGGTCCGCCTTTCCACGGTTGGTTTTACAGTGGTCTTGTAGTGTCTTAAAGAGTCCTTGGCTATGCCGACTCGGGGACGCTTCGTATGTCATGTGCACTGCCTTGTACATGATGGTGCTGTACGATCGAGCCCGTGTGGGCCCCACCACGAAAACTTTAGACGAAATCTCTATCATATGTTTGTTCCGGCTTATTTCCTGAGCCAATCCTTTGTTTTGTTTTAAGTTGTGGTATTTGAGTTGCTTCGAAGTCAAATGTTGATTCCGTACCTTCCCTAAACGGTGTTCTCATATTTCTATGTGGATGCTAATCCTTCTTGATCATCAAGGTGGTCTTTTCAATTCTTTTCAACCGGTGTGCTTCTCTTCAAGTGGATCCGATCATTTCAACATTCGCTAGATCACCCCTCAGTTCTTTCTCAACGGTGTTTATTCCATCTGCCCCAAGTTGCCTTTGTTTTCCCGCCCTCCCACCCTTTTTCTTCAAGGACTCGGATTTTTTTAACCAAGTATCCATTTTATTCATGTGGAGTCTCTCCATTCTTTTCCGTCAATGTTCTTATCCGGTGATTTCCCATGAAGATGCTCAACAGTTTCAAGTTCATCATCCTTCATTGTTGTTTCTTCTCTGGTGGATCCAATTCAAGCTTTCGATATTCATCATATTCCTTTTCTCGTTTCTAATGCTTTCTCATGCCGATGCACCTCTTAATCATTCACTTCTTCCTATTCATTTGTTCTGGAGTGCTGAAGATATCTCACAAGATTCGTGTTTCCATTCTAAATTCACTCAAGTTCTTTTGAGGATGCTATCTCATTCAAGCCATATAATTCAACTAGCGCAATCTCTCTTTTAAATCATTTCAACGGTGTTTCTCTTGAGTGGGCCCTAACCCACAGGTCTTTTTCCAGGATCTTACCTGACTCTTCTAATTTTCCCGGAGTTTCTAAAATTCATTGCAAAGTTTGACGTAAGAATGAATTATCATCAGTCAAATGTCTTTCTCCTAGATCTTTCAAATTCTTTTCATCGTTGGTCCAACATTTCTAAATTTCATTCCGGAGTGCCTCAACAATTCATGGTGGTGTTTCTCATCGTCATTCTCAACATTTGAAGACCGAAGAAGAATTTCTCTTGAATCTTGGTCCGTTCTCTTGAAGATTCATGGTTCTAGCTTATGCCATCCTCTCATAACTGTTTTTCGATTGTGAGAATTCTTTTCATACCCATCCGGAGCATTTCATGAGTCTTTTCAGTTTGATTCTCTGAAGGCCATCATTTCAGAAGATTTATTCGTTTTCAACATTCAGCTCTTGTTCTCCAAATCTTACCGGTGCATCATTCAAGTATCATCTAATCAGCTCGTGATCTCTTCGTTCTCGTGTATCAAATTCCCTTGAGTATTTTCACGCGCTCTTTAATTCTTACGGTGATTCGTTCTCTTTTCTTCATTCATTTTAAATTCTTACGGTGGTTCGTTCAAGATTTCTCTTCCTTCGTTATCATATCAATTTATTCGTTGTTTCAACCCTACCGGTGTTTCGATGAAGGCCTCCCAAGTTTGCTCAATATCTATGTTAATCCTTTCTACGAGAATAAGTAGTATGCCAAATCCGTTGCTTGTCATCAATCTAAATTGGTGAAGGATACGCGTAATGTAATTCTTATTATTGTTTCATCCAAGTGATCTAATTTCTTCTTTCCGGAGTTGTTCATCATATCAAATTTTCGGTTCAAAGTTGTTCATCTTTTCTTTCCGGAGCTTCAAGTTATTTCAATTATATCATTTCAAAGCTTCATCTAATCATTGCAAGGCTTCTCCCGGAGTTCTTTTCAAGTTTCCATTTCGTTTGATCATTCTTTTATTACCGGAGTTCTTCATGGAGGCTCTACATGGTGGTTCGTCAAGGATTCTTTTCATTCTTCAATTGTTCTTCAAGATTTCTCTTGAAGTTATGATCCGCCAAGCTATACTCTTTAATAAACATGGTGCTCAACACATGTTTGTCTTGAGGAGTTCAAGCATTCTTCTTCTTGCATTCCAAAGTGCAATTCTTTCTACAATATCTTTTGAGGTGGTGTTATGTCATTCTTGGCAATTGGAGTTCGCGTTTCTTTATTCACATGTTGTCAAGAATGAGATATTTTAAATCCACCAATCTCTTCGTTGGATTTATCTTGTGTCATGTTTCACCTATAGCCTTCCCTAAGGAATGTAGCTATTTGGGAAGTTTATCATTGATCAAGTTTTCTCTTTCTCCTCTTGGTGGAAGAAGTTTTCATTTCTTCGTTGATCTCAAGCAATCATTTGTTTTCGTTGGTGGCAGAAACTCACCTCATAATGTTGAGATGTTTCCATAAGCCCACTACAAGATTTTTATTCTCGTTGTTGGTTTTCCATCAACTCCGTTCAATCCTACTTCGTTAGGATGCTCCTTAAAATTCATTTATGGTAGGAGATGTTGGTTTCATTCTGCGTTCTATTCGCTCCAACTATCTAACTATCATGCTTTGTTTCCGGAGGCTTTGTGATGTTGCTCTCTTCGACCAATCATCTTGTTTTTCTCAAGATCATGTAATTTTTCCTTTCTTATCCATTTAGCCGGAGTGTCGTGTTTTCATTCGAGTTCTCTCATTTTATCAAGTTTTGTCTCCTTGCTCAACCGGAGTGCTGTCTGAAATCTTTCTTACCCCTTGTGCCATTCTTTCATTAGTTCCGGAGGCAATGTGTTGTTAATTTTATCGAGTATCCTCTCTTCTTGTCAAGATCATGTTCAATTCCTTCCATTTACAGGCGGAGTGCTGCCCAAATTATACCATTCTCTTTCCTTCCTTATCTTGTTTTAACCGGAGTGTTGGTGTCTATCATTCCTCTTCCAACCGGAGTCTCATCCAAGTGCTTTCATTTTGCCAAGTCCATATTGTACCCCTTCCATTTTCCAACCGGAGCGTTATCGTAATTGATCATTATCGTTCCTTGTACATCTCGTTTCAACCGGAGTGCTTGCATGTACTTCTCGTCCATTGTTCTCGTCATTCATAGCTTTGCAAACTCCAAAGTTCACATGGTGTTCCTTGTTTCTCTTTTCTACCGGTGTGCTTTCATATTCCTTGTGATCCGTTAAGCTCTCGTTTCATATTCTTCAACCTACAAAGGTTCTCGCAATGGTCCTTGTTCCTCTTGCTGAACGGAGTGTTCTAAATTTTGTTCACCTCCGTCATGTCATTCCTTCAAGCTTTGCGACCTCTCAAGGTTCTTTGTTTTCACTCATTTGTCAAAGAAGCAATTAGTTTTACCTCTTCTCTTCCCCTTCCGTTTCTCTCCGGTGCCATCCTAGATCTCGGGACGAGATCCTCTTGTAGTGGTGGAGTGTTGTAACCTCCCGAGACCGACGCTCCAGATGCGTTCCATGTTTTGCGTGTCAGCTCGGTTATTTATTTTGTGTGTTGCATTCATCATCGCATCATTTGCATTGCATCGGCACTTCGTTGTCGTCATGCTTTAAAAACTTGCATCCGCTCGTAGTTGCCGCGTCCCCCCTTGCTTCCGCTGACCCTTCCGAGACCAACCTCGTTCTTCGTTTTCCCTCTTGCTTAAACCGGAGTCCCTCTTTGCACAGTGCTTCGCCCCCTCGCGCGCGTCCGAAATTTGTCCCGAACCCGAACCGGACTTTCGTTACCGTTGGGTCCGGATCATCCCCTAACATCTACAAAACATCACCGTTTTCTTTGTTGGACGCCCATAGCCTATTTTTCTCGACCGTTGATTTCGATCGGAGGGACTAGCCCCTAACCTAATTCCCTGCTATTTATACTCGAGGTCCAACCCTAAAAGTTAGGAGGCTTGTCCCATCCCCATTCTGCCGCCGCCGCCGCACTCATCTCCCACCTCGGGATCTCCTCCCAACCAGCCACCACCGAGACTTCCAAATCCATCGATCCAACCTCTCCTCTTCCCAAGCGCCGAGGGCACCCATCCTCGCACCGGTGGCCGTCGGCCAGCAGCAGCAGCCCCGCGCGCTACCCGGGCCTCCCCTGCATCCTCGTCGTTGTTCGCGCGTCCCGCACCTGATGCACCGAGCTCCTCCAGCTCAACGCCGTCCGCCGAGCTCCCTGCCGCGCCGAAGTCCCGTCGCTTCCCTTGTCTGCGTCGACTACCCCAAGCTCTGCTCCATTCCATCGCCTACACTCCAAGTTCCTGCCGCCTGCTTCTTCTTCGACCGGCCACGGAACCGCCTGCGCTGAGGTCCAGCCGGATCTGGACGCCGGTGCCCCGTCCCGGACCTCCTGCGATGCCCGTCGCCGGAGCTCCTCCTTGCCCGGTGAGACGCCCTGTCGCCGCTCCTGTGTTTTTCCCCTTCACCTTCTCTGTCTCACGTCTCCCTCTCTCTTGGCTTCCCGATGGAGCGCCCGAAGGACGCCGAGCTATCGACGCACCTCCCCAACCCTCTGCATCGCCTGGATCCGGAAGGGTCCATGCCTCCCCTGCCGCCGGCGCCGCCAAGTCCTGCTGCAGCCGCTCCCCTGCTTCCCCTGCACTTCTGCTGCCGCCGCTTCCGCTCGTGCGAGACGAACGAGTGCTTCGTCCGCCTCCCCAAGCCGTCGCCCTGGCCTCGGATCCGGCCAGTTCCCGTGCGCCCTCGCTCCGCCAAGTCCCCTCTTCGGATCTCGCCGTGAGACGCCCGCGCCGAGTCCAGCGCCAAGCCGCCGCCGTTGACCCTGTTTCCTGCCGCTGCACCGCTGCTGCCTTCTTCGTCCACAGGCGTAGGTGCTCGCGTTGACCGCGTCAACCAGCGGCTCGTCCCGCGCCTTTGCTCGCTGCGTTGACCCGATCTGGCCTCCTCGTTCGATCCAGCGCCCCTTCCAGCCCTTCTACTCCACCGACCGGCCCAAGGCCCAGGGCGAGCAGCGCCCCTGGCCTTTTCCTCTATTGGGCTAGTCAGATGCGGCCCGTACCATGTTTTTTTCCCTGTTCTGCAATTTGCTATTTATCCAGAGAACGACTGTTTTATAGAAAAGCCCTTGCACTTCATGCATTTAATAACTCCACAACTGCGCATCGGATTAAAACAAACTAAATATGTAAAATGCTCAGAAATTTGTGTAGTTTAATAATATGCCACTTTCACCCATGTTAAAATTGTTTAAAATGCTGTTTGATTAAATTTGCTCAAATAACATGTTAAAATGATTTATTTCATAACTAAATAACCGTAGCTCGGTTTTTAATAAATTATATATGTAAATGGGGTAGAAAAATGCCTAGTTTAACTTGGTGCACTTAATTTTGCTGTTTAACAATATTAAAATTGCGTTATGGCAGAACAGTACCAATCCCAATATATGGACATGAGGATTTTCCAGAATTATTGTTTGTTGTTCCGGCCTCATTTAAAATTGCTTAATAGGTAGTTTCCTCATGCTTTACCTCTTGCCATGTTAATCAATATTTAATATTGTTGGGTACATGACCGAGAGAGAACTAAATAATTAAATGTGGTGTTTCGTCAATATGCAACTCATTGCATATTGAGCTCCACTTAATTTGTAGTGTTGTTTGTTGCACCTTGCCATGCCATGCCTCATTAAACCGGACATGCATCATACTTGTTTGTGCATCATGCCTTGTGTATGTGGTGGTTGTTTACTATGGTGTTTTTTTTCTGGTTTGCTTCTCCCGTTACCTTCGGTTTTGTTCCGGAGTTGTGAGGATTCGTTCGACTACGTCCGCTTGTCTTCTTCATGGACTCGTTCTTCTTCTTTGCGGGATCTCAGGCAAGATGACCATACCCTCGAAATCACTTCTATCTTTGCTTGCTAGCTGTTCGCTCTATTGCTATGCCGCGCTACCTACCACTTGCTTTTCAAGCCTCCCAAGTTGCCATGAACCTCTAACCTTTGTCACCCTTCCTAGCAAACCGTTGTTTGGCTATGTTACCGCTTTTGCTCAGCCCCTCTTATAGCATTGCTAGATGCAGGTGAAGATGAAGATTGCTCCATGTTGGATTATGTTTATGTTGGGATATCACAATATCTCTTATTTAATTAATGCATCTATATATTTGGTAAAGGGTGGAAGGCTCGGCCTTATGCCTGGTGTTTTGTTCCACTCTTGCCGCCCTAGGTTCCGTCATACCGGTGTTATGTTCCTTGATCTTTGCGTTCCTTACGCGGTTGGGTGATTTATGGGACCCCCTTGACAGTTCGCCTTGAATAAAACTCCTCCAGCAAGGCCCAACCTTGGTTTTACCATTTGCCTACCTAAGCCTTTTTCCCTTGGGTTCTGCAGACTCAAGGGTCATCTTTATTTTAAACCCCCGGGCCAGTGCTCCTCTGAGTGTTGGTCCAACCTGTCAGTCGCCGGTGGCCACCAGGGGCAACTCTGGGCTGGCCTACCGGAAGCTTGGACAATCCGGTGTGCCCTGAGAACGAGATATGTGCAGCTCCTATCGGGATTTGTCGGCACATTCGGGCGGCTTTGCTGGTCTTGTTTTACCATTGTCGAAATGTCTTGTAAACCGGGATTCCGAGACTGATCGGGTCTTTCCGGGAGAAGGTTTATCCTTCGTTGACCGTGAGAGCTTATAATGGGCTAAGTTGGGACACCCCTGCAGGGTATTATCTTTCGAAAGCCATGCCCGTGGTTATGTGGCAGATGGGAATTTGTTAATATCCGGTTGTAGAGTACTTGACAATTGACCTTAATTAAAACGCATCAACCGCGTGTGTAGCCGTGATGGTCTCTTCTCGGCGGAGTCCGGGAGGTGAACACGGTTTCTGGGTTATGTTTGACGTAAGTAGGAGTTCAGGATCACTTCTTGATCATTGCTAGTTCACGACCGTTCCGTTGCTTCTCTTCTCGCTCTCATTTGCGTATGTTAGCCACCATATATGCTTAGTGCTTGCTGCAGCTCCACCTCTTTACACCATCCTTTCCTATTAGCTTAAATAGTCTTGATCTCGCGGGTGTGAGATTGCTGAGTCCTCGTGACTCACAGATACTTCCAAAACAGTTGCAGGTGCCGATGAGGCCAGTGCAGGTGACGCTACTGAGCTCAAGTGGGAGCTCGATGAAGATCTTGTTCGCTGTGTTGTTCTTCTCTGGTTGATCAGTAGTGGAGCCCAGTTGGGACGATCAGGGATCTAGCAGTTGGGTTGTCTTCTTTTATTTTGGTTCCGTAGCCGGACCTATGTGTGTATCTTGAATGATGTATGATTCATTTATGTATTGTGTGAAGTGGCGATTGTAAGCCAACTCTTTATCCCAGTCTTGTTCATTACATGGGATTGTGTGAAGATGACCCTTCTTGCGACAAAACCACAATGCGGTTATGCCTCTAAGTCGTGCCTCGACACGTGGGAGATATAGCCGCATCGTGGGTGTTACAAGTTGGTAATCAGAGCCATCCCCGACTGAGGAGCCCCCTGCTTTATCGAATCGCTGACGTTGTTGAGTCTAGAACAAAATGTTTTGAGTCTTAGGATTATATATATCGGAGAGTAGGATTCTTTTTACTCCTCAGTCCCTTCGTCGCTCTGGTGAGGTCTCCTGACGTAGAAGTTTTGACTATTCTCTCCTCAAATTTCACTAATTCTTTTTTTAGGATCACGCGGGTATCTTGGAATCGTTCCGATGGTTTTGTGACGGGAACATTGTTCTTGGTGCCTCCTGACATTTAGGGGTTGTGGCAGTGTCCCGGGGAGTTGAGCTCCGAGGTGTTGTCGTCACAATTTTATCGTTGCAGTTCTGGAATACCTGAGTTTCGCCGACATCGAAATCTCTTTTATGCAGTTGTTGGTGAGATCACCTCGACGCCACCCAGTACTGGGGCGGGAGTTCGGGAGTATTGCCATAACTCGTATAACGGATGCTTTTCGAAGGTTGAGGTAAATGATTTCCGAAGGTTTCTTGGTTATGTGTTGACGGATGGATACAGCTGGATCTAGGGATTGCTAGTTTGTGTGATATATTTTGTGTCCCCTGTATCCCCAACACCAGATTGCATAACCAGAAAGTTTCGGGAGTTTATAAGTGGGAATTCAAGTAGCTTTAGGATATCTTTCCGACAGACGCATGATATGAGATTGGGGTTCGACGTCTAGTGGTCCGCCTTTCCACGGTTGGTTTTACAGTGGTCTTGTAGTGTCTTAAAGAGTCCTTGGCTATGCCGACTCGGGGACGCTTCGTATGTCATGTGCACTGCCTTGTACATGATGGTGCTGTACGATCGAGCCCGTGTGGGCCCCACCACGAAAACTTTAGACGAAATCTCTATCATATGTTTGTTCCGGCTTATTTCCTGAGCCAATCCTTTGTTTTGTTTTAAGTTGTGGTATTTGAGTTGCTTCGAAGTCAAATGTTGATTCCGTACCTTCCCTAAACGGTGTTCTCATATTTCTATGTGGATGCTAATCCTTCTTGATCATCAAGGTGGTCTTTTCAATTCTTTTCAACCGGTGTGCTTCTCTTCAAGTGGATCCGATCATTTCAACATTCGCTAGATCACCCCTCAGTTCTTTCTCAACGGTGTTTATTCCATCTGCCCCAAGTTGCCTTTGTTTTCCCGCCCTCCCACCCTTTTTCTTCAAGGACTCGGATTTTTTTAACCAAGTATCCATTTTATTCATGTGGAGTCTCTCCATTCTTTTCCGTCAATGTTCTTATCCGGTGATTTCCCATGAAGATGCTCAACAGTTTCAAGTTCATCATCCTTCATTGTTGTTTCTTCTCTGGTGGATCCAATTCAAGCTTTCGATATTCATCATATTCCTTTTCTCGTTTCTAATGCTTTCTCATGCCGATGCACCTCTTAATCATTCACTTCTTCCTATTCATTTGTTCTGGAGTGCTGAAGATATCTCACAAGATTCGTGTTTCCATTCTAAATTCACTCAAGTTCTTTTGAGGATGCTATCTCATTCAAGCCATATAATTCAACTAGCGCAATCTCTCTTTTAAATCATTTCAACGGTGTTTCTCTTGAGTGGGCCCTAACCCACAGGTCTTTTTCCAGGATCTTACCTGACTCTTCTAATTTTCCCGGAGTTTCTAAAATTCATTGCAAAGTTTGACGTAAGAATGAATTATCATCAGTCAAATGTCTTTCTCCTAGATCTTTCAAATTCTTTTCATCGTTGGTCCAACATTTCTAAATTTCATTCCGGAGTGCCTCAACAATTCATGGTGGTGTTTCTCATCGTCATTCTCAACATTTGAAGACCGAAGAAGAATTTCTCTTGAATCTTGGTCCGTTCTCTTGAAGATTCATGGTTCTAGCTTATGCCATCCTCTCATAACTGTTTTTCGATTGTGAGAATTCTTTTCATACCCATCCGGAGCATTTCATGAGTCTTTTCAGTTTGATTCTCTGAAGGCCATCATTTCAGAAGATTTATTCGTTTTCAACATTCAGCTCTTGTTCTCCAAATCTTACCGGTGCATCATTCAAGTATCATCTAATCAGCTCGTGATCTCTTCGTTCTCGTGTATCAAATTCCCTTGAGTATTTTCACGCGCTCTTTAATTCTTACGGTGATTCGTTCTCTTTTCTTCATTCATTTTAAATTCTTACGGTGGTTCGTTCAAGATTTCTCTTCCTTCGTTATCATATCAATTTATTCGTTGTTTCAACCCTACCGGTGTTTCGATGAAGGCCTCCCAAGTTTGCTCAATATCTATGTTAATCCTTTCTACGAGAATAAGTAGTATGCCAAATCCGTTGCTTGTCATCAATCTAAATTGGTGAAGGATACGCGTAATGTAATTCTTATTATTGTTTCATCCAAGTGATCTAATTTCTTCTTTCCGGAGTTGTTCATCATATCAAATTTTCGGTTCAAAGTTGTTCATCTTTTCTTTCCGGAGCTTCAAGTTATTTCAATTATATCATTTCAAAGCTTCATCTAATCATTGCAAGGCTTCTCCCGGAGTTCTTTTCAAGTTTCCATTTCGTTTGATCATTCTTTTATTACCGGAGTTCTTCATGGAGGCTCTACATGGTGGTTCGTCAAGGATTCTTTTCATTCTTCAATTGTTCTTCAAGATTTCTCTTGAAGTTATGATCCGCCAAGCTATACTCTTTAATAAACATGGTGCTCAACACATGTTTGTCTTGAGGAGTTCAAGCATTCTTCTTCTTGCATTCCAAAGTGCAATTCTTTCTACAATATCTTTTGAGGTGGTGTTATGTCATTCTTGGCAATTGGAGTTCGCGTTTCTTTATTCACATGTTGTCAAGAATGAGATATTTTAAATCCACCAATCTCTTCGTTGGATTTATCTTGTGTCATGTTTCACCTATAGCCTTCCCTAAGGAATGTAGCTATTTGGGAAGTTTATCATTGATCAAGTTTTCTCTTTCTCCTCTTGGTGGAAGAAGTTTTCATTTCTTCGTTGATCTCAAGCAATCATTTGTTTTCGTTGGTGGCAGAAACTCACCTCATAATGTTGAGATGTTTCCATAAGCCCACTACAAGATTTTTATTCTCGTTGTTGGTTTTCCATCAACTCCGTTCAATCCTACTTCGTTAGGATGCTCCTTAAAATTCATTTATGGTAGGAGATGTTGGTTTCATTCTGCGTTCTATTCGCTCCAACTATCTAACTATCATGCTTTGTTTCCGGAGGCTTTGTGATGTTGCTCTCTTCGACCAATCATCTTGTTTTTCTCAAGATCATGTAATTTTTCCTTTCTTATCCATTTAGCCGGAGTGTCGTGTTTTCATTCGAGTTCTCTCATTTTATCAAGTTTTGTCTCCTTGCTCAACCGGAGTGCTGTCTGAAATCTTTCTTACCCCTTGTGCCATTCTTTCATTAGTTCCGGAGGCAATGTGTTGTTAATTTTATCGAGTATCCTCTCTTCTTGTCAAGATCATGTTCAATTCCTTCCATTTACAGGCGGAGTGCTGCCCAAATTATACCATTCTCTTTCCTTCCTTATCTTGTTTTAACCGGAGTGTTGGTGTCTATCATTCCTCTTCCAACCGGAGTCTCATCCAAGTGCTTTCATTTTGCCAAGTCCATATTGTACCCCTTCCATTTTCCAACCGGAGCGTTATCGTAATTGATCATTATCGTTCCTTGTACATCTCGTTTCAACCGGAGTGCTTGCATGTACTTCTCGTCCATTGTTCTCGTCATTCATAGCTTTGCAAACTCCAAAGTTCACATGGTGTTCCTTGTTTCTCTTTTCTACCGGTGTGCTTTCATATTCCTTGTGATCCGTTAAGCTCTCGTTTCATATTCTTCAACCTACAAAGGTTCTCGCAATGGTCCTTGTTCCTCTTGCTGAACGGAGTGTTCTAAATTTTGTTCACCTCCGTCATGTCATTCCTTCAAGCTTTGCGACCTCTCAAGGTTCTTTGTTTTCACTCATTTGTCAAAGAAGCAATTAGTTTTACCTCTTCTCTTCCCCTTCCGTTTCTCTCCGGTGCCATCCTAGATCTCGGGACGAGATCCTCTTGTAGTGGTGGAGTGTTGTAACCTCCCGAGACCGACGCTCCAGATGCGTTCCATGTTTTGCGTGTCAGCTCGGTTATTTATTTTGTGTGTTGCATTCATCATCGCATCATTTGCATTGCATCGGCACTTCGTTGTCGTCATGCTTTAAAAACTTGCATCCGCTCGTAGTTGCCGCGTCCCCCCTTGCTTCCGCTGACCCTTCCGAGACCAACCTCGTTCTTCGTTTTCCCTCTTGCTTAAACCGGAGTCCCTCTTTGCACAGTGCTTCGCCCCCTCGCGCGCGTCCGAAATTTGTCCCGAACCCGAACCGGACTTTCGTTACCGTTGGGTCCGGATCATCCCCTAACATCTACAAAACATCACCGTTTTCTTTGTTGGACGCCCATAGCCTATTTTTCTCGACCGTTGATTTCGATCGGAGGGACTAGCCCCTAACCTAATTCCCTGCTATTTATACTCGAGGTCCAACCCTAAAAGTTAGGAGGCTTGTCCCATCCCCATTCTGCCGCCGCCGCCGCACTCATCTCCCACCTCGGGATCTCCTCCCAACCAGCCACCACCGAGACTTCCAAATCCATCGATCCAACCTCTCCTCTTCCCAAGCGCCGAGGGCACCCATCCTCGCACCGGTGGCCGTCGGCCAGCAGCAGCAGCCCCGCGCGCTACCCGGGCCTCCCCTGCATCCTCGTCGTTGTTCGCGCGTCCCGCACCTGATGCACCGAGCTCCTCCAGCTCAACGCCGTCCGCCGAGCTCCCTGCCGCGCCGAAGTCCCGTCGCTTCCCTTGTCTGCGTCGACTGCCCCAAGCTCTGCTCCATTCCATCGCCTACACTCCAAGTTCCTGCCGCCTGCTTCTTCTTCGACCGGCCACGGAACCGCCTGCGCTGAGGTCCAGCCGGATCTGGACGCCGGTGCCCCGTCCCGGACCTCCTGCGATGCCCGTCGCCGGAGCTCCTCCTTGCCCGGTGAGACGCCCTGTCGCCGCTCCTGTGTTTTTCCCCTTCACCTTCTCTGTCTCACGTCTCCCTCTCTCTTGGCTTCCCGATGGAGCGCCCGGAGGACGCCGAGCTATCGACGCACCTCCCCAACCCTCTGCATCGCCTGGATCCGGAAGGGTCCATGCCTCCCCTGCCGCCGGCGCCGCCAAGTCCTGCTGCAGCCGCTCCCCTGCTTCCCCTGCACTTCTGCTGCCGCCGCTTCCGCTCGTGCGAGACGAACGAGTGCTTCGTCCGCCTCCCCAAGCCGCCGCCCTGGCCTCGGATCCGGCCAGTTCCCGTGCGCCCTCGCTCCGCCAAGTCCCCTCTTCGGATCTCGCCGCGAGACGCCCGCGCCGAGTCCAGCGCCAATCCGCCGCCATTGCCCCTGTTTCCGGCCGCTGCACCGCTGCTGCCTTCTTCGTCCACAGGCGTAGGTGCTCGCGTTGACTGCGTCAACCAGCGGCTCGTCCCGCGCCTTTGCTCGCTGCGTTGACCCGATCTGGCCTCCTCGTTCGATCCAGCGCCCCTTCCAGCCCTTCTACTCCACCGACCTTCCCAAGGCCCAGGGTGAGTAGCGCCCCTGGCCTTTTCCTCTATTGGGCTAGTCAGATGCGGCCCGTACCATGTTTTTTTCCCAGTTCTGCAATTTGCTATTTATCCAGAGAACGACTGTTTTATAGAAAAGCCCTTGCACTTCATGCATTTAATAACTCCACAACCGCGCATCGGATTAAAACAAACTAAATATGTAAAATGCTCAGAA
This sequence comes from Aegilops tauschii subsp. strangulata, assembly GCF_002575655.3. NCBI lineage: Eukaryota > Viridiplantae > Streptophyta > Magnoliopsida > Poales > Poaceae > Aegilops > Aegilops tauschii. Next base: position 93,187,254 of record NC_053039.3, read on the forward strand.
ATTTGTGTAGTTTAATAATATGCCACTTTCACCCATGCTAAAATTGTTTAAAATGCTGATTGATTAAATTTGCTCAAATAACATGTTAAAATGATTTATTTCATAACTAAATAACCGTAGCTCGGTTTTTAATAAATTATATATGTAAATGGGGTAGAAAAATGCCTAGTTTAACTTGGTGCACTTCATTTTGCTGCTTAACAATATTAAAATTGCGTTATGGCAGAACAGTACCAATCCCAATATATGGACATGAGGATTTTCCGGAATTATTGTTTGTTGTTCCGGCCTCATTTAAAATTGCTTAATAGGTAGTTTCCTCATGCTTTACCTCTTGCCATGTTAATCAACATTTAATATTGTTGGGTACATGACCGAGAGAGAACTAAATAATTAAATGTGGTGTTTCGTCAATATGCAACTCGTTGCATATTGAGCTCCACTTAATTTGTAGTGTTGTTTGTTGCACCTTGCCATGCCATGCCTCATTAAACCGGACATGCATCATACTTGTTTGTGCATCATGCCTTGTGTATGTGGTGGTTGTTTACTATGGTGTTTTTTTTCCGGTTTGCTTCTCCCGTTACCTTTGGTTTTGTTCCGGAGTTGTGAGGATTCGTTCGACTACGTCCGCTTGTCTTCTTCATGGACTCATTCTTCTTCTTTGCGGGATCTCAGGCAAGATGACCATACCCTCGAAATCACTTCTATCTTTGCTTGCTAGCTGTTCGCTCTATTGCTATGCCGCGCTACCTACCACTTGCTTTTCAAGCCTCCCAAGTTGCCATGAACCTCTAACCTTTGTCACCCTTCCTAGCAAACCGTTGTTTGGCTATGTTACCGCTTTTGCTCAGCCCCTCTTATAGCATTGCTAGATGCAGGTGAAGATGAAGATTGCTCCATGTTGGATTATGTTTATGTTGGGATATCACAATATCTCTTATTTAATTAATGCATCTATATATTTGGTAAAGGGTGGAAGGCTCGGCCTTATGCCTGGTGTTTTGTTCCACTCTTGCCGCCCTAGGTTCCGTCATACCGGTGTTATGTTCCTTGATTTTTGCGTTCCTTACGCGGTTGGGTGATTTATGGGACCCCCTTGACAGTTCGCCTTGAATAAAACTCCTCCAGCAAGGCCCAACCTTGGTTTTACCATTTGCCTACCTAAGCCTTTTTCCCTTGGGTTCTGCAGACTCAAGGGTCATCTTTATTTTAAACCCCCGGGCCAGTGCTCCTCTGAGTGTTGGTCCAACCTGTCAGTCGCCGGTGGCCACCAGGGGCAACTCTGGGCTGGCCTACCGGAAGCTTGGACAATCCGGTGTGCCCTGAGAACGAGATATGTGCAGCTCCTATCGGGATTTGTCGGCACATTCGGGCGGCTTTGCTGGTCTTGTTTTACCATTGTCGAAATGTCTTGTAAACCGGGATTCCGAGACTGATCGGGTCTTTCCGGGAGAAGGTTTATCCTTCGTTGACCGTGAGAGCTTATAATGGGCTAAGTTGGGACACCCCTGCAGGGTATTATCTTTCGAAAGCCATGCCCGTGGTTATGTGGCAGATGGGAATTTGTTAATATCCGGTTGTAGAGTACTTGACAATTGACCTTAATTAAAACGCATCAACCGCGTGTGTAGCCGTGATGGTCTCTTCTCGGCGGAGTCCGGGAGGTGAACACGGTTTCTGGGTTATGTTTGACGTAAGTAGGAGTTCAGGATCACTTCTTGATCATTGCTAGTTCACGACCGTTCCGTTGCTTCTCTTCTCGCTCTCATTTGCGTATGTTAGCCACCATATATGCTTAGTGCTTGCTGCAGCTCCACCTCTTTACACCATCCTTTCCTATTAGCTTAAATAGTCTTGATCTCGCGGGTGTGAGATTGCTGAGTCCTCGTGACTCACAGATACTTCCAAAACAGTTGCAGGTGCCGATGAGGCCAGTGCAGGTGACGCTACTGAGCTCAAGTGGGAGCTCGATGAAGATCTTGTTCGCTGTGTTGTTCTTCTCTGGTTGATCAGTAGTGGAGCCCAGTTGGGACGATCAGGGATCTAGCAGTTGGGTTGTCTTCTTTTATTTTGGTTCCGTAGCCGGACCTATGTGTGTATCTTGAATGATGTATGATTCATTTATGTATTGTGTGAAGTGGCGATTGTAAGCCAACTCTTTATCCCAGTCTTGTTCATTACATGGGATTGTGTGAAGATGACCCTTCTTGCGACAAAACCACAATGCGGTTATGCCTCTAAGTCGTGCCTCGACACGTGGGAGATATAGCCGCATCGTGGGTGTTACAAGTTGGTAATCAGAGCCATCCCCGACTGAGGAGCCCCCTGCTTTATCGAATCGCTGACGTTGTTGAGTCTAGAACAAAATGTTTTGAGTCTTAGGATTATATATATCGGAGAGTAGGATTCTTTTTACTCCTCAGTCCCTTCGTCGCTCTGGTGAGGTCTCCTGACGTAGAAGTTTTGACTATTCTCTCCTCAAATTTCACTAATTCTTTTTTTAGGATCACGCGGGTATCTTGGAATCGTTCCGATGGTTTTGTGACGGGAACATTGTTCTTGGTGCCTCCTGACATTTAGGGGTTGTGGCAGTGTCCCGGGGAGTTGAGCTCCGAGGTGTTGTCGTCACAATTTTATCGTTGCAGTTCTGGAATACCTGAGTTTCGCCGACATCGAAATCTCTTTTATGCAGTTGTTGGTGAGATCACCTCGACGCCACCCAGTACTGGGGCGGGAGTTCGGGAGTATTGCCATAACTCGTATAACGGATGCTTTTCGAAGGTTGAGGTAAATGATTTCCGAAGGTTTCTTGGTTATGTGTTGACGGATGGATACAGCTGGATCTAGGGATTGCTAGTTTGTGTGATATATTTTGTGTCCCCTGTATCCCCAACACCAGATTGCATAACCAGAAAGTTTCGGGAGTTTATAAGTGGGAATTCAAGTAGCTTTAGGATATCTTTCCGACAGACGCATGATATGAGATTGGGGTTCGACGTCTAGTGGTCCGCCTTTCCACGGTTGGTTTTACAGTGGTCTTGTAGTGTCTTAAAGAGTCCTTGGCTATGCCGACTCGGGGACGCTTCGTATGTCATGTGCACTGCCTTGTACATGATGGTGCTGTACGATCGAGCCCGTGTGGTGCTGTACGATCGACCCCGTGGGGTCCGTTGGGTGGACCTGGAATTTGACTATTTCTTCTGCTGGTTTGAAGGAGGTGGATTTGGGTCGTTTCTCTAAGATCACATCGTCCCTATCCACCGTGGAGCGCAGTGCCGTTAATTTTTCGGCCGCGAGGGCTTCGGATAATGCCTCAAGGGCCAGAGATGCGGTTTTGTTTTTGGCGCGGAGTGCTATGTCCGGATCACTGGCAAGAGTGATTATGCCATTGGGCCCGGGCATTTTAAGCTTCATGTACCCGTAATGAGGTATAGCTTGGAAGCGTGTAAAAGCATCTCGCCCTAACAGGGCGTGATATCCACTGTTAAAAGGGGCCACTTGGAAGGTTATTTCTTCGGACCGATAATTCTCCGGCGTGCCGAATACCACGTCAAGTGTGATTTTTCCCGCACACCATGCCTCCCGACTGGGAATGATTCCTCGGAAGGTAGTGCTGCTTTGCTTGATGCGGCTCCTGTCTATTTCCATTTTGTGGAGTGTGTCCTCATAAATGAGGTTTAGCCTGCTACCGGCGTCCATAAGGACCTTGGTGAGTCGAAAGCCGTCCACCATAGGACTGAGGACTAATGCGGCTGGCGCTCAGACTGTCCTGTATTTTGGTTCATCATCGGCATTGAAGGTTATAGCCGTGTCGTTCCAAGGGTTTATTGCGGCGATTTGGCAAATTTCGGCGAGGTCGCGAAGTGCCCTTTTGCGCTTATTGTTTGAGGCGAATGTCTCGAAGATAGTCCATACTCTGGGGTCGTCGACTTCAGGAGGGTGTTTCTCTAGGGTGTCTTTGGTAAGGATGTCCTCGCCGCTCTTGGCTACCTACCGGAGTATCCAACATGCTCTAAGGCTGTGGCTTGATATTGTGTCCGGTGTTGTGTGAAGTTTGCATGGCCCATCGAGCCATCCTTCTAGGACGGTTCCATGACGCATAGTGGGTTTATATTTCTTTGTTATTGGACTGGGCGTGCCACGAGGGTGCGCCCTTTTTGCCTGAACGAGTGGATGTGAGGGGACCGATGGTTCCCAGCAAGCTGCCTGGGTTTTCCAGGCGCTTTCCATTGCGCTGTACTTCTGGACGATAGTCGCTAAGTCAGCGAAGTGTAGTATGCGACGGCGGTTGATGGCGTTGAGAATTCCTTCGTCCGCGCAATTGTTGCAGAACGCCGATATCGCGTCCTCGTCGCGGCAATCTTTGACCTTGTCTTTGACAAGGAGGAATCTGGCCCAAAAGTGGTGGCCCGTGTCCTGAGACTGTTGTTGTATGCTCATGAGAGTGCTTATGTCTGGGTGGGTGGGTGGAATTGAATCCGGACCCTGACCCGATCGGTTATCTGGAGTCTGAAGATCTTCCAGACTCAACAGTCCGGGCTCCGGAGTATCTTCTGATTGCTTAGGGCCGCCGTCCGATTCTATGTTCGGAGGGCCGGTCGCTTCCTTTCGCTGGTGGGTATCCGACTCTTCCGGGTCGGCAATCCGAACATGGTCCGTCTTCAATATAGAGGAAGACTCGCCGTCCCGCTCCTCGACAACCGCTATCTGGTGGGTGACCGGTGGAGATTTGATTTCTCCTTGATCGGTTTTAAGCCCGATCCGATCGTAATCTGTGGCGATTCCCAAGGCGGCGATGCGATCTAGGAGCTCGTTTAAGGACGAAAACTCTGCCGGATCCATCTGCTTGGAGTGTTCGGAGTTGATACGAAGGGGGTTTTCGATGGCCCGAGAGGTCATTGTTGGCTCAACGACCGAACGGGAGATCATGGTAAAGCCGCCCAGCTGGAGGGTTTGGCCCGTTGCCAGTGCTCCTCCGGAGGTGATATTGTCTTTAAGGACAAGGCGAGTCATCGATCCTATCATCGACACCATAGTGGAACTCTCTGAAAGCACCAATGTCGGTGTCAAAACCGGCGAATCTCGGGTAGGGGGTCCTGAACTGTGCGTCTAAGGTCGATGGTAACAGGAGACATGGGACACGATGTTTACCCAGGTTCGGGCCCTCTCTATGGAGGTAATACCCTACTTCCTGCTTGATTGATCTTGATGAATATGAGTATTACAAGAGTTGATCTACCATGAGATCGTAATGGCTAAACCCTAGAAATCTAGCCTGTATGACTATGGTAGTGTGTATATATCATCCGGACTAAACCCTCCGGTTTATATAGACACCGGGGGGGGGGGGGATCTAGGGTTACATAGAGTCGGTTACGTAGAAAGGAATCTTCATAGTTGATCGCCAAGCTTGCCTTCCACGCCAAGGAGAGTCCAATCCGGATACGGGTATAGTCTTCGGGCTTCGTGTCTTTACAGCCCATCACTCCGGCCCATGGATAACAGGCCGGACGCCTGAGGACCCCTTAGTCAAGGACTCCCTCAGGGATGCTTGATATTCGCAGTCCATATAAGTAGATAGAATCCCACTCTTCCACCCCGCGCCTCATTCTCTCTCTGCCCTCCCATCCTCGAGCTCCAGCGCCCAAGCCCCAAGCTTTTCTCTTCTCAGCAACTCCTCCGACTATGGCCGGCTCTCAAGGCAAGTGGATGGCCTCCTCCGTCATGGAGGAGAATATTAAGGAGCTGCGGGATGCGCGGTATCTAACCGTGGAAATCAAGCACAGACTTCCTGATCTGGCACAGGTCATCCCTACCCCGGAGCCCGGTGAAAGGGTGGTGTTCATCCCCCACTTCCTTCGCGGGCTCGGATTCGCCCTCCACCCCTTCGTGAGGGGACTCCTGTTTTACTACGGGCTGGATTTTCATGATCTGGCCCCAAATTCGTTCCTCCACATCTCGGTGTTTATCGTCGTGTGTGAGGCCTTCCTCCGTGTCCCTCCACATTTCGGCTTATGGCTCAAGATTTTTAACGTGAAACCGAAGGTGGTCGACGGGCAACACGCGGAGTGTGGTGGTGCCATGGTGAGCAAGCTCCCCAAAGTCAATTGGCCAAAGGAAGTCTTTGTGGACACCGTGAAGATATGGCAACAAGAATGGTTCTATATCATAGAATCCCGCGGCTCCAAGTGGGCAGCCGCTCCAGCTTTTAGATCCGGACCCGCGCTGAGGCTCACATCCTGGACCGACAAGGGTCCGAACTGGGGGTCGGTCCCTGAGGTGCTGTCGTTGCAGAAACGTGTCCAAAGCATGATAGCGAAGGACATTACCCTCGCTGACGTAATACAAGTGATGCTGATCCGCCGAACACTTCCCTGCCAGCGGCGGCCCCTTAAGATGTGGGAGTTCAACCTAGAAGGGCCGCGGACCCTGCAACGATTCTACGGCACAACCATAAGGGGATCTGGAAGCTGCTTTTTAAGAAGCAGAAAATGTGGCCGAAGTCATCAGACGACAGCGGCCTCGACTGCAACCATCCGGCCTCTGAGGTAAATTCCAAAATCTCTGAACATTAGTAGATTCGTTGTTCCAAACGAGAAGTATTTGAGTAATCCATCCCCTAATAGGTCTGGATCAAGAAGGCGGAGCAGATCCGGTGTCCGGCTCCGCTCCCCGAAGACCCAGCCAATCCTCTACTAATGAGGATGCTGGTCCCGACGCCATACCAGGCGCCAGTAAAGAAGGACAAGAAGAAGAAGAAGAAGAAGAAGAAGAAGAAGAAGAATGAGGAGGAGGGCCCTTCGGACGCAATGTCCGGAGAAGCTGATGCCCAGTCCTCTCACGAGGGTGACGAGGAGGAGGAGGAGGAACAAGATATCCTCCCCGCAGGGGCAAGAAGAGGGCGGCCTCGGAAGACCTAGAGGCCGAAGCCTCCAAGAGGGACAAAATCACCCTCCCCGATGACTCAGGGAACGATGCCGAGGCCATCCCGAAGCATCGTCGTCGGACCAAACCCCAAGACGACTCGTAAGTAGCCCATGATTCTTCATATTCGCCCAATATTTCTGAACTGTGATGACTACTCTAAGTTCCATCTTTTTAGTCCGGCCCATAGTATTCCCCAGCCATCCTCATCCTCGGGGGATCTACCGCCGGAGATGATGGAGAGCGAGTCGCTGTCCCCGGCTTCCCCGCCGTCTAATGCGGATGACCCTGAGGTGTCGTCCCATAGGCCCTCCCCGGGCCTCGAAGAGACGCGGGGGGGGGGGGGGACCTAACGGCGCCTGAGGGCAACACCTTGGCTGCCGTAGGGCTGAGGGGTACGACCCCCACGAAGTCCGACGACGGGGGCCTCGGTCAATCCGACCCCTAGCCGCATACTACTCCGGAGACCAATAAGGCTCCGGAGCCTAATCAGTGACCCCCCACAGGAGAGGGGGGTGCGACGACCTTCGCTAATCCGGAGGCGCCGAATACCATGGTGGATGCACTGCAAAGTGCATCCATCCCGGAGGAGCACCGCATCCTGATGGGTATGGTGGCCGAGAAGATTCAGGCCGCCAAAAGCGGGCTGAACGAAGCCTTTTCCAGCCTGCTGGCAGGCTTCGAGGTATGCAATGTAATAATTTTGTTTTTTTGTTTTTATGAGACATATGCCTGTATATAGGTAGTAGCCCCTGAGACTCTGTTCGGTTCTTTGGAAAAAATGAGCAGAGGATCAATAATCAGTTTCAGGTGGTAACATACTTTTATCTGGATGAATGCAAGCTTCTGTGCTAGCGGCGACTGCCCAGTCAGCGGAAGTTTCTGAACTCCAACGGAAACTGGAACGGGACGATGAGGACCTAGTCCTTGTTAACACACGGCTCGACCAGGCGCAAGGTATGAAAGACATCTTTACTGCATGCCTGTTTTATGTCCGTGTTTTACGGAAGTTCAAGAGCTGAAATGCACGTACTAATGCAGATGGTGCCGCCGCGGTGGAGACCCTCAGGGTTGAACTTGCGCAAGCCAAGGAGCGGGCAAGGCAAGGGTAAGCAAGGAGCAGGCAAGGCAAGGATAAACAAAGTGGTTGCGGACTTAGTGCCGAACAGACTGCTCGGCGCCGTTTTGAGGAACGGGTGACTAAGATGGAGCAAAAGTTCAAGGACGCTGCCGCCAAGTGCGAGTCCTTAGAAAAGGAAAATAAGGCGAAGGAGACCGAACTCGCCAAGGCCCTGCAAGACGCGTCGGAGGCGCGGTCCGCATCCCCCGTAGCGCGCGAGGAAATCCATCAAGCCAGACAGATAGTGGCTAGTAAGCCCTTTCTTTTACAGGCTAGATTTGGGGATCGGAAGTATGCCTTGCTTAATCAACTATGGAGTTCTCCAGACGTATGTGCGGATCTGCCGAAGAGTGCTGCAGACGCCGCCCAATTCTTCCAGGCCAAGGAGGGGTATGCGACGGAGAAGCTCTTCTGGTCGCAATTTGCGGGGCAGGAGCATCCCGTACTGCTGAATGACCAGATGGCGCAATGGGCGGAGCTGTAGAAGATGTCTAGCGCGGCCGTGAAGGACGTCATAGTCCGGTTGTGGCCGGCCGAAGTCATTCCGGATAGCTACTTCGGCCTCGTGAGGCGTCTCGTCAATGTGTTGCCCCGAATTGACACCGTTAAGAGGTGGTCTTGTATAGAAGGGGCGCGAATGGCCTTCGCCCGCGTCAAGATGCACTGGGGAAGATGAAGGCCGAAAAGGTGGCCATCGAGGGTCCGCCCGAAAGCAAGGACCACCGCACCTCGGAGCACTACTTTGAGGAAGTTCTCACGGGTGCCCGCCTTGTAGAAGGCCAATGCTCTAAGGATGTAGTGTTCGAATGAACGAGTCCGAACTGTTTGGAAGTTTGTATCATGAACTAAGTCATATGTAACATATTTATTTGTTTATGAAGAGTGTTATCCTCCTGTGTGGCCATTTTTGTATATGAGAGTTCCCAGTCGTCGGCTTCAGCCCCCTTGTAGATACTACTGGGGTGTTCGGAATTGCACGTGACTACACTTAACCCAACGTCTTGGTCCATGAAGGAGGTGTCAGTCGGTGAACCAGGCAATCAGACTATGTGGTTTTATTGCTCTCACTTAGCCATAGTAGTTTGACGATGGGACTACGAAGTAGCCCCTCGTATGTATGCGGCTATCCTAATTCGGATACATTGCATAGGTGACCGGAAAATGGTCCTTCACGCAATACGGAAGAAATCACTAGGGATTTTGATAAGTCGCCGAGTGGCTGACCGGCTCTCGCCGCATCATGACAGTCAGTTTTCGGCTTTCTCTACTAAGGTGCTTAACCGGGCGAACCAAAAACACAATCGTAGTAGTTCTCCCTTTACTTACCATAGCCGATCAGACGGAACATAAGGTAGCAAACACAGGAGCCGGGCAACCCAACTATTGACCAAAGACATGATTCGAAGACGATGCATATAATGCCGAGCTCGGGACGCCGAATTGTGCTATAAAGCCTGTTCGGACTTTTTTAGTTTGACAACACATATGTTGCCATATAGAGCCTCTGGCAATTTTTGCCGAGGTGCGTGCATAAGACAACTGAAGAGACAGAATAAAGTCTATAAGTGAGGACGATACCGAGGAAGAATTTGCTTCACCAGAATCTGATTGATACGTCAAAACATAGTGCTACAGATGGTACCATAATCACCAAGGCTATTTTACATGCCGGGGGTCTTGAGGCTAAAGAGAAAAGCTCTATACAGGTTCTTTGAGTGAGGTTATGGTCTACAAAAACCCTTTGCACCTCCCTGCCGCATGCCTGCGCCGCTTTCGTCTGAAGAAAAAGATTCCTTAAGAGGAATAGTCTTCAACTATTTGTATGGAACCGGGCTCATAGAGGGTCCTTGTGAGTCCGTAGGATGAGGAGGTTTTTATTCACCTGTGGTAAAGGATAAAAAATAAGCAAAAACAAGGGGGAGACCATATAGGGTCAAACCGTACTATAGGCATATTCGTATTTTGCCTCCGCTGATGCCCAAGGTACTTTGAGTGCGTAACTGTGCACGCGTGATACGAATCTCGTTGATGTATGTGGCAGTCGACGGAGGCGAAAATGTTAATCCGACCCTGGGATTGCAGGGCTGCCCGCATGCCACACTATCCGACCTTGCATAATAAAGTCCGGCGGCTTGATAGCCGATGAGGTGTGCGGCTTGGCAGGGCCACTTTGTACTTCGGCCGGGATGGCCCAGTGTGCTCCTCTGTACGGAGGGAGCATTCCATGTTTTTGTTGATTGTAATGACACCACGGGTGAGGGAGTCCTGGACTAAGGGGTCCTCGGGCGTCCGGCCCGTTATCCATGGGCCGGACTGATGGGCTGTGAAGACATGAAGGTCGAAGGCTGTACCCGTGTCCGGATAGGACTCTTCTTGGCGTGGAAGGCAAGCTTGGCGATCAACTATGAAGATTCCTTCCTATGTAACTGACTCTATGTGACCCTAGATCCCTCTGGTGTCTATATAAACCGGAGGGCGTAGTCCGGAAAAGATACATTCATTACCATAGTCATACAGGCTAGACTTCTAGGGTTTAGCCATTACGATCTTATGGTAGATCAACTCTTGTAACACTCATATTCATCAAGATCAATCAAGCAGGAAGTAGGGTATTACCTCCATAGAGAGGGCCCGAACCTGGGTAAACATCGTGTCCCCCGTCTCCTGCAACCATCAACCTTAGACGCACAGTTCGGGACCCCCTACCCGAGATCCGTCGTTTTTGTCACCGACATTGGTGCTTTCATTGAGAGTTCCACTGTCCCGTCGTCAAAAGGTTCGATGGCCCTTCGATCATCCATAGTGATGCGGTCCAGGGAGAATCCTTCCTCCCCGGACAGATTTTCATATTCGGCGGCTTTGTACTGCGGACCAACTTGCTTGGCCATCTGGAGCAGATCGATACGCCCCTGGCCACCAGGTCAGATACTGAAGCCTGAACTACGTTGCGGATATCCGTGGAGACTTGATCTTCAATGGATTTGAGACCGCGGCGATCGCTCCCCCTCGCTCCGATGAACATGACTTAAGTCTGTCATCGGAACAGATTCAGGAGATGGTTCCTGTGACTGCTACGGCCTTAGACCCGGAACAGATCGTGGCATCCGAGGCCACAGAGTCCGCGGCGTTGGAGCCGCACACAGACTCGACACCTTGCAATATTTGCATCAACGGAACTCCGGACTCGTCTCTGGCTATAAGTCCCGGACCATGTACGCCTGCGGACACTGAGCTGGATCAGTTATCGATTTTCGAATTCAGCACCGCAGACATCTTCCAGCACTCACCTTTGGGTGCTGTGCTAAACTCTTTAAAGAATTTGTCCTTGGAGAAGGACTCACAGCCGAACTATGTTCGGTTCGAGCTAGAAGCTGATGATGGGGAATTTTGCTTCCCACCCGCCACCCACTTCATAGCCACTATCGATGACTTTACCGACGTGCTTGATTATGGCTCCGAAGACATCGGCGGTATGGACGACGATGCCGACAAGGAGCAAGCCCAGGACCCGCCATTCACAAGACGTTGGACGGCCACCTCTTCGTACGATGTGTACATGGTTGAGACACCTAAAAACGCCAGCGACGATGACAAAGAAGATCCAGTTGCGAATAAATCTTCTGAGACACAGTCCAAGCGCCGGCACCCTAAACGCCGTTCTAAGCCTCGTCGCTCAAAAGATGGCAACACTAGCACCGGAGAAAATAAGACTCCGGGCGACCCCGAAAACAATGTAGACCCTATTGGAGCAAAATCCGAACAGGAGGAACAGGAAAACGGGCAAGCCAGCTCCGATGAAGAGGCCCTACCCAGCGACAATTCGGAGGACGACAACTACCTTTCGCTCCCCGAAGATGAGGCCAGCCTCGGTGACGAAGACTTCATCGTACCCGAAGAGCCCCTCGAGCAGGAGCGCTTCAAGCGCATGCTCATAGCAACGGCAAGGAGCCTGTAAAAGAAGCAGCAGCAGCTTCAGGCTGACCAAGACCTACTCAACGATAGATGGACCCAAGTCCTGGTTGCCTAAGAATACGGCCATAGTGGCCTAGCCAAAAGCTACCCGAAGCATAGATCGCTACGACAGTTCGATGACGAGGCATTAGAGCCCCCACCATCATCACACAATGCTGCAAGTCGCCGACAATTCTGTCCGGATAAAGAGGCAACTCAAGCCGAACACCAGACCGCAGCACCTCGCCGTAAAGGCAGGAATAACACAGCTCACGATTGTCTAGACAACCTGCAGCGGGACCTGGACAGTAGAGTAGGACACGCAAGACCGATCTACGGATCGCGAAAGCATACCTCAACACGCGACGACAGCTACCTATTCGAACGTGACAAACCTAGCCACGCCCGAGCCGAAAACCGCAAATGGACTCCTTCAGAGTTATGTCGCAGTGTGGCCCAACATAGAGGCACCGCACACCCGCTTTGCTTCACCGATGAAGCAATGGATCATGAATTCCCCGAAGGATTCAAACCCGTCAATATAGAATCATACGACGGAACAACCGATCCCGCAGTATGGATAGAAGATTTTATCCTCCACATCCATATGGCCCGTGGGGACGACCTCCACGCCATTGAATACCTCCCACTAAAGCTAAAAGGGCCAGCTCGGCATTGGTTAAACAACCTGCCTGAAAATTCCATAGGCAGCTGGGAGGACTTGGAAGAGGCCTTCCTCGACAACTTCCGAGGAACATATGTCCGACCACCGGATGCCGATGACCTAAGTCACATTGTCCAGCAGCCTGGAGAGTCAGCCAGGAAGCTCTGGATTCGGTTCTTAGTAAAAAAGAACCAAATCGTCGACTGTCCGGACGCGGAAGCACTTGCGGCTTTCAGACACAGTGTCCGGGACGAATGGCTTGCACGCCACCTCGGTCAAGAAGGACCTAAATCCATGACATCCCTCACTGCTCTGATGACCCGCTTTTGTGCGGGAGAAGATAGCTGGCTCGCTCGTAGAAGCAACAGCGCCAGCGACCCGGGCACTTCCGAAACCCGAGACGACAACGACAAGCCACGAAGAAGCAAATACAACAGTCGAAATGATAATGAAGGACCACGCGACACAGCGGTCTACGTTGGATTTAGCAATCCTAAGCCCGGTCAACGGAAGAAGCCATTTAAGGCGAAACGAGACGAAACATCCAACCTAGACATGATATTGGACCGACCCTGCCAGATTCACGGCCACCCCGACACACCAGCTAATCATACTAACAGAAACTGCTGGGTCTTTAAACAGGCCGGCAAGCTCACCGCCGAACACAAGGGGAGGAGGCCACCAGGCGACAGGGACGACAGAGAGGTTCACCAGTGAAATACCGGGGGCCAGAAGCAGCTTCCACCAAGGATCAACTACTCCTGGAGCGAAAATAGCAGTCCGGCTTTCGCCGCCCACCTAGTACACCTGCAAAATTTGTACCGCGCATACATCACTACACACTCAAGATACCATGGGCATTGGTGGAGGCACACTACAGACAAGCCTGCAAGCATCCCTGTAACATTTTTATCCATTTTCTTTTTATTTCTTTCTTCACTATCCCTTAAAAATAGGTGACGAACAGGACAAACATCGGCCTCCGGCTCTATCGGAGTTCAGATCCATACACGCACCTAAGGGGCTATTTCCATCAAGGATTCCCCTCGCCGAGGACTGGCGGCGCAGACGTGCGACAGGAGGTCCAAAATAACTTTTTGTAGACCGCTCTCTCTATTTTGAGCCTGTATTATGCCTGTTCCTCCGCCTCCGACCCCGAGCATGTCAAATAGCCGGGAAGATGGCTTATATATATATAATAAATAATCATTGGCATATCACTCAGCTCCTAGCAAACAATATCCGAATTAACCACTCGTGTTGTCTCGCCGCTAAATATGGATCACATGGCTGTTTCACAGACACACATTGGCATATCCTGCCAGGGGCTCGGTATGGGAACAAATGAGTTGCCAGCAAAAGTCCGAACAGCTCTATAGCGTACTTCGGCGTTCCAAGTTTTGGCCTTATATGCATCAGCTCCGAATCATTGTCTTGGGTCAATAGTTGGGTTGCCCGGCTCCTGTGCTTGCTACCTTACGTTCCGCTCAATCGGCTAGGGTAGTAAAGGGAGAACTACTACGATTGTACTTCCGGTTCATCCGGTCAAGTACCTCAGTAAAGAAAGCCGAAAACTGACTATCATGATGCGGCGAGAGCTGGTCAGCCACTTGACGACTTCTTGGAATCTTTAGCGATTCACTGTGTAACACGAAGGATCTTTTTTTAGATCAAATATGTCAGGCGCCATATTATAATGCGCCGCATACATACCAGGGGCTATTTCGTAGCCCCACCATAAAACTCCTATGGCTAAGTGAAAGTGTTAATGCCCTATAGTCCGATTGCCTGGTTCGCCGCATTATCACCTCCTTCACGGACCAAGATGTTGGATAAAGAGTGATTAAATGCTTTTCCGAACACCCCCGTACTTCCTACGAGGGGGCTGAAGCCGACGACTGGAAAACTTTCAGATTATATTAAAACGGCCGCACAGGAGGAATACAAGCTTTAGAGCAAAACATTAAAATAGATTAACTATAAAGTTGTCTTTTACACTTCTCATACACCTCACTCAAACATTATGTCTTTCGAGCACTGACCCTCTATCAAGCGGGCGGCCTCTAGGACGTCTTCAAAATAATGCTCCGGTTCAGGACGGTCCTTGCCCTTGTGTGGACTCTTCGCCGCAACATCGATGACCTTCATCTTTCCCCAGATTGTCTTGACTCGGACAAAGGCCATCCGTGCACCTTCAATGCACGCTGACCGCTTCACAACATCGATTCGTGGCACCGCGTCAACAAGTCTATGTACCAAACCGAAGTAGCTATCCGGAATAGGCTCAGTTGGCCACAACCGGATTAGGACATCCTTCATGGCAGCGCCGGACATCCTATGAAGTTCGTCCCATTGGGACATCTGTTCATTTAGCAACAGAGGGCGTTTTGATGCGCCAAACTATGACCAAAAAAGCTTCTCCATTGCATACCCATCTCGCGCTTGGTAATACTGCGCCGCTTCGGAAGAGCTCTTTGGCAAGTTCAAGAACTCGTCCAGAGAACTCCACACTTGGTTAAGCTGAGCATAGTTCGGGTCACCGAACTTAGTTTGCAGCAGAAAGGGCTTTCCAGCCGCAGTCTCCCTAGCCTGCCAAACCTCCTCACGGGTGGCTCTGGATTCCGACCACGCTTCTCTCACCTCTTGCAAGGCCTTGTCCAGTTCAGCCGTTAAGGCTTTATTCTCCTTCTCCAGAAATTCGCAGCGGCCAGTGGCATTCTCCAGTTCGAGCGCCCTTGTGGATATCTTCTCCTCGTCTCGGCGCCGTGCAGCTTGTTCGGCTTTTAGCTCAGCAGATGCCTTTTCGGCAGCAGCATTGCCACACAGGGCCTGATCCTTGGCCCGGGCCAGCTCCGCTCGAAGAGCTTCAACAGCGGCAGCACCATCTGCAGCCATGCACATTCCAGCATATAAATTTCAGCGTCATGCTTATACCACAAAAATGTATGGGGATTGCCCCGAATACATACCTTGCGACTCGTCAAGACGCATATTGATTAATGTAAGATCATCCCCTGCCACATTAAGCTTCCGTTGCAGCTCGGCAATTTCCATAGTCCGGGACGTGGCCAAGGGGGAACCAGCCTGTGTTCAAATTCATCAGGTTAGTCCTCAAAACGATCCTCTGTTTGCTTCCCAACGGAAGCCAACCCGAGTCTTAGGGGCTACTACCTATACACAAGCGCATCTTTGCAAATAAAACATAGCTGAAAATATTATATCACAAACCTCGAAGCCCTTTAGCAGGCTCATGAAGGCTTCATTTAATCCGCTCTTCGCTGATAGAATTTTCTCAACCACTGTCCCATCAAGGTACGCTGTTCCCCAGAGACAGATGCATTTCGCAACATGTCCTGTAATATGTCTGAAGCCGCTGGGTCTCCGGAAGCCGCTCTACGAGCACAGTCATCCTTTGAAGGAAGTTGCTCAACCGTCTCCGGAATCATCGTCGGCTGCAAGCCAGACAGTCCAGGGTCTTTATTATTGGCCCCAGAATCCCGGACGGCCGAAGATCCACCTTCGGGTACTGCCTTTTTCATCCCTTGCATAGCTTGTTTAGCAAGAAAAACCCTCCGCGATGACACTTCGGAGTCGTCTGCCTTATTGGGTGATGAAGTCGGGGGAGGCGTCTCGCTCTCCATCATCTCTGGGAGGAGACTTCTCGAAGAAGAGTATTGCCCAGAAAAACTCCATGCCAACCTGTAAAGGTGCACGAACGGGTTATGTATATCTTCGGCAACAGCAACGGAGCGGGGCGCTATCAAAATGCTCTGGATTCACTTACAGTTTGGCCAAGGGATTGTCCCCTTGTTGGAGCTGTTCAACGGCGTCGCTTTCCAAACCCAAGCCGCTCAACGGTGGCATCTTGCCCCTCTTGGGAGACCGCCCCTCCCAACCTTCAGAGGCGGCCCTTTTCCCCCTGCTCAGGGAAGGGATATTGAGTCCGCTCCCGCCTCTGTCTTCAGGCGAAGGAAGATCGATTTCTCCAGACTCAGTGTCCGACTTACCTCCAGAACCAAGGTCATCTTGGGTCTTCTCACTCTCCTCTTTACTCTCCCTTGCGGGCTCCTGGTATGGTGCTGAGGCCAGCATCCTTGTTAACATAGGACTGACTGAGTCTTCGGGAAGGGGAGCCGGACACCTAATCCGTTCCACTTTCTTTATCCAGCCCTAAAAAAGGATGTTTCGGTCAGTGTCTTGCCACTGTGTATCCAAATATAAGGTATTCGATGAATGGGTACTTACCGGGGTGTCCGGATGGTTGCAGTCGAGGCCGATATCTTCGGTGATGTCTGGCCATTGCTTTCGCTTCCCAAAAAATAATTTCCACATTCCTTCGTGCGTAGTGCCGAAGAAGTGCTGAAGAGTCTGCGGCCCTTCTGGATTGAACTCCCACATGCGGAGAGGCCGTCGCTGGCACGGCAGGGTCCGACGGACTAGCATTACTTGAACAACATTGACGACATTGATGTCCCTCTCAATAAGGGTTCGGATGCGACTTTGCAAAGTCCGCACCTCGTCTGTTGATCCCCAGTCCAACCCCTGGTTAATCCACGATGCCAGCTGAATTGGGGGGCTGGATCAAAATTTGGGCCCTGCTGCCCACTTGGAGCCACGGGGCTCGGTGATATAGAACCACCCCTACTGCCATAAGTCGGAAGATTTGGCAAAAGATCCTTTCAAACAAACAACACTAGCAAGCTCGCTCACTGTGGCACCAAAGCACTCTGCCTGCTTCCCCTCTATCACTTGCGGCTTAACACTGAAGGTCTGGAGCCATAAGCCGAAGTGCGGAGGAGTTCGGAGGAAGTCTTCGCACGTGACGATAAACGCCGAGATAAGAAGAATAGAGTCCGGGGCCAGATCGTGAAATCTAGCCCATAATAGAACATGTGCCCTCGGATGAAGGGGTTAAGCGCAAACCCTAACCCGCGGAGGAAGTGGGACACAAACACAACCCTCTCGCCGGATCTGGGGGTGGGAATAACTTGCCCCTCGGAGGAAGCCGATGAAGGATTTCCGCGGTCAGATACCTCGCCGCTCGAAGCTTTGCATTATCCCCCTCCGTGACAGAAGAAGCCACCCATCGGCCTTGACGGCTGGATCCGGACATGATTGGAGCTTGTGGCGACTGGAGCCCGGGTGTTAGAACTCGGGGTAGCAGGGGTTTGAGGAAGAAATAAGCGTGAAAGAAAAAGACGGGACTGTACCCCTATATAAAGGCCGCGAATATCGAACGTCTCCTCCTAGGCCTCAAAACTTGCCTGTTCCCTGGGAGTTGTACCCAAGTGACGGTTGGATTACCCACGTCCGGGTTGATAAGAATCCCTTAAAAAAGGGTGAGACATGATCTCCACTGGGATAAGACATGCCAATAAAACCACGTCTCGATACGTGGGACGGTGGGCAAGCTAACGGTTCGAAAATAATGGCCGGGCAGGCGTGATGTCATGTTACCAAAAAGTTGTCAGCGGATTGGACTCGAGAAATATTATATATCCTCTGCAGTTGTGTACACAGGTACGGATACAATTATTACATCTGAAGACTGTCTTGGAGTTCGGAAAAAGGGGAACCCGCCTTGCAATGCCGAAGACAATCTGCGCCGGACTCCTCGTCGTTGAAGCCAGGTTCAGGGGCTACTGAGGGAGTCCTAGACTAAGGGGTCCTCGGGCGTCCGACCCGTTATCCATGGGCCGGACAGATGGGCTGTGAAGACATGAAGGCCGAAGACTGTACCCGTGTCCGGATAGGACTCTTCTTGGCGTGGAAGGCAAGCTTGGCGATCAACTATGAAGATTCCTTCCTATGTAACCGACTCTATGTGACCCTAGATCCCTCCGGTGTCTATATAAACCGTAGGGCGTAGTCCGAAAAAGATACATTCATTACCATAGTCATACAGGCTAGACTTCTAGGGTTTAGCCATTACGATCTTGTGGTAGATCAACTCTTGTAACACTCATATTCATCAAGATCAATCAAGCAGGAAGTAGGGTATTACCTCCATAGAGAGGGCCCGAACCTGGGTAAACATCGTGTCCCCCGTCTCCTGCAACCATCAACCTTAGACGCACAGTTCGGGACCCCCTACCCGAGATCCGCCGGTTTTGACACCGACAACGGGGTCCGGGCATCTTAAGCTTTAGATATGCGTCATGCAGGACCGTGTTAAAGCGGGCGAAAGCGGTTCGCCCGAGCAGTGCGTGATAACCACTACGAAATGGGATGATATCGAAGATCAAGTCTTCGCTTCGGAAGTTGTCCGGCGAACCGAACACGATTTCCAACATGATTGAGCCCGTGCAGCGGGCCTCTACACCAGGTATTACTCCTTTAAAGGTAGTTTTAGTGGGCTTGATTCTTGACGGATCGATGCCTATTTTACGGACAGTGTCTTGGTAAAGTAGATTGAGACCGCTGCCTCCGTCCATGAGGACTCGTGTGAGGTGAAATTCGGCGATGATTGGATCAAGCACCAAAGCTGCTGAACCTCCATGATGGATACTGGTTGGGTGGTCCTTTCGATCGAAGGTGATTGGACAAGCCGACCATGGGTTGAATTTTGGGGCGACCGGCTCTAAGGCGTAGACGTCCCGTAGTGCACGCTTGCGTTCCCTCTTAGGGATATGCGTGACGTATATCATGTTCACTGTCTTTACCTCGGGGGGAAATCGCTTCTGTCCCCTTGTGTTTGGTTAACGAGGCTCTTGGTCATCATTGTCGCTGGGCGACCCTTTCCCCTTGTGTTCGGCGTTGAGTTTGCCGGCCTGCTTATAGACCCAACAATTTCTGTTGGTGTGATTAGCGGGCATATCGGGGGTGCCATGAATCTGGAAAGGCCGATCAAGTATTCTGTCTAAGCTGGATGGGCCATCTCTATTTGCCTTGACTGGCTTCTTCCGTTGACCGGGTTTGGAACCACTAAATCCGGCGTTGACCACCGTATCCTAGGTTTCTTCGTTGTTGCTTCAACGCTTGTGCTTGTTGTGTCGTGGCTTGCCGTTGCCGTCCCTGGGTTCAGAGGTGCCAGGGTCGCTGGTGCTATTGCTTCTACGAGCAAGCCAGCTATCTTCTCCCGCGCAAAAGCAGGTCATAAGTGCGGTGAGGGCTGCCATGGATTTTGGTTTTTCTTGGCAGAGGTGTCGGGCGAGCCACTCGTCTCGGACGCTATGTTTTAAGGCCGCGAGGCTTCGGCGTCCGAACAATCCACAATCTGGTTCTTTTCGATGACGAATCTGGTCCAGAGCTGCTGGGCCTATTCCCCGGGTTGCTGGATTATGTGACTAAGGTCATCGGCGTTTGGGGGCCGAACATAGGTGCCTTGGAAGTTGTCTCTAAATGTGTCCTCCAAGTCTTCCCAGCTACCAATAGAATTTTCTGGTAGGCTATTCAGCTAGTGCCGTGCTGGCCCCTTGAGTTTTAGGGGGAGATATTTGATGGCATGTAGATCATCACCGCGTGCCATGTGAATGTGGAGAAGAAAATCTTCAATCCATACTGCGGGATCTGTTGTGCCATCGTATGATTCGATGTTGACAGGTTTAAACCCTTCTGGGAACTGGTGCTCCATTACCTCATCGGTGAAGCATAGGGGGTGTGTGGCGCCTCTCTATCGGGCAACATCACGGCGTAGTTCGGATGAAGTCCATATGCGGTTTTCGGCCCGAGTGTGGTTGTGCTTGTCGCGCCAGGCTTGATAGCCGTCCTCACGCACCGGGGCGTGCCCCCGCGATCTGTATATTGATCTTGTCTGACCTGCTCTATTTTCCAGGTCTTGTCGTAGGTCATATGTGTATCCCCGAGCTGTTATTTCTCTGCTTTTACGGCAAGGTGGCGCGGGCTGGTGTTCGGCTTGAGTTCCTGTTCTGTCCTGGCCACGTGGTGGTCGGTGAGGTCCGTTAGCCGCGTTACGCGTGGGTAGTATGGGCTCCAGTGCCTCGTCATCGAATTGGGGTAGCATCTTACGCTTCGGGTAACTCTTTGTTGGGCGTTCAAAGCCGTATTCTTCAGCCGCCAGGACATTTGTCCATCTGTCGTTGAGCAGATCTTGGTCAGCTTGAAGCAGCAGCTGCTTCTTTTTTAGGCTTCCTGCCATGGCTATTAGCCGGTGCTTAAAGCGCTCTTGTTCGAGGGGTTCCTCTGGCACGATGAAATCTTCGTCACCGACGGTCACGTCGTCCTCGGAGAGTGGTAGATAGTTTCTATCCTCCGAGTCTTCGTTCCCTGCTTGCCCGTCAGGGTCAATTTGCCCATCCTCCCGATCATCCTGTTCGGATGTTGGTTCGATGGGGTCTTCTTTGTCCTCGGTATTCTCCGGAGTATCATTGTCTCCGGTGCCGGTATGGTTGTCTTTTCCACAATGCAATTTAGAGCGGCGCCGCTGACGCCGACGCTTCGGTGGTATCTCAGGAGGTTCATCCTCGACTGGGTCCTGCTCGTCATCGCCGTTGCCTTCTTTAGGTGTGTCCACCATGTATACGTCGTATGAGGAGGTGGCCGTCCAGCGTCCAGTGAACGGCGGATTTCGGGCCTGCTCCTCTCCGGTATCGTCGTCCATACCGTCGATGTCTTCGGAGGCGTAGTCGAGCATGTCGGTTAGATCCTCGATAGTGGCTATAAAGTGGGTGGTGGGTGGGAAGTAAAGTTCCCTATTTCCGGCCCCTAGTCTGGGCTGGACACAATTAGGAAGCGGCTCCTCTGTGATGGCGAGGGACCGCATTAAATCCAGAGCCTCGTTTAAGAGCGAGGCTTGTGCGGGGACCGGAGTTCCTTGGCCGAGCCCGCATGACGCGGGCTGCAAGGGTCCAGGGCTCGTGTTCGGAAAAGAGTCCGATTTTATGATGAGTGTTGGTGACACTATTCCCTCCGGTTCACCCATGTTGAGCTCTGCAGCCGCAGAGAGTCCGGCGGGCTCTAGTCTCCCGTCTTCGGACCCGATGACGCGCTCCGGATCTAAGGCCGAAGCGATGGTTGGAGCCGCGAACCCTTGGAAGATCAAGTCTCCTCGGATATCAGCGACATAATTCAGATTTCTAAAACTGATCTGATGACCAGGGGCGTAGGTGTCGATCTGCTCCAGTTGGACAACGGAGTTGGCACACAGTGCGAAGCCGCCGAATATGAAGTCTGTCCGGGGAGAAAAATCTCGCTCCCGGTAGCATTTTGTAGATGATCGATGGATCCATCGAGCCTTTCGACGACGGCAGAGCGGAACTCTCAATGAAAGCACCAATGTCGGTGTCAAAACCGGCAGATCTCGGGTAGGGGGTCCCTAACTATGCGTCTAAGGATCGAAGGTAACAGGAGGTAGGGGACACAATGTTTACCCAGGTTCGGGCCCTCTCGGTGGAGGTAATACCGTACTTCCTGCTTGATTGACTTTGATGAGTATAGGGGTTACAAGAGTTGATCTACCTCGAGATCGTAGTGGCTAAACCCTAGATGTCTAGCATGTATGGTTATGATTGCCTCTACGGACTAAACCCTCCGGTTTATATAGACACCGGAGGGGGCTAGGGTTGTACAAAGTTGGTTTACAGAAAAAGGAATCTTCATATCCGCACGCCAAGTTTGCCTTCCATGCCAAGGAGAGTCCTATCCGAACATGGGGGAAAACCTTCCATCTTGTATCTTCACGGCCCATGAGTCCGGCCCATGTCGCATAGCCCGGACGCCCGAGGACCCCGTAATCCAGGACTAGCTCCCTCAGCTGCGTTTGTCTTGACTGAATCGCAGAGGTCCTCTGCCCATTCCTTGCGGGGCATCAGGCTCTCGATGAGCACTGGTGACGGCGGCTCTTCGGGTGGGTCGTCGATCATTCCGCCGAGCAGCTCTAGATCTTTTGCACGGTGGATGGCAAACTGCTCATCACACCTCCTCTGCAATATGTCGATTGTGCTCCCAAGGACTGTGACGCCGATATCGCTGCCGATGGGCCATGGTGCCTGCACTGGCCGATGAAGCTCTTGCTCCCTGACCTGCTCCGGCTTGTTCTCCTCGCCGAAGATGTAACTCAGGTAGGCGTCGACGTCGAAGCTTTGGTCGTTGTCTGGCATGCTTGGAATAACTAACGGTAGATGGGTGAGGACTAGATTTTCGCAGAGTGTCGCGGCGGTGCATTGCCACCTGGGTTATATGCAGCAAGCCGGTAGCTAGTGGTGGGAAACCGATGAGGGAATAGGCGTGGATTTTACAATTAACCCATGTGGAGCGCGGGAAGCATTCGTTGGAGCGCGGGAAGACTAAGTGGAGCACACACACAACCCGATTACCGTATCTGGTGCCACGTGTTATTTACCACACAAGTGTTAACGTAAGGAAAAGTATGTGTAACTTACTAATCATCACACATGAGTACTCGCACACGCATCGTGTAACTTACTAATCATCACACACGAGTACTCGCAGACACATCATGTGCGATACTCCTAGCCACCGCAAGCAACTAGTTTGCATTTTTCAAAGTTTTTTGTACACACAGAATCGCACACGAACTAACTGTATTAACCGTCTGTGTTGTAATTTCTCATCGCAAACAGTTCATCCGAGTCGGCTGTTTGCCACGTATCACACACATCTTGTTAAGTTGAACCGTTTCTGTTGCGTTCGCTAATAGAAACAGTTCGTCCGAGTGAACCGTATGCCCTATATCACACACACCTTGATTTGGCTAACCGTTTATGTTGCACTCCCTAATTGCAAACGGTTCATCGGAGCGAGCTGTATGCCGTATATCGCACACACATCGATACGGCTACCCGTTTGTGTTGTTCTGCCTCATCGCAAATAGTTCGAATGGGTTAACCGTGTGGCCTGAATCGCACACGCAACTAAATTCTGAACCGTGTTTGATGGCTCCGCCATCGCAAATGTTTTCCACATTTTTGACGTTTTTTACATCCCTGTTTGTGATTAATGCATCGCGCATGGTTTCGTCAAAGGGTCTCTGATCGTAGTGTCGCGTTAGCAGCATCCTGCAGTAGTGTTCCCAGTGACAGAAGGGGCAGCAAGACATGCATGTATCATTTCTATATGAATAGATATCGTCTACATCATGTCATCGTTCTTATTGCATTACTCCATTTTTCCATCAACTTAATACACTAGATGCATGCTGGATAGCGGTCGATGTGTGGAGTAATAGTAGTAGATGCAGGTAGGAGTCGGTCTACTAATCTTGGACGTGATGCCTATATATTGATCATTTCCTTGGATATTGTCATAACTATTCGATTTTCAATCAAATGCCCAACATTAATTTGTTTACCCACCATGTGCTATTTCTTGAGAGAAGCCACTAGTGAAATCTACGCCCCCGGGTCTATTCTTTATCATATTTGCTTTACAATCTATTATTTGCCTTTGAGATATATTTTTATTCGCTTTTATTTTCAGATCTATTATTCCAAAAACCCAAAAATACTTTTCTGCACTTTTTATTTGCATCTTTTATTTCGTGTTTTATCAAGATCTATTTATCCAATCTACACAATTTGTATCCCGTCAACTTGGCAATTTCTGGCGCCGTTACCCATAGAGGGATTGACAACCCCTCATAAGCGTCGGGTTGCAAGTATTTGTTCTTTGTGTGCAGGTACCGTTTACATAGTGTTTATTGGTTCTCCTACTAGATTGATACCTTGGTTTCATAACTGAGGGAAATACCTACCGTAGCTATGCTGCATCATCCCTTCCTCTTTGGGGAAATACTGACGTAGTTCAAGCAACATCAAAAGGAATTTCTGAGCCGTTGCCGGGGAGACATCATCAACATCTATCAGGTTCCTAATAACAAATCTCATCTCCTTGCAATTTCCATCATTTGCCATTTTCCTCTCATTTTCATCTCCCCCACTTCACAAAAATTTGCCGTCTTATTTGCCCTCTTTTTCGTTCGTCGTTTTCTCATCAGATCTATCTTTTAGTGTGATCTTGCTTGCCTTGTCATTGTGGCTAGTTCTTCCTGTGTTGCGTGTACCCCCAAGAATGAGGTTCTTAATTTTAAACAAAGGGGATGGGAGAATCTAAAAGATGCCCGGTATAGGATTTGCAATGCTCATAATAGATCTATTCATAAGCAATCTATCGTCGTTCTTCTTTGAATTTTTATGTGGGCATAACCACTTGGTATAGATTCTTCCTGGATACGATTACTGGTGGGAATTTTTTATGTGTCCATCTTTGGATGCTCTTAATGCCACGGGAGATCTAGTGGGTGCACCACCTATCATCATTAATGAAACAATCTTTACTCTTGAGCATGTTATGCAAAGATTAGATGCTATTTAAAAGAAGATGGTCACCTTAGAGCAAATTGAAATTTGGATAAAAAGATGCAGAATCTTGCTAATAAATTTGGGTCAAAGGCGGGTGACATTTTTAAATTACTAAGGGAAAAGGAAACCGTAGTTAACGAAAGAATAGAGGAAAGCCCCTCTCGGATTGATAAGTTGGAAGAAATTTTTAGTAACTTAATCTCAGCCTTTTCTTCCATTAAAACTATTGAAAAAACTCCCGTAAAAATTTGCAAGTTTACTCAAGCCACTGAGAACAAGGGTGCCACTTCTAATAACAAGGAATATCTTAAAATGATTAGTATTCACCCCGATTTTGTTGAAGTGATAAAAGATCCTACTTGCAAGAATGAATTTTTCAATCTCGTTCCTAGGAGTATTGTTATTGAAAATTTATATGCTAAGTCTTTGAAGAATATTGGTTGTGATATTGAGGAATTGGAAACTAAAGATGACAAAACTTGAATCTATGCATTGTGCCTAGCTAGGGGCATAAAACGATAGCGCTTATTGGGAGGCAACTGAATGAATAAATTTTATTTTTGCCTTTTTCTTTCTGTTCTTGAGTGTTTGCACAATTATGCTACTGTTATGATTGTGTTTTTTATGTTTTAATTAGTGTTTGCGCCAAGTAAAGCCTTTGGGATCATGTTTGGTGATAGTTGATTTGATCTTGTTGAAAAACAAAAACTTTTGCGCCCAGTAAAATAATTTTAAATATTCACGAAAGCGCGTAAAATTCTGATTTTTGTACACAATATTTATATACAAAATTACTACGTTGTCCTAATTTTTCAGAATTTTTGGAGTTACAGAAGTATACGAAGTTTTCAGATTGCTACACACTGTTCTGTTTTTGACAGATTCTGTTTTCTTTGCGTTGTGTGCTTATTTTGATGAATCTATGGATTGTATCGGGGGGTATAAGCCATGGTAAAGTTGGAATACAGTAGATATAATGCAAAAATAAAATATTAATGGGTTTGCAACAGTACTTAGAGTAGTGATTTGCTTTATAAAACTAACGGATCTCACGGAGGTTTTGTTAAGTTTTGTGTGATTGAAGTTTTCATGTTTTGGGTGAGATCACGATGGATGAAGGAATAAGGAGTGAAAAGAGCCTAAGCTTGGGGATGCCCCATGGCACCCCAAGTTAATATTCAAGGAGAACCAAGCAACTAAGATTGGGGATGCACCAGAAGGCTTCCCCTCTTTCTTCTAACGACCGTCGGTATTTTACTTGGAACTATATTTTTATTCGTCACATATCATGAGTTTTGCTTGGAGTATCTTTTATTATATTAGTCTTTTCTTGTTTTACTTTTTAGTTTGTGTTATCTATACTTGCTGGACACACCAATTTGAGAGAGCCAAAATCATGCTATGATTTGTTAGAATTGCCCTTTATGCTTCACTTAAATTTTTCAAGCTATGGAATTGCTCTAGTGCTTCACTTATATCTTTTTTGAGCACGGTGTGCTTTAATATATTTGAAGAAATGCTCTCATGCTTCACTTAGATTTATTTGAGAGTTAGTAAATTTTTGAAGAAATTTCTCATGCTTCACTTATACTATTTTGAGAGACGAAAATTTTTATGCTCATGTTCTTCACTTAAATATATTTGAGCTTGTCAAAAGTAATTGCAATATATGAAACTTGTCCCAAAGTGATAGATATTCAAGAGGGATATAATAAAAACTTTCATGAAGATCATTGGACAAAATAAACTTGATTCTTTGTAATAGTTTTGAGATATGATGATGGCGATCTATGAGTCATGTTGGTGAGTAATTATGCTTTAGTAAGAATATTGGTGTTAAGGTTTGTGATTACCTATGCAAGCACAAAAGTCAATAGTTATGCAATGAAATTATATCCTACTTGTGGTGCATTATTCGGTGTTAGTTATGCTTAATGCTCGCTTATGTGATTTTTCGTTTCTTCGTTGGTTGCTTCTCAATCTATTTGCTAGCCTCCACTTGTACTAAGTAGAAATACTACTTGTGCATCCAAAATATTTAAACCCAATTTTGCCATATGAGTCCACCATACCTACCTATATGCGGTATTTCTGAGCCGTTCTAAGCAAATTTGTATCTGCCATCTCTAATTTTCAAAATGAATTTCCTTTTTGTGTGCTCGTACCGCTCATGAAGCGGCGGGGTTGGCAAATATTTTCCATGCTAGATGTGTTATTCTCAAGATGAGTGTTTATTCACTTATCATTGCATGAGAGTGCGGCGGTAATAGGGATGCTCAGTCCCGAAATGAAAAAGAAATTTACTTTATGTTGTCAAATAATAAATTCCTTGGAAAGTGCTGGTATGGAAGGCACCAGTGGATACGGCTAGCCATGGATTGTGAAAGAATGGTGGAAAAAGGAATAAACTTTATAACCGCTTATGATATATCTAGCATGGAAAGTGTTGGGAATTACTTGGTCGTTTTCGTTGACGAGAAGAAGTATGCCTCTCAAAAAATTTATCTCTCAATTTAAGCTTTGAGCTCTGACACCTCTACAAATCCCTACTTCCCTCTTCGAAGGGCCTATCTATTAACTTTATGCAATTTTCATTCTTTGAGTGTCCATCTTCTCTTCTAAAGCACCAAGGGGCACTATGATTGTACTTGAGCATTGGATGTAGCTAATATGCGAGTGTGTTTCATGAATGGATGAATGATTGGGCATGATGGGCTAGGGATAACTTTCTTTAGTGTTGATATTTTGAAAGACATGGTTGCTTGTTGATATGCTTGAGTATTGAAATCTTCATGTCAAAACTAGACTATTGCTTTGAACCATACAAAAGTCCAAATGTTCATGCTACAAAATAAAATAATATGTGATGAACATGTTAGGCAGCATTCCACATCAAAAATTCTATTTTTATCATTTACCTACTCGAGGACGAGCAGGAATTATGCTTGGGGATGCTGATACGTCTCCAATGTATCTATAATTTTTTGTTGTTCCATGCTATTATATTATCATTCTTGGATGTTTTACAATCATTTTATAGCAACTTTATATCATTTTTTGGGACTAACCTTTTGACATAGTGCCGAGTGCCAGTTTCTCTTTTTTGCTTGTTTTTTTACTTCACAGAATATCCGTACCAAACGGAGTCCAGCGAAACTTTTTGGAGATTTTTTTCTGTACCAGATGACACCCAGTGGGCCAAAGAAGTACCAGAAGGGAGGCCTAAGGTCGGCACAACCCACCGGGGCGCGCCAGGAGGCCCAGGTGATGTAGTCACCTATTACAGGTAGGGTCAAGGACCCATCATTTGGGACCCACATGGGGCTCATCATCATCATAGGTAGGTCCCTGGACCATGCCAACATTTGGATGCATACATCAGGAGGATCACTCGGACGGCTGTACAGCACTCGAGCAACCACACGTCACTCGGCGCCAGGAACAACCACTCGGACCTACAGGACAAGGAGGCGTCGTGGAGCTGCAATGGTCGAGGGATCCTAAGTCATCCAGTAATTAGAATTAAGGCTACCATTACGTGTAACTGATGTAGTAGATGCTCATTACATCAGTAACTGCCTCATTCAATGGCAATAATTGCCCCGACGGCATGAGAGACATGGGGCTGCAGTGCACTCTATATAATTTGCACTCCTCTCCATAGCCGGGCACGTTCAACCCTTGTAACCATATTCATCAGATCAAAGCAAGCCCTAGGGCATGAGACGTAGGGCTTTTACCTCCACCGAGTGAGGGGCCTGATACGTCCATTTTGCATCATGTTTTCTTACTGTCATTTATGATGTTTTTATCCATAATAAAGATTTTTGGAGTAATTCTAATGCCTTTTCTCTGATAATATGCAAGGTATACACAAGGAGGGAGAATTCCGGCAGCTGGAAATCTGGACCTGAAAAAGCTACGTCAGGCTACCTATTCTGCACAACTTCAAATGAGATGAAACTTCACAAGGATTTTTTATGGAATATATGAGAATTATTGGAGCAAATAACTACCAGAGGGGGCCCAGCAGGTGGGCACAACCCACCTGGGCGCGCGAGGGAGCCCAGGCGTGCCCTGGTGGGTTGTGCTCACCCAAGCCCACCTCCGGTGCCCATCTTCTGGTATATAGGTCATTTTGACCTAGAAAAAAGAGAGGACTTTCGGGATGGAGTGCCGCCGCCTCGAGGCGGAACTTGGAGGAGCACTTTTGCCCTCCGGCGGAGCGATTCCGCCGGAGGAACTTTTCTCCCGGAGGGGAAAATCATTGTCATCATCATCACCAACAACTCTCCCATCTTGGAGAGGGCAATCTCCATCAACATCTTCAACAACACCATCTCATCTCAAACCCTAGTTCATCTCTTGTGTTCAATCTTGTTACCGGAACTATAGATTGGTTCTTGTGGGTGACTAGTAGTGTTGATTACATTTTGTAGTTGATTACTATATGGTTTATTTGGTGGAAGATTATATGTTCAGATCCATTATGCTATTTAATACTCCTCTGATCATGAGCATGTTTATCAATTGTGAGTAGTTACTTTTGTTCTTGAGATCACGGGAGAAATCATGTTGCAAGTAATCATGTGAACTTGATATGTGTTTGATATTTTGATAATATGTATGTTATGATTTCCTTAGTGGTGTCATGTGAACATCGACTACACGACACTTCACCATATTTGGGCCTAATGGAATGCATTGTGGAGTAGCAATTAGACGATGGGTTGCGAGAGTGACAGAAGCTTAAGCCCCAGTTTATGCGCTATTCCGTAAGGGACCGATTGGATCCAAAAGTTTAATGCTATGGTTAGAATTTATTGTTAATACCTTTCTCGTAGTTGCGGATGCTTGTGGGAGGGTTAATCATAAGTAGGATGTTTGTTCAAGTAAGAACAGCACCTAAGCACCGGTCCACCCACATATCAAATTATCAAAGTAGCGAACACAAATCGAACCAACATGATGAAAGTGACTAGATGAAATTCCCGTGTACCCTCAAGAACGCTTTGCTTATCATAAGAGATCGTTTTGGCCTGTCCTTTTCCTTAAAAGGATTGGGCTACCTTGCTGCAATTTTGTTACTACTATCGTTACTTGCTCGTTACAAATTATCTTGCTATCAAACTACTCCGTTACTTACAATTTCAACACTTGCAGACATTACCTTACTGAAAACTACTTGTCATTTCCTTCTGCTCCTTGTTGGGTTCTACACTCTTACTTATCAAAAAGAGCTACAATTGATCCCCTATACTTGTGGGTCATCAAGGCTATTTTCTGGCGCCGTTGCCGGGGAGTGAAGTGCCTTTGGTAAGTCGAGTTTGGTAAGGAAACATTTATATAGTGTGCTGAAATTTATTGTCACTTGTTACTATGGAAAACAACCATTTGGGGGGTTTGTTCGGGGTATCTTCACCTCGTCCGGAACCACAATTAGCTACCCTCAACCTACTGCACCTACTGAAAATATTGAATACGAAATTCCTTCAGGTATGATAGAACAACTGCTAGCTAATCCTTACGCAGGAGATGGAACCGAACATCCTGATATGCACTTGATATATGTAGAACAAATTTGTGGATTATTTAAACTTGCAGGTTCACCCAGGGATGAAGTTATGAAAAAGGTTTTCCCTTTATCTTTGAAGGGAAAAGCATTGGCATGGTATAGGCTATGCGATGATATTGGATCTTGGAATTGGAATCGATTGAAATTGGAGTTCCACCAAAAAAATTATCCTATGCATCTAGTTCATCGTGATCGGACTTCTATATATAATTTTTGGCCTCATGAACAAGAAAGTATCGCTCTAGCTTGGGGGAGGCTTAAGTCAATGCCATATTCATGCCCCAATCATGAGATCTCAAGAGAAATTATTATCCAGAATTTTTATGCTCGGCTTTCTCGTAATGATCAAACCATGCTTGATACTTCTTGTGCTGGTTCTTTTATGAAAAAGACTATTTAATTCTGGTGGGATCTTTTGGAAAGAATTAAACGCAACTCTGAAGATTGGGAACTCGACGAAGGTAAAGAGTCAGGTATTAAACATATGTATGATTGTGTTAAATCTTTATGGATAACGTTGCTTTTCAAAAGTTTAGCACTAAATATGGACATGACTTTGAGATAGTAGCCTCCTTTTGTGAATCATTTGCTACTCATGTTGAACTCCCTAAAGAGAAGTGGTTTAAATATCACCCACCTATTAAAGAAGAAATTAAAGAACCGGTACCGGTTAAAGAAGAAACTATACTTTATAATGTTGATTCAGTTGTTCCTTCTGCTTATATTGAGAAACCACCTTTCCCTGTTAGGATAAAGGAACATGCTAAAGTTTCAACTATGGTTAACAAAAGCTATATTAGAACACCTAAACCTGATGAACAAATCAAAGTAGAACCTAGCATTGCTATGGTTAAAGATCTCTTAGAAGAAGATATAGATGGGCATGTTATTTACTTCTGTGAAGAAGCTACTAGAATTGCAAAACCAGATAAAAAGGACAAACATAGACCTATTGTTGGCATGCCTGTCATCTCAGTTAAAATAGGAGATCACTGTTATCATGGTTTATGTGACATAGGTGCTAGTGTGAGTGCTATTCCTTACACCTTATATCAAGAAATTATGAATGACATAGCACCCGCAAAAATAGAAGACATAGATGTTACTATTAAACTTGGTAATAGAGACACTATATCACCAATTGGGATTGTTGGAGATGTTGAAGTCTTGTGTGGGAAAATAAAATACCCTACTGATTTTCTTGTTCTTGGTTCCCTACAAGATGACTTTTGTCCCTTTATCTTTGGTAGACCTTTCTTGAACACCGTTAATGCTAACATAGATTGTGAGAAACAAACTGTCGGTATTAGTTTTGGTGATGAGTCTCATGAGTTTAATTTTTCCATGTTTAGTAGAAAGCTTCATGAAAATGAATTGCCTAGTAAGGATGAATTAATTGGTCTTACTTCTATTGTTGTTCCACCTACTGATCCTTTAGAAAAATATTTGCTAGACCATGAAAATGATTTACATATGCATGAAAGAAATAAAATAGATAAAATTTTCTTTGAACAACGTCCACTGCTTAAACACAATCTGCCTATTGAAACTCTAGGAGGTCCTCCTCCACCTAAAGGTGATCCTGTGTTTGAATTAAAACAATTGCCAGACACTTTGAAATATGCTTATCTTGATGAAAAGAAGATATATCCTGTTATTATTAGTGCTAACCTTTCAGAACATGAAGAAGAAAGATTATTGAAAGTTCTAAGGAAGCACCGAGCTGCTATTGAATATACTCTTGATGGTTTAAAGGGCATTAGTCCCACTCTATGTCAGCACAAAATTAATATGGAACCAGATGCTAAACTTGTTGTTGATCACCAACGTCGGTTAAATCCGAAGATGAAAGAAGTGGTAAGAACGGAAATATTAAAACTTCTGGAAGCAGGTATAATCTATCCTATAGCTGATAGTAGATGGGTAAGTCCTGTTCATTGTGTTCCTAAGAAAGGAGGTATAACTGTTGTTCCTAATGATAAGAATGAACTTATTCCACAAAGGATTGTTACAGGCTATAGAATGGTAATTGATTGCAGAAAATTAAACAAAGCAACTAGAAAAGATCATTACCCTTTGCCTTTTATTGATCAAATGCTTGAAAGATTATCTACGCACACACACTTTTGCTTCCTTGATGGATATTCTGGCTTTTCACAAATACCCGTTTCTCAACATGATCAAGAAAAGACCACTTTTACTTGTCCTTTTGGAACCTATGCTTATAGACGTATGCCTTTTGGTTTATGTAATGCACCTGCTACCTTGCAAAGATGTATGACTGCTATATTGTCTGACTTTTGTGAAAAGATTGTTGAGGTTTTCATGGATGACTTCTTTGTTTATGGGAAGTCTTTTGATGATTGTTTAAGCAATCTTGATCGAGTTTTGCAGAGATGTGAACAAACAAATCTTGTCTTGAATTGGGAGAAGTGCCACTTTATTGTTAATGAAGGCATTGTCTTGGGTCATAAAATTTCTGAAAGAGGTATTGAAGTGGACAAAGCTAAGGTTGATGCAATTGAGAAAATGCAGTGTCCTAAAGATATAAAAGGTATTCATAGTTTCCTAGGTCATGCTGGTTTCTATAGGAGATTTATCAAAGACTTTTCCAAAATTTCTAGGCCTCTTACTAGTCTCTTGCAAAAGGATATTCCTTTTGTTTTTGATGATGATTGTTTAGAAGCCTTTGAAACACTCAAGAAAGCCTTAATTTCTACACCTATTGTTCAACCACCTGATTGGAACTTTGCCTTTTGAAATTATGTGTGATGCTAGTGATTATGCTGTTGGTGCTGTTCTAGGACAAAGAGTTGATAAGAAATTGAATGTTATTCATTATGCTAGTAAAACTCTAGACAGTGCTCAAAGAAATTATGCTACCACTCAAAAAGAATTCTTAGCAGTGGTGTTTGCTTGTGATAAATTTAGACCTTATATTGTTGATTCCAAAGTAACTGTTCACATAGACATGCTGCTATTAAATATCTTATGGAAAAGAAAGATGCTAAACCTAGACTTATTCGATGGGTTCTCTTGTTAGAAGAATTTGATTTACATATCATTGATAGAAAAGGAGCTGAGAACCCAGTAGCTGATAATTTATCTAGGCTTGAAAATGTGCTTGATGACCCACTACCTATTGAAGATAGTTTTCCTGATGAGCAGGTAGCTGCAATAAATGTTGCTCACAGTACTCCTTGGTATGCTGATTATGCTAATTACATTGTTGCTAAATATTTACCACCTAGATTTACATACCAACAAAAGAAAAAATCTTTTATGATCTAAGACATTACTTTTGGGATGACCCACATCTTTATAAAGAAGGAGTAGATGGTATTATTAGACGTTGTGTACCTGAGCATGAACAAGGACAAATCCTACGAAAATGTCACTCCGAAGCTTATGGAGGGCATCATGCTGGAGATAGAACCGCTCACAAGGTATTGTAGTCTGGATTTTATTGGCCTACTCTCTTCAAGTATGCCCGTAAGTTTGTCTTATCTTGTGTTGAATGTCAAAGGATAGGTAATATCGATAAGCGTCAAGAAATGCCTATGAATTATTCACTTGTTGTTGAACCATTTAATGTTTGGGGATTTGATTACATGGGACCTTTTCCTTCCTCTAATGGGTATACACATATTTTGGTTGCTGTTGATTATGTTACTAAATGGGTAGAAGCTATTCCAACTAGTAGTGCTGATCACAACACCTCTATTAAAATGCTTAAGGAAGTCATTTTCCCAAGGTTTGGAGTCCCTGGATATTTAATGACTGATGGTGGTTCACACTTTATTCATGGTGCTTTCCGTAAAATGCTTGCCAAGTATGATGTTAACCATAGAATTGCATCACCTTATCATCCTCAGTCTAGTGGTCAAGTTGAACGTAGCAATAGAGAAATAAAATTAATTTTGCAAAAGACTGTCAATAGGTCCAGGAAGAATTGGTCTAAGAAATTAGATGATGCACTTTGGGCTTATAGAACAACATATAAAAATCCTATGGGTATGTCTCCTTATAAAATGGTTTATGGAAAGGCTTGTCATTTGCCTCTTGAGTTAGAACATAAAGATATTGGGCCATCAAAGAGCTCAACTATGATTTCAAACTTGCCGGTGAAAAGAGGTTATTCGATATTAGCTGCTGGAGGGCTGGATGAACAGTAGCCGGTGGAGGGCTGGATGAATAGTAGCCGGTGGAGGGCTGGATGAACAGTAACCCGTGGAGGGGTGGTTGAATAGGACCCCGTGGAGAGGGCTGGTTGAAAAGTAGCCGGTGGAGGAGCGGTGGAGGCTGGATGAAGAGGAGCCCGTGGATGAACAGGAGCCTGTGGAGGTTGGAGGAGGTCAACGGTGGATGAGCAGTAGCCCGTAGAGGCTGGAGGAGGTCGATGGTGGAGATGAACAGTACCCCGTGGAGTCCCGTTTTGCGGTACGCCACAGCCCTCCCGATGAACATGACCCCTGTTTCGACCGTAGTGCTCCAATACAAGTCTATTTCCTCCGTTTTGCGGTACGCCACACCCCTGCCGATCTACGGGACCCCGTTTCGATCGTAGGAGGTTCAAGAGAAGTCCATTTCCTCCGTTTTGTGGTATGCCACACCCCTCCCGATGAACAGGATCCAATTTCGACCGTGGCCGGTCGAACATAAGGCCGTTTCCTCCGTTGTGCGGTACGCCAGGCCTCGTTGCGATCGGTTATTCAGTCCAAGCCGGTTGGCTCCCGATGAACATGATGCATTCCGTTCCGACCCAGCCGGTTGGCTCCCGATGAACACGACGACGCGGTTTCTTCGTTCCGACCCAGCCGGTTGGCTGTCGATGAACACGACGCCATCGCTGCCTCTCCATGTACACGAGCCCTGGCCGTACGTATGCGCAAGTAGGCGTTCAAGACCCCGCCCGTATGTACGTACGTGGCCGTATTTACTTTCTTGCACCCTGGCTGTACATACGTGTACATGTTACGTGCACGACTCTATTACAACACGTGCCCTTCCTTACTCGGCCACGGTTCATCGCTGCAGCCTGCAGAAAGACCGATCGACCAGTATGTACGTACACGTTCGCGACCAGAATGACAACGCTATGTACGCTTCGACCATGTGGGTCCCGACTGTCAGGCACTTCCTTGCGAGCGAAGATGTAGCTGGTGGGTCCCAGCAGTTAGGGGGAAATGTTTTTTTCGCGAAATACGGTGGGTCCCTACTGTCAGGTGGAGGAATCATTATTTTCCACGTAATAAGGAGGCACTTCCTTGCTGCGGCCGTGGACCTAGCTCTCAGCCTCTCCACGTACAATACTCTTCTGATGGAAGTCGTTCCTTGACCACATTGACCAGGCCGCGCCGAGAGCACCAAGGCGGTGGACAACGACGAGGCCCAGGAAGGGGATGACACGGAGCCGGGGAAGACGCGGCAGTGGATGCCCACATGGAGAGGAGTACGAGGGTTCAATGGTTCGGCTGCGGTGTGAGGATGCCTTTGCCGCAGGGCCTGGCTAGCAGTGGGAGTAGTAGGGGGCAGTGAAGCCTCAGCGGCAGCGCAACCAGCCACAGGAGGCAAGAGCACGTGGTGGTTTGGCGGGCTGGAGCAAGAAAATCAGAGGTTGAAGAAGCAGGACGACCGTTGGATGTTAACAATCCGACGGTCACTGGTGATAGAATCATCTGTTGACTAAGTTGACGAAGCCCTCCGTCCGCGTCAACTTAGTAGGCCCACAAGTCAGCCTCCCATTATGGTGGGTCCCAGCTAGCAGGGGGAGTATTCATTTTTTTGTGCGTAATAAGGAGGCACTTCCTTGCATGCGAAGATATAACTGGTGGGTCCGAGCTGTCAGCGGGGGAACGTTTTTTCGTTAAATACAGAGGCCCTTCCGGTGGGTCCCACCTGTCAGGTGGAGGAATCATTATTTTGCGCATAATAAGGAGGAACTTCCTTGCTGCGGCCATGGACCTAGCTGTCAGCCTCTCCACGTACAGTACTCTTCCGATGGAAGTCGTTCCTTGACCACATTGACCACGCCGCGCTGACAACGGCGAGGCCTAGGAAGGGGACCATGCGGAGCCGGGGAAGACGCGGCAGCGGATGCCCACGCGGAGAGGAGTATGAGGGTTCACTGGTTCGGCTGCGGCGTGAGGCTGCCGTCGCCGCAGGGCCTGGCCAGCGGTGGGAGTGGTAGGGGGTGGGGAGGCCTCAGCGGCAGCACAACCGGCCACTTGAGGCAGGAGCAGGCGGTCTCGCTGGCGCTAGTTTGGGCGGCTGGTGCAAGAAGAGCAGCGATTGAAGAAGCAGCAGGACCGTTCGATTCA
Source organism: Aegilops tauschii subsp. strangulata (assembly GCF_002575655.3). Taxonomy (NCBI): domain Eukaryota; kingdom Viridiplantae; phylum Streptophyta; class Magnoliopsida; order Poales; family Poaceae; genus Aegilops; species Aegilops tauschii. The sequence goes on from NC_053039.3 coordinate 93,224,089, forward strand.
AATCCAACGGCCACTAGTGCTAGAATCGTTTGTTGACTAAGTTGACAAAACCCTGCGTACGCGTCAACTTAGTAGGCCCACAGGTCAGCCTCCGAACCGGTGCGCCCCAGATGTTAGTGGGAGGAATCATTTTTTTCGCGTAATAAGGAGGCAGTTGATTGCGTGCGGCCAAGCCAGCGGAGGGAGTAGGGTGGGCCGGTGAAGCCTGCGCGGCATCACAGCGGGCCACAAGAGGAGGGAGCAGGCAGTCCCACCGGCGCTGGATTAGTAAGTGTCTTAAGCTTCGCCTTGTCCCTGTTTGTACTCGTCATTTCCTGATGCTCGCCCTCGGTTGATCAGGCCGACGTCTTTGCAGAGAAAGGAGGTAGCAGCGCCCGCACCTCCCCAGCCCGGTCGTCCTCGCGGGGCCAAGAGGAACATCGCCGTGTGGAATCAACCCCCATGGCCCGCTGGCTCCGGAACGGCGCCTGGAGCGGCTGATGAGGTCGCAGCTGCTCCGGAACCCGCGATTCCAGGCCCTGGTGACGATGTCGCCTCCTCCCACTGCTGCACCTCCACTCCTTGGTTCTTCCGCTCCTGCCGCTATTCTGGAACCTGCTCTTTCGGAAATGACCCAGTTGCAGGCAGATCTCCTGGGCGCGGACCCACGCCTGGTGGCCGGCCGCCTGGAGCTGGCCTCTGGCTGGCTTCACTCCGACCTGGCGGTTCGCGCGGCGCTGGGATAGGCTGTTGCGGCTTCCGAGAAGGAGAAGCAAGGTGCTGCCAGCGCTGCAGCCGATCATGAGACGGCGCTGAAAGATGCCAAGGCCCCCCGTGACCGCTGCCAAGTGCTGGAGGGCGAGTTGCAGATCCTGTGCGACAAGCACGCCGAAGAAGCACGCTGCCGCCAAGCAATGGAGGAGGAGATGAAGGCCCGGGAGGACGCCGTCAAGAACCGTGATGCTGAGCTGGCGGAGTTGGGGAAGGCGCAGGCCGCCGAGCGCAACCGGTTGGAAGAGTTGGAGCGGAAGATGGGGGCGAGGGAAGTCGATCTTGATGCCAAGGCGCGAGTCGTGGCCGAAGACCGCGTGGCCTTCGCCGATCTCGAGAAGAGATCTCGCAAGGCGCTGAAGACACTCTACGAGCACGGCCTGGAGAAGTCGCTGGCCACCGACGAGGAGGGCCCCGCCCGGTTGTTTCCTCTCTTGATGAAGGTGCTCGAGGAAGTCGTTGAAGGCGTCAGTCCTATGGCGGAGGCAGAGGCTCGCGTCCTATCTTCAGCTGCATTGACCCGCGTTTTCAGCCACTTGCACCTTCGCGACCCCAACGCTTGCCTTGACGAGCTACTGGAGCATGTGGCTGAAGATCAATGCGAGGCCGCCACCGCAGCCGTACAAGGTCAAGTGGAGGCCTTGCTGAAGAAGTTCCACGGCTTTGTCTCCGCTCCTCTGTCCAACGATGTCGCCGATCCTGCAGCTGGTGGTGAAGGTGAAGACAACGTCGCTCACGAATTAGCACCTTCCGCAGGTGATGGCGGCACCCGAGGGTGACCTGCGGCTATTCTCCCGTTTCGTTCCTGCAACATGCATTAGGCCTCGTGGAGGCATTTAGACTTTTCATTTGATATCGTAAGGACAATGTGTTTGTAATATTGCTTTGAGATTTTGCGATTTTCTTCCTATCCGCTTTGTGTTCTGCGTCGGCAGAGCCCGGCCCCGCGCATACCTCAACCGCCATTGGGCCGACCGGAGACCATGACGGACCAAGGAGTGAGGGGCTACGTGACCAGTTAGGCTCCCGAGTCGCGATGCTCAGGAGTCCCCCTTGACGCGCAAACACCTTATAGGGAGAGTGCGCCAGGATAGATTAATGTTCTACGTCGGCAGAGCCCGGCCCCGCGCATACCTCAACCGCCATTGGGCCGGCCGGAGACCAGGACGGACCAAGGAGTGAGGGGCTACGTGACCAGTTAGGCTACTGAGTCGCGATGCTCAGGAGTCCCCCTTGACGTGCAAAAAATTTCCATGCCTGCCCTCGCCGGGAGACCTGGTTGGGTGGCGTGCGCTTGGGCGTGACTCGAGTGCAGCCCCCGTGCCCAGCCCCCTCGCGCGGCTCTCCCGAGGGGAGGCGTTGCGGTGAGGCTGGATGCTGAGCTCTGGGCTCCCTGAGGTTGGTACGACCATGGTGGCCGCCCTCAATTGTTTATCACCAGTGCGGAGCATAGTGCTTCCGCTTGTGCACGGGCATAGCCGCTCCTCGGCAGTGTCGACGGCCAGCGCGGAGCATGGTGCTTCCACTTGTGCGTGGGATGGGGGCCCCTCCGGGAGGAGCCCCCGGGGCGTGTACAGCCCCGCCCTGACACGTGGCTTGCACGGCTGGGCTGCGAGGTGTATCTGGGCACTCGTGAGCCAGCGCGGGACTCACGAGGCCCTACCTCAAGGCGGGTTGCACCTGGTCTTGAGTCTTGCTGACTGTATGTTCCTGCAAGGCGGTTAGGTGCAAGCACTCTACGTCCTCAGGTCTCGGCCCTCGAGCGAGCTCAGCCGCCGCTGGTATGCCAGGTCGCGTTGCCGTGGTCAAGGCCGGGGGGTGAGGGCTGGAGAGCCAGTAAGAGTTCCTGAGTCGCGATGCTCAGGAGCCCCCCTTTTAACACGCAAGCGAATTACAAGGGGTGAATGGACCCGCGGCGGGTGGCGATCGAGCAGGTGATAACCGTAAGCAGGTTAAGCAGGGAAGGGAAATCAACTTGGGTAAATGCAGGAAGATACATGCCACTGGGTCCGGCCCGAGCGGCTTGGGGATGATGCAGCCTGAGGGGCGCCCCCAGCAAGGTAAGCTAAAGACATAAGCAAAACGGATACATGCCACAGGGACGGACCCATGTGGCCTCGGAATGATGCAGCCCGAGGGGCGCTCCCAGCTAAACGAGCTTGGAAGATGTCACCTGGTTCTGTAGACGAAGTATAGTTGGTGCAGCTGAAGGCGTGCATCGAAGGAATGACTCATCACGAGCCACCGGGGCCCTGAGCCTCGGGAGGTTCTGGGGGCTCGGGAGGTTCCCTGAAGACCGTCTCCATCTCTTCCAGGACGGCATGGTACCTGGCCTCCTGAGCCGCCAGGACACACCGCATGTTGCGCTGATAGGCTGACGCCACGCTCGGCAAGCCGAAGGGCATGCAAACGTAGCTGTGTGGCGGGCCCTCACAGCGGCCCACACGCGAAGGCCAGAAGCACTCTCTAAGATGCGGCCCTGTTGAGCCCTGGGACGTCGATGCAGAAACGCAGCCCAGCATCCTCGCCTGGATGGGGAGCTGCGCCTCGTGAGCGGCCGTCGCCGCGCATGGCTCCTGCGTCTTGCAGCTCCTGAGTGGTCTTGGTGATGAACTCCTGAGTGGTGGGCACTCCTTGCCCTGTGCTCTCCTGAGGGGCACGTGCCGCGAAGCACGCCTCCAAGTGGTGCCCAAGCGCCTCCCTCGTGAGGTTGGCAAGGTCCGACGCCCTCCAGAAGAGAGCCCCCGAGCCCTGCCCGAGGAGGTGCTGGGCGCGCCTTCCTATGCGACGGAGGGAGGCGCCCTGGGACGGACGCTGATCCTGATGAGGCTCCTGCCGCGACGCCATCCTCATGAGGTCCTACGCGGCGCAGTTGCTTCTTCTTGGGGATGGCCTCCGAAGGGCCCTCACTTCTGCTGTCGGGATTGTTGATTGTTGCAGCTTGGAAGGCGCGCTCGAGGGAGCACACTGTGTCTCTCTCTTCACATGGGACCGTGATGATTCCTCTGCTTCCTGGCATCTTGAGGACGTTGTAGCCGTGATGGGTGATTGCCATGAACTTGGCCAGGGCCGGGTACCCAAGGATGGCGTTGTACGGCAGTCGGATGTGCACAACGTCGAAGTCGATGAGCTTGGTGCGGTAGTTCTTGCGCTCTCCGAAGGTGACAGGCAGGCGGACCTGCCCTATCGGTGTGGTGGCACCATCGGTCACCCTTGAGAAAGGCTTGGTAGGCTGGAGCTGCTCGTACGACACTTGGAGGTTGTCGAACGTGTCAACAAACAGGACGTTGAGCCCTGCGCCGCCGTCGATGAGGGTCTTGGTAACATGCACATTGCTGATGAGTGGGGAGCACAACATCGCGAGGGCACCAGCGGTGGCCGCGCACTTGAGCTGATCTGCCGAGTTGAAAGTGATGGCGCATTGGGACCACTTGAGCGGGCGCGTGGCCTCAAGCTTGGGGAGCACCACGTTCATCTCGCAAGCGAACTTTTTGAAGATGCGCTGAGAGGCTGGGGCCTGGGCGCCGCCCAAGATGCAGGCGATTGCACGCGGCTCCTGGAAGCCCCAGCCCCCTCGTCCTGTTGGTGGTCGTCGCCCCTTCTTGGTGGCGGCAGTGGGGGAAGACCGGCGTTGCTTTGGGGGCGATCCTCATGAGGCTGGTTCCTCCAGGCCCCCTCGCGAGGATGGTCCTGCCAGCGGTCCTCACGAGGCCTGTTGCGCCACTCCTGGCGCGGGCCACGGTCATCCCAGCGTCCGCCCCCACGTCCTCCTCCATGGCCGTAGCCCCGGTCGCTGCACTCGGGGCGTCGACCGAAGCATCCTTCTCGTATGGCTCTGAGCTCTTGACAATCACTGGTGTTGTGAGTGTTCAGGTTGTGGAAGGCGCAGAACGGTCGGCTATTCTTGGATGACTCGGGCTGATCTCTGCCACGCTTGGTGTCGGGCTCCGCGGCTAGCACTGCCGCTTCCTTGCGCTTCACGTCCTTGGCCTTGGCCTTCTTCTCTTCTGCTCCCACAGCTGGCAGCTCGAGGAGGGAACGGCGCCCCTCCTCAGCTCTCGCGCACTTGTTCGCCAGGTTGAACAGCTCCTGAGATGTGCACAACTCCTCATGGATAGCGAGCTCTTCCTTCATCTTGACGTCACAGACGCCATCGGAGAACGCGGAGATGATGGCCTCATCCGTGACTTTGGGGATCTTGAGGCGAGTGTTGTTGAAGCACTGGATGTACTTCTGGAGGGTCTCTCCTGGTTGTTGCTTGATGCGGCGCAGGTCACCCGCGGCCGGCGGGCGGTCGCAAGTGCCCTGGAAGTTGGCGACGAAGCAGTCGCGCATCTCATCCCAGGAGGAGATCGAGCCGTGCTGCAGGTTCAGGAGCCAGGAGCGGGCTCCATCCTTCAGAGCCATAGGAAACCAGTTCGCCATGACTTCCTCATCGCCGTTGGCCCTTCGATGCTCAGCTCGTAGAGCTGCAGGAACTCCGCGGGGTCGGCGGTGCCGTCGTAGCGAGGAGGCAAATCCAGCTTGAACTTGCCTGGCCAGGCGACACTACGCAGCTCGGGGGTGAAGGCGCGGTAGCCAGCCGTGGTTGCTAGGGGTGGGGCAGAGAGAGGGACGGCGCTGGGGAGCCCCCTGCTACGCGGTCGAGCCACTCCTCGTAGAGGTCGTCGACTGGGCAGTAGTGCAGGAGTTCGTTTGCGGCGAGGAGTGCGGCCCGCGCCTCCATGGGAGCGCGGCATGCGTGAGACGAAGAACCGGCCGGGGTCAGTGACGGAGTGGCGGTGCTGCCGTCCTGCCGCACCGAAGGGTGCAGCGAGGATGCTTGCTGCTCGTTCCCCGCCGGGCCGGTGGCGGCGTTGGTGGCGGGAGACGGAGAATGACGAGGTGGCCCGCCGACGGGTGCCGTCTCAGCAACGCGGGCGGTGAGGGTAGCCTGGCACTCAGCTCGAGCACGGCGAGCGTCCGCCATGGACGCGACGGAGCGACGGAGCGACGAATTGATGGAAGGGAAGCTACGGTGCACCCCTACCTGGCGCGCCAAATGTCGGATGTGGGGTTTCGGCAAACCCTTAAGGTTCAAACACTGGGGTGCGCGGACGAACTCGACGAACTCACGACACAGAAAGACACGAGATTTATACTGGTTCGGGCCACCGTCGTGGTGTAATACCCTACTCCAGTGTGGTGGTGGTGGATTGCCTCTTGGGCTGATGATGAACAATACAGAGGGAAGAACAGCCTTCTGAGATTGAGGTGTTCTTGTGCTTGGTGTCTTAATGGGTGAGAGCTGGATGAACTTCTCGATGCCCCTACTGTGGTGGCTAGCTCTACTTATATAGGCCCTGGTCCTCTTCCCAAATATTGAGCGGGAAGGGAGCCAACAACGGCGGGCAAATTTGAAGGGGGACAGCTAGTACAAGCTATCCTGACAAAGGTGGTCTTCGCTTGCAAAAGGCTCTAGTGGTGGCGCCGTCTTGGGCTCCACGATGACCTCCGTCTTGCCGTCCTCCTAGTCTTCGTCTCGTTGCACCAATATAACAACCTTTGCCTGATGCCTCGGTACTCCTCGCCTGCGCTTGCTTCCTTAGCACCAAAGAGGAAACAAGGACGCTGCGCGTGCTAGCGCCCGCCTGGCGCCCGCTTGGTGTCGATCGTCATGGCTCACGTCACGAGAGCCTCGTGAGGTTTGCCCCGCCTTGATATCTCCGCTCCTCATGAGCCTGCCTGACTAGGCCGCTCCTGAGGAGGTCTTGCATCGTCCGCCTTGCGAGGCTTGGCCCCTCGCGAGGGTCTTGGATGCCTTGTTAATGAAGATGGGCCGTACGGCCTGCTGGCTTAGCCACGCCGCGGGCCGCAGGCAGGCAAGTCTGGGGACCCCCGTTCCCAGAACGCCGACAACTACGATTTGCATGGGTCCGCTGGTTGCAGGAAAAAAATGGTGGCAGAAAGAAGACTGGTCGCTATCTTTGCCTAAGAATAATATCGGCTGAATGTAACGACACTATCATAGGAAATAATATCCTCTTGTTAAAATTTGACTTTTCAAATCGTTAATATAAAGAACTGGTGCATGAGCCCTTAGCTTTATTTATTTACTTATTTATGTGTAGGGGACCATGAGCATGTACCTGGGTCGGATTCACGTGAGAGCCTCCCTTCCAGTTAATTATGGGCTCCTCTATTGGGCCTTCATCAGTGGGCTGCATGTTATCAACAAGTGGAAAATGTGTTCCATACCAAAAATAGTATGGGGCACTAAAGGATCGGACCGTGTAACGACTTCCAAAACATTGTTTTTGTCGTTCTAACAACACATTTATTCAACCAACAGACGAAATATACTACTGATTGTACATTGAAAACAACAGCAGCAGCAACCAGGGCTGGGGGTGCAACAGAAGCAGTTAGCAGGCCAGAAGAGTAAAGATGCAGCTCTCTCTTCCAAACCAAACATCAGCCATCATTACAAAAGGGCTACCAAAAAATAACAAGTGTATGCATCAAACTAAATAAAGATCCTACTACACCATGTGTACGCATCTAACTAACTGGCTCAGTTAGACGTTACTATTTATTAAGCTATGGAGATTGGCTGACAGCTTGAACCAGATGGGTGCTTGACGGGGGAAACTCCAGCCAGCAGGTCGAAGTCTGATACTTGCGACCCTTTCTCCTACTTTGGGCTGCAGAGTGTGGCGGCACATATCAGGGTATGGTGCATGCAGAGACGCATGGTACGCTGTGTACACACAATTTTGCCTGATGAACGAAACCGTGCTACCATCATGATCCTTGTCGTTGGTTATCTCTTGGTTAATCGGATAACTCAGTCCAAGAAACAAAGAGTGTGTACCAAGGCTACTTACCAGCCTCCAGTCAAAATTTCCTGAAGGCCCAGAGAAGCCGGGATCCTGCTTAAAGACCTTGCAGTGACTGTGATTGTATTCCACGAAACAACACGTCCGATACGTGCGAACGATCATCAATCGTTCGTTGTCGTCTGATCGAGCCAGGAACCACCTGCAACTGCCATGTCGCTTTTCTTTGAAAGGTTCTGGGATTAGGAAGGGTAGGGACACCAGGTGGCCTACAACATCATATCAAGTTGGAGTCAAATAAAAAAGGGATCTTAATGTACTCAATCTTAAGAACAACATGTTATGAGCATGAATATTTTTTCAATAAATGTTGACAGTAATATAAGCAAGCCATCATGATATCATAGGAAAGTAACATACTACTGTAACAGCCGTTTGTAGCGATGACTGGAGTAGGCCAGCAATACGTCCAACCATAGAAGGAGTCGACAGCGTAAATGAAGCCCTTGTGTTCAATGGCATCAGAGAACCATGGAGGATGTATGATCCTGCGATGGACATGCAGATTTATCCACTTACCGCAATGACCTGTTAGATAGGCGACGGTTGAAGAATGCAATTAGCCTGAAGTCTTTATAATTCGCAGATCTTGTGGGCACTTGGCGGATTACAACCTTGAGCAAATCAAACTTGGTATCATGTTGGCTACTGTAAGATTCCGAGTATTCTGGGCCGCGGTGCCAAAGCAGTGCAGTGTTAATCGAAGGAAGGTGGATCAATCGCCGGGTGTAGACCTCCACGAGCATCCAACTGCCATGACCGTCGACGAGCACCATCCAAGACGTCTTCATGCCGACCCAGTACATACCGTTAATGTAGTTGAGGGTGACGGGGATCGGATCGTAGTCAAGGGGGTTGATGCTCGCCACCCTACGATCGTTATGCTGCGTGACACGCCGTTTCTGAAGATCAGGCGGCATCAACAAGCAAGGAGTTGGCTTAAAAAAAGCTCTGGCCTGAGGGCTTTGAGTAAACGATACAACCCCGACGAGCACGCGGCGAGCGGCATGGTACTGAGATTGTCCACACGCGAAACAATGAGCTTGATTACCTCTGTGGGGAGTGAATTCCAGCCACTCTTTCAGCGGACGCTGCTCGGTTATGCCATTGTTAGTGCTTGGGTTTCGGAAGAGGGGGGAGGCGCCTTAGCGGGGATGGAAGATTGGACGATTATGTGCGGACAAAGATGGAGAAGCAAATATGTGCTGCGGGAAGTGGACAGGTGATGATGACTACATCACGCCGCTTGACTTACGAGACACATACCAGCAGTGTAGGGTCATATCGATGCCAGGCAACTCGCTTGAGTGATCACAGTACTAGTACTCCCTACAATACCTACTACTATGCCCTAGTTTGCATATAGAGTAGTGGAGTAGGACTCTGCTCTAATACTAGCACCGGAGGAGTAGTATATTCTAATCTAAAATAGTTACAAACTTCAATGCCCGAGCGTGGAACGACTACGAACCGCAATCGGTGCTAACCCCAATCCCCAGCAAACATTCACTGGGAGACATGGCCGTTGCAAACGCCCGCGACACACTTTACAGTACGTGTGTAAGGGTGGAGGTTTTGTCAACTACTATGGCTTAAAAACAGGCCACCGTCGGATGGAAATCTGACGGTTGCGTGGGATTCGCCAGGATTGAGCTCGTGGCGAACAATCGCCAGATATCATTACTAAAAAAAGGTTAAAACACCCAGGGCTATAACTAGCACTGGCTAACCACTCACAATGATACTGACATAGTTGTAAAATGTTCAAAGACCGTGTCTACGTGGTGTTTGGAATTATATGCAAAAAAACTAGCAAGATGCCCGTGCATTGCATGGAACATCAAGATGCATTTTTTACAAAACACCTGTTGTGATTGACCCATGCAGGAGTAATCCCATGTGTAAAAACTAATGATATCTCGAGAATTTTGTCGAAAAATAGTATCTCGACCATTTCATCAAAAAAATGATATCTCGAGAAAGATGAGAGATAAGGTGAGGAGGAGTGGGGCGTGGTGGTGACTGGTGGTCGGACTGGGCGGAGGCATGGGGATGGACGACACCGGCAGCGGCCACCATGCCAGATTGTTCCAAAGACTTCCTTTTGTAATTGCGCAGCAATGAGGTTGTGGGAGATAAGGATGAACGAGGCAAGGCCTTATTTATAAATGTGGAGAGAGGTGCAGGTATATTTTGTAAAATTATCATAGTTTGCTTTCTATCCATCAGATATATATGGGATGGTCTATATTATAAGATGGCAGGCACACCATCATCACCAACTCGGTTTTTTCTCTACTCCTATAAAAGACTCAGTTGCTGATGATGGTGTGTCTGCCATCCGCCATTTCTAACCATTAGATCTGCATCTAACGGCTGTGATGTAAGTTGTGGCCTTTTGCAACAATTCCCACTTCTCTGCTCCAGTTTACACAAAACCCCTTAGTATCTTGAAACCAACCACATTCCTCACTTACCTCATCAAAACAGCCCAAAGAATATATTTTTAGTGAAACATAAGATATTTTTAGTGATATGTATATCAAAACTAAACTGTTTTCTTTCAAATTTGTGAATATGTATTATTCTACTTTGGATCCGTTGCAACGGACGGGCTCATTGCTATAAAGTTTTATCTCTTGCATCATCCACAACGAACACCTGGTGTACTGGTCCGGGCCAGATGCTCGCAACGCGATGACCTGCGAATTCTGTCCTAAACTTTAGTTTTTTATATATTTTTAATATATACTTCTTTCGCTACTGTACTGGAAGTGGAACCCACAGAGTACTTAGAATACAGGATTAACGATGGATTTGTTTCTTTTTAACTTTCTGTACGAATCTATAGCCAGCCTGCAAGTCATGTACACTGTACTGACAGTGGAACCCACAGAGTACTTAGAATACAAGATTAAGGATCTAATTAACTTTTTATAGAGGGAGAATCATACACGCAATTAACTCAAATGGATTGGACGTGACTCTATTATTCTCCAATGGCAACCGACAAAATTCCTCCCGCGGGCCGGAGTAGGTTTCTCGGTTTGCATGCGGGTTTAACGGAGCCGTTTGATGGAGGCGACGAGGCGTGTTCAGCTGGGCGTGCAGCGGGTGGCGCAGTACTATTCGATTGGACAGCTACTAGTATTATAAAAAAGAAAGAAGAGTAGTAGAGATAGAGACTGGGGAGGAGCACCATCTACTGCTTTGTGTGCTACCCCTGCGCTCCCTCCTGCGCTCCATTCGGCTGGCGCTGTTGAAATTTGGGGAGCGCACTCGCACGACTGCTGGCAGCGACGACTTCACCGATGTTGACTTCTTCCCCGACCTCGGCAACTTCTTCCTCAACGACATGGGCAACAACCTCAACGCCAACGGTGCTGTGATGCGGCTTGAAGCTACATCGGTATTTCCCCAAAGAGGAAGGGATTATGCAGCACAGCAGTGGTAGGTATTTCCCTTAGTGATGAGACCAAGGCTATCGAACCAGTAGGAGAACCAAGCAGCACAATGTAAATAGAACCTGCACACAAATAACAAATACTCGCAACCCGACATGTAAAATGGCTTGTCAATCCCTTTCGGGTAGCGGTGCCTAGAGATAGGCAAACGGACGTGAATAAATTGTAGTAGATTGATAGATCGAACGCCAAATAAAATAAATTGCAACAAGGTATTTTGTATTTTTGGTTTAATAGATCTGAAAATAAAAGCAAAGGGAAATAGATCGCAAAGGCAAATAATATGAGAAAGAGACCCGGGGGTCGTAGGTTTCACTAGTGGCTTCTCTCGAGAAAAATAGCAAACGGTGGGTAAACAAGTTACTGTTGGGCAATTGATAGAACTTCAAATAATCATGATGATATCCAGGCAATGATCATTACATAGGCATCACGTCCAAGATTAGTAGACCGACTCCTGCCTGCACCTACTACTATTACTCCACACATCGACCGCTATCCAGCATGCATCTAGTGTATTAAGTTCATGGAGAAACGGAGTAATGCAACAAGAACGATGACATGATATAGACAAGATCTATTTATGTAGAAATAGACACCATCGTTTTATCCTTAGTAGCAACAATACATACGTGTCGGTTCCCCTTCTTTCACTGGGATCAAGCACCGTAAGATCGAACCCACTACGAAGCACCTCTTCCCATTGCAAGATAAATAGATCAAGTTGGCCAAACAAAACCCAAATATCAAAGAAGAAATACGAGGCAATAAGAAATTATGCATATAAGAGATCAAAGAAGACTCAAATAACTTTTATGGATATAAAAAGATAGATCTGATCATAAACTCAAAGTTCATCTGATCCCAACAAACACACCGCAAAAAGAGTTACATCATATGGATCTCCAAGAGACCATTGTATTGAGAATCAAACGAGAGAGTGGAAGCCATCTAGCTACTAACTATGGACCCGAAGGTACAAAGAACTACTCACGCATCATCGGAGAGGCACCAATGGAAGTGGTGAGCCCCTCTAGATGGTGTCTAGATTGGATCTGGTGGTTCTGGACTCTGGGGCGGCTGGAATTATTTTTGTCGACTCCCCTAGGGTTTATGGAATATTGGGGTATTTATAGAGCAAAGAGTCGGTTCAGGGGGCACCCGAGGTGGGCACAACCCACCAGCACGCGTCGGGGCCTCCTGGCGCGCCCTGGTGGGTTGTGCTCCCCCCGGAGCACCCCCCAGGCGCTTTTTCGGCCCAATGGATGTCTTCGGGTCCAAAAGAAATCTCCAAAACGTTTCGTTGCATTTGGACTCTGTTTGGTATTGATTTCCTGCGATGTAAAAAACATGCAGAAAACAGCAACTGGCACTTGGCACTATGTCAATAGGTTAGTACGAAAAATGATATAAAATGACTATAAAATGATTATAAAACATCCAAGATTGATAATATAACAGCATGGAACAATAAAAAATTATAGATACGTTGGAGACGTATCAGCCTGCTCCCCTTGCACCGTACGTGTTTCTGTCCTTCCTGTTCGAAATCATGGTAGAATTCATGTTTCTAGTCTGTGTCCTAGATTCGATCTGTTCATCTACTATGCTAGTCCACATGATTAGTTTAATCTCTGTTATAGCCGTCATGATTTATTTTGTGCTTATTCAGATTAAATCTCGTAGTAACTTGCTCATATGTTCAACTAACGCAACATCCCCTATAGCCACTCCCGTTTCATGGACGGGCTGGTCGATGCCTCCAAGGAGCCCTTCGTCTACTGCTATGAGTGGCCGTCGCCGTTTTGGGGCTCGATGGCCAGCCTCGTGCATCACCTCACGCACGTGTCCGTCTATCACTACTAGCCCGCGGCGAAGAACATCAAGTACGAGACGTGCTACTCGTTTGTCGTGCCGGAGTCGCTGGAGGATCACCGCCGCCTACTAGTCTCGAAGGAGGACGACAGCGTCTTCCTCTTGATCATGGGCACCGGCGAGGTTTGCGCAGGCTGCCGCCCCATCTCTGTAGTGTGCGTCACGGGCGATGCCACTGACGCTGACAATGACACGAGGCTGTTGTACGGGTGCGTGCTCACTGTTACTGCCCTTCGGAGGTACGTGCGCGCCCACACCAACTCCATCACGCTGACTAGGACTGTGCCGAGCTGGGACCTTCCCGCCGATGTGGACATGGAAGACGCATGGTATGATCCCCCCCAAGATGGTGCATGGGGACTCCATGGATGTTGTCGGAGTAAATGGCCACGGGTAGCCTAACCGACTCCCCCTGGCTCCTCAAAAAATTATCAGGTCATTTAAGCCTTCAAGCATACGAAGCATAGGGCCGCCTTCCCCCGGCCGGCTATCCCCAGGGCCGACTCCCAGAAAGCGACCCAGTCCCGGAAACCTTCCCCAAGAAAGCTACGAGATGGCCGACTCCAGGAAGCCGGCTCCAAAAGGACCGACTCCCAGAAGCCGGCTATGAAGAACGCCGACTCCCAGAAGCCGGCCAAGACTGCACCCACCAAGACTGTGTCCACCTAACGGTGATAAGATGGGGCGTGGCCACAGTACAGCCCACTACCCCCGAATCCCGAAGCAGGCATGGCCACAGGACGCCGTACGGGTCGGCCATCTCCCGTCCGGCGCGGCACTGTAGCCATGTTGGCCTCAACATCGTCCACGACAGACGCCAGTACGGCCCGCGGGCGGCGGGCCCCTTCAGCCAGAGAGACGCTCGAAGGCGGCCCGGCCTCCCCTAGTCGGCCAGGGGCGTAGCTGGCCCCCAGGAGCCGGCTACCTCCCTCCCTTGAAACATGTGCCACATTAAGGAGACAAGACGAGGTAAGGCTACAGTGAGAGTCCGCAAGGGGGCTACGCTGTAGCCATGCTTACCTCGACAAAGCCCTCGTCATCAGGGGCGAGGCAACAGTAACTAGCCGTCGACAAGACCCCCAAGCGGTGGGGCCGGCCTGTCGACCAAGAGGCCGGCAGCCGGCGGGACCCACCAGTCGGCGGGCCCCAATGGCCGGCGGAGAAGCCGGCGAACGTAGACACTGACGGCTGGGACCCGCGCCCAGCCGGATTACTATTGTACCCCCGGGGGTAGGCCTATATAAACCCCCCGGGGCACCCATGCAAAGGGTTGGTCTCATAGAGTTACACACACCATATAGAGAGAAAGGGAGGGCTAGCCTTGCTCTTCTTCTCCCTCGAACCCGACAGCTCAAGGAGCACTTGTAGCTACTTGTTTTGGTCTAGTGATCATGCGGAGACCCCGTAGAGCAGGACTAGGGGTGTTATCTCCACGGAGAGCCCCGAACCTGGGTAAGATTCGCCGGCGTGCATGTCTTCGCCTCATCCCGTTTCCAGGCACCGGCGACGTCTTACTGGCTCCCACAATGATAAGCCACCCGTTGGCATATGTCGCACCTACCACCCGACATTTGGCGCCCACCGTGGGGCCAGGTGCACCGTCGTCCGGAGACCTGTTCTGGACGGGAACCCTTTTCCTCCCCCGCGAGCGCAGCCAGCCTGCTGCGCCCGATGGCGTTTGCCCCGACGCGCTGCAAGGCGTCGACGACGCCTGCGCAGCGAGCTGCCTCGCCGATCTGCTCGGCGAGACTCGCATCTCTGACGAGCCCGCGTCTGACGCAGGCACGGACTACCCCGAGAGCCACCTCGTCAGGCTCCTCGACCAACTACACGTCTCCAGCGAGCCTGCTGTAGACTGGGAGTCGGTCGGCTCCACCGACCCGATGCTTGTCGACTCCGACACGGTATCGCTTGACGCCTACCCCTCCGACGTGGTGGTCTTCGACGACCCTCTCCCTCGAGCTGACAACGGCAGCAGCGCTATCACCAAAGTGCTGGTCATCAGCCACGTCGCCAACTCGGGCGAGAATGCCCACGACGCCCTGCAAGCGGCGATGCATGACTTATCCGTCCCCATCCCGGCTGACGCCGACACCGAGACCCTGGAGGCACGCCGCCTCGCCCTCATCGCGGAAGGCCAGAAGATAGCCTCCATGAGATGCCTCACCGAGGCTCACCAGCGCGAAGTCGACCGCGCCGCCTTTGGCACGCCGTCTCATGGCGGGCCGAGCCGAGCCGGCCTCATCTAGAAGCTCGGCGCGGCCATCGCCAGCATGCTGGGGGCGGACCGCCCCGTCTACGCCTCCCTGTTCGAGAATCTGCGAGCCGCTCAGGCGGCCACTGAAGAGCTAAATGGGCTGGGAGCCGATGAGCTCCCCTACATGACAAGGCGAATCCAGCAGCTGATCGACGCGGCCGCAGAACGGCACGAAGCCGGCGCCCGCGCTGAGAGTCCTCCCCCGCGCCGAGAGCACGCCGCGACATCCCGGTCGCCGACTGCGAGTGGCGCCCGCGCGAGGAAAGACAAGGAGCCGGCTGCTAGCCGCAGTCGAAATCGGATCACCATCGAGCGCGACGCGGAAGGCCGCCCTCGAGCAGTGGAGCGCCAAGGAAATCCGCCTCCTCCCCCGCCTCGAGGGGAGAGATATCCCACCCCGCCGCCTGTCACGCATCCGAGTCTCGGTGGCCGACTAGGCCACCGCGAAGGAGTCGGCGAGAACGACGCCCGCCACCGGATTGACCGCCTGGCTCGATCCCTGGTGCTAGAAGAAGAAGACGATGTCGGTCCGCCATGCTTTGGCCCCCGCATCCGCGATGAGCCCTTCCCCAAAGGGTTCTCGCTCACCAGAGACACGCCCAAGTACAACGGCTCTGTGAAGCCGAAAGATTGGTTCATCGACTACTCTACTGCTGTCAGCATAGCCAACGGCAACAGGCGCGTGGCCGTGAAGTACGTCCCCCTCATGCTGCAAAGCACGGCGCGCACCTGGCTCAACAGCCTCAAGCCCTACAGCATCAACAGCTGGCTGGACTTCACGGAAGTCTTTGTCCGCAACTTCACCAGCACGTACAAGCGGCCTCCCAAGCCTCGCCAACTCTCCCAATGCGTCCAAGGGCCCAACGAGTGGACCCGCGACTACCTCACGCGGTGGGCCGAGCTCCGCAACTCCTGCGAGGGGGTGCACGAGGTTCAGGCCATTGAGTACTTCACCGCCGGGTGCCGAGAGGGCACCCTCCTCAAGCACCGACTCCTCTGCGACGAGCCGGCTACCCTCGACGAACTGCTGATCATCGCGGACAAGTACGCCACGGCCGACTCCTCGATGAAGACCGAGCTCCGAGTGGACGCCTCTGGGAAGGTGATCGCTCCGGCTCCCAAGACGCCGGCTGGCGACTCCAATCGGCGCCCCTACCAGAACAATCACAAGCGCAAGGCCCCTATGCCGCCTTCTACCAGTCGGCAAGTGGCCACAGTTGAAGATGAGCAGCCCGAAGAACGGCCCGCTCCCAAGAAGAAGGGCGGCAGGCCGGTTTGGCAGCCGGCTTTCTCCTACGAGCAGACTCTCGATGCCCCCTGCAAGTTCCATAGCGGCGCGAAGCCGTCCAACCACACGACCCGAAAGTGCCACTAGCTCACACGAATCTCCAAGGGCGAGGGGCTGGCGCCTCCCGGCCCGCCGCCTCCAGCCCCCCAGCAGCCGGTAGCTCGACCAGCAGTCGGAGCCATTCAAATGAGTTCCCTGAAGAGCACACCGCATACGTCGTCTTCACAAGCCAAGTTGAAGACAAGCGCAGTCGGCGCCGACAGCGCCAAGAGGTCAACACAGTCGCCTCCAGCAACCCCGAGTTCATGCACTAATCCGAGAAGCCTATCAACTGGAGCCAAGCCGACCACGCAGAGGTGATGCCGTCCCCTGGCTCCTACGCATTAGTATTGGACGTCACCCTCGCAACGGAGAGGCGAGCCGCCCGATTATCCCGCGTTCTGATTGATGGCGGAAGCAGTATCAACATACTGTACCGCAATACCATGGAGAAGCTGAACATCAAGGCGAAGCAGCTCATGCCAAGCCGGACCGTGTTCCATGGCATCGTACCCGGCTTGCCCTGTTCCCCGATCGGCAAGATCAAGATGGATGTTCTCTTCGGAGACAAGGATCATTTTCGCCGAGAAGCGATCTGGTTCGAGGTAGTGGATCTGGAGAGCCCTTACCATGCCTTGCTTGGCCGACCTGCTCTGGCCAAGTTCATGGCTGTGCCCCACTATGCCTACCTGAAGATGAAGATGCCGAGCTCGAAGGGGATCATCACTGTAGCCGGCGACTACAAGAAGTCCATCGAGTGCGCTACAGCCAGCAGTCGGCTGGCCGAGTCCCTCGTAGTGGCAGAAGAGAAGAAGATACTGGAACGGGTTGTGGCCATGGCTGGCAAGCAGCCGGCCTTGTCCCCCAACCCCAAGGATTATTATGCGCAAGGCTCCTTCCAGCCGGCCAAGGAGACGAAGAAGATACCTCTGGACCCGGAGAACCCGGAAAGGTTTGCTGTCATTGGGGCAAACCTGGACAGTAAATAGGAAGGCAAGCTCGTCGACTTCCTCCGTGAGAATCGAGACATCTTTGCATGGTCCCCAAAGGACATGCCGGGTGTTCCGAAGGATTTCGCCGAGCACAAATTACACGTCCGAGCCGACGCGAAGCCGATCAAGCAGCCCCTCCACCGACTGTCAGAAGAAAAGCGAAGAATCGTAGGAGAAGAGATAGCCCGGCTCCTCGCTGCCGGCTTTATTATGGAAGTATTTTTCCCAGAGTGGCTTGCCAACCCAGTCTTGGTGTTGAAGAAGAACAACAAGTGGCGTATGTGTATAGACTACACCAGCCTAAACAAGGCCTGCCCCAAAGATCCGTTTGCTTTGCCACGGATTGACCAAGTGATAGAATCCACGGCCGGATGCGAGCTGTTGAGTTTTTTGGATGCCTACTCAGGGTACCATCAGATCAAGTTGGACCCAGCAGACCGCTTGAAGACTGCCTTCATCACACCATTCGGAGCTTTCTGTTACCTCACTATGACATTCGGCTTAAGGAATGCCAGTGCCACTTTTCAGCGTTGCATGCAGAAATGCCTCCTCAAGCAACTCGGCAGAAATGCCCACGTCTACGTAGACGATATTGTGGTGAAGACAGA
Source organism: Aegilops tauschii subsp. strangulata (assembly GCF_002575655.3). Taxonomy (NCBI): domain Eukaryota; kingdom Viridiplantae; phylum Streptophyta; class Magnoliopsida; order Poales; family Poaceae; genus Aegilops; species Aegilops tauschii. The sequence continues at coordinate 93,242,240 of NC_053039.3, forward strand.
GAAGCGCGGCACCCTGCTGGAGGACCTCAAAGAAACATTTCCCAACTTGCGCCGATTCCAGATCAAGCTCTACCCCGAGAAATGTGTGTTCGGAGTACCAGCTGGCCAGCTGCTAGGCTTTCTGGTCTCCGAACGCGGCATTGAGTGCAACCCTGTGAAGATCAAGGCCATTGAGAAGATGGAGATTCCCACCAAGTTGCGGGATGTGCAGAAGTTCACTGGGTGCCTGGCCTCCTTAAACCGCTTCATCAGCCGGCTAGGAGAGAAGGCTCTTCCCCTGTACCGACTCATGAAGAAATCCACTCATTTCAAGTGGAATGACCAAGCCGACCAAGCCTTCCATGAGTTGAAGAAGATGTTGACTACTCCACCTGTCCTGGCGGCGCCGACTGAGAAGGAGCCCATGCTCCTCTACATTGCCGCGACTAGCCGAGTGGTCAGTACAGTTGTCGTGGTCCAGCGCCCGGAAGAAGGCCGAGCCCAGCTAGTCCAGAGGCCGGTGTATTATCTAAGCGAAGTACTATCCAGCTCAAAGCAAAACTACCCGCATTACCAGAAGATGTGCTATGGGGTGTACTTCGCCGCCAAGAAGCTGAAGCCCTACTTCCAAGAGCATCCCATCACGGTCGTGTGCACCGCCCCGCTCGCCGAGATCATAGGCAGCCAGGATGGGCCATTGCGCTGGCACCTTACACCATCTTTTACCAGCCCCGCACCGCCATCAAGTCCCAAGCATTGGCCGACTTCCTCGTCGACTGGGCTGAGACCCAGTACCTACCGCCGGCTCCCGACTCTACCCATTGGCGGATGCACTTCGACGGGTCCAAGATGCGCACCGGCTTGGGAGCCGGCATCGTCCTCACCTCTCCCAAAGGCGACAAACTCAGATACACGCTGCAAATCCACTTTGCCGCCTCCAACAACGTGGCCGAGTACGAGGCGCTCATACACGGGCTCCGGCTAGCCAAAGAACTCGGCATACGCCGGATCCTGTGTTATGGCGACTCAGACTTGGTGGTCCAGCAGTCATCTGGCGACTGGGACGCCAAGGATGCGAACATGGCAAGCTATCGGTTCCTCGTCCAGCAGATCAGTGGGTACTTCGAAGGGTGCGAGTTCCTTCACGTAGTACGGGCCGACAACGACCAAGCAGATGCCCTGGCGCGGATCGGCTCCACCCGACAGGATGTACCGTCCGGTGTCTCTCTCCAGCGCCTCCTCAAGCCGTCCATCAAGCCATCTCCAGAGTCGGATTCTATCTTCGTACCGCCTGCCCCCGATGCAGCCGGATCCGACTGGAGGAACCCAGCAGGCGGCACGGGGACTTCGACAACCGGCCCGGGGACTGTCGTAGTCACACCCGGCTCGGGAACTTCAGAACCCGACTTGGGGACTGCAGCAGTCGGCCCGGGGACTGCAGCAACACAAGAAGTGGTGGCCGACTCCAACCCTCCACCACCCAACCCACCCACCCGAGTCACGTTGGCCGTATTGATAGTAGAGGAAGTCTCAGCTCCATCATGGGCCCGGCCCATCCTCAACTTTCTAGTCAACAGAGAGCTGGCAGCTGATGAGATCTCAGCAAGACTAGTGCAACGTCGAGCCGGAGCATATGCAATAATAAACAGAGAGCTTGTCAAGCGTAGCGGCACTGGAGTCTTCCAGCGCTGCGTCGAGCCAGAGAAAGGAGTGGCAATCCTCAAGGATATCCATCAAGCCGAATGCGGCCACCACGCAGCCTCAAGATCACTTGTGGCCAAAGCTTTCCGCCATGGTTTCTTTTGGCCGACTGCTTTGGAAGATGCCAAAGAGATAGTCAAGAGCTGCAAAGGATGCCAAGTCTTCAGTTCCAAGAAACACCTGCCGGCTTATGCACTCAAGACCATCCCCCTCACCTGGCCCTTTGCCGTCTGGGGGCTGGACATGGTGGGCCCATTCAAGACAGCCCGCGGCGGCTTGACACATCTGCTTGTCGCCGTGGACAAATTCACCAAGTGGATCGAAGCAAAGCCGATCAAGAAGCTGAACGGGCCGACTGCCGTGACATTCATCACCGACATCACTACTCGGTACGGCGTGCCGCACAGCATCATCACCGACAACGGCACAAACATTGCCAAAGGAGCACTGGCACGTTTCTGAGTGACGCAGGCTATCCGACTGGACTTAGCGTCCGTTGCCCACCCGCAGTCAAACGGCCAGGTCGAGCGAGCAAATGGACTCATCCTCTCCGGCATCAAGCCCCGACTGGTCGTACCACTGGAGCGATCAGCCGGCTGCTGGCTCGATGAGCTCCCGGCTGTCCTCTGGAGTCTGTGTACTACCCCTAACAAGTCAACCGGTTTCACTCCGTTCTTCCTTGTATATGGTGCCGAGGCTGTCATCCCAACCGACATCGAGTTCTACTCGCCTCGGGTCACCATGTACACGGAGGCGGAGGCCAAGGAAGCGCGAGAAGACGGCGTCGACCTGCTGGAAGAAGGCCGACTGTTAGCACTCAGCCGGTCCGCCATCTACTAGCAGGGGTTGCGCCTTTACCACAACCGCAAGGTCAAGCCAAGATCTTTCCAGGAGGGCGACCTTGTCCTTCGGCTGATCCAGCGAACAGTCGGCCAGCACAAGCTCTCGGCCCCTTGGGAAGGCCCTTTCGTCATCAGCAAGGCACTAGGCAACGACTCCTACTACCTGATCGACGCGCAAAAGCCAAGAGCACACAAGAGGGATGATTCTGGCAAGGAGTCGGAGCGACCATGGAACGCGAACCTCCTGAGAAGATTTTACAATTAAAAGCAGTATGTATCATGCTACCCTTTTGTATTAAGTACGAAACAACAGGCCCCGCGAGGAGCACTCGGGGACTGCCTTCCTTTATCTATGAATGACGAGTGTCATATTCATAAATGTATTATTACATTTGATTTTCTGTCTGGCACCGGGTTCGACTAGTCGGCCTGGGGACTGGCCGCCTTAAGTTATATTAAAGTTCTACCTGAAGTCAGACAAGTAGTGTGCCGGCTCCCGAGTCCTCTCTTGTTGAAAGTCGCAGCTCGAAGAACCGACTGTCCGACTAGCAAGAGCCAAAGGCAGAAAGGATGCCCACACGAAAAACGGCTAAGGACTAACGAACTTGTATAACGAAAAGACGGCCTCCAACCATGCTTGCCGGCTGTCAAAACAGCCGGCTGGCCGGCCTCCCAAACACTTTGCTACAATCCAACAAAGCTAAAGTACTTGCCCTCCCAACTGGCCAAACACTTCTCCAGCCACAGATTGCAGAGCAACTGTCCGACTGGGGAGGCGGCAACCAAGGGAGGGCGGTAAAGGAAACAACAGAAGGATGAAAAGCAAAGAACAAGGGAAAGCCAAACGCATGCATAATCATATTTACATATAAGGCCCCCAACAGGCCGCCAATCAACATAGTTCGAATACACCCCCAGTGGGTGGAATTGTGCAAGCCTAACAAAATAATGTTCCAAGAGTGGCAAGACAGGAAAATAAAGGCGGCATACTAGACTAAGGGCGTGGTGTGGGAGCCAGGTTGGTCAGTGGAGACGGCGCCACCGGCTGGAGGTGTGGCCGGCTGGCGGGTCTCGGCTTGATCATCGCCGGCTGCATGCGGTGCACCCGCGCGTGCCTTGTTGCTGGAGGCACGGTCAAGCTGAGGCTGACCGGCCGCTCCACCATCTGGCCCGGCGTCTTCACCCTCCTCCTCCTCCTCCTCTTCGCCCAAGTCGCTGGAGTCGATCTCCTCCGCCGAGTCTTCGCCGTCTGCCGGGTTCAGCCCGAACCACTCCTCCGGCTGGGCAACACAGTTGTCGTCCACCTCAGGAGCGAAGGCGCTAGTGTCGGTGTAGTCGGCGATCGCCGAAGCCCGCCGGATGATAGCCGGCCGCGCCGGCTCCAGCTCCGTGTCGGCCTGCTACCGCCAGGTGGCCAGCTGGTCCAGACTCAGCCCGGGATACCAGGCTTTGATGAAGTCCAGCGCTCGCCTGGCGCCGGACCGAGCCGCCGAAGCCTTCCAGGCCTCGAAGCGGCCGACCGCCACCTCCAGCCAGTCGGCAGTCCGACTGGAGGTGCGGGGAATCACTTCACCAGGCCAGAGAGCGGCCAGCACCTGCGCCCCGACACTTTGAAGCCGGCGGAGCAAGCGATGAGCCGACTGGAGGCGGGCCTGGATCGCCAAGAGCTGCTCCTCCAGCGACCAGCGAGTGTTTGGCGCGATCTCGGCGCCAGCCTACCTCTGTGCCTAGCGGCGGGCCTCGATGATCTGGTTGGCGGCGGTAGAGTAGCCAGGGAAGTACTCTGCGCAAGAAAGAAAGAGAAAGAAGAGAAAAACACCAAGTCAGAAAATGAGCCAAAACGGCAAGCGGCAAGCAAGGACGAAAAAGAAGGCGGCTTACCGTCAACCAAATCTTCGATCTGGCCATAGCCGTCGATCAGCGTCTGCTTCGCTTCGGCCCAGCTAGCCGCCTCTGTCTCATACTCGGCCTGGAGGGCGGCCTCGCTATCCTGCACCGCCTTCAGGGCCGCCTTGTGGCTCTCCTCCTGGTCGGCCAACCTCTTGGCCAGGCGGTCACGCTCCTGCGCCAAGGCGGCAAACTCGGCCTCCTTAGCACGGAGGGCGGCCTGAGACCCTCCCAGCTGCTCCCTTAGACTGGCGTTGGCCGCTGCAGGGATGGCAGAGAAAAAAGAAGCAATAAGAAGAAGTCGTCAAGGAAGATCCGACCCGACTGCTCAGCAGTCGGCCTGAATCTCGGGGACTACACCCAGTGGGTGCGCTGACGCGCCCCCACGTGAGATAAAAGACGAAGCACTTACCCCGGCTCTCAGATTGGTCAGCAGTCTTCTGGGTCAGCTCCCGAGCCTTAGAGTTGAAGGCAGCCGCGCGGAGGTTGTGGTAGTCCTGCAAGACAGGCAGAAGAGCGAATGAGAACAAGAATAGCAAAACAAGGTCCACTAGGAAGTTCCAAGCCGCCTGCTCAGCAGCTGACTCGGAACTCGGGGACTACACCCAGTGGGTGCGCTGACGCGCCCCCATGGAAGAAACCAAGATCAAAAAAGCAAAGACAAGAAGACTAACCCGGATGGCCGCCCGCGTCGCTAGAAACTCGTCGTTGTACTTCCTCAGCGCCGTAGCCTGGGCTTGAAGCCAGGTCCGGACGTCCTGCGCGGCCATGTTCATCACGGCCGTCCCTCCGCCTGATGTCCATCCCGAGCTGGCGCTGGCCGCCTCCATGTCCTGGACCGACGAGCTGGAGCCTGCGGCCGGCTGCGGCTCTGACGCAGCCTTCTGCGGCTCTGATGCGGCCTTCCCCGCGCGCTGGCGCGACGGCGTCCGGACCACCAGATCAGGCCTCGTGGCTGGCTCGCCCCCGGCCGATTGCACAGGCTGCAGGTTAGGCCGGCCGCCTTGAGTCGCCCCAGTCGGCGGAGCCGGTGCCGCCTCCCTCTTCAGGACGACGACGTCGTCCTCCCTCTCCAGCCCCGGCTGGTCACCGCCGGCTTCTTCTGGCGAGGGCTCTAGGGCCCCAGGCGCCGCGACGCGCAGTGGGGTGACCAGCAAGGCCCCCTCCGCCATCGCCGCAGCCGCAGCCTCCGCTTGGGCCTTGGCCGCCGCGTCGGCGCGCGCCTTCGCCGCCTCCTCCTCCTGCGCCGCCTTGGCGGCGGCCGCCCTCATTGCCTCCGCCTCCCACGCCTCCCGTGCGTTCCGCTCCGTCGCCGCCTGAAGATCGGCACGGGGGTCCACGCGGCGAGTGGTGCTCCCGGATCCTCCCGGCGACCCAACGACGGAGGCGGCAGCAACCCGCTCGAGCGACAATGGAGCCCTGGTTTTTTGAGAAAGGACAAGGATTCAGGAACTACCAGAGAAATGAAGAAATAATACATGAAGGAGTATATACTTATGCCGACACCGTCTGCGGCTGCTTCACCACCTTGCGGAAGCGGGCCGCCTTCGCGGCCGCCTCTTCCCGCCTGGTCGCCGCTGCCCCACCTCTGGGCTTCTTCGGCCGCCTGCCGAATAAGCCCGGCGCAGCACGACGCTTTTGCCCGCCGCCCCGAGTAGGCGGCGCGGCGGAGGAACCTGCACCGTGGCCAGGCGCCGGCTGGCGGCATGGGACGACTTCCGCCTCGTCGTCGTCTGGCCAGTCGTCGAAGCTGACTCCAAGCCCGGAGCCGCCTGCCTCGCCGCCGGCTTGGCCACCGCCCGCTTCGGTGTTGTCATCCATGGCGGCCGCCCCCAAGTCGGGGTCCTCCAGATCGTGCTCCGTCCGGTCGGGGACGAATCGGCGCTCCGCGTCCGATCCGCCTGCAGGCCGAAGAGGAGGGCTCTGTCGAGACAAGCCGACTAGTCAGAGTCGGCCAAAAGGAACTCGGCGGCAAAACCGAGAGTAGAAAGGGAAAAAGAGAACATACCGTGGGTGGCGGGTGAGCTCGGCAATATGGCTCCTTGCCAAACTGCCACTCCGCGGAGAGCTTGCAGTTCGCGAGGTAGTTCACCATCTGGGCCACTTCGTCGTGCGGCATGTCTTTGGTGCACATCCGACTCGGATCGAGCTGGCCGCTCATCTGACAGATCAGATGAGGGCGGCTCTGGAGCGGAAGCACCCGGCGCGTGACGAAGGCGGCCAGCAGGTCGGGCCCAGATAGGCCCTCCGACTGGATCATCACCCGCAGTCGGGCGACAGCCACGGCTCCAGCCGGCGTCAGCGTCACGGCCCGATAGGACCACTGGGGCCGCCTACCCGCCGGCGGGCCGGCTTCGTAAGCCGGCAAATTGACGTAGTCGCCTTGCGGGGCGACGTTCTTCACATAGAAATATGACTTCTGCCAGAGCTTCACCGACTGGATCAGCGTGATGACGGGGAAGGGGTTGTCGGCTGTCACCCTCCGCATCGCAATGAAGGCGCCGCTCTGAGCCGGCACGCCCTGCATACGTGTACCCAGCTTGGACTAGAAGAACTCCCACCAGATCTCGAGGGTGGGGAGGACGCCGAGGTAGCCTTCGCACAAGGTGACGAAGGCGGACAGCAGCACCACCGTGTTCGGGGTGAGGTGGTGCGGCTGGAGTTGGTAGAATTCAAGAAAGGAGCGGAAGAAGGCGCTCGCGGGCAAGCCGATGCCGCGCAAGAAATGCGAGCGGAAGACCACCCGCTCGCCCTCCTCCGGCTCCGGCGTGATCTCCTTCGCGGGTGCGAGACAGACCCGCACCTTGTCCGCGCCGGGCAGCCGCCGCGTCTTGCGGAGGAACTCGACGTGGTCCTCATGGACGTTGGAGCCGTCCCAATCCCCGCCGTACTGCATCGCGGTGTGAGACCGGCGAGAATGAGTGCGGCGGCGGAGAAAGGAGTGGTGGAACGGTACGGCGGCGAGATGCTGCAGTGAGGGAGAGTAGAAGGAAGAAGATGGCGGAGAGGAGAGGGGCGTGCGAGCGCCTGCCGCTTCCCCCCTCCCCCTACTTATAGCTTCGCGCGGCGAAGCCGAGGAGGCGAGGCATGGGGTGGGACGTGGGATTAACTGCACCCACTCCCCCCATGCCCCGCGATTACTGCACCCTAAAGACGTGCCGAAACCGTCGCAGGAAGACGAGCGGGTGGCTTTGGGTCGCAGAGAATCCGCGCCTGGGCCCGGGCGTAGGAGTGGTGGGCCCCTGACCTGCGGCGACGTCTTGTCGCGCGCATGGGCTGGCAGGCTTTTTAGCCAAGGGATGCCACGTGGTTCGCAGGCGGCGAGTGGCCGGCCCGCAGCCCGGCGCGCGAGCCAGCAGACTCCCGCCCTCCGACTTCAAAAAATTTCGCCAAGACGGCGCGCCCAACCGAAGTCGGCTCCCAGCTGCCGGCTCGTCAAGATAGGAAGCTGACCGAGCTTCTCGACTTCCACCCAACCTCGAAGCCCAATCAGCTTCAGGGACTACTGTCGGAGTAAATGGCCACGGGTAGCCTAACCGACTCCCCCTGGCTCCTCAAAAAATTATCAGGTCATTTAAGCCTTCAAGCATACGAAGCATAGGGCCGCCTTCCCCCGGCCGGCTATCCCCAGGGCCGACTCCCAGAAGGCGACCCAGTCCCAGAAACCTTCCCCAAGAAAGCTACGAGATGGCCGACTCCAGGAAGCCGGCTCCAAAAGGACCGACTCCCAGAAGCCGGCCATGAAGAACGGCGACTCCCAGAAGCCGGCCAAGACTGCACCCACCAAGACTGTGTCCACCTAACGGTGATAAGACGGGGCGTGGCCACAGTACAGCCCACTACCCCCGAATCCTGAAGCAGGCATGGCCACAGGACGCCGTACGGGTCGGCCATCTCCCGTCTGGCGCGGCACTGTAGCCATGTTGGCCTGAACGTCGTCCACGACAGACGCCAGTACGGTCCGCGGGCGGCGGGCCCCTTTAGCCAGAGAGACGCTCGAAGGCGGCCCGGCCTCCCCTAGTCGGCCAGGGGCGTAGCCGGCCCCCAGGAGCCGGCTACCTCCCTCCCTCGAAACATGTGCCACATTAAGGAGACAAGACGAGGTAAGGCTACAGTGAGAGTCCGCAAGGGGGCTACGCTGTAGCCATGCTTACCTCGACAAAGCCCTCGTCATCAGGGGCGAGGCAACAGTAACTAGCCGCCGACAAGACCCCCAAGCGGTGGGGCCGGCCTGTCGACCAAGAGGCCGGCAGCCGGCGGGACCCACCATTTGGCGGGCCCCAATAGCCGGCGGAGAAGCCGGCAAACATAGACACTTACGGATGGGACCCGCGCCCAGCCGGATTACTATTGTACCCCCGGGGGGTAGGCCTATATAAACCCCCCGGGGCACCCATGCAAAGGGTTGGTCTCATAGAGTTACACACACCATATAGAGAGAAAGGGAGGGCTAGCCTTGCTCTTCTTCTCCCTCGAACCCGACAGCTCAAGGAGCACTTGTAGCTACTTGTTTTGGTCTAGTGATCATGCGGAGACCCCGCAGAGCAGGACTAGGGGTGTTATCTCCACGGAGAGCCCCGAACCTGGGTAAGATTCGCCGGCGTGCATGTCTTCGCCTCATCCCGTTTCCAGGCACCGGCGACGTCCTACTGGCTCCCACAATGATAAGCCACCCGTTGGCATATGTCGCACCTACCACCCGACAGATGTTCACCTGGACATATGCACTACCAAGTTAAATGTTGATCATTAGTCTTCGCTCAATGTAATCCGCTGTCTAAGCATGTGGAGACTTCTTATTTATATAGTATAGAACCTTCAATTCATGATCTTGCTCTATTAGAGTATCGCGCTTGAATAAAATTGTATCCATTTATGGTTTAGTCTAGAATCTTCCATGTATGCTTTTGCTCCATTAGAGTTCTCGCTTGCCATTTATGAGATTAACTGAGAATTTTTACTACAGTACTGGTGAAAGACTTATGATGAACCATTTCTTATATCTCCTCTGCCCCCTTCCAAGTCATCCTGATTTAATCCCTCCGTCTAGGTGTATAAGAGCATGGTTAATACTTAATAGTATAGCCAACTGTTGACTATAAGAAAGTGCCATGTCATCTGTAGCCAACATGTATAACAATCGATACTCAAAAACTAATTCTTAAAGATCATTTATTGCAAAGCACAATAAGTGTTATTTCTTCACAAGTTTTGGATGCAGGTTGAACAGTTGAACGCTTTTGTTTGCAACAGATAGTTTTTTATCTATTTCACCCAGATGTTTGTGAGCTCCAGAGAAGAAATAATATCCAAAGAAACCTATGGATACCTGTTACACATGAGATGACCCCCACATCCTTTGTGAAAATAAACAATTCCCCGCTCAATGCATTTCACTGTTTCGTGCAACGCACGGGAACCTTACTATAGATTAGTACGACCATAAATTTAACTAACATTATATATAGTACGATAAATGCTCATGCATGTCACCTTAAATTATATCATTGAAAACTATGTTCAAATACGAATCCAACGATATAGTTTTTGTTGACATGCACTGACTTTTTGTCAGTTAAATCTCCAGTCAAATTCAATGGGGGACTAATAAACCACGACCGATGTAGTACTAGTGCAGAGGGCGGCGCTGCATGGGAGTCTCACCCCGCTCGTGGCGCGGCAGTAAAGTTGTCATATCACAAAAGCCCACCACTCCCAGTAATAAGTGGCCTTGTAAAATAAATAGACAAGCAACCATCACATCCCTCCGTATTTTTTGCATTTCATCTCTCCGCATTTACTTTCTTTGGTTCATCTTGCACACTCGATCCCTAGCTACTACTCCTTGTATCCCTAGCTACTACTCCTAGTATCCCTAGCTACAACTCCTAGTATCCCTAGCTACTAATCCTAGGCCTAGTTCTTTTGGCGGCTTAAAAAATAAGCCGTCTCTTCCCCAGCTTTTCCCATAAGACAAGTCACATTGGAGAGTAACATAAGGCACCTCACTAATTTTTGGGCTTCTAAACTACTAGTACCTCCGTCCTGGTTTATTCGTCACCATTGTAATTTGTGCTAAATTTTGACCAAAGATTTAACTGATAAAATGTTAGTGCATGTGACATGCACAAACATTTCATTAGTTAAATTTATGGTCAAAATTTGACACAGATTACAATGGGGACCAATAAACCAGGACGGAGGTAGTAGTTAAGGGATTACTAATATAGAAGCTTAAAAGAACTGGCCCCTGGTACTCCTAGTAGTAGTACTCAAGTTGGAATTCCAATTGCACGTCACAACTTGTTAGGCAAAAAATTTGATAAAGGGTGTAGGAAGCGGTTTGGGAATTTGCATGCCTTCCCAACCAGTGAAATACTCCGTACAAAGTACGATAGAAAATAAGCATAGAGAAGGAAGCTAAAAGTAAACAATCAAACGAGCATTTTTGCATTTGTTTTGCATTGAATCATTTCACAAACATGACTAGTGCTATTTTTCTACTTTTATAAAAACCGCATCGTAATGTTAAAACGTGCATTTGCACGCACATAAGTAATAGTAGTAGCACAGTCTGCAAGCATATATAGAGAGAGACGTGTAGTGCGATAGTATATAGTAAAGTTTGTGCTACATGCACGTACTTACAAAATGCATAATTTCCAAACTTTTCCTTTTACATACTTAATTAAGGACGCTAATAATTCCCGAATGTTCGGGATTTATCATTTCCGTCCCAAAACTAATGAGATCGCCTTACGAAACTAAATTATATTCCTAATAAAAGCCACGACGCTCGCAGGAGCGCTTGGGGCGCGCCACGATGGCCCTGGTGCACGGTCGTTTCCCATCGCGCCGACACAACGCCCCTTCCTCAGCCTCGTAACTCGCGAGGTGCTGATTGGTGGCTTACCGGCGGGCGAGCGCGATCTCACCTGTGTGGTGATCCGGCGCCAACATGTACTCCTCCTCGCTGGAAGCGTGCACCCGGTCCATGTACCGCCAAGTGTAGATGAGGCACTTGGGCCCGACTGCACTCAGGGCTTTGCCACGGGCGTCCTCCGCCACCCTCACGGCCCTCGCACGAGCCTTCTGCCAAAAAATCAATTGCCTGACTCTCTCGGACGCAACATAGGCCTGCCAGGCAGCTTGCCCCGCGGCACACTTCTCTTCCTCGGCCTTCTTCTCCGCCTCTATTTTGGCACGCGCTGCCGGAGGCAAAGCCTCCCTCAAGGCGACATCCATTTCTTTCCAAAGCTCCTCAAGGGTGGGGGGCTCAGAGGGCGGCGTGGCGTTCTTCTTGTAGCGGGGAGCCGACGCGTCCTCCAACACACGTGCTGGTGAGATTGGGAACGCCGACGCGTCCACCTCGACGCATCACGACGAGGAGCCGAACGCCGACACGTCCTCCTCGACTAGTGGCGGCGAGGAACGGAACGACGACATGTGACCGTCCACGCGGTGCAGCGAGGGGCGCCTAGGGCTTGGGAGGGGCGACGCCATGGTGGTCGACATGAGAGGGAGGGGGAGGAGATAGCGATGAACGTGAGCATTCTTCCAAATGCCGTGGGAGGCACAGTATTTATAGCGAGCAATGGCACACCTACGTAAGATATGGAATGAGCTTCACTGACTTAACTGCAGGTGCAGTTGTGTCACTGACATGTGGGCCAGATGCCTGTTGGGCCCACATGTCAGTGACCCAATGCACCTGTAGTTAAGTAACTGAAGCAGCGTCCCGTAAGATATGTTGTGTGATTAGCGTAACAGCTATGTGGGCATATTTGTTGGAGTAAATTACGAGGGAGGGAAGGGGTGGAAATATTGCTGGTCACAACGGATTGGACGAGCGCGGGGGGAGGAGAGTCATGCATGCATATTTTTTCCACACGGGGTGGAGTGTGGGACTGCCGGTGGGAGAAGGAGAGTCAAGCAGGCGTTCAAATTGCAAGGTGCACTAAATTATTGCATGCGCTGATTAAGGCTAGCCATAGTGGTGGTAATGTGGTATCTTACTAGCTGATATCATGCACACGGGAATAGCAAACATGCTGATGTGGCAAAGAATTATAGAAGAGAGGGGGGTTAGAGTAACATAGGTAGATACCGTATCATGTTAAATACTATGCTATTTTGTGCCATACATGGCACTATAAAGGTAGGTCCATATTATACACTAGTATCATGCACATGATACTAGTATATGATACTTTCTACTATGAGTAGCCTAAAGAGAATATTGACTAATCTCTACTCTCTATCTCGACTCTTATCTCTATTTTCTACTCTATACTCCTATAAAAATCTCAGTTGGTGGTGATGGTGTGTCTGCCTCTGGACAACGTGAGTCGTTCGATCTAATTGGAACCAACGGCTGAGATGTGTGTGCATAGATACATGGCCTTGCCACCGGATGTAGCAGATATTTACCCACCTCTGCCACTGTATAAAATACGGAACTACTCATTCCAGCCTCATTTCCTTTCTGGTTCATCTCCTTGCATTCTTGCCAGCGGCGGCGAAGGTTCCTGAAGATGGAGTCCAGACTCTAGAAACCACTACAAAAACTATTCCACCGCCTCTATCTTGGTAAGAGTAGGTGAAATTTTTGAATCGAGCCCTTTAAACTAGAAGGGAGGTAGTAGTACTCTAATAGCTAACCTTGTTGTGATGACTAGATAGGACATGGCACACACATGGACACAGGAACTAGTCTGCATTGTGCATATAAGTTTTGTCTGAAGTCAATGTACCTCTACTTTGACCAAACTTATAGAAAAATGTATCAACATTCACAATGTCAAATCAATATTTTTATACTCATTATAAAGCGTAGTTTCATAAAATATATATTTGGTATTGTAGATATTGATATTTTTAGTATAAATTTGGTCAAAAACTTTGCAAACTTTGACTTGACTCAAATCTTACTAAAAAGGACCAGATGGAGTTTCATGCATGCGGAGTAGGCAAAAAAATTGCTCATTTGTAGCCGGTCGAAGTCTCAAAGGGCACCACCGCGCGAGGGAGGCGCAGGTCGTGGGAGGCGCGACGGTTGACGAAATTAAGTGAAGTTACATCCACGCGCCGGCATGGCGTGCGAACACACAGAAGCTATACTGTCAGGCCTACGATATGGGTCTAGTAGACATGACATCTAGTGGGTCCCGCATAGTACTCGAGAACTCTTTAGGGGCATGCAGCCGTTTATCCACCAGGCAAGCCAACAACCCCACACCGTTCGCACGCCTTACTCGTCCCCGTCTTCTACCTTACAACAGTTCACTCCCAGTCGTCCCGTCCTTTCACATTACAGCAGTTCAACTTCTCCTATCCCGCCTCCAAAATCCATGGCCTCCCAAATCTCCATGATCGCCGCCGAGTACCAGGTTAGAGCCATCACCGGTGATGAGTCCATCGTCATCTACACCCATAGATCCGTGACAGTGAAAGCATGCCTTGCTCGCTTCCTACGCATGTTCAACAATTCAAAGGATGAGTGGGTCGCTGGGCTAGATGTTGAGTACACCACAGTCCTAGAAAGCGAGAAGATTCTAAAGGAGGCAGAGAAGAAGAAGCCCGCCATGATCCAGGTTTGCGTACATAACGTGTGCTTGGTCTACCACATATGCCATGCCGACGTTGAGTGCTAGGATTTTAAGAACTTCCTCAAGGACGAAAGAGTGAAATTCGTTACTATAGGCTTTAGGAACGACATGATTGTCCTGGGTCGGATAGGCCTCGTTGTAGGATAGCCCTTCGATCTCCAGATGGCAAGCCTGGTGCCCTCCTCTCAGCCTTCAATGCTGACCTTGGCATCAGCCATGATTGATCCTTCATACGCTTAACTGAAGAAACCTCACCACAATTATCATCATGCATGGGAGTCGAAGAGAATAGATGAAGATCACATCCTGTACGTAGCAATGGATGCCTACCTTTGTTTAAATATTTACAAGGGTTGGATGAAGAAGCAGAGCCCAGTGTCTGGTTCAAGCAAAGAAGCGTAAGTGAAGAGAAAGAGGAAGAGGGACGAGGACGAAGTCGAGGACGTGGACTCGGACTCCGAGTAAGGAGGAAGTGCCGTCGCTCATGCTGGTTCTACTGCAGTGTCAAGCAGACTAGTTGCTTAGTTTTATTTTAGGGGTGTGTTGTGTTGAGCCGCCAGCAGAACTATGTTTATGTTCTTTCCCATTATTTGAACTCTTTAGTACATGCAGTAGTACTAGTATGCCTTACTACTGTTCTTCTTGTAGTTGGTACTATTGCTCGTATCTTCGTGTTCCTACTGTACTTAATATGTTCGTACTAGTAGTATAATTTGGGTCGGTCGATTTGTGAAAGAAGTTTGACGGAGTGAAGGAAGAAGACGGTAGAGAAGCTACCCTAGTATCTATATTAGGGTGGCAGGATGCCCATGATCTATCTTATGAGTGTTGCATGTGAAACGCAGTTCGCCGGAAAAAATGGATTGTGCCCGGGGTTAAACGGATGGCGGGGGTGGGGGAGCATGGCGGTGGCAGGCGGCTCAGGGAAGGGCGGGGCGGCGGCAGCAGGCATGTGGCGGGCTGGCGGCTCGATGCCTGAGAGAGAAGATGAATAGTGCATCAATTTCGGAGGTTGAAGAAGCCCTTCTGGCCATCCATGTTGCATCCAACGGCTCACAAGAGTCGACTGACCCAAACTGCTCCTTCAGATTGCAGGATCCACGTGGCATTCAAGGTCTCGAAGGTAGATTCCGCGTCCGCCCCCGGTTTGCGGGCTCGGCGCGGGCGCGACTGGCTTCCACCGCGACAGCCACCATGCGTGCCTCCTTCGTGCGGGCAGAGACGACAATGACACGCTAGCTCCTCCTCGCCGGCGTGCTGGAGCACGCGCTCGTCCCCCTCTTCGTACGCTGCGTGCATAGACGCGGCTCCACCAGCTGCTCGCATGCTTGGCAGTGCGGCGGCATCGCGAGGAGGGACTGCAGATGACGTGAGCGGGCGAGCCTTCGACTTCATGGCACAGGGATGGCGGCGACACGGCGGTGATGGGCGAGAAATGGTTGGCCGGAGCAGGCGGGCGCCGGCATGCACAACGGCGGCGACATATTGATGAGTGCACGTATGGGAGCTTAGTTCAGTTTTATGTAGGATTGGTCAAACCTAAAAGAAAACCGTACTAGTACACGTAAACATTACACTGAGGCAGCGCTTATATTAGTTACCACAGCAACGATACGGAGTCCTGTGCAAGCGCGTGCACCGCGGCCGCGCGGTCGATCGAACGGTGCATCACCGTGTCGCGCTCGATGGACATCCACGGAACCTTTTTGTGTGTGTGAAAACATTCCCCGAATATTACTCAACTTTTTTTTCTGGAAAAGTTCTTCACGCTACAATATTTCCATATATTTGAATTTAGCTTCAGTCCGTGTTTATTTGGATTTGGACGTTGTAGGTGCGCCCTAGTTTTTTTAATACTAATTTTGTGTGTGTGTGGCTGAGAGAGAACGTGTGTATGTGTCCATATGTGTGTTGTGGCGGAAGGGCAATGTGGAGACGGTGTGCGTGTGATAGAGACATAGAGAGGTGTGAATGTGCAAATGATCATGCATGAGTGAGACATAGAGAGATGCCGATACGTTGTGTATACATGAGAGAACGGTCTTCTATTTGTACTTGTGTGTGTGCGAGAGAAAGAGAGAGAGAGAGAGAGAGGAGCATCAGTAACACAACAACCATCTCTCTCTCGATTCATTCATCCCTCGCACGATCGCATGTAACACATGCATCAACGCACACATTTTGACACCCTCACCCGGCCCCTGCCCACCTCAAGGCCAGCACATCGCTCTCTATCTCACACGCACAATATCTTCGTGAAAACCCTATTTAGCATGTAGCTTTCCGTCACATACACACACATTTCTCTCGATAGGTTTGATTTCTCTCAATATCTGACACACACACACACACAGCACACACACTCCCCCTCCCCCGAGCACACAATTCATCCCCATCCAAGGTTATATGGAGACCACTCTCACTTGTGTTTCTCTGCACCCCAGCATGCACACCAGCTCAATCTTCAAAGAGGGCATTGAGGAGATCGAAGACGGCGACCACACCGCACTAGAGAACGCGGGGCCATTTGGAAGAAGGATGATGTGACGACGGCTGACTGACTCCTCCCCCTCTCTCTCCTGCACAAAATTACCAATCCCTCTATCTCTCCCGCACAAAATTATCAATCCCTCAACCCATGAGATCCTTCCCCTCTGGTCCATGTTTTTCCAGCTCCCTTATCAAACCTGTTGTCTCTTCTCCTTCCACGTGTACAAAATCCGGATGCACACGCATCTCACATATATTACATGTCTCCATCTTTCTCACAGATCTAACTTCTTCCTCTCTCTCTCTCTCTCTCTCTCTCTCGTTAGGTCTGTCTCCTACTCTCTCGCCCACATACATACAATCTTTCCCGCCCTATCTGCTCCTTCTTCACAAGCTCTCTCTACACGTTTCATTCACACATTGGGATGTGTTCGAAATGTTGCTTTTATAATGGATGATGTAGAGTTATGGGTGGTTTTGTTGCATCCTACAAAGTAATAACTATGAAATGCATTTAGATTTTCATTTGACTGGGATTATGTGAGTTTGAGCATATTGTGAAGTACTATAGACCTCGTATACATCTTGGAATTCAACAATGATTGTAACTATTGAATTGTAGAAACCATTACATTTGAAGTCAGTAGCCTAATATATTTATTTCACAATTACAACAAATGATTAATTCACTACAAACAAAGAAAACAAATGTGTACTCCCTCCATTTTTATTTAAGTCCACCTATTACCATTGGTCAAAGTCAAGTTTTGTAAACTCTCACAATGTTTATAACAAAAAATATTAACATATACAACAACAAATAAATACCATTAGATTCATTAATGAATGTACTTTCACATCATACATATTTGTTATGGTAAATGTTTATATTTTTCTATAAACTTGGTAAAACTTTAGGAAGTTTGAATTCGGTCAAACCTAATATGGAGAGTTAACAAAAACAGAGGGAGTACTAGTAATTACTAGTACTACTAACTACTAGTACTACTCGCTAGTTGCTTAGCCCAATCACCCAACACACCACACGGGGAGTTCAGTGCCACAAAATTTTGAGGTCGGCAGGAAAATCTCCCGCGACCCTGATTCGAGCAGTGCGAAGTTACCATCATACCCTTCAGAACAGGACTATGGATGATGCTTGGTAGGGGTCTGTTTTGGTAACTTCAGGTTCACCCTACCCAGCCAACCCCACCCCAGCACCCAGAGTATTACACCTGAATACTCCTCATTTTCTATCCCCACCGCAAAATAGACTTCTCCTCGGCACCGCAGCCTTCGTGCTCCTTCCCTTCTACATCGGCACACTCGTCTACTGCAGCGCATCTGCCTCATCGACGACGTCGCATGCCGCACTGGAGCCGGTCCACCGTCGTCGTCGTCCACGGAGCCTCTTCCCTGGCACCGTCTTCCACGGTCTCGGGTCTGCGTCCCGGAAGCCGACGCCAAGCGCAGAAGCACCACCATCATGGACAATGAACTGACTCCCGTTGCCGACCATGATGCACAGAGGCCGCCGCGACCATCGTACTCCTCCTCGGTTGGTAATGTGTGTATTGAATCTCTTAGCAGTACATGTGCAGTTCCAATTTTTTTCATACCTACCATTCAAATTTCCTGGTTGCTATTGTTCCTGTAAAAGTAATTGTTTATAGCCTCGATTGTCCAATAGAATATCAGCTTGTAATTGTGTGTCGCTCATGTATCGTGCTGTGCTTGGGTAGGTTCTTCATCTACAACCAGTTATGTGCAAAATGATGGAAAGTATTTTAGAACTAGCAATATGCCCATGTGTTGCACGGAACATCAAGATGCATTTGTATGAGTAGTTTATCTTGTGGGAGAAAAGGATGAACAAGGGAAGGCCTTATTTGCAAATGTGGAGAGGGGTGTGGGTATCTTTCTACAAAATTGCCATAGTTTCCTTCCTATCCATCGGATATAAATTGGACGGCCTATATTGCAGGATGGCAGGCACACCATCATCACCAACTCTGTTTTTATAAGAGTAGAGATAAATAGTAAATATAAAATAAATGTAACAGTAGAGAAGAGAGTAGAGATAGCAGGGACGTCGGGAAAGGATCGCGTGCGCGGGAAAAAGCGGCCGGGCGCGCGCTAGTTTTGGCGCTCGGCGTCCGGCGCGCTTTATGAAATCCAACACCGTCCCACCACTCTATGCCTTGCCACCGCTCTCTCCTCGCTCTGTGCCTCGCCACCGCTCTCTCCCCGCTTTGCGCCTCGCCACCGCTCTCTCCCCGCTCTTTCTCGCCTCGCCGCCGCCGTGCCGCCATGCCGCTGCGTCGCCGAGGAACTTGGGGATACCACGGTGTCCGCGTGCGCCACTACGGCAGCTTCTCCATCGAGATACGGTTCTGCGGGATGCGCCTCGGCCTCGGCACTTTCGACACCGCCCACGAGGCCGCCCGCGCGTACGACGCGGCGGCGTGGCACCTCCGGTGGCCTCTGATACATCTCCGACGTATCTATAAATTTTGATTGTTCCATGTTGTTATATTATCAATCTTGGATGTTTTGTAATCATTTTATAGTCATTTTATATCATTTTTTGGTCCTCACCTATTGACATAGTGCCAAGTGCCAGTTGCTGTTTTCTGCAAGTTTTTTATGTCGCAGGAAATCAATACCACAGGGGTCCAAACCCAGTGTAAGTTTTTGGAGGTTTTTTGGACCAGAAGATATCCAATGTTGGGTTGTGCCCACCTCGGGTGCCCCCTGAACCAACTCTTTGCTCTATAAATACCCCAATATTCCATAAACCCTAGGGGAGTCGACGAAAATCAATTCCAGCCTCTGCAGAGTCCAGAACCACCAGATCCAATCTAGACACCATCACGGAGGGGTTCACCACTTCCATTGGTGCCTCTCCGATGATGCATGAGTAGTTCTTTGTAGACCTTCGGGTCCGCAGTTAGTAGCTAGATGGCTTCCTCTCTCTCGTTTGATTCTCAATACAATGGTCTCTTGGAGATCCGTATGATGTAACTCTTTTTGCGGTGTGTTTGTTGGGATTGAATGAACTTTGAGTTTATGATCAGATCTATCTTTTTATATCCATGAAAGTTATTTGAGTTTCTTTGATCTCTTATATGCATGATTTCTTATAGCATCGTATTTCTTCTCCGATATTTGGGTTTTATTTGGCCAACTTGATCTATTTATCTTGAAATGGGAAGAGGTGCTTTGTAGTGGGTTCGATCTTACGGTGGTTGATCCCAGTGACAGAAGGGGAACCGACACATATGTATCGTTGCTGCTAAGGATAAAATGATGGGGTCTATTTCTACATAAATAGATCTTGTCTACATCATGTCATCGTTCTTATTGCATTACTCCATTTCTCCATGAACTTAATACACTAGATGCATGCTGGATAGCGGTCGATGTGTGGAGTAATAGTAGTAGATGCAGGCAGGAGTCGGTCTACTAATCTTGGACGTGATGCCTATGTAATGATCATTGCCTAGATATCGTCATGATTATTTGAAGTTCTATCAATTGCCCAACAGTAATTTGTTCACCCACCGTTTGCTATTTTTCTCGAGAGAAGACACTAGTGAAACCTACAGCCCCCGGGTCTCTTTCTCATATTATTTGCCTTTGCGATCTATTTTACTTTGCTTTTATTTTCAGAAAATACCTTGCTGCACTTTATTTTATTTGGCGTTCGATCTATCAATCTACTACAATTTATTCACGTACGTTTGCCTATCCTAGGCGCCGCTACCCGAAAGGGATTGACAACCCCTTTTTACACGTTGGGTCGCGAGTATTTGTTATTTATGTGCAGGTGTTGTTTACGTTGTGTTGCTTGGTTCTCCTACTGGTTCGATAACTTGGTCTCATCACGGAGGGAAATACCTACCGCTGTTGTGCTGCATCATCCCTTCCTCTTTGGGGAAATACCGACGTAGCTTCGAGCCGCATCAAAAGGAATTTCTGACGCCGTTGCCGAGGAGGATCTTCAACATATACCAGGTTCCTAATGACAAATCTCATCTCCTTGCAATTTACATTATTTTCCATTTGCCTCTCATTTTCCTCTCCCCCATTTCACAAAAAATTGCCTTTTATTCGCCCTCTTTTTCGTTCGGCGTTTGCTTGCCGGATTTGTTTTTGAGTGCAATCTTGTTGCGTAGTCATCATGATTCAAGAGAACACCAAGTTGTGTGATTTCTGAAACACCAAGAACAATGACTTTATTGGCACTCCGCTTGCTCCTCCCACCACTAGTGCGGAGTCTTCTGATATTAATACTCCTTTGGTGAATCTTGTTATGAAAGATCAATTTTCCGGTACTCCTAATGAGGATGTCGCGTCCCATCTTAATACCTTCATGGAATTATGCGATATGCAAAATAAAAAAGATGTGGACAATGATGTTGTGAAGATGAAATTATTTCTGTTTTCTTTGCGTGATTCTGCAAAAATTTGGTTCTCTTATTTGCCTCGCAATAGTATCGATTCTTGGAGTAAGTGCAAAGATGCTTTTATCACTAAGTATTTTCCGCCCGCAAAAATTATTTCCCTTAGAAACCAGATCATGAATTTCAAGCAACTTGAACATGAGCATGTTGCACAATCTTGGGAAAGGATGAAAATGAGGCTAAGGAATTGCCCAACTCATGGGTTAAATCTTTGGATGATCATACAAAAATTTTATGCGGGGTTGAATTTTGTTTCTCATAATCTTTTAGATTCCGCCACGGGGGGTACCTTTATGGAAATTACTTTTGGTGAAGCCAGCAAATTGCTTGATAATATCATGGCAAATTATTCACAATGGCATACCGAAAGAGCTCCTACTAGTAAAAAAGTTAATTCGGTCGAAGAAATTTCTTCTTTGAGTGAAAAAGTTGATGCTCTTATGAAATTGGTTGCTAGTAAAAGTGCTCCTATTGATTTCAATGATATGCCTTTGTCTACTTTGATTGAGAATAATAGTGATGTCATAGATGTGAATTTTATCTCACGAAATAATTTCAATAACAATGCTTATAGAGGTAATTTCAATCCTAAGCCTTTTCCTAGTAATCCTTCTAATAATTTTGGTGATTCCTATGGAAATCAATCTTATAATAATAATAGGAACACCTCTGTTCTTGAGAATAATATTAAAGAATTTATCAACACGCAAAAAGTTTTCAACAGTACCATAGAAGAAAAGTTGAAGAAGATTGATGATTTTTCTAGAAGTGTTGATAGAATTTCTCTTGATGTGGAAAATCTCAAGATGAAAGTTTTCGTGCCTAAAGTCGAGGAATCAATTAAAGCTCTTTATGTTTCTATGGATGAAAGTAAGAAAAGAATCGCTATGCTTAGAGCTAGAAGAGAATTTTTAGAAAAAGCATTTTCTAGTGATTGCTTTCATAAAAGTGATGAAGATCTTAAAATGATTGATGTTTCTTCTATTGATTCCTTGTTTAGTAAAATTAAGATTGATGAAAAAGGGATTGGAGAAGAGTCAACTTTAGCTAGAAGGCGTCCCTATAATTCGGAGGGTGAAAATCTTGTTGAGCAAATAGATAAAAGTGGGTTTGCGAGGTCAAGACTTTAACTAGTGATGTGCCCACTCTTTTGGATTACAAAGACATAATTATGATAGTTGCTCTTTGATTGACTGTATTTCTTTGTTGCAATCCATGATAAATTCACCCCATGCTTATGAACAAAATAAAGCTTTTACTAAACATATTGTTGATGCTATGATGAAAGCTTTGGAAGAAAAGTTGGAATTAGAAGTTTCAATTCCTAGAAAATTGCATGATGAATGGGAACCTACTATCAAAGTCAAGATTAAAAATTATGAGTGTTTTGCTTTGTGTGACTTGGGTGCTAGTGTTTCTACAATTCCGAAATCTTTATGTGATGTGCTTGGTCTTACCGATCTTGAAGAATGCTCTTTAAATTTGCACTTGGCGGATTCTACTATAAAAAAGCCTATGGGAAGAATTAATGATGTTCTTATTCTTGCAAATAGGAATTATGTGCCCATAGATTTTATTGTTCTTGATATTGATTGCAATCCGTCTTGTCCAATTATTCTTGGTAGACCGTTTTTACGCACTATTGGTGCCGTGATTGATATGAAAGAAGGCAATATTAAGTTCCAATTTCCGTTAAGGAAGGGTATGGAATACTTCCCTAGAACAAGAATTAGGCCTCCATATGAATCAATCATGAGGGCATCTTATGGTCACTACTGCAGGATGGTCCAAACGCGACACTACGATCAGAGACCCTTCGACGAAACTGTGTGCAATGCCATAATCGCAAACGGTGGTGTAAAAAACCGTCAAAAAAGGTGCAAAACGTTTGCGATGACGGATGCATCAAACATGGTTCAGAATTTAGTTTCGTGTGCGATGCAGGGCATATGGTTCAGCTCAATTAACTGTTGGGGATGAGAAGGAACAAAAGAAACGGGCAGCTAGATGAAGGCGTGTGCGATATACAACATACGGTTCACTGGGATGAACTGTGTGTGATTAGGCAACACAATGGAAATGGTTCAATTGAACAAGATGTGTGTGATACGCGGCAAACAGGTCCGTAATCAGAAATGTGTGTGAAGACCAATAAAAACACAGACGATTGCTGCTAATAAGCCGTGTGATTTGCTCTGCCTACAGTAGAATAACATATGTATATATATATATAACTGAAATAAACATCCTATTACATAAGTGACTATACAGATCATTCGCACACACCTTAATAAACAATTGCCTGCATTCTAAAGTAGGAGAAATGATCGTCTAGTCATCTACTTCTTGTGACGCTCCCGCCACTGCTATGTCGCTCGATCCCTCGTCTGGGTCAGGAAGAAGACAATTCCTCATGTTAACCATCCGCCTATACATCTCATAGCTTGTGTACGCGTCCATGGCCGCGTACTTGACTTGTTGTTCATCTAGTCTCTCATGCCACACACTGTGCTAGGCGTCCTTGTCCTTATTGATCTCTTCCTTCATCTTCGTGTAGTAGGGGTCGATGATGGCCGAGGCGAGGTCAACTAGGGAGTTCAGTTTGTTTTTGTCGCTGCCCCAGACCTTGTAGTGGCGCTAGATGTTGACAAGATTCGGGCATTTCAAGCAGGGAACCTTGAGCTCTTTTAGATCGTTGGTGGTGTCCACCGCAACGAAACTGTAGTCGGAGATGTTGATAAACCTGGAGAAATGCTCGCAAGGCGTTGTGGCCAGCTGGTAGTGGTAGACGAGAGTGTCATGTCGCACGCACAACTGGGTGACGGCAACCTTCTGATCATGCCCGACACGACCCATGGTGTACTCGAGGTCGAAGCTTACCACTTGGTACTTGTCCTCGGCACGGAACTGCTCCATATTTTGGATGGAGCTCTCCACCGAGACCGGATCGTTCGTGTACACCACCGAGAGAGCCTCCCCCTCATGTGGGTGGCCACGACGTGTTGCGTGGTGAACTGCAAGCCTTTGTCGTCGTCAGCCGCTGGGAGCGCCATTGCAGGCACGGGGAGCGCCATTGGAACCACTGGATGTCCTCTCTGTATGTGTCCTCATGGGTGTGCTTATTGTGTCATGTGAGACAAGAGATGAAGGTAAATGGCTTCAGGAATAAAAGTGGGTCGGGCGGCGTGGATTCTCGGCGCGTCTGCATGGAAGTTTTTCCAGCGGGTAACTGCATCATCGCGCCACGCCCGGCGCAACCACATGCACAAGAACGTGCGTGATCATGCGCCGGCCCCAAACACTGGCAGCGCGCGTGGAGGGACGAGGGCAAAGCACCAAGAGGGATGCGAGAGCAGAGCGCGTGTGGCGGGACACAAGAGCAGAACGCGTGCGGCGGGACGCGAGCAGAGCGCGCCGCAGCTGCCTGAACCACAAGCAACCACACGCATAGAGCAGTTGAACACGCAGGAAATAGTCGCCTACAAGCCGTCCGACAGTTGCGTCGCTGCGTAGGGAGCGGGACTATGCTAGCACCTCCGTCTAGTCTATAGTCCCCTTTATATTCTGTGCCATACTTTGCCCTCAAATTTAAACAACAAAATGTTAATGCATGTTCTAAAAATTATATAATTGGAAACTATGTTCAAATACAAATCCAACTATATAATCTTTGGCGACATGCATTCGCATTTTATTAGTTAAATCATACTTATAAACCAGGACGGTGGTATAGTAGGTAATTAAATCGCAAACGTTTTTTATTAACCGTATGTGTACGTGTCCTTTCGTCCTCCTCTCGCACGTCTTGTCACCCCGCTGCCGCAGACGGCTTACAGCGCAAGTTTACGCAGCGCGCGGGGGCATTCTTTTGGCCAAACGGTAGCGCCAATGAATCGTTGGTGAGCCCGTTCCCATGCAACCTTGTAGGTTCCGGCGCAAGCTTCCCACTGACTCGGTGAAATCCCCCAAAATCCCAATGCTTACTGGCCTGCTATAAAAACCCTCACGGCCGGCGAGTCCTGCGTCGCATTTTCCCCTCTCTCCCTATAGCTTATCTCGTCTGCTTCTCCCACAATCGCCAATGGCACTGGTCCATCGTCGTCGCTCAGCCACTCCACCATCATCAAAGGACAGCTCCAGCTAGGAGGCTAGACCGCGGCGGCGGCGCAGTCCCCGGCGTAGTGTAGTGCGCGTGGCATCCCTGTTGGGTGCGAGCGGAACACCCACCACACGCTCCGCCGTTGCTGCCCATCGTCAGCTGTTGCCGGCTGCCGTTGCCGCCACACCACCGTCGAAAGCCAGGGCCATCGCCCGCTCCGCCGTCGCGGCCCGAAGGTGGGAGGTGGCCATCGTGGCCGCCACTCCATTGCCGGCCACTGTGGCCATCACCCGCTCCGCCATCGCGGCCCAAAGGCAGGAGGTGGTGGTCGTGGCTGCCATCCCGTCGTCGGCCGCCGTGGCCGCTAGCCCACCGTCGACCGCCGGGGTCATCACCCGCTCCGCCACCATTGCCCGAAGGCGGGAGGAGGAGGTGGATGCCCGCACGTGCATCAGTGACCTTGCGCGCTACACCGACTTCCTGCGGGAGGAGGAGGAGCGCCTCGTCGAGCCCGCAAAGAGCATTAGCGCCACCGTGGCCGTGGCACTCGCCGCCTCAGAGGCGAGGAATCAGGAGATCTACGAGGAGAACCACCACTTCGAGAGGGGTCGTCTGGAGCGGTAGAGGGCGTTCGAGGTGAGCGTCGCTGAAGCTGCAACAGCGGCAGCCGTATTGCGGTTGCCCAGCTCGTCGGTAGGCTCCTTCGCCTGCGCCTCTTACTGAGCACGCTCGGCAGAGGAGAGGCAGCCGGAACTAGTACAAAGCCCCTCCGTAGTAGTAGTAGTAGTAGTAGTAGTAGTAGTAGTAGTGGTAGTATTTAGGGGCTATTTTGTTCAGTTCATCTGACTATAGATGTGGTGGAACTGTACAACCACTACAAAAAAAAATACACTTCTGTGATGATACGTGTTTGTCACAGCAGGTCACGTTTTCTGTCATACATGTACATCCATGACGTTTTTATGACAGAATCAAGATAGTCATACCTGTGCTGTCGTAGAAGTGTTCCATGACATTACCAAAAATATCATCACGGAAGTGTCCACTTCCATGACAATAAATCCCGCGTCATAGAAGTGCTTTCGTCAAGGGTGACCGACATGTGGCATCCACCGTAACGGCTCGCCGTTACACTGTCGGGTCCGTTTTTGGATCCGATAACCCGTTAACAGCCCCGACCAATGGGGATTTTCCACGTGTAAAATCATCATTGGCTGGAGGAAACATGTGTCGGCTCACCATTAGGACAGATGTCATCCACTCATTGGACCGAAGGCGCCTATGATACATCGACACGTGGCACGGCCCAACAGAGGCCCATTCCTGTAAAAAGGCCGGCCCGTTTGACTTGGTCACAAGGTGGCGGGTCGGCCCACGGAAAGCCTGTTAACGGCCTGTTCGCATATAGCCCATTTACAGCCCGCTAACCCATGGCCTGTTACGGCCTATCCGAATTAGGCCCAGTAGCGTCATCTGGGCCGTCCAATATGATTCCAGCCCGTTTTAACTTCCGGCCCATGTATAGCCCATGAAGTCTTTCGGCCCATATGAGGCCCTTTGTAACTCTTGGCCCATTCATGGCCCGTGGTGAAATTGGCCCATAATGAACAGTGTATCACTTTATACCCATTAACGGCCCATTATACCGTTGGGCTGTTTCCAGCCCATGTTATCTTTTGGCCTTCTCAGGGCCAATTTATTCTTGGGCTCATTTCTAGCATTCGGTTACTTACAGCCCGTTACTGTCATTTTCTGCTTGTGGGCCAAATTTAGACCGTGGTTACAGTCGGCCCGTTTGTGGCTCGTTAATACGCTAGGCCGTTTTCATAGCGTCATCAAATACGACCAATTAACGATAGCCCGTTATGGTCGGCCCATGAACGGACGATTCCAACTCTAGCCCGTTTATGGCCATAATGCGGTATGTTATTGGCCCATGTTTGGGCAATCGATCATACGGCCCGTATAAGGCCCATTGATGATACGGCCCGTAGAAGGCCCATTGATGATACGCCCCGTAAAAGGCCCATTGTTTCTACGCCCCATAGAAGGCCCATTGTTTCTATGGCATGTAGAAGGCCCAGTGTCACCGAGGGAGTTCTGGATTAGGGGGTCCTTGGACAGCCGGACTATATACTTTGGCCGGACTGTTGGACTATGAAGATACAAGATTGAAGACTTCGTCCCGTGTCCGTGTGGGACTCTCCTTTGCGTGGAAGGCAAGCTTGGCAATTCGGATATGTAGATCTCCTCCCTTGTAACCGACTCGGTGTAACCCTAGCCCCCTCCGGTGTCTATATAAACTGGAGGGTTTAGTCCGTAGGACAACAACAATCATAATCATAGGCTAGCTTTTAGGGTTTAGCCTCAACGATCTCATGGTAGATCAACTCTTGTAATACTCATATCATCAAGATCAATCAAGCAGGAAGTAGGGTATTACCTCCATCAAGAGGGCCCGAACCTGGGTAAACATTGTGTCCCCCGCCTCCTGTTACCATCCGCCTTAGACGGACAGTTCGGGACCCCCTACCCGAGATCCGCCGGTTTTGACACTGACATTGGTGCTTTCATTGAATGTTCCACTGTGCCGTCACCATAAAGACTTGATGGCCCCTTAGATCATCGGCAATGATGCGATCCACGGTAAGGTTTTCCTCCCCGCAGATCTTCGTATTCGGTGGCTTCGTACTACGGGCCAACTCGCTTGGCCACATGGAGCAGATCGAGAGCTACGCCCCTGGCCATCAGGTCAGGTTTGGAAGTTTGAACTATACTGCCGACATCCGCGGAGACTTGATCTTCGATGGATTCGAGCCCATGTCAGGTGCGCCGCACAATCACGATGAGCATGACTTAGCTCTGCCATCGGACGGTCTCCGGGAGATCACACCTGTGGCCACTCCGGCCCTCAGTCCGGAGCAGATCGCGCCGTCCGAGGACGGGTGGATGGACCCTGCCACGGAGGCCGCACACTCAGCGGCGATAGAGCCGAATACTGACTTCACCTCCTATCAGACCTTTGTTGCCGGACACATGGATTCGTCCCCGGCTACGGGCTCCGAACCGCCCGCGTCCGTGCCTATCGAATCTGATTGGGCACCGATCATGGAGTTTTCCTCCACGGATATCTCTTAGCAGTCGTCCCTGGGCAACGTGCTAAATTCATTAAGGTCTCTCTCCTTGTCAGGAAAGTCTTGGCCGAACTATGTCCGGCGGGAGCGGGATGCGGACGACGAAGAAATTCATTCCCCACCCACCACCCACTTAATAGCCACTGTAGATGACTTAACCGATATGCTCGATTTCGGCTCCGAAGACATCGACGGTATGGACGATGATGCAGGAGACGAACAGGAACCACCGCCCACAGGGCGCTGGACTGCCACCTCATCATATGATATATACATGGTGGACACCCGCAAAGAAGGCGATGGCGAAAAGGCAACAGAGGATAATCCCTTCGAGAAGCAATCCAAGCACCAGCGTCAACGGCGCCGCTCTAAGTCCCACCATAGCAAAAGCAGCGATACCGGCACAAGAGATAATAACGCTGCAGATAATGCCGAAGACGAAGACAATCCCCTCCAGCCAGGCATCGAGCAGGAGGATGGGCAAGCTAGGCCTAAAGAACAGGCAGCAGACGAAGAGTCAGAGGATGATAATTACATGCCTCTCTCCGAAGACGAGGTGAGCCTCGGCGACGAAGAATTTATCGTGCCTGAGGATCCCGTCGAGCAGGAGCGCTTCAAGCACCGGCTTATAGCCACAACAAAAAGTCTAAAGAAAAAGCAACAACAGCTTCGAGTTGACCAAGATCTGCTAGCGGATAGATGGACTGAGGTCCTGGCGGCCGAGGAATACGAACTCGAGCGCCCAACCAAGAGTTATTCAAAGCGCAGGTTGCTACCCCAACTCAACAAGGAAGCATTAAAATCTACACTACCAGCGTATGATGCGGCTGATCGGCCACCTCGTGGCCGAGACAGAGCGGCATATCAGCCCGAAGTCCAGCCCGCACCCCATCGCCAGTCAAACAAAAATACCAAGGGTCAGGGCAACACGCAGGACCTGCGAGACGTATTGGAAAACAAAGAAGGACATAAAAGATCGATCTATGGATCACGGGGGCGCACCCCAACGCGTGACGACGATCGTCACGCCGGATATACTAAAAGCAAACCCGGCCAGGCCGAACACAGCAGGCAAGACTCGTATGAACTGCGTCGTGACATAGCCCGACACAGAGGCGCCGCACACCCCCTATGCTTCACTGATGAAGTGATAGATCACGAATTCCCAGAAGGATTTAAACCTGTGAACATTGAATCATATGATGGTACAACAGACCCCGCGTAATGGATTGAAGATTTCCTCCTCCACATCCACATGGCCCGCGGTGACGATCTACATGCCATCAAGTACCTCCCACTAAAACTCAAAGGACCAGCTCGGCATTGGCTGAACAGCTTGCCAGCAAACTCCATTGGCAGTTGGGAGAATTTGGAAGACGCATTCCTTGACAACTTCCAGGGCACTTATGTGCGACCACCGGATGCCGATGACTTGAGTCACATAACCCAACAGCCAGGGGAATCGGCCAGGAACTTCTGGACCCGGTTCCTAACAAAAAAGAACCAAATTGTCGACTGTCCAGATGCCGAGGCCTTCGCGGAATTTAAGCATAACATCCGTGACGAGTGGCTCGCCCGACACCTCGGCCAAGAGAAGCCGAAGTCCATGGCAGCCCTCACCACACTCATGACCCGCTTTTGCGCGGGCGAAGACAGCTGGCTGGCTCGCAGCAATAACACATCAAGAAATCCTGGCAATTCAGATGCCAAAGACAACAACGGCGACAACGCCGACGACACGGTAGTCAATGCCGGATTCAGTGGCTCTAAATCCGGTCAGCGGAAAAAGCCGTTCAAAAGAAGCAATCCGGACCCGTCGAGTTTGGACCGCATACTCAATCGCTCGTGCCAAATTCACGACACCCCCGATAAGCCAGCCAATCACACCAACAGAGAATGCTGGGTGTTCAAGCAGGCCGGCAAGTTGAATGCTGAAAACAAGGAAAAGGGGCTGCATATCGACGACGAGGAGGAGCCCCAGCCACCAAACATAGGAGGACAGAAGAAATTTCCTCCACAAGTGAAGACGGTGAACATGATATACGCAACCCATATTCCCAAGTGGGAACGGAAGCGTGCACTAAGGGACGTCTATGCGATGGAGCCAGTCGCCCCAAAGTTCAACCCATGGTCCTCTTGTCCGATCACTTTCAATCGCATGGACCATCCCACTAGTATCCGTCATGGCGGTTCTGCCGCATTGGTCCTTGATCACATCATTGATGGATTTCACCTCACTCGAGTCCTTATGGACGGTGGCAGCAGACTGAACCTGCTCTATTAGGATACAATGCGAAAAATTGGTATAGACCCCTCGAGGATCAAACCCACAAAAACCACCTTCAAAGGTGTCATACCAGGTGTAGAGGCCTGTTGCACAGGTTCAATCACACTAGAAGTGGTCTTCGGATCCCTTGACAACTTCCGAAGCGAGGAATTAATCTTCGATATCGTCCCCTTCCGTAGTGGCTATCACGCACTACTCGGACGAACCGCATTTGCTAGATTCAATGCGGTATCGCATTATGCATACCTCAAGCTCAAAATGCCAGGACCTCGCGGGGTTATAACAGTTAATGGAAACACAGAACGCTTGCTCCGCACAGAGGAGCACACTGCGGCCCTCGCAGCAGAAGTACAAAGCAGCCTTCTGAGGACGACCGCCAATTCGGCGAAGAAGCCCCCGGGCACCTTCAAGCGAATCGAGAGTACCCTGCAACAGGATCGCCAGGCATGTTCAGAGCTCGCCTAGCAATTCGGCCTCCGTCCTAGTCCCACTCAAGCGGCGAAATTTGTGCTACGCGTACATCATTACGCACTCAAGATACCATGGGCATAGGCAGAGGCATGACTATGGCACGGTCCACAATGCGGCTCAACCGCCTCAGGACCCGAATATCTCTACCATTTTCTTCCTTTCAGGACCCTATTCTCTGGAAGCCCTTTCCGATAGCCTGATTATCGGACCCATTACGGGAAGGAAATACCAAGGAAGCAAGAAGCTCTGTCGTACAAGGAAATCCCAAGGTGGTCTCCGACAATGATCGATATACCTGTTTTACATACCCATACGCAGCTTGCCCTTGGATAGGACATGTCAAATAGTCCTATTTTTTGCTTATTGCACTACTTGTATACATACGCTTCGACGTATCATTTAAATAATGTATAGCGTTAGCTTATTATTGCATTTCCTTTATTTTTCTTGTCTGCTTATTTACGACAAATTGCACCCGTACATTCTGGTACGTCCAGTGCGCCAGGGGCTTCAGTGTACCCCATAACACGGCATGAAAAGTCCGAACACTTTCGACAGTGCGGCACCCCGAACTTATAGCATTATATGCATCAGCTCCGAATCATGTCTTGGGTCAATAGTTGGGTTTGCCCGGCTCCCATGTTTTGGTACCTTACATTCCGCTATATCGGCTAAGGTAGCACTGGGAGAACTACTGCGATTGTGTCCCGGTTCTTCCGGACGAACAACTCAGTAGAGAAAGCCGAAAACTGACTCCCGTGATGCGGCAAGAGCTGGTCGCTGTTCGAGAGGTCTCAAATCCTGAAAGATTTTTTCCGCTTCGGGCGAGGAGTCGGCCTTGTCCGATTTAGGTGTACATAGCGCCCCAAGTTCGGCCTTCCAAATACTAGGGGCTTCGCCAAATTTAAAATTATAGACTTCTATGGCTAAGTGAGAGTGATAAAGCTTTATAGTCTGATTGCCTGGTTCGTTGTGCTGAACACCTCCTTTGAAGGACCCAAAACTGGGATAAAGAGTGATCAGATTTATACCGAACACCTCAGTACTAGTTACATGGGGGCAGAAGCCGACGACTGGACAACTCTCAGATTTTATAAACGGCCGCACAGAAGGTAATATTTTAAATTAACAAGCGTTACATAGCGCACATGAACTCGTTTCATATTACAGGATCACATGAGTACATTCATTCAAATATTACATCCTTAGCGCATTCCTCTGCCACAAGGCGAGCACCCTTCAGGACACTGTCATAATACTTTTTGGGGTGGCGATGCTCCTTGCCCTCCGGTGGCCCCTCCTGCACCAGCTTTTCGGCGTCCATCTTTGCCCAGTGCACTTTCGCCTGGGCAAAGGCCCTGCGCGCACCCTCAATACAGATGGACCGCTTTATAACTCCAAACCATGGGCACGCATTCACAAGCCGCCTTACCAGACCGAAGTAGCTGCCAGGCAGGGGCTCGCCAGGCCACATCCGGACTATGAGACCCCTCATGGCCTGTTCGGCCGCCTTGTGAAGCTCGACCAGTTGCTTCAACTGGTCGCTCAAGGGCATCGGATGTTCGGTCCCAGTATACTGAGACCAGAACAACTTCTCCGTCGAGCTCCCTTCTTCGGCCGGGTAGAACTCTGCGGCATCCGATACGCTGCGGGCAGATCTGCGAACGCTCCTGGAGAGCTCCGAATTCGGGTAAGTAAAAGGAGCGTTTCCTTCACATGCTTGCTTTGCATAATGGAGGCCTTACCCGCTGCTATCTTCTTGACCTCCTGAATCTCCTGGAGGGCCTTTTGGGCTTCGGCCTTGGCATTTTGTGCGTTCTCAAGGGCCTTCGCAAGCTCGGACCCTTGCGTCTTAGAGTCACGCTCCAAGGACTCGTATTTCTTGACGAAATCCTGGAGTTCTTGCTGAACCTCGCCAACTCGGGCCTCATGCTTCTCGCGCTCGGTGCGCTCCTTGGCCGCTTTGTCTTCGGCCTCGGACAGCGCCTTCTTCAGGGCCGCCACTTCGGTCGTGGCCCCTAGCAAAATTCATGACGATCCTATGATTTAACAACCTCCTTCTTTTTACTTTATCAATATACAGATGGGGTATCACTTACCTTTGTTCTCTTCGAGCTGCCTCTTCGTAAGGCCGAGCTCTTCCTTGGACCGCTCAAGGTCCCGCCTCAATGCGGAGACCTCACCAGTACGAGCGGGAGCGGCCAGCAGCGAAGTCTGCTTATTCACATAGACATATTCTAATTAGACTCCTATGATTATTATTTGATCCTCTGTTCGGCCTTTCTTTGCGAACGCCAAACAGAGCATCAGGGGATACTGTCTATGCTGTAACATTTTCTTATAATTTGATTACTTACCTCGAAGCCTGTTAGGAGGCTGGCACAGGCTTCTGTCAGTCCGCTTTTGGCGGACTGAACCTTCTTGACCACCGCACTCATGATAGTGCGGTGCTCTTCGTCAATGGAAGGGACGCGAAGCACTTCCAGCAAATTGTCCGATGCCTCTGGATGGACAGAGGCCGTCGACACAAATGGCTTGCCCCCCTTTGCGAGGGGTCGCCTGACAGAATTCGGAACCACTGGAGGTTCCGGCGCAGTATTCGGCTGGGGGCTAGACTTGCTGCCCCCGGCATTAGTGCCCATGGGTGTCTTGCCCCTCCTGCGCCCAGCGTCTGGAATGTCGCCTTGGGGCGCCTCCGGAAATGTCTCCCCTTGGTTCAGTGCCCTTTGAGACAACACCTCGACGTCGTCCGTAGGGTGGGGGGAGGAGGCAGTCGGGAGTGAATCGCTGTTCATCTCCGACTGGCCCAAAGACCCATTCGAAGAGGATACGTCGATATGGGCTTTGGAGGGACTGCATGTTCATGTTCGGCATGATGAGAAGCAACAAAACAGAACATACCACGACTATTATGGTATCCGAATACTTACGACTTCGCCAGGGGCTTGTCCCTGGGCAACCACTCCTCGCCGCTGTAAGCGGCCGTTGTGGAGTAGTCCGGAAGGAGGGTCCTTCCCTTCTTGGACCCTTCGGCCTCCCCTGATGGGGCAGCCTTCCTTTTCCTGTCCCCCCTCCCCCGGCTGGGGGGGAGAATTTTCCTCTTCCTCCTCCTTGTTTTCGTGGGAGGAGGGCGCTTCGGTGCTATCGGACGATGAGTCCGATATAACCTTGCGCCGTAGACCTTCCCTGGTCCCCGCGGCCTTCTTCTTGGCCTTCTTCTCCGGTGCCTCATAAGGCGCTGGAACCAACATCTCCGTTAAGAGAGCATCTGCTGGATCTTCGGGCAGGGGGGCCGGACAATCGATCTGCTCCGCTGTCGCTACCCAGTCCTGTTAAAATGGCGTGGAGGCTCAGACCCCTCACACGGTTATGCTGGGCAAAGGAACATTTTGTGAGATATAAAAGACTTACCGGATTGGCAGGGCGCTTTGCGCTGAGTCCGCGACCTCGGTAAGGGGAGGAGGTACCTCGGCACCCTTGAACATCACCTTCCAGACGTCTTTGTGCGTCGTGTCATAAAGCTCTCGCAGCGTCTGGTGCTCGGCCAGGTCAAACTCTCACATATTGAATGCATGTCTTTGACATGGGAGGATTCGGCGAAAGAGCATCACCCGGACCATGTTGACAAGCTTGATTTTCTAGCTTATCATATTCGTGACACATTTTTGTAGTCCGGTCAGCTCCACCGACGAACCCCAGGACAGGCCCTTCTCTTTCCAGTAGGTGAGCCGCATGGGGATGCTGGATCGAAATTCGGGGGCCGCCACCCAGTTGGTGTCGCGCGGCTCGGTGATGTAGAACCACCCCGACTGCCACCCCTTCACGGTCTCCACATAGGAGCCTTCGAGCCAGGTGACATTGGGCATCTTGCCCACCATGGCGCCTTCGCACTCCGCCTGCTGACCGACCACCACCTTTGGTTTCACGTTGAAGGTCTTCAGCCATAGGCCGAAGTGGGGCTTGATGCGAAGGAAGGCCTCGCACACGACGATAAACGCCGAGATGTTGAGGATGAAATTGGGGGCCAGATCATTGAAGTCCAGCCCGTAGTAAAACATAAGCCCGCGGACAAACGGGTGAAGGGGAAATCCCAGCCCACGAACGAAGTGGGTAAGGAATACAACCCTCTCATGGGGTTCTGGAGTAGGGACGATCTGCCCCGCGTCTGGGAGCCGGTGCGCGATGTCTGCGGCTAGGTATCCGGCTTCTCGGAGCTTCGTAATGTCCCCCTCCGAAACGGAGGAGACCATCCACTTGCCTCCTGCTCCGGACATGTTTGGAGTGGTTTTCCGGAGAAAATGCGAACATGGGCACTGGAGCTCGAGTGCGCGAGAATGGATGGGCAGGGAAGAAGAAGGCGTGGGTGAAAAAGAGGAGTCCTTGTCCCTTTATAAAGGCGGTAGAAACTGTGCACCTCCCCACTTTCCTGGTCAACTCGCTTATTCCCCAAGCGCCGTGATTGATGGCGCGGACCCACACCCGTATTAATGAGAATCCCGTAATAAGGGGACACGATCTCTGCTTCGACAAGACGTGCCAAGAAAACCGCCTCACAATATGTGCAGTAGCTGGTTAAGAAAAGCGGTTCGAATAATGACCGGGCCATGGCGTGATGTCACGCTATAAAAGTTGTCAGCAGATTAGATTTGTGGAATATTATACTCTGTACGGTGGTATGTGGAATTTGTTTTGCAGAGCCAGACACGATCCTCATGTTCAAAATCTTCTATGGAGTATTCGGATGAGGAACCCGCCTTGCAATGCCGAAGACAATCTGCGCGCCGGGCTCATCGTCATTGAAGCCTGGTTCAGGGGCTACTGAGGGAGTCCTGGATTAGGGGGTCCTCAGACAGCCGGACTATATACTTTGGCTGGACTGTTGGACTATGAAGGTACAAGATTGAAGACTTCGTCCCATGTCCGGGTGGGACTCTCCTTTGCGTGGAAGGCAAGCTTGGTAATTCGGATATGTAGATCTCCTCCCTTGTAACCGACTCTGTGTAACCCTAGCCCCCTCCGGTGTCTATATAAACCAGAGGGTTTAGTCCGTAGGACAACAACAATCATAATCATAGGCTAGCTTTTAGGGTTTAGCCTCAACGATCTCGTGGTTGATCAACTCTTGTAATACTCATATCATCAAGATCAATCAAGCACGAAGTAGGGTATTACCTCCATCGAGAGGGCCCGAACCTGGGTAAACATTGTGTCCCCCGCCTCCTGTTACCATCCGCCTTAGACGCATAATTCGGGACCCCCTACCCGAGATCCGTTGGTTTTGACACCAACATTGGTGCTTTCATTGACAGTTCCACTGTGCCATCACCATAAAGGCTTGATGGCCCCTTCGATCATCGGCAACGATGCGATCCAGGGTGAGGTTTTCCTCCCCGGACAGATCTTCATATTCGGCGGCTTTGTACTGAGGGCCAACTCGCTTGGCCATCTGGAGCAGATCGAGAGCGATGCCCCTGGCCATCAGGTCAGGTTTGGAAGCTTGAACTATACTGCCGACATCCGCGGAGACTTGATCTTCGACGGATTCGAGCCCATGTCAGGTGCGCTGCACAATCACGATGAGCATGACTTATCTCTGCCATCGGACGGTCTCCGGGAGATCACACCTGTGGCCACTCCGGCCCTCAGTTCGGAGCAGATCACGCCGTCTGAGGACGGGTGGATGGACCCCGCCACGGAGGCCGCACACTCAACGGCGATAGAGCCGAATACTGACTTCACTTCCTATGAGACCTGTGTTGCCGGACACTTGGATTCATCCCCGGCTACGGGCTCCGAACCGCCCGCGTCCGTGCCTATCGAATCTGATTGGGCACCGATCATGGAGTTTTCCTCCGCGGATATCTTTCAGCACTCGTCCCTGGGCGACGTGCTAAATTCATTAAGGTCTCTCTCCTTGTGAGGAGACTCTTGGCCGAACTATGTCCGGCGGGAGTGGGATGCGGACGACGAAGAAATTCATTCCCCACCCACCACCCACTTAATAGTCATTGTCGGCGACTTAACCGACATGCTCGATTTCGTCTCCGAAGACATCGATGGTATGGACGACGATGCAGGAGACGAACAGGAACCACCGCCCACAGGGCGCTGGACTGCCACCTCATCATATGATATATACATGGTGGACACCCCCAAAAAGGCGATGGTGATAAGGCAACGGAGGATAATCCCTCCGAGAAGCAATCCAAGCACTGGTGTCAGCGGCGCCGCTCTAAGTCCCACCATAGCAAAAGCAGCGATACCGGCACAAGAGATAATAACGCTACAGATAATGCCGAAGACGAAGACAATCCCCTCCAGCCAGGCTTCGAGCAGGAGGATGGGCAAGCTAGCCCTAAAGAACAGGCAGCAGACGAAGAGTCAGAGGCTGATAATTGCATTCCTCTCTCCGAAGACGAGGTGAGCCTCAGCGACGAAGAATTTATCGTGCCTGAGGATCCCGTCAAGCATGAGTGCTTCAAGCACCGGCTTATAGCCATAGCAAAAAGTCTGAAGAAAAAGCAACAACAGCTTCGAGCTGACCAAGATCTGCTAGCGGATAGATGGACTGAGGTCCTGGCGGCCGAGGAATACGAACTCAAGCGCCCAACCAAGAGTTACCCAAAGCGTAGGTTGCTACCCCAACTCGAGAAGGAAGCATTAAAACCTACACTACCAGCGTATGATGCGGCTGATCGGCCACCTCGTGGCCAAGACAGAGCGGCATATTAGCCCGAAGTCCAGCCCGCACCCCGTCGCGAGTCAAACAGAAAGTATGCATCTGAATTCTGCAGGGACTTCCTCAGTCCTTCTGCTTCCTGTCGCAACACATCTGATCGATGTCTTTCAACTTGAAGCTAAGACTCAAGAAGACGAACTGATTTAGGCAGCGAGTTCGAAGAGCTTGTGCTAGTAGTAGTGGCCAGTAACTCGAACACTACATCAAGACAGGACTTTTGGGTTCTCTCACTGTCGTCAAGGTAGTTTTTATCAGCTTTCTTGGAGACCAACAGGGATGTCTCACTATCTTGAACCTTATCTGCATTACTTCCTTTACCATTGCATAACAGGGTACCGTTCTCCAATATTTTGTCCACATTCTAAAAGAGAAACAAGCAGACACATCACAGGTTTACCATGTTGTATATGAAACTCATTTTGGTAAATCAGTTCAGTAGTAAAGTGCACAGGATAACAGCATGAAACAAAGATATATCTATGTACCATGGTCACTTTATGGTCTATATCATTCTAGTTTTTGTTGCCAAATCAAGATAGAGACACCGTTCAAATAATATTTGTTCAAGACAAAGCAGAATAGACAGAATATAAGTGTGGGAAACTATAGAGCAATAACAACACTTGTAATGTGCATGACATGAGAACATAACTGTTTATTCAATTGAAACTGAAATCAACATAGAGCAAGTTACAACAGCAAACCAGTTAAAGAAACAAGTTTAAAACATACATGTTGCGCCATTGGAGTTTCAATTCCATCCTTCAAATTTGAAAATAGTTTGTTTGAGTAAATACAGTGATGCAAGAGCAAAGGAGTATGAACGATAGCTAAAGAACCTAACCTGAGAACAATTCTTCTTCTCCTTTAAGCATTGGGTTGGGATTCAGAGTGGTTGTCGTGGAATTGTCACGGCAGATGTCCTCGTGCATGGACTTAGTCGTGGAGCCATCGTAGCTAGGAAGCTTAAAGGGGTTAAAGGGACAAGGAACACGAGGGTTATACTGGTTCGGCCCCTTACGGTGAAGGTAAAAGCCTACGTCCAGTTGAGTTGGTATTGATTAGTGTTTCGATGACCAGGGAGCTTGATAGCTATGCCTGGCTCTCGATGATCTCTTCCTTGTCCTGAACCGCCGCCGGGTCGTCCCTTTATATAGAGAGGTTGACGCCCAGCGGCTCTCAGAGTCCCGGCCGGCTCATAACAGTGTCCGGCTAGGACTCTTATCTATTCTTGCCTTACACTACAAGTTTTACCCTAACGGCGGCTAATGCTACGGGCCTTAAGCCATCTTCGGGTCTTGGGCCCGTTATTGACCTGCCGTCTTCATCTTTGGTACTGGGCTTCGCGTAGCAACCATCATGGGTAACCCGGCCCCTCCTGGGCGGGTGACTCCAACGGTTATATCCTCAACAGTGGTGGTCCTCGTGCTTTCGGCACTGCAGTTCCCTTACTAACTGCTCGAGTTTGGGTGCTCTATGGTGGAGACGGTGCTGTGTGATCTGGAACTGGGTTACTATTGATACGTCTCCAACGTATCTATAATTTTTGACTGTTCCATGCTATTATATTATCCATCTAGGATGTTTTATATGCATTTATATGCTATTTTATATGATTTTTGGGACTAACCTATTAACCTAGAGCCCAGTGCCAGTTTCTGTTTTTTTCCTTGTTTTGAGTTTTACAGAAAAGGAATACCAAACGGAGTCCAATTGACGTGCCAATTTTTTATGATTTTTTATGGACCAAAAGAAGCCCCCGGAGTAAAAGAGTTGGGCCAGAAGAGTCCCAGGCCATACAAGAGGATGGGGGCGCGCCCCCTATCTCGTGGACGACTCGGAGACCCCCCTGACGTGAGACCTATGCCAAAAAATCCTATAAATACAGAAACCTCCAGAAAATAACCTAGATCGGGAGTTCCGCCGCTGCAAGCCTCTGTAGCCATCAAAAACCAATCGGGACCCTGTTCCGGCACCCTACCGAAGGGGGGATCCCTCACCGGTGGCCATCTTCATCATCCCGGCGTTCTCCATGACGAGTAGGGAGTAGTTCACCCTCGGGGCTGAGGGTATGTACCAGTAGCTATGTGTTTGATCTCTCTCTCTCTTGTGTTCTTGATTCGGCACGATGTTGATGTATCGCGAGCTTTGCTATTATAGTTGGATCTTATGATATTTCTCCCCGTCTACTCTCTTGTAATGGATTGACTTTTCCCTTTGAAGTTATCTTATCGGATTGAGTCTTTAAGGATTTGAGAACACTTGATATATGTCTTGCATGGGATACCCGTGGTGACAATGGGGTATTCTACTGATTCACTTGATGTATGTTTTGGTGATCAACTTGCGGGTTCCGTGACCTTGGGAATCTATCCATAGGGGTTCGCACACATTTTCGTCTTGACTTTCCGGTAGAAACTTTGGGGCACTCTTTGAAGTTCTTTGTGTTGGTCTAATATATGAATATGAGATTGTGTGATGCATATCGTATAATCATACCCAGGGATACTTGAGGTGACATTGGAGTATCTAGGTGACATTAGGGTTTTGGTTGATTTGTATCGTAAGGGTTTATTCTAGTACAAACTCTATGATAGATCGAACGGAAAGAATAGTTTCGTGTTATTTTACTACGGACTCCTGAATAGATCGATCAGAAAGGATAACTTTGAGGTGGTTTCGTACCCTACAATAATCTCTTCGTTTGTTCTCCGCTATTAGTCACTTTGGAGTGACTCTTTGTTGCATGTTGAGGGATAGTTTTATGATCCAATTAGGTTATTATTGTTGAGACAACTTGCACTAGTGAAATATGAACCCTAGGCCTTGTTTCCTAGCATTGCAATACCGTTTGTGATCACTTTTATCATTAGTTACCTTGCTGTTTTTAGATTTTCAGTTTACAAAAACCTATATCTACCATCCATATTGCACTTGTATCACCATCTCTTCGCCGAACTAGTGCACCTATACAATTTACCATTGTAATTGGTGTGCTGGGGACACAAGAGACTCTTTGTTATTTGGTTGCAGGGTTGTTTGAGAGAGACCATCTTCAACCTACGCCTCCCACAGATTGATAAACCTTAGGTCATCCACTTGAGGGAAATTTGCTACTGTCCTACAAACCTCTGCACTTGGAGGACCAACAACGTCTACAAGAAGAAGGTTCCGTAGTAGACATCAAGCTAATTTCTGGCGTCGTTGCCGGGGAGGTGAGTGCTTGAAGGTATATCTTTAGATCTTGCAATCGAATCTTTTTGTTTCTTGTTTTATCACTAGTTTAGTTTATAAAAGAAAACTACAAAAAATGGAATTGAGGGTGCCTCATATGCTTCATCTTTTTAATGTCTTTTGTGAAAATGACAGAAAGGAAAATTATGCTCAAGTACTAGAAGAAGAATTACATAGAATGCTTGGCATAAAATATGTGAATGATGAGCATGACTGCAATGTTGTTAGTATGAATTCTTTGAATACCCATGATGCTAATGATATGCAAAGCTTGGGGATGCTATGTTTGATGAAGATGATATGTTTAGTCCCCCAAGTTTTGATGAGCAAATTTATTATGATGAAAGCATGCCTCCCATTTATGATGATTATTGTGATGACACATATGCTATAAATATTAATGATAACCATGAAACTTGTCATCATGATTTTAATTTTCAATTGGATTATGCCTCACATGATAGTTGTTTTGTTGAGTTTGCTCCCACTACTATTCATGAGAAGAAATTTGCTTATGTGGAGAGTAATAAAAATTCTATGCTTGTGCATCATGAAAATAGTGCTTTATGTGATAGTTATATTGTTGAATTCATTCATTATGCTACTGAAAATTATTATGAGGGAGGAACATATGTTTGTAGGAATTGCAATAATATCAAGTTTCCTCTCTATGTGCTTAAAGTTTTGAAGTTATGCTTGTTTTGCCTTCCTATGCTAGTTGATTATTGTTCCCATAAGTTGTTTGCTCACAAAATCCCTATGCATAGGAAGTGGGTTAGGCTTAAATGTGTTTGTCATATACTTCATGATTCTCTCTTTATGTTTCAATCTTATCTTTTATGTGAGCATCATTAAAATCATCATGCCTAGCTAAAAAGGCAATAAAGAAACGCTTGTTGGGAGACAACCCAATATTTACCTTTACTATTTTTTGTGTGTTCACATGATTATGATACTGAAGTAATCAAGTTTTTTATCTTTTGTTTCAATAAAGTGCCAAGTAAGACCTTTAGGATAGCTTACGGTCATAGTTGTGTTGATCCTGCTGAAAATCAGAAACTTTTGCGCCCAGTAAATTAGTTTTGATAATTCACATAAACGTGATTTTGATCAGATTATTTTTGCTCTGGATTGGTACACAAATTTCTCAGGTTTTCCTAATTTGGTATGATTTTTGGAGTTACATAAGTATTCGAATGATACAGATTATTACAGACTGTTCTGTTTTTGACAGATTCTGTTTTCATTGTGTTGTTTGCTTATTTTGATGAACCTATGAGTAGTATCAGAGGGTATGAACCATAGAGAAGTTGGAATACAGTAGATATTACACTAATATGAATTTAAGAATGAGTTCACAACAGTACCTAAGTGGTGATTTATTTTCTTATACTAACGGAGCTTACGAGTTTTCTGTTAAGTTTTGTGTTGTGAAGTTTTCAAGTTTAGGTAAAGATTCGATGGACTATGGAATAAGGAGTGGCAAGAGCCTAAGCTTGGGGATGAACAAGGCAACCCAAGGTAATATTCAAGGACAACCAAGATCCTAAGCTTGGGGATGCCCCGGAAGGCATCCCCTCTTTCGTCTTCATTCATCGGTAACTTTACTTGGATCTATATTTTTATTCACCACATGATATGTGTTTTCCTTGGAGCATCATTTTATTTTATTTTGTTTTGCTTGCTATTTGAATAATATACCAAGATCTGAAATTCTTAAATGTTAGAGAGTCTTCACATAGTTACGTAATTATTCAACTACTCACTGATCTTCACTTGTATCTTTCGGAGTAGTTTGTCGTTTGCTCTAGTGCTCCACTTATGTCTTTTTAGAGCATGACGGTGGTTTTATTTTGAAGAAACATATGAACTCTAATGCTTCACTAATATTATTGTGAGAGTCTTTTAGAACTGCATGGTAATTTTCTTTGGTTATAAAATTAGTCCTAATATGATAGGCATCCAAGATGGGTATAATAAAAACTTTCATATAGAGTGCATTGAATACTATGAGAAGTTTGATACTTGATAATTGTTTTGAGATATAAAGATGGTGATATTAGAGTCGTGCTAGTTGAGTAATTGTGAAATTGAGAAATACTTGTGTTGAGGTTTGCAAGTCCCGTAGCATGCATGTATGGTAACCGTCGTGTGACAAATTTGAAGCATGAGGTGTTCTTTGATTGCTTTCCTTATGAGTGGCGGTCGGGGACGAGCGATGGTCTTTTCCTACCAATCTATCCCCCTAGGAGCATGCGCATAGTGCTTGGTTTTGATGACTTGTAAATTTTTGCAATAAGTATGTGAGTTCATTATGACTAATGTTGTGTCCATGGATTATACGCACTCTCACCCTTCCATCATTGCTAGCCTCTTCGGTACCGTGCGTTGCCCTTTCTCACCTTGAGAGTTGGTGCAAACTTCGCTGGTGCATCCAAACCCCGTGATATGATACGCTCTATCACACATAAGCCTCCTTATATCTTCCTCAAAACAGCCACCATACCTAGCTATTATGGCATTTCCATAGTCATTCCGAGATATATTGCCATGCAACTTTTCACCGTTCCATTTATTATGACACGCTTCATCATTGTCATATTGCCTTGCATGATCATGTAGTTGACATCGTATTTGTGGCAAGGCCACCATGCATAATTTTTCATACATGTCACTCTTGATTCATTGCCCATCCCGGTACACCGCCGGAGGCATTCATATAGAGTCATATTTTTGTTCTAGTATCGAGTTGTAATCCTTGAGTTGTAAATAAATAGAAGTGTGATGATCATCATTATTAGAGCATTGTCCCGTGTGAGGAAATAAAAAAATAAAAAAAGAGAAAGGCCAAAAAAATAGAAAGGCTAAATAAAAAAAGAGAATGGCCAAATAAAAAAAGAGAAGGCCCAAAAAATTGAGAGAAAAAGAGAGAAGGGACAATGCTACTATCCTTTTTCCACACTTGTGCTTCAAAGTAGCACCATTATCTTCATGATAGAGAGTCTCTTATTTTGTCACTTTCATATACTAGTGGGAATTTTCATTATAGAACTTGGCTTGTATATTCCAACAATGGGCTTCCTCAAATGCCCTAGGTCTTCGTGAGCAAGCAAGTTGGATGCACACCCACTTAGTTTCTTTTGTTGAGCTTTCATACATTTATAGCTGTAGTGCGTCCGTTGCATGGCAATCCCTACTCCTCGCATTGACATCAATTGATGGGCATCTCCATAGCCCGTTTAATATCCGCGTCAATGTGAGACTTTTTCCTTTTTTGTCTTCTCCACACAACCTCCATCATTATATTCTATTTCACCTATAGTGCTATGTCCATGGCTCGCGCTCATGTATTGCGTGAAAGTTGAAAAAGTTTAAGAATACTAAAGTACGAAACAATTGCTTGGCTTGTCATCGGGGTTGTGCATGATGAGAGCATTTTGTGTGACGAAAATGAAGCATACCCAAGCTATATGATTTTGTAGGGATGAGCTTTCTTTGGCAATGTTATTTTGAGAAGACATAATTGCTTAGTTAGTATGCTTGAAGTATTATTATTTTTATGTCAATATTAAACTTTTGTCTTGAATATTTCGGATCTGAACATTCATGTCACAATAAAGAAAATTACATTGAAAATTATGTTAGGTAGCATTCCACATCAAAAATTCTATTTTTATCATTTACCTACTCGAGGACGAGCAGGAATTAAGCTTGGGGATGCTTGATACGTCTCCAACGTATCTATAATTTTTGATTGTTCCATGCTAGTATATTATGCATCTAGGATGTTTTATAAGCATTTATATGCTATTTTATATGATTTTTGGGACTAACCTATTAACCTAGAGCCCAGTGCCAGTTTCTGTTTTTTCCTTGTTTTTGAGTTTTACCGAAAAGGAATACCAAACGGAGTCCAATTGACGTGCCAATTTTTGACCATTTTTATGGACCAAAAGAAGCCCCCGGAGTAAAAGAGTTGGGCCAGAAGAGTCCTGGGCCGTCCACGAGGCTGGGGGCGCGCCCTACCCCCTGGGCACGCCCACCTA
Source organism: Aegilops tauschii subsp. strangulata (assembly GCF_002575655.3). Classification (NCBI taxonomy): domain Eukaryota; kingdom Viridiplantae; phylum Streptophyta; class Magnoliopsida; order Poales; family Poaceae; genus Aegilops; species Aegilops tauschii. The sequence goes on from NC_053039.3 coordinate 93,287,223, forward strand.
TCTCGTGGACGACTCGGAGACCCCCCTGACGTGAGACCTACGCCAAAAAATCCTTCAAATACAGAAACCTCCAGAAAATAACCTAGATGGGGAGTTCCGCCGTCGCAAGCCTCTGTAGCCACCAAAAACCAATCAGGGCCCTATTCCGGCACCCTGCCAGAGGGGGGACCCCTCACCGGTGGCCATCTTCATCATCCCGGCGTTCTCCATGACGAGGAGGGAGTAGTTCACCCTCGGGGCTGAGGGTATGTACCAGTAGCTATGTGTTTGATCTCTCTCTCTCTCTCTCGTGTTCTTGATTTGGCACGATGTTGATGTATCGCGAGCTTTGCTATTATAGTTGGATCTTATGATGTTTCTCCCCATCTACTCTCTTGTAATGGATTGAGTTTTCCCTTTGAAGTTATCTTATCGGATTGGATCTTTAAGGATTTGAGAACACTTGATGTATGTCTTGCATTGGATACACGTGGTGACAATGGGGTATTCTATTGATTCACTTGATGTACGTTTTGGTGATCAACTTGTGGGTTCTGTGACCTTGGGAATCTATGCATAGGGGTTGGCACACGTTTTCGTCTTGACTTTCCGGTAGAAACTTTAGGGCACTCTTTGAAGTTCTTTGTGTTGGTTGAATAGATGAATCTGAGATTGTGTGATGCATATCGTATAATCATACCCACAGATACTTGAGATGACATTGCAGTATCTAGGTGACATTAGGGTTGGTTGATTTGTATCTTAAGGTGTTTATTCTAGTACGAACTCTATGAAAGATCGAACGGAAAGAATAGCTTCGTGTTATTTTACTACGTACTCTTGAATAGATCGATCAGAAAGGATAACTTTGAGGTGGTTTCGTACCCTACAATAATCTCTTCGTTTGTTCTCCGCTATTAGTGACTTTGGAGTGACTCTTTGTTGCATGTTGAGGGATAGTTATATGATCCAATTATGTTATTATTGTTGAGAGAACTTGCACTAGTGAACGTATGAACCCTAGGCCTTGTTTCCTAGCATTGCAATACCGTTTGTGCTCACTTTTATCATTAGTTACCTTGCTGTTTTTAGATTTTCAGTTTACAAAAACCTATATCTACCATCCATATTGCACTTGTATCACCATCTCTTCGCCGAACTAGTGCACCTATACAATTTACCATTGTATTGGGTGTGCTGGGGACACAAGAGACTCTTTGTTATTTGGTTGCAGGGTTGTTTGAGAGAGACCATCTTCAACCTACGCCTCCCACGGATTGATAAACCTTAGGTCGTCCACTTGAGGGAAATTTGCTACTGTCCTACAAACCTCTGCAATTGGAGGCCCAACAACGTCTACAAGAAGAAGGTTGCGTAGTAGACACCAACGATCTGCTGGGGTTGGGGTTAGAAGGGGTGTAGCTGGTTCTTTGTCCAACTGGGTAGGGGTACAATCTGCGAGAGTCTGGGTTATGTGTGGTGGGGCTGGTTCTTGGGCAAGTACAACCGTCGTTCTATCTGCATCAACTGGTAGCACTATCTTTTCTGAAGACCGTGTTGTTATTCCCTTAGATACTGCCATCACCCTCTCCAGTTCAAATGGCTGATAAACAAGAAAAGTAATTGAATGTACAAACATTGTATGATAGACAGGTGCAATGGATAGTGGGGAAAAAAAGAGGGCATGAAATAATTCACATTTATGTTTTCTAACCAAACAGGATAGCATGATTTCACATATATGATGGCTAACTAAACAGGATAGCATGACACAATTTCACATTATGATGGCTAACTAAAAAATATGGAAAGACATAGTTCAAAATATGATGACTATGTAAACAGGATGGCATGATATAACTATATAATGTGTTTATTAAATAGGTTGGCATGCCATAATTCACATACATGCCGCCTATGGAAACATGATAGCATGATATAATTCCCGGATAGAATGACATAATTCAAAATATGATGACTGTAAACACTAAACAGGATGAGATGATATAACTATATGATGTCTTTATTAAATGGGTTGCCATGCCATAATTCAGATAGATGCTGTGTATGTAAACATGATGGCATGATATAATTCAAATATATGATTTATATAGTAAGCAAGTAAGCAGATGGCAATCCATATATGATGTAAAAACTAAGCAATGCAAGACAACATGCATGACATGGGTAATATAACCCTGCCAAGTTTGAGCATAGACCTCAGGGGGGAAATAGGACTGGTCATCAGTCTCTGTATCCTCCTCTGAGGAGCTCTCTATATCCAGCAAGATGTCTGCTTCAGCGGGTAGCATTGTCTGCTCTGAATACCTTGTTTTCACTCCAGATACTTCCATCACCACTTCAAATGGCCGATGCACAGGAAGAGTAGTTGAATATACAAACGTTGTCGACAAATGGAACATGTAATACAAAAAAATGATAGCATGAGATAATTCACATACATGATGATTGGCTAAACAGCATGGCATTGCATAATTCACATATATAATGCCTTTGCAACAAGATAGCATTGCATAATTCACATATATAATGTCTTGCAACAAGATGGCAATGCATAATTCACATATATGGTAATTAGACACTAAACAGGTGGCATTCACACAAAGCATGTCTAAACAAATCAAATGACATAGCAATGCAAGACACCATACGCACGATATGAGCAACATAACCCTGCCAAGTTAGAGCATACACCTTGGGGGGGGGGAATAGGACCGGTCATCTGTCTCTGAATCCTCCTCTGAGGAGCTATCCGTAACCAGCGAGATATGCGCTTCGTCAGATAGCATAGTCTGCTATGAAGACGTTGTTTTCACTCCCGAATTTTCCATCACCGTGTCAAATGGCTGATGCACACGAAGAGTAGTTGAATGTACTAACATTGTTGAAAAATGTAATACGTAACGGAAAAAAAGGATGGCCTGATATAATTCACATATAAGATGACTGGCTAAGCAGGATGGCATTGCAAAATTCACATATATGATGCTGGCTAAACAAGATGGCGTTGCATAATTCACATAAACGATGAATAAACTAAACAGATGACATTCACACAAAGCATGTCTAAACTAAGCAGTTGACATATTTGATGTATAAAGTAAGCAATGCAAGGCACCATATGCATGATATAACCAACATCAACATGCCAAGTTAGAGCGAAGACCTCAGGGGGTAAATAGGAGTGGTCTTCTCCTTCTGAATCCCCCTCAGAACAGATATCTTCCTCTCGATTACAATCCGAAATGGGTGGAGGGGGGCTGCCTTTGCGCCTACCATGGAGCGACGTCTGAATGAAATTTTATTGCCACGCAAGGCTCGTCTCTTTTTCTCTACATGTTCGGTTCCATTGTGTACAATAACTGACATGCATAGGAATAAAACATAGTGAGATTATGTAAGGAGTGCATGCAGAAATCCAGAGTGATGGTAGCAACCTGTGGATAGACCCAAAACCAATGATGGCAGGTAGATAATGGCTTCGGTTAAAAAATACAGATAATGGCTTCTTTACTGTTTGTTTCCCACCCAACATGAAACTCATAGTAGACACCAGAGATTAACCAGATAGTAGATAGATACTATTCATTGCGGCCCCGATATGTACCCCACAACCATTTAAAAACTCAAGTTTGACCATTAGTTTGGAGCCAACTCAGAGTCTAATCGGTGAATAGGACGATAAAGTAGCATGTAATATTAAGCGATGCATAACGTAAGCAGACACGAAAGAGTGTGACCTCTCTTGCGGACCCGTGTAGTCCTCGAGGTCATCTGCTCGGTTGATGATGGTAGTGCTGTTGTCATGGTTGCCGGCAGCGGGGAAGAAGATCTGAGGCAGCGAAAGACAGTCTGGAGGGCGGATCCCTGCTGTGCAGGACCCTTCTGTCGTTGGAGCAGCTGAGCTTGGGTGGACGACGGCGCAGCAGGAGCGGGACAAACCACACAAGGTTTTCTTTGACAACTATCTGTAAGAGAAGTAATTCTATAAGGGCTCATTTGAATTGGAGGATTCTAACAACGCAGGGATAGGAAATACACAGTAATAGGATAGTAATGCACCTGCAAAACAGAGAATTTAAAAACACAGGATTTCTGCCAATCTCGGATTTTGGTTCACAAGAATTGGAAGATCACAGGATGCAAAGAAGCATGGTGAGATGAAGTCAAACCACAAGAAAATGTACGGTTATAATGCTATTATGCTACTATCTCTTAGTCTTGTGCTTCATGAATAGGAATTTGAAAAGGAGTACAAGTGGAAATTAAAATCCGTATGGTTTTTCTTTCATGGAGACACTAAGGGAACAAATCCTACATTTTTCCTTTGCTCCATTCCTTTGAACCAAATGCATGAATAGTAGTACCATAGGAAACTTTCCAATTCCAATGTTTTTCCTTCACTTTTCCTTTCAAGCACTGGCGATTCTAGTAGGCAGGCTTGAGCAAGGAAAAGCTACACTCAAAAAATGATTTTTTGCTACTTGCCTACTTCTTCTACTTTGGACCCAGATCACTGCCCTACTAGCTCAACTCCCAGGCCCATCGACAAATGCACAGCTCAAACACGCAGAGATAAATAATGATGGCGTTCAAGAGAGTCCATCACGGATAGCTAAGTTGCCTGGTACCTCACTCCTTGTCATATAGTAGGAGAAACTAATCGTATTTCACGTTACTGCGTGTGCTCGGTGGACAATATATATAACATGTAGAGTAAAAAATAGATGCAACAAGTGTACAACCTCTTTGGCGAAGCCATGTCGATCTCAGCGTGATTGGGTTGGTCAGTGAGGATGATCCGGCTGACTTGGCTGTTGGAGGAGGGGAAGGAGATCTTAGGCATCTTGAGATGGAGCCCGGGGTACTGCTCCGCTATGATGGAGGGTTTCGTCGTTGGAGCAGCTTCGGTGAGTTGTACGACGCCGAGGCTAAAGCAGGACAAGAGAGACAACGTTAAACTGAGTGGAATTCTAATAGCATCTCCAATAGATGACATAAAATACATAACCACAAAGTGCTAGATGTCAAATACATCAGCCGCTCATCTCTGAACTTAACTGTCGAAACTGAATTTAACTGTCGAAACTGAACTTAACTGTCGAAAGTGAATTTTGCTGTCAAAACTGCATTTTACTGTCGAAACAGAATTTTACTGTCGAAACTGAACGCACTAGCTAGTAGCAGAACAGCAGTAGCAGCAGCAGCAGCGCGTGCGAGAGCTAGTCGACTGATTTTTTCATCTCTTGTCAGTCGATTTTCCAGCCGTTGGATACAAAATCAAGGGCCTGCAGTTCAACTTCAACTTCCACCTCCTGAGCCGCCAGCCACCACCGACCAAACCGCCGCCCTCCGCCACCCGCGTCCGGCGGTGCGCCTCCCCGCCCGCCCCGAAACCACTCCCCACCGCTGGTCCGCCGCCGCCCCGGCCATCCCTCTAGGCCCCCCATGCCGAGCTTTTTCTCTGGTGATCCCCATGCCACCGCCCCACCACCACCGGCGACCACCGCTCCCACCCTTAACCCTAAGATAGATAGTGGGGTACCTCTTTGGCGAGCCCCCCTCCCCACTGCGGCTGGTTCTTCCTTAACTCCGACGAGCCCCCCCACCCCCTGAAAATCGACTGACCCAAAAGTCGATTCAGTCGACTGAAGTGTAGCTAAATCGGAGCAGCATCGCAAGCAAGAGTAAGAGCGAGAGCAAGAGCAAGAGCAATATAAAGAGCAGACCAAGCAGGGGACCGAGAGCAAGAGCAGAGCAGCAGCGCGAGCGATAGCTAATGTAGCAGCAACTCCTACTAATGTGGACGTCGCCGCCGAGGGAGCGACGTCGTGGAGGAAGTGGCCGGCGACGCCGCCGTGGATGGAGCCGCGCCGTGTCGGCTCGGGACCGAGCGCCGGCAGCACCATGAGATCGAATCAAGAAGAAAATGCGGCAATTAGTGTACAACCTCTTTGGTGGCGCCGATTAGGCCTCAGCTTCATCCGAGGAAACGGTGATGATGATGCTCTTCCGGTGGTGCAGGTGAAGACGGTGGTGTGGGAATGGAGGTGGCACGAAAGACGAGGGGAACGTCGGGGTACCTCCTTGGAGGTGGAGGACGGGGTGGCTGAATCGGCGGGACGACGAGATCGACGACGGATCCTCATCCGGTATGGTGGATGAGGGACGTCGAGGTGTTGCTGTGGACGACGTCGTCGGGGAAGAGGCTCCAGCTGGGTGGCGGGCGGAGGAGGGTGTGGGGCTTCGCGGGTTTTCGCGGCCTTGGTGTACGAATGGGTGTGCGGATGGGATGGGAGTGGGGAACCATGGCTTAGAGACGCGCTTATCTGAAATGTGGGGTAAGTTACAAAAGTACCCCCACCGATTTGAGCTAGGCGGTTCTTTCGGTTCAGGGGTATCACGGGCATTTCGTGTGTCGGGATTTCACAGGAGGTGGGAGTTTTCGCGCGCGTTGTAATTTTGGAATAGCAAGGCGCGAGTTGAGATGGAGGGAGTTGTTGGAGCACAACAAGACAAAGATATATCTTAAATATTTCAGGGTAACAAGGCGCGGGTTGAAATTTCCGGACAAGCCCAACGTGTACTGTACCAAATCAATTCGCACTTCCGTCGACGAAAAAACAAAAAGAAATAAATTCGTAGCACACAAGAGAGTCTAGTCCCGTGTACTGTACCAAATCAATTCGCACTACAAATGTTATTCAAAACTTTGAATTCATGTTCTGTTCAATTAAAATATTTCGCTACGTGTATAATGCATGCAACCTGCTACTCAAATGAACGTTTTAGTGCATTCCAAACGTATATACTACCGCTTCAATATGAATTAAATTTGAATTCGTTTCTCTATTTGAATAAGATCTATAATAACGATTGTTGTGAAGTTGAAACGCCCACGATGCGGCTATATCTCCCACGCATCGAGGCACGACTTAGAGGCATAACCGCATTGTGGTTTTGTCGCAAGAAGGGTCATCTTCACACAATCCCATGTAATGAACAAGAATGGGATACCGAGAGTTGGCTTACAATCGCCACTTCACACAATACATAAATATAATTCATACATCATCCAAAATACACACATAGACCGACTACGGTCAAGATCCAAATGAAAATAAGATAACCCCAAATGCTAGATCCCCGATCGTCCCAACTGGACTCCACTACTGATCATCAGGAAAAGACACATAGTAACGAGCACGTTCCTCATTGAACTCCCACTTGAGGTCGATCCCATCATCTGCACTGGCATCGTCGGCACCTGCAACTGTGTTGGTAGAATCTGTGAGTCACGAGGACTCAGCAATCTCACACCCGCGAGATCAAGACTATTCAAGCTTATAGGAAAGGATGGTGTAATGAGGTGGAGCTGCAGCAGGCACTAAGCATATCTGGTGGCTAACATACGCAAAAGAGAGAGAGAAGAGAAACAACGGAACGGTCGTCTTCTAGTAATGACCAAGAAGTGATCCTGAACTCCTACTTACGTCATTCATAACTCAAACCGTGTTCACTTCCCGGACTCCGCCGAGAAGAGACCATCACGGCTACACACACGGTTGATGTATTTTAATTAAGTCAAGTGACAAGTTCTCTACAACCGGACATTAACCAATTCCCATCTGCCTCATAACCGCGGGCACGGCTTTCGAAAGATAAAACCCTGCAGGGGTGTCCCAACTTAGCCCATTATAAGCTCTCATGGTCAACGAAGGATAAACCTTCTCCCGAGAAGACCCGATCAGTCTCGGAATCTCGGTATACAAGACATCTCGACAATGGTAAAACAAGACCAGCAAGACCACCCGCTGTGCCGACAAATCCCGATAGGAGCTGCACATATCTCGTTCTCAGGGCACACCGGATAAGCTAAGCGTACAGGTACCAACGTAACCCAAGTTGCCGAGGGACGGTCCCGCACGGTGCTCTAGTTTGGACCAACACTCGGAGGAGCACTGGCCTGGGGGTTTAAAATAAAGATGACCCTCGGGCTCTAGAAAACCCGGGGGAAAAAGGCTTTGGTGGAAAATGGTAAAACCAAGGTTGGGCCTTGCTGGAGGAGTTTTATTCAAGGCGAACTGTCAAGGGGGTCCCATAAATCACCCAACCGCGTAAGGAACGCAAACTCAAGGAACATAATACCGGTATGACAGAAACTAGGGCGGCAAGAGTGGAACAAAACACCAGGCATAAGGCCGAGCCTTCCACCCTTTACCAAAATATATAGATGCATTAATATAGTAAGAGATATTGTGATATCCCAAAATATCCATGTTCCAACATGGAACCAACTTCATCTTCACCTGCAACTAGCAACGCTATAAGAAGGGCTGAGCCAAAGCGGTAACTTAGCCAAACAACGGTTTGCTAGGAAAAGGATGTTAGAGGCTGACATGGCAATATGGGAGGCATGATATAGCAAGTGGTAGGTAGCGGAGCATGGCAATAGAGCAAACAACTAGCAAAGCAAAGATAGAAATGATTTCGACGGTATGGTCATCTTGCCTGCAAGGTTCTCAGAGTTGTCGAAAGCTTGATCCTCGTAAGCGTACTCAACAGGTTCCTCGTTCACGAACTCGTCTCCCGGCTCTACCCAAACAAGAACACAAGCAAATGGGACCACAATCAACCACAAGAAATGCACAAGCAACATGATGCAATACATGAATGATATGCAAGATATGATATGCGATGCATATGCGTGTTCCGGCAGAAAAATGATGAACAAGGCAGTAACTTGGCAAACCAAGCATGCCACTGGAAAGATGATATGATTTCGGTTGAAATCGATATAAAGATCACCGGAAAGGGATGCACGGTTTGCAAATGGCAAGCAAAACAAGAATGACACGAATCTGCGATTAACAGCATGATCACTTAGAATGAAACAAGTAACAATGCTACAGCACCCCAACATAGCAACAAAGCAGATGACAGTAATCTACAGGAGATGCTTGACAAAAGATGAACACTGAGCTACGGCTAGATCACACCATAGCAGGTCCAAACAAGCATGGCAAAATTACTGGACATGCGTGAAACAGCATCAGGTAGCAATGTTCAGAGCACGAAACGAACATACTACAGGATATTAACATGGCAAAACAAGGCATGGCAGTATAGTACTAAACGCATATGACAAAAATCTCTTACTGACCATAAGCCAAAAATGACCGGAAGATATGATGGCAACCATGTAAACATAACAAGTTTCGTTATCAGGTTTCAGACTTGGCAGAAAACAGAGCATGGCAGAAACAATAATATGTAGGCATCTTGGTGAGCTTGATGCACTCACCACAAAGCAATGCATGACAAAACAAGCATACCTACAACAAGATGGAATGTTTATAAAGCTATCCATGGCAAGATCAAGTACATAGCATGTACGGATCAACTACAACAAGCTTGGCAAAATTGAATATCATGTTAACAATCTGCCAGAAATATTTTATAGCAAAAGTAGAGCAGGATTGAGTCATGCTATGGCACTCCATAATTGCAAACAAGCGCAGGAATGGATCAATTACAACAATATCTACAAAACATCCTTACTGAACATCTCCAAAATATGCATGGATCTCTCTGTAGTATCAAGCTTACATGGCAACAAAATAACAGCAGACAAAGACTTAGAGAAATTACTAAGTCCCTGAAATCAGAAACATTACGGGGCCTAGTTTGCATGCTTGTGCTAGTCACCACAGAGATCAAAAAAATACATGGCATACACCTCTATAAAGATGACATGGCATACAACAAAACACATGTAGACCTCATGCCCATAAGATGCACAGATTAAATGCAACAAAAATAACAGCAGATAAGTAACAGCAGATAACAGCAACTAGCACTTTTGCATCAGAGATTTGGGCATCAAGATGGCCTCAAATGAACATGGTGCAATGGAACAAAATGGAGAGCATCACGAGGCGAACATTCCAATATATTACACGCGTGAAAAGGAGCTATATGCAGAGAGTTATGATGCTATGAACATGGGCACATACTGTAAAATAAAATGACAGAGAATTTCGGGATACGGGAAAAGTCAACCTCGAGGTACTGTTCAGATGGGATCGGGCCCGATGGCACGGCTGTTCAAGCTCGCTGGAGCGAGGGAGGACGGCGGAGGAGAGGAAGGAGGAGGCCGGCCGGAGGGGACGGAGAGGAGGCCGGGGCTCGGGCTCGAGGACGGAGGGCGGCGCGAGGTGCGGCGGCGGCGACCCGCAGGAGCAGTGGTGTTGGGCGGCGGGGCGTGGTCAACGGCGGAAGGCGGCGCCGGCCGGCGAGTGGAGGCGAGGCGCACGGCGGCGGAGCGGCGGGGCGGCGCGCGCGGCGTACGGGCCGGGAGGGCCCGCGGCGCGCCTGGCGGGCCGGCGCGGTGGAGGCGGCCGGGGCGCTGACGTGGCGGCCTCTGGTTCGCCGGGCGCGGCGGCGGGGAGGTGCCCGGTGGCGGCGGACATGTCCGGCCGTGGAGAGGGCGAATCTTAGGGTTTGGACTGCGAATGTTTTCGGGAGGGGATGCATATATATAGCTAGAGGGAGCTAGGAGAGTCCAAATGAGGTGCGGTTTTCGCCCACACGATGGTGATCGAATGACCTAGAGCATGGAAGAGAGTTTGGTGGGTTTTGGGCTGTTTAGAGAGGGGTTTTTGCTGCACACACAAAGGGACTTTGCGGTTACCCGGTTAACCGTTGGAGTACCAAACGACCTCCAAATGGAACGAAACTTGACCGGTGGTCTACCGGTGTATACCAAGGCCACTTGACAAGCCTCAGTCCATTCCAAGAACGTTTGACACCCGCTCACGAAAGAAAACAGGAGGGGTACGCCGGAGGAGATGGGAGCGCCGGATTGCAAAACGGACAACGGGGAAAATGCTCGGATGCAAGAGACGAACACGTATGCAAAAGCAATGCACATGATGACATGATAAGAGATGCATGACATGAACAAAATGCAAAACGACAAACAAAACCCGACCATGAAGGGAATATCATAACATATAGCCAAAAATGGCAAGAGTTGGAGTTACAAATATGGAAAGTTACATGCGGGGTGTTACAACACTCCACCACTACGGGAGGATCTCGTCCCGAGATCTAAGACTGAAAGAACTCCGGATATTCGGAACGGAGGTGGTCCTTGCATTCCCAGGTGGCTTCTCGGTCGGAATGGTGCGACCACTTCACTTTCAGGAATTTTATAGACTTGTTGCGAGTCTTGCGCTCAGTTTCTTCAAGAATAGCAACGGGGTGCTCATGATAAGACAAATATTTTTGGAGGTCAATCTCTTCGAAGTTGATGGTGCGCTCAGGAGTCTTGAAGCACTTGCGGAGCTGTGACATGTGGAACACATCGTGCACGTTCGCAAAGTTAGAAGGAAGCTCAAGTTGATAGGCGAGGCTGCCTCTTTTGCCAATGATCTTGAAAGGACCCACGTATCTAGGGGCAAGCTTCCCTTTGATACCGAAGCGACGAGTGCCTTTCATTGGAGAGACGCGGAGGTAGACATGGTCTCCGATCTCGAAAGCCACATCACGGTGCTTACTATCATAGTAACTCTTCTGGCGCGATTGCGCGGCTTTGAGATTATCATGGCTGACTTTACACATTTCTTCAGCCTCTGTGATTAAGTCATTGCCAAGAAGTTGGCGTTCACCAGTCTCTGACCAATTGAGAGGAGTACGACACTTTCTGCCATAGAGAATCTCGAATGGGGCCTTGCCCGAACTCGCTTGGAAGCTGTTGTTGTAGGAGAATTCGGCATATGGAAGACAATCTTCCCATTTCATGCCAAAGGAAATGACACAAGCCCTGAGCATATCTTCAAGAATTTGATTGACTCGCTCGACTTGGCCACTAGTTTGAGGATGGAAAGCTGTGCTGAAGCGAATGTTGGTGCCCATGGCCTTCTGGAAGGAGTCCCAAAACTTAGATGTGAAGATGCTTCCACGATCTGAAGAAATCAATTGTGGAATGCCGTGCAAGGAGACAATTCTGGAGGTGTATAGCTCTGCCAACTGAGCTGCTATGATAGATTCTTTGATTGGAAGAAAATGAGCCACTTTAGAAAGCTTGTCGATGACAACGAAGATAGCATCATTTCCACGCATGGACTTGGGAAATCCAGTCACGAAGTCCATTTCGATATGATCAAACTTCCACTCTGGGATAGCAAGAGGTTGGAGGAGACCAGCTGGTCATTGGTGTTCTGCTTTCACTCTTCGACAGACATCACATTCATTCACGAATTGAGCGATTTCTCGCTTCATTCGAGTCCACCAATACGACTGCTTGAGGTCAAGGTACATCTTCGTACTTCCAGGATGAATGGAAAGAAGAGAATTGTGTGCCTCGTTCATAATGACTTTCCTTAGATCACCTTTAGGAACCACAATCCGGTCCTCAAAGAATAAAGTGTCTCTATCATCAATGCGATAACACTTGTATTTGGAAAGACCCTTGTCGATACCACGTTTCACCTTCTTCACCATGGTATCCAGGAGTTGTGCCTCACGAATTTGACCTTCCAAAGTTGGAGAGACTATGAGGTTGGCAAGAAAGCCTTGAGGAACAACTTGGAGATTCAGCTTGCGGAAAGCTTCACAAAGATCCGGTTGGAATGGCTTGAGAATTAAGCTGTTGCAATAAGCCTTCCTGCTTAAAGCATCTGCAATGACATTGGCTTTGCCTGGAGTATATTCAATACTCAGATTGTACTCTTGAATCATTTCGACCCATCGAGTCTGCCTGAGGTTGAGGTTGGGCTGAGTGAAGATGTACTTGAGACTCTTGTGATCGGTGAATATGTCCCCTTGTCTTCCCAACAAGAGATGTCTCCACGTTATTAATGCATGGACAACTGCTGCCAACTCAAGATCGTGAGTGGGGTAGTTCTTTTCGTTGGGCTTCAACTGACGAGAGGTATAGGCCACAACTTTCTTCTCTTGCATTAACACAGCACCGAGACCTTGGAGAGAAGCATCACAGAAAACTTCAAATGGCTAGGATTCGTCAGGAGGAGTTAAGACAGGAGCTGTGACAAGTTTCTCTTTGAGAGTGTTGAAAGCAACGTCACACTCAGGAGACCAAACATACTTCACATGCTTCTGGAGGAGGTTCGAAAGAGGCTTTGCAATCTTAGAGAAATTCTCAACGAATCTTCGGCAATAGCTTGCAAGACCAAGAAAACTGCGGAGCTGCTTGACATTCTGAGGAGGTTCCCAATTCACAATTGCGGACACCTTCTTGGGGTTAACAGCGATGCCCTTGGCAGAGATGATGTGACCAAGGTAAAGAACTTCATCGAGCCAAAACTCACATTTTGAGAACTTCGCATAGAATTGATACTCTCTGAGCTTGTCGAGCACCAATCGCAAATGTTTGGCATGATCCTTCTTATTCTTGGAGAAAACTAAGATATCATCGAGAAACACCAGGACGAATTCATTGGTATAGGTGTTGAAGATGAAATTCAACATTCGAGAGAAGCTTGGAGGAGCATTGACAAGACCGAAAGACGTGACAGTATATTCATAAGAACCAAAGCTTGTTCTGAATGCTGTCTTGGGAATATCCTCTTCACGAATGCGAATCTGATGATAACCCATACGAAGGTCAAGCTTGGAGAATACTTTAGCCCCTTTGAGGTGCTCGAATAGCTCATTGATGTTGGGAAGTGGATACTTGTTCTTGATTGTCTTCTTGTTCAATGGACGGTAGTCGACACAAAGTCGGTCCGTGCCATCCTTCTTCTGGACAAAAAGAACACCACAACCCCATGGAGAAGAACTCGGTCTGATCAAACCCAGACGCTCTTGTTCATCGAGCTGTTTCTTCAATTCCTTCAGCTCCTTGGGTCCAAGCTTTTATGGACGCTTGCAAACGGGTTCAGTGCCCGGCTCAAGATCGATAACGAACTCAACTGGCCGCTGAGGAGGCATACCGGGAAGCTCTTCTGGAAAGACATCTTGGTACTCACAAACAACTGGAATCTGAGAGATGGCATTCAATTCGCCCTTCTCATTGAGAGAAAATAACCGAATGGTTTCATCACGAGCGGCATAAATGATAACATCCTCAGAAGAGTGTGTCAATTGAATTTCCCTGGCAGCACAATCAAGTTGAGCCTTGTGCTTAGAAAGCCAGTCCATCCCGAGAATAAGATCAATATCCGAGTCACCAAGAACAAAAGGTTTAGACAGAAATTTATAGTTGCCCATCTTGATAGAAACATCCGGAATCATTGTGGTAGCCCTCATAGAAGAGCCCGGAGAAACAACTCCCATGGGTTTTTCCAACATTTCCGAAATGAAATCATGCTTTGCAACAAATAATCTTGACATGAAACAATGCGATGCACCCCTGTCAAAAAGAACTTCTGCAGGAAAGTCATTAACAGGAAGATTACACATTATCACATCAGTAGATTCCTCCGCTTGAGCTGCATTCATCATGTGCACCTTTGCAGACTTTGGATTATGCTTGACCACTGCATTGCTGGAAGATCTCACAGGAGGAGGAGGCGGAAGGCGCCTTTGGTTGAAGCACTTGTTAGTATAGTGACCTTTCTGCTGACACTTGTTGCAAGTCACCTCTGAGAGTGGACGATGATAAGGAGCATTGGACTTTGGAGCTTGATTCTGAGACTTGTGCTGGTAGCCAGAGTTGGAAGAGTGGGAAGATCCATGGCCACCTTTGTTCTTCTGCTGGTAAGGCTGATGAAACGGAGGAGGAGGAGGCAACCAGAACTTCTGTTGCTTAGCAGCCACTAGTGAGGAAGAAGAAGACTGAACTGCGTCTCTGACTCTCTTCTTAGAAGCCTCACACTTGAGCTGAGCAGCCTCTTGCTTCAGTGCCATATTGTAGAATTGATCAAACTGAGTAGGCTCAACAAGAACGAGAGCTAACTGCAGATCCTCTCTAAGGCCACCTCTGAAGTGATAGATCATGCTCTTTTCATCAGGAACGTCTTGTTTAGCGAAGCGAGCAAGTTTCTGAAACTGGATGTTGAATTGGTACACAGACATATTGCCTTGCTTGAGATTGCGGAACTCCTCACGCTTGCTCTCAACAACACTTTGTGGAATGTGGTGCGCTTTGAAATCCCGACAGAAGTCAGTCCAAGTGATCACACGACCTCCTCTGGAATCTTTGTATTGTTGATACCAATCAGCAGCTTGGTCCTTGAGCTGAAAAGAAGCAAACTTGACATAGTCCTCAGGCCTGACATTGCTACATTCAAAATGCTTGTTGATGTCCACGAGCCAATCATCGGCATCCGTGGCCTCGGCACAGTAGCTGAAAGACTTGGACTGATTTGCGAGAAACTGGTTGAGGGTAGCGAAGTGAGGCTGATTG
Source organism: Aegilops tauschii subsp. strangulata (assembly GCF_002575655.3). Taxonomy (NCBI): domain Eukaryota; kingdom Viridiplantae; phylum Streptophyta; class Magnoliopsida; order Poales; family Poaceae; genus Aegilops; species Aegilops tauschii. The sequence continues at coordinate 93,302,596 of NC_053039.3, forward strand.
TTGCATTGATCTTGATTTCCTTGATTGCCTTGCCCTTGGGTGCGTTCTTGCAAGAGTTGCAGAATCATCTGAGCATTGGCGTTGGTGGCTGCCATGATAGCTTGCCATGCCTCCGAAGGCGGAGGTGGTGGCGGAGGGTTTGCCTGACTCCCTTCATGGCGTTCCGGATTCTGACGCGTTGGCGGAGCCATCCTGAAGAGGGTGACATCCGTTAGCATCTTGATAGACAAATAGACAAGTAGAATCAACGGATAGAAATTGCAACATATAGTCTTCACAATAACATTCGAACGAGGATGAACGAATGAATTCCGTAGTAAATCATCACACTTCCATTAGTTGAGAAGCCACTTAGAAAAAGGTATGGACTCAACATCTGACTTCGAAGCAACCCGAATACCACAATTCAAAACAAGACAAAGTATTAGCTTGCAGAATAAGCCAGAGCAAACATATGATAGCTATTTCGTCCGAAGTTTTCGTGGTGGGGCCCACATGGGCTCGATCATACAGCACCATCATGTACAAGGCTGTGCACATGACATACGAAGCGTCCCCGAGTCGGCATAGCCAAGGACTCTTTAAGACACTACGAGACCACTGTAAAACCAACCGTGGAAAGGCGGACCACTAGACGTCGAACCCCAATCTCATATCATGCGTCTGTCGGAAAGATATCCTAAGAGCTACTTGAATTCCCACTTATAAACTCCCGAAACTTTCTGGTTATGCAATCTGGTGTTGGGGATACAGGGGACACAAAATATATCACCCAAACTAGCAATCCCTAGATCCAGCTATATCCATCCGTCAACACAAAACCAAGAAACCTTCGGAAATCGTGTACCTCAACCTTCGAAAAGCATCCGTTATACGAGTTATGGCAATACTCCCGAACTCCCGCCCCAGTACTGGGTGGCGTCGAGGTGATCTCACCAACAACTACATAAAAGAGATTTCGATGTTGGCGAAACTCAGGTATTCCAGAACTGCAACGATAAAATTGTGACGACAACACCTCGGAGCTCAACTCCCCGGGACACTGCCACAACCCCTAAATGTCAGGAGGCACCAAGAACAATGTTCTCGTCACAAAACCATCGGAACGATTCCAAGATACCCGCATGATCCTAAAAAAAATTTAGTGAAATTTGAGGAGAGAAGAGTCAAAACTTCTACGTCAGGAGGCCTCACCAGAGCGACGAAGGGACTGGGGAGTAAAAAGAATCCTACTCTTCGATATATATAATCCTAAGACTCAAAACATTTTTGTTCTAGACTCAACAACGCCAGCGATTCGATCGAGCAGGGGGCTCCTAAGTCGGGAATGGCTCTGATTACCAACTTGAAACGCCCACGATGCGGCTATATCTCCCACGTGTCGAGGCACGACTTAGAGGCATAACCGCATTGTGGTGTTGTCGCAAGAAGGGTCATCTTCACACAATCCCATGTAATGAACAAGAATGGGATAACGAGAGTTGGCTTACAATCGCCACTTCACACAATACATTAATATAATTCATACATCATCCAAAATACACTCATAGACCGACTACGGTCAAGATCCAAATGAAAATAAGATAACCCCAAATGCTAGATCCCCGATCGTCCCAACTGGACTCCACTACTGATCATCAAGGAAAGACACATAGTAACGACCACGTTCCTCATCGAACTCCCACTTGAGGTCGATCCCATCATCTGCACTGGCATCATCGGCACCTGCAACTGTGTTGGTAGAATCTGTGAGTCACGAGGACTCAGCAATCTCACACCCGCGAGATCAAGACTATTCAAGCTTATAGGAAAGGATGGTGTAATGAGGTGGAGCTGCAGCAGGCACTAAGCATATCTGGTGGCTAACATACGCAAAGCATAGCGAGAAGAGAAACAACGGAGCGATCGTCTTCTAGTAATGACCAAGAAGTGATCCTGAACTCCTACTTACGTCATTCATAACTCAAACCATGTTCACTTCCCAGACTCCGCCGAGAAGAGAGCATCACGGCTACACACACGGTTGATGTATTTTAATTAAGTCAAGTGACAAGTTCTCTACAACCGGACATTAACAAATTCCCATCTGCCTCATAACCGCGGGCACGGCTTTCGAAAGATAAAACCATGCAGGGGTGTCCCAACTTAGCCCATTATAAGCTCTCATGGTCAACGAAGGATAAACCTTCTCCCGAGAAGACCCGATCTGTTGAGGATATAACCATTAGAGTCACCCGCCCAGGAGGGGCCGGGTTACTCATAATGGTCATCACGCGAAGCCCAGTACCAAACTTGAAGACGGCGGATCAAAGGTGGGCTTAAGACCCGGAGATGGCTTAAAGCCCGTAGTGATAAACCGCCGTTATGGCAAGTCTTGTAGTGTAAGGCAAGAATAGTTAAGAGTCCGAGCCGGACACTGTTATGAGCCGGCCGGGACTCTGAGAACCGCTGGGCGTCAACCTCTCTATATAAAGGGACGACCCGGCGGTGGTTTAGGGACAAGGAAGATCAAATCGATAACCAGGGCAGGACAGTTTAGCTCTTGGTCGTCGAAACCCTAATCAATACCACCTCAACTGGACGTAGGCTTTTACCTTCACCGTAAGGGGCCGAACCAGTATAACCCTCGTGTTCCTTGTCCCGTTTAACCCCTTTGCGCTTCCTAGCTGCGATGGCTCCACGACTAAGTCCTCGCACGAGGACATCTGACATGACAATTCCACGACAGTTGGCGCCCACCGTGGGGCCAGCGCACGGTGGATTTGAGTTCTTGAAGGGCAGCTTCAAAGGGCTCAAGGGATACGCTGTGGGCCGGATGACCAAGAGTCATCGCGGCAAGCTCTACATCGACGATGCAAACTGGGGGCCCGACGCCGGCTCAATCGAGTACGGGTACCGGGTCCCCTTCGGCGCAATCCATGTCTTCATTGGCAAGATTGGTGAGCCAGACCTCTGCGCCGATCTCATCGAAATGGCTCAGCGTGCACGACCCGCCCGGGATCTACCTGCCTTGAAGCATGCTTTCGTGGGATGTGTCCATGGAGGACTCTCTGGAGGATCTGGATCTGGTGATGAGACGGCCGCCGGCTCTGACGGCGAGTCGTCTACGGATGAGTCAAACTCGTTGTATCAACTTCAAGATGGTAGGCTCAGGGGCTGTTCCGATGGCGACAGCATTCCGGACCCTTTTGAGCCGCCGAGCCGGGTTGGAATCTTCATGGCCGGCGCACAACCCGTTCAAAACCCCGCCGCCGGGTCAGGAAGCTCTGTGCCCTCGCCGGCTCAGGTGCTGATGGATCTCACAGACAAGATGACGGTCCTGTTGACCGCTACGGTTGCCCCGGCAGATCAAGCTCAGCATGACGCGGAGGTGGCACAGTTAAAGTTCGATCTAGTAAAGGCCAAGGAAGATCTCGCAGCGAAAGGGATCAGGATGGCTGCAGAGAGGGCAGCTCTCGACGCCCAGACTCAGCTGATTCAGGCACAGTCTTTCCGGCTCACGATGGATCAAAACGCCTCCAATGAGGTCATGAGAAGGAGGCATCAAAAGGCCCAATCTCGAATCCCTCCGGTTTATGATCCTCGAAACCTCCTCAACACGCCGGGTGCAGGTCCTAGTAACCCGCCGGAGATCATGGCGCCAGGGTCTGGAACGCCAATTCAGCCCCAAGTGATGGGGCCTCCCCGGGTGAACGCTACCCCGCCTCAATATGTACCAATACCACCGGGTCATTATGCCAACCCGTTAGAAAACATGGTCGCCACGGCGGCGCGGCTGGCAGCTCTCCCAATCGAGGGCGACTCTCCAACGGTGGTTGAGACCCGCCGGGTCAGAGAACTCCTTCAGATGGCTCTGGCACAGCAAGAGGCATATTCTTATAGCCGGGACAGGATTCATTCAACCCCTCGTCCAGGCCGGAGCCCGAGTTATAGCAGACACATGGTCTCAGCGACCGGCTCAAGCAATGTCCGACGCCATGACTTGCCTCCTGGCCACGGCCCGGCTCATAATGGAGCCTTTCACGCGGTAGACCAAGAAAGAGCATGGCAAGAGGCAGAGCAGGCGCCTCAGTTGACGGCTTACCAGCCGCCCCCGGCTTACCCGACGGCTTCTGTCGATGTGGGTATACCTACAAGGACTGGAGGTGTCCCTTGTTTGGTGCCGGCTCTCCGTAATGAACGTCTGCCCAAGGATTTCAAAGGGCCTATGAAGGTGCCTAATTACACGGCTGATTTGCAACCCGGAGCATGGATCGAGAGTTACGAGATGGCCATGGAGTTGCTGGAGGTCAGTGAAGCGGCGATGGCCAAGTACTTCACCATGATGTTAGATGGGACTGCCCGCACTTGGTTGAAGGGGCTGCCGCCTAATTCTATCGGGTCTTGGGCTGAGCTAAAGGCCCAGTTCATCCAGAATTTCAAAGGTACATGCAGGCAATCTATGTCCATCGTGGATTTGACTAACTGTAAACAGCAAGAGGGCGAGTCTACAACTCATTGGGTCCGCCGGGTAAAAGAGATAATACATTCATCTGATAAGATGGATGCCGGCTCTGCAGTCTTAATGTTGGAGCAGAATTGTTGTTTCATGCCCCTGAAGATGAAACTCGGGCGGCTCAAGCGCGATTGCAATGATATGGGTACGCTGATGGCGACTCTCGTCAAGTACGCCGACTCTGATAGGACCAAGGACCCCGCGTCGGATGATGAAAGGACAGGGAAGGGAAAGAAGAACGGCAATGGCAAGGGTCCTCAGCATAACCCGGTGAACCAAGGAGGTAGCAAGCGTAAGGCCGATGGCAGCATAGAATTTGTGGCCAACGCCAGCTCACAGGGTAACAACCAGCGACGTAAGGGGAGGCCACCTCCCCGAGCCGGCAGGTCAGGCCCGACGCTTGAGCAGTTGTTGAATGAGCCTTGTCCAAGGCATGGCTCTAGGGAGAAGCCAGCTACTCATCTATGGAAGGATTGCGCAATCATGAAGGCTTTTAAGAATTCCAATGCCTTTAATGGCAACAATGGCTCGGGCGGCGGCTCAGGCGCCGGCGGCTTTCATGGCCCGAGCGGCGGCTCAAATTCCAATCCTCAGAATGTTCAAGGGGGCTTTAATCAGCAGTCTGTCCAGGGTCATCAACAGCAGCAGGGGGGATACCAGACCAATCCAAAGCAGCTCAATGGTGGACAGTATCATGTGTTTACCACCAGTCTGTGCAAGCGGGATCAGAAGCTTCATAAGAGGGCTGTGAATGCTGTTGAGCCGGCGGTTCCACGTTATTTAAGATGGTCTGAGCAGCCTATTGTGTGGAGTAGGGAAGATCACCCTCCCCGGGTTGATAATCCGGGTCACCTGGCCCTGCTGGTGGCTCCTCAGGTGGGGGGTATAAGTTCACTAAAGTGCTCATGGACAGAGGTAGCAGCATCAACATCCTCTATTATGAGACCTTCCGTCGGATGGGGTTGATTGATAAGAACCTCAGCCAGTCCAACACTGTTTTCCATGGTGTGGTGCCTGGTAAGTCGGCATATCCAGTTGGTAAGATCGAGCTGGAAGTGGCTTTCGGAGATGAGTATAACTACAGGGCGGAAAAATTAACCTTTGAGGTGGTTAAGATAAGAAGTCTGTATCATGCTATATTTGGGCGGCCGGCTTATGCCAGGTTCATGGAACGGCCGTGTTACGTGTATTTGCAGCTCAAGATGCCGGGTCACAATGGGACCATTACGGTTCATGGCAGCCGAAAGATAGCCCTGGAGTGTGAGGAAGGTGACGCGGCTGATGCAGAATCTATTTGTGCAACAGAGGAGTTGAAGTTTGACAAGGACAATGTTGACTGGGCAGATATGACATCTTTGAAAAAGCCGACCACGGAGCATGAACCGGCAATGAAATTTAAGTCAGCTGATGAGACTAAACTTGTTGACTTCGTTCCAGGTGACTCGTCTCAGCAGTTTAGCATCAGTGCCAATCTGGATCCGAAATAGGAAAGCGCGCTCATTGAGTTCATCCGTGAGAACAGGGACATTTTTGCATGGAAACCTTCTGACATGCCAGGTGTACCTAGAGAACTCGCTGAGCACACTCTCAATATTGATCCAAAATTTAAGCCGGTCAGGCAATTCCTTCGGCGGTTTAATGAGGAGAGGCGGAAAGCCATTAGTGAGGAGGTGGCCCGGCTCATGGCGGCCAGGTTTATTGTTGAAGTTTTTCATCCAGAATGGTTAGCTAACCCGGTGCTCGTGCTTAAGAAGAACGGCACCTGGCGGATGTGTGTGGATTACACAGCTTTAAACAAGGCTTGTCCGGCTGATCCTTTTGCTCTCCCCCGTATCGATCAGATTATTGATGCAACGGCGGGTTGTGAGCGTTTAAGTTTTTTGGATGCTTATTCTGGATACCATCAGATTAAAATGGCAGTTAAGGACCAGGAGAAGACAGCGTTCATCACTCCTTTTGGAGCCTTCTGTTATGTGTCTATGCCTTTTGGGCTCAAGAGTGCACAGGCGACTTACCAGCGTTGCGTGCAGAATTGTCTTCACAACCAGATTGGGCGCAATGTTCATGCTTATGTGGATGATATCGTGGTTAAATCCAGGGAGAAGGAGACCTTGATAGATGATCTGAGAGAAACCTTTGATAATCTCCGGGTCTACAAGATGGTGCTTAACCCGACCAAGTGTGTTTTTGGTGTTCCTGCAGGCAAGCTCTTGGGTTTCCTGGTCTCTCACAGAGGCATTGAAGCTAACCCGGAAAAGAGCAAGGCAATCACCTCTCTGGCTAAGCCGGTGTGTATAAACGATGTCCAGCGTCTGGCGGGTCGCATCGCTGCTTAAAGCCGGTTTATAAGCCGTTTGGGTGAAAAGGCCATGCCGCTGTACCAGTTGATGAAGAAAACAGATAACTTTGTCTCGAATGATGCTGCCAATGCTGCTTTTGAGGATTTGAAGAGACAGCTGACTGAGCCCCCGATTCTTGCTGCTCCTGTTGACAAGGAGCCCTTATTGCTGTATGTGGCCGCTAACACACGAGCCGTCAATGTGGCTGTAGTGGTAGAGCGCAAGGAAGAGGGTAAGGAGTATCCGGTTCAGCGGCCGGTTTACTACATCAGTGAAGTGCTCATTGAGTCCAAACAACGGTATCCACATTGGCAGAAGCTTGTTTATGGGGTATTCATGGCAAGCCGGAAGCTTAAGCATTATTTCCAGGGTCACCTTATCACTGTGGTTAGTTCTGCTCCCCTAGGAGATATCATCCAAAACAGAGAAGCCACAGGAAGAGTGGCTAAGTGGGCTATAGAACTTGGGCCTCATGGTCTGAAATACGTGCCACACACTGCTGTCCAATCTCAAGCGTTGGTGGATTTCGTCAATGATTGGACAGAGCTGCAGGTGCCTGAGGAGAAGCCGGATAATACATACTGGACTATACACTTCGACGGGTCTAGGCAATTGGAGGGCTCGGGGGCTGGAGTTGTAATAGCTTCCCCTCGAGGTGACAAGTTTTGCTATGTGCTACGGTTGATGTTTCCCTGTACTAACAATGCAGCTGAGTACGAGGCCTTGCTCCATGGTCTTCGGATGGCTAAGGAGATGAGTTTGAGCCGGGTGAGGTGCTTTGGCGACTCAGATTTAGTGGCCCAACAAGTGTCAGGCAAGTGGGATTCCAAGGACCCTCTCATGGCGGCTTATTGCCACGAAGTTGATGCCATTGCTGGACACTTGCAGGGTTACCAAGTAGAGCACATTGATCGCAGGAAGAACGAGGCGGCTGATGCGTTAAGCCGGCTGGGTTCTCAGCGAAAGCCGGTGCCGCCTAATACTTTCTTGGACATTTTGCATAACCCTTCTGTCAAGTTGCCTACAGAGGAAGACTTGGCTGTTCCTGACCCAGAGGCACAGTTGGTGGCGGCTCTCCACATCACCCCAGACTGGACAGTACCATACTTGGCTTACATGACCCGGGGAGATTTGCCTGAGGATGAAACTCTGGCCAGACAAATAACCCGGCGGTCTAAGTCAATGGCCATTATCAATGGCGAGCTGCATCGTCGCAGTGTTACTCGAACTTTCCAGCGTTGTGTTTCCCCTGAGGAGGGTCAAGAAATCTTACGTGAGATTCATGAAGGAGATTGTGGCCATCATGCCGGCTCAAAATCCCTTGTCGCAAAGGCTTTTCGTCATGGTTTTTATTGGTTGACGGCTCATGCTGATGCGGAGGGCTTGGTCAGTAAATGTGACGGTTTTCAGAGGTTCTCGCGACGGGCTCATGTGCCGGCTCAAGAATTGAGGATGATTCCAATTACTTGGCCGTTTGTAGTCTGGGGGCTTGATATGGTTGGGCCTTTTAAAAGGTCCAAGGATAAGAAGACCCACCTCTTGGTGGCAGTTGACAAGTTCACAAAGTGGGTTGAGGCAGAGCCCGTTAGCAAGTGTGATGCAGCCACAGCGGTTCAATTCATGAAACGGGTGATATTTCGCTTTGGTTTTCCACACAGCATTATAACTGACAATGGTACCAATCTGTCTAAGGGCGCCATGGAGGAGTTTTGTCAACGAGAGCATATTCGACTTGATGTTTCATCAGTGGCTCACCCTCAATCCAATGGTCAAGCTGAGAGAGCTAATGAGGAGATTTTGAAGGGCATCAAGCCCCGGCTTTTGGTCCCTTTGCAACGGACGCCGGGTTGTTGGGTGGAGGAGTTACCCTCTGTGTTATGGAGCATCAATACTAATCCTAACAGATCTACGGGTTACACGCCTTTCTTCATGGTTTATGGAGCGGAAGCAGTCCTCCCTAGCGACATCCGTCATGACTCGCCTCGAGTGGCGGCTTATGTTGAGGCGGATAATGAGCGGGCGCGCCAAGATGCACTTGACTTGTTGGACGAACAGCGTGATGTGGTAGCAGCTCGCTCGGCGATTTACCAACAAGACTTGCGCCATTATCATAGCCGCCGGGTTAAGTCCCGGGTCTTCCAGGAAGTTGATCTGGTGCTCCGGCTCATCCAAGATCAAACAGACGCACACAAGTTATCCCCGCCTTGGGAAGGTCCCTTTGTGGTCAGCAAGAACTTGCACAACGGGTCATACTACCTTATTGATGTTCGGGAGCACAAAGATTCACGCAAGTCGGAGGAGGAGACCCGTCGGCCGTGGAATATAGCTCAGCTTCGGCCTTATTACACTTGAGCCACCGGCTCCCATAATGTACATATTTCCATAGCCATGTATATATTATGATAAATAATAAAGCAGGACCTCTGTCCTTTTTTCTCCTCCAAAGGTAAACGTGTTATTTCCATTACAATATCACATGGTCACTTGGAGGTGGATCCGGCTTACGATCTTATTCGAATCTAGCCGTTAACAACATGATCACTTGGGGGCTTCCTGTTCAAACATAGGTCGTATTCGAACCAAAGAGAACATAGCTGTCGATACCCACTTGATTGGCAAACTGCCGAGCTCATTGGGGAGTTTTCCTTGATCATATTTGAATCATATCTCAACCCCCTTTGGGAACCGACATGGATCGTATTCGAATCAACGTCGTTAAACAACTCTCAAGGTCATTTGGGGGCTTCCTGTTCACACATGGGTCGTATTCGAACCAAAGAGAACATAGTTGTCAGTACCCTCTTGATCGGCAACGCCAAAGCCACTGGGGGCTATATGATCGCATTCGAATCTTAGCTTAACCCCTTTGGGACGGTTCTCTGGTCGTATTCGAACCAGAAGCCCCTGAATTTTGATCTTCTGATTTGCAACGAGTTCTTCTGGTCATATCAACAGTGTGCAAGGGCGGTTATTACTCCGCCGACTTAACTTTGATTCACAATGTTAATAACACACAATAAGTATTATCAATGCTGGTGAGCCGGAGTTGAGGCATCAACCTCATTATTCGGGTTACATAAACCGGAGGTATACTTGAAGGCTTGTAAGTGTGTTACTATGGTTACCTCGAGGATATAATTGAGGGCCAGTCTTTTATGATTTCGGTTCATATTCCGGGTTATATATACAGTATATGATTCTCAGTGCGGTATGCCGCCCAGAGACTTGTCATTTGTTTTCTATGCAAGATGAATAAAAAATAGCTCTTTATCTTAAGGAAAGCAGATGGTCGAGCATAACCCAGAGGAATATAAAGAAGCAACTTCAATGGAGTTAAGCATTCAACACATGCACGATGGCACGACAAAATTAAGTATTTTACAAGACTCCCCGAGTCCAAAAGGTGAGGCATTGTTTTAAAATATAACCATGAGCCGCCTAAAAGATCAAGGTGCTTGTTGGGTCGAACTCTCTGGCTCATCCCTCTCCGCTCCTCCGGCTGTTCCCATGACCTGGAAGGTTGATGATTTCCAGTCAATGCCGCTCAAAGCTTCAAACTGAGCCTCGTCATCAATTAACCCGGCCGGGTCAACTTCTGGGGCGAAGGTGCGCTTACGAGTCGGCGGGATTAGGCTGATGGCTTCATAGCGTGGAGTTGGGATCCTCTGATTCTCCGCGTCGTAACCCGGCTGATACTTGGTAAGATCTGTGTCGTTCCCGATCATGGTAGCCACCGGGCGCACGCTTTTCACACAGGCGGCAAAGTCTTTCTGGTCGAAGGGGGTGCCGTCTTCCTTCAGGCTGGGGTATCCAAGAGCGATGTCGGCCGGGTCTAGCTCCGGGAGAAAGGCCTTGGCCCGGCTCAGCGCAACTATAGCTCCGGCTCTTGCAGAGGCCCGTCTTAGCTCTTGGAAGCGCTGAGGAAGAACGGCAAGCCGCCTGAGTACGTCCGCCAGGTGAGTCGGAACCTCGTTGGACAGAGCCACAACGGCTAACGCACGCTGTGACCCGGTGTAGAGTTGCTCCACCAAAGTGTACACGGCCTTCAGCTTGGTCAGAACATTCTGATTAAGGTTGGAGCTTCTGGGACCTGTTTACACAAAGTCAGGTAAGCCAATGGCAATAATGGGACTTATGAGACATAAAGAATGTCAACTTGTTAAAAGCTTGCAGAATGACTTACCGAAGATTGCGGAGACCATCTGGGACACATGGCGTTTTAAGCCGGCAAGTTCGGCGGTTCTCTCAGTCAGAGCAGCCTCCGCCTGTTCGGCCCGGTTGAGCAAGGCCGTCTTTTCCTCGGCCCAAGTCTTTCTTTCTGCTTCAAATTTCTTCTTCAATTTTTCTTGTGCAGCAACACTGAACTCAAACTTGGCATTGGCCTTCCGGGTCTCAGTTTCCTGAGTCTTCAGGCGGTTCTTCAGCTCCGAGATTTCAGATTCCAATTTCTTGCAGGCAGCCTATACAAATTCCGGATTACAGTTTGAGTAGTTATCACACAACATTAAAGTCCCAAGCACTTTGCAAGCAAAGACACTTGGCACTTGGGGGCTAATGTATGCTGAAAGATTCTATTTACAATTGCCGGTTCATGCAGGTAAGCCGGAAATTAAGTCTACAACATATTCTATCATAAGTAGTAGACTTGGGGGCTAGCATGGTAAGGATGACTATGGAGTATGAAGTAAGCAAGAGAGTTGTACCTCGGATTTTTGCTGTATCTGCTTCACCATGTCGATCTCCAGGTCCCGGCTGTTGTGCACTTGACCAATGTAACCAGAAACAATATCTCCAATGCTCAAGTTAGCATAGTCAGTGATCTCCAGTCTGGCCCTGCGGCGCTCCAGCAGTTCTTCTTTGGCAGAGCATTTGGCCAGCACAGCGGGTCTCCCCGGCTCGACAAACTCTGTCCGGGTGATTACAACGTCCGGGTCATCGGCCGGCTGAGCTGGGCTGGGGATCTCCGGGTTAGTAGAAGCCTCTATGACTGGCTCGTCAGTTGGAGCGGTGGTTTCAGGAGCTGAGGCGGATGGCGGCTCATGAGTAGAAGCCTGCGGCTCAGTCAGGACCGGCTCGTCCACCGGTTTGTTTTCTTCGCTCTCTTGCTGAGCTTTGTTTGAGCACTGAAAGGACAAAGGTTAGTACAAAAGCATGAGTAAGATAAGCATAACATAAGCTAATCATCATTACCCGGGTGCGGTCTTGAAAGCCGGCAGGTTGGATTGCATAGAGTCCCCGGAGGAAGGTGAAGTTTCCTGATAGTTTGAATCAGAAGAGTTGAGCGGTTGACGAGTAACGCCCGCCAAAGGATGAAAAGGATATAAGTTGGAGATAACCTCGGTCCGACGCTTCCTTGATGCTTCAGGTAAGCCGGAGGAGAGGTCTGCGTCCTTGTTGGTCCGGGTGTGCCTCTGGCTCTCATGAATCTGTAGCTTCAAAAGAAATTGAGGATCTTGATAAGCTAAAGGATGTGAAAATCTTACTTTCCGGGTTACTCTTCGGACTTTCGGCCTTGGCAAGGGCTCCGAGTCGGAGGAAAGTGTAGTTACCTCTTCAGTCACCGGGATACTCGCTCCGGTGTCCTCCTGCTGATAAACAGTGTCGATAAGGTGGCTCAGAACAACAAAATAACAAGAGAAGGGCATAAGAATAAAGGATTACCTCTGACTCGGAGCTATCATCCAACTGAAGCAGCTCTGAGGCGCTAGGCCTACTCCCCTTGTTGCGGGGAGCGGCTCTCCTAGCGGCTTTCTTAGCTTTCCTGGCTTTTTTAGCCGCCTCATGGTCATACTTGACCTTCCAGAACTTGTCGTTAGCCTGAAAACACAACAAAGATTTCTTAAGGTTAAGATGAAAACTATTAAAAGGGAAAGCAAGGTGCTCAGGTTAGTGACTTACCGCCGGAGCCGGGTTAGCTTGGCAGAAGGGGCTTAAGCCGGTCCTCCCGCAGTCTGCTAAGCTCTCGTTCAAGAGGGACTTGGTCATGTCGTCAACAACGTCCTCAGGTAGGTCGTTGGGGCTGTGCCGCAGAGGATCGTCCTTCCGGCCCGAGTAATCACACATTAAGCTGGGGCGGCGGCTCAAGGGAATCACCCGCCAAGAAATCCAGACCCGGACCAGATCAACGCCGTTGAGGCATTTCCCAGGAGAGCCTTAATCTTGTTGATGGTGGGGAACTGTGGTTGATGCTCAGCTTGAGTTAGTTTGTCTGGCAGGGGGTGATTTGGCTCCAGACGCAGGGTACGAAAGCCGGGCAGAGGGTTTTCGTCAGCCGGAGAAGTATCCTGGCAGTAGAACCATGTCTGGTTCCAGTCCTTTGGGTGGCTTGGCGGCTCAACATAAGGAAAGAGGCAATCTCTCCGTCGTTGAATTGAGATTCCGCCAAGTTCCAAGCTAGGCCCGTTGGCGCACTCGTTCTGGCGGTTCAGATAAAACAGCTCCCTAAAGAGCAGTAGGCTGGGCTCTTCTCCAAGATATACTTCGTAGAATACTTGAAAGTTGCAAATATTGGACACGGAATTGGGTCCTATGTCTTGTGGCCGCAGATCGAAGAAGTTCAGAACATCTCTAAAGAATTTTGAGCCGGGAGGTGCGAAGCCCCGGCTCATGTGATCAGGAAAAATCACAACCTCTCCGTCTCTTGGTTGAGGTTTTTCTTCAGACGGGTTAGGGGCCCGATAAGACATAACCTCCTTTTTGGGCAGGTAACCCGTCTTCACGAAATCAGCTAAGGTCTCATCAGTAACGTTGTATCTCATCCAGTTGCACGTGATGGGTGCCTTGGGAGCTTTGGGCAGCATTGTGAAAGATGAAAGCCTATGACAAAAGGAAATGTCCGGTTCAACTATAAGACGGAAGAAGTTTACAATTCAGCATTCAAGATGACGGCTTATGAAGGGGCCTAATGACATATGGTTAATTGTGTCGGGTTATCTAAGCCGCTGTGGGCATTGTGAGTAATTCAAGTTGTTTAAAGCTATATCATAAATGAGCCGGAAATTTCATAGCGCATGGCCTCTTTAAGCCGGAGATATGAGCTGCCAGAGCTCACAGATGCAATTTTTTAACTAAGTGTGGCACAAACAAGTTTCACAGATCGCAGTAATTGTTCTGGATCAAACGATCGACCAGAAAGGGAAAATTTCTAGACCTAGAATTGACACAGATAAAGTTCATAGGCTCGAACGGAGCCTCTGTGCAATGGAAAGGGATCTATGTGCATTCGGAAACAGGTGCGAAACAGTTACCGCAGCAGTTTTATATTATCTAAAGATCAGAAAAAGGTGTTAAAGGTGGAATCTATCAAGTGTTCGTGACGAACGGCGACGAACACCGACGAACTCGAAGATCACTAATGCGGATCTGAGGAACAGGGAGGGAAAAACTTACGGATGCGGAGTTGCTGCAGAGGTCCATCGCGTTTTTCTGGTCAAGTCAGGTTGATGCAGCGGCCTGAGTCGGTGAAGACGAGAAGGTCCGCGGCGGCGGCGGTGGAGCTCGAGCGGCAGTACAGTAGCGAGAGGAGGGAGATGACGAAGACATAAGGGTCGGGCCTATTTATAAGATACAGCTGATAAGTGGGCGCGAGAAACGAGGAGGCCACGATGTGATTATCGTGCCACAAAAACGCCTCGATTTTTGGGATAGCCATTAAAGATAAGATCCGTTGGGATATGGAGGGATAAAAAATGAATTTAATGGAAGATGACGTCATGGCGGGTTACCAGGAATCCAGAAGATGACGTCACGGCGGGTTATAACCTTCGCACGAATATAAGCCGGAAGATTTTTCTCTCAAAAGAATTGAAGATTGACATGAACCGGTTCAAATCAATCTGGGGCCTAATGTTGAGGATATAACCATTAGAGTCACCCGCCCAGGAGGGGCCGGGTTACTCATAATGGTCATCACGCGAAGCCCAGTACCAAACTTGAAGACGGCGGATCAAAGGTGGGCTTAAGACCCGGAGATGGCTTAAAGCCCGTAGTGATAAACCGCCGTTATGGCAAGTCTTGTAGTGTAAGGCAAGAATAGTTAAGAGTCCGAGCCGGACACTGTTATGAGCCGGCCGGGACTCTGAGAACCGCTGGGCATCAACCTCTCTATATAAAGGGACGACCCGGCGGCGGTTTAGGGACAAGGAAGATCAAATCGATAACCAGGGCAGGACGGTTTAGCTCTTGGTCGTCGAAACCCTAATCAATACCACCTCAACTAGACGTAGGCTTTTACCTTCACCGTAAGGGGCCGAACCAGTATAACCCTTGTGTTCCTTATCCCGTTTAACCCCTTTGAGCTTCCTAGCTGCGATGGCTCCACGACTAAGTCCTCGCACAAGGATATCTGACGTGACAATTCCACGACACGATCAGTCTCAGAATCCCGGTATACAAGACATCTCGACAATGGTAAAACAAGACCAGCAAGACCACCCACTGTGCCGACAAATCCCGATAGGAGCTGCACATATCTCGTTCTCAGGGCACACTGGATAAGCTAAGTGTACAGGTACCAACGTAACCCAAGTTGCCGAGGGACGGTCCCGCACGGTGCTCTAGTTTGGACGAACACTCGGAGGAGCACTGGCCCGGGGGTTTAAAATAAAGATGACCCTTGGGCTCTAGAAAACCCGGGGGAAAAGGCTTAGGTGGCAAATGGTAAAACGAAGGTTGGGCCTTGCTGCAGGAGTTTTATTCAAGGCGAACTGTCAAGGGGGTCCCATAAATCACCCAACCGCGTAAGGAACGCAAACTCAAAGAACATAATACCGGTATGACAGAAACTAGGGCGGCAAGAGTGGAACAAAACACCAGGCATAAGGCCGAGCCTTCCACCCTTTACCAAAATATATAGATGCATTAATATAATAAGAGATATTGTGATATCCCAAAATATCCATGTTCCAACATGGAACCAACTTCATCTTCACCTGCAACTAGCAACGCTATAAGAAGGGCTGAGCAAAAGCGGTAACTTAGCCAAACAACGGTTTTCTAGGAAAAGGATGGTTAGAGGCTGACATGGCAATATGGGAGGCATGATATAGCAAGTGGTAGGTAGCGGAGCATGGCAATAGAGCGAACAACTAGCAAAGCAAAGATAGAAATGAATTCGAGGGTATGGTCATCTTGCCTGCAAGGTTCTCAGAGTTGTCGAAAGCTCGATCCTCGTAAGCGTACTCAATAGGTTCCTCGTTCACGAACTCGTCTCCCAGCTCTACCCAAACAAGAACACAAGCAAACGGAACCACAATCAACCACGAGAAATGCACAAGCAACATGATGCAATACATGAATGATATGCAAAATATGATATGCGATGCATATGCGTGCTCTGGAAGAAAAATGATGAACAAGGCAGTAACTTGGCAAACCAAGCATGCCACTGGAAAGATGAGATGATTTCGGTTGAAATCGATGTAAAGATCACCGGAAACGGATGCACGGTTTGCAAATGGCAAGCAAAACAAGAATGACACGAATCTGCGATTAACAGCATGATAGCACTTAGAATGAAACAAGTAGCAATGCTACAGCACCCCAACATAGCAACAAAGTATATGAAAGTAATCTATAGGAGGTGCTTGACAAAAGATGAACACTGAGCTACGGCTAGATCACACCACAGCAGGTTCAAACAAGCATGGCAAAAGTGCAAAAGATAACAGGTTCACAGACTTGTTGAAATTACTGGACATGCCTGAAACAGCATCAGGTAGCAATGTTCAGAGCACGAAATGAACATGCTATAGAACTTAACATGGCAAAACAAGGCATGGCAGTATACCACTGAACGCATATGACAAAAATCTCTTACTGACTATAAGCCAAAAAGGACTATAAGATATGATGGAAACCATGTAAACATAGCAAGTTTCGTTATCAGGTTTCAGACTAACCAGAAAACAGAGCATGGCAGAAACAATAATATGTAGGCATCTTGGTGAGCTTGATGCACTCACCACAAAGCAATGCATGACAAAACAAGCATACCTACAGCAAGATAGAATGTTTATAAAGCTATACATGGCAAGATCAAGTACATAGCATGTACGGATCAACTACAACAAGCTTGGCAAAATTGAATATCATGTTAACAATCTGCCAGAAATATTTTATAGCAAAAGTAGAGCAAGATTTAGTCATGCTATGGCACTCCATAATTGCAAACAAGGGCAGGAATGGATCAATTACAATAATATCTACAAAACATCCTTACTGAACATCTCCAAAATATGCATGGATCTCTCTGTAGCATCAATCTTACATGGCAACAAAATAACAGCAGACAGGCTTGGAGAAAATACTGTCCGTGAAATCAGAAACATTATGGGGCCTAGTTTGCATGCTTGTACTAGTCACCAAAGAGATCAAAAAAATACATGGTATACACCTCTGTAAAGATGACATGGCATACAACAAAACATATGTAGAGCTCATGCCCATAAGATGCACAGATTAAATGCAACAAAAATAACAAATCCACAAGTTCTGATAAGTAACAGCAGATAACAGCAACTAGCACTCTTGCATCAGAGATTTGGGCATCAAGATGGCCTCAAATGAACATGGTGAAATGGAACAAAATGAAGAGCATCACGAGACGAACGTTTCGATATATTACACGCGCGAAACGGAGCTATATGCAGAGTCATGATGCTATGAACATGGGCACATACTGTAAAATAAAATGACAGAGAATTTCGGGATACGGGAAAAGTCAACCTCGAGGTACTGTTCAGATCGGATCGGGCCCGATGGAACGGCTGAGCTCGCCGGAGCGAGGGAGGACGGCGGAGGAGAGGAAGGAGGAGGCCGGCCGGAGGGGACGGAGAGGAGGCCGGGGCTCGGGCTCGAGGACGGAGGGCAGCGCGAGGTGCGGCGGCGGTGACCCGCGGGAGCAGTGGCGTCGGGCGGCGGGGCGTGGTCGACGGCGGTGGGCGGCGCCGGCCGGCGGGCGAGGCGGCGGAGGACGGCGGGTGGAGGCGAGGCGCACGGCGGCGCGGCGGCGCGCGCGGCGTACGAGCCGGGAGGGCCCGCGGCAGGCCTGGCGGGCCGGCGCGGTGGAGGCGGCCTGGGCGCTGACGTGGCGGCCTCCGGTTCGCCGGGCGCGGCGGCGGGGAGGTGTCCGGTGGCGGCGGACATGTCCGGCCGCGGAGAGGGCGAATCTTAGGGTTTGGACTGCGAATGTTTTCGGGAGGGGATGCATATATATAGCTAGAGGGAGCTAGGAGAGTCCAAATGAGGTGCGGTTTTCGCCACACGATCGTGATCGAACGACCTAGAGCATGGAAGAGAGTTTGGTGGGTTTTGGGCTGTTTAGAGAGGGGGTTTTGCTGCACACACAAACGGACTTTGCGGTTACCCGGTTAACCGTTGGAGTACCAAAAGACCTCCAAATGGAACGAAAGTTGACCGGTGGTATACCAAGGCCACTTGACAAGCGTCGGTCCATTCCGAGAACGTTTGACACCCGCTCACGAAAGAAAACAAGAGGGGTATGCCGGAGGAGATGGGAGCGCCGGATTGCAAAACGGACAACGGGGAAAATGCTCGGATGCAAGAGACGAACACGTATGCAAAAGCAATGCACATGATGACATGATAAGAGATGCATGACATGAACAAAATGCAAAACGACAAACAAAACCTGACCACGAAGGGAATATCATAACATATAGCCGAAAATGGCAAGAGTTGGAGTTACAAATATGGAAAGTTAAATGCGGGGTGTTACAGAA
The DNA here is from genome assembly GCF_002575655.3 of Aegilops tauschii subsp. strangulata. Classification (NCBI taxonomy): domain Eukaryota; kingdom Viridiplantae; phylum Streptophyta; class Magnoliopsida; order Poales; family Poaceae; genus Aegilops; species Aegilops tauschii. The sequence goes on from NC_053039.3 coordinate 93,321,171, forward strand.
GTCAAACCATTTGAATTCATTTCCCTATTTTAATAAGATCTGCAATCATCATTATTGTCAAGTTAAACCATCGTTTGTGTATTATCTTCACAACACACCACATGATTACTCTCGAGTTAGATATGAACTATGTGTACTATATGAACTCGAACTCGATTTTTTGAATCCACTTTATGTTGATTTCAAATCACAGTACATTTCAAGCTCTAGCTAGATCTTCATAATCTAAACCATGTCTCATATGTATAATGTATTTATCACATAATGTATGGTGCCCCGCCCCCTACGCCTACAAGTATTTATATGTGAGTTGCAAACACCACACATTACCACAAATTCAAATAAAATGTGAGATTGTTTGATATATAGTATTGTTTAGATTGTTCGATATTTAGTTGTAAGCTGCAAACGCCACACATTATCACAAATTCAAATAAAATGTGAGATTGTTCGATATATAGTATGGTTTAGATTGTTCGACATTTAGTTGTGAGTTGCAAACGCCATGCATTATCACATTATGGTATAACATGTGCAAAACCACAGCACGCGTATCACCTCTATATTCATGCATGCATATGTTTATAACACTATGATCTCCTATTCAAATATATGAATCCACTTTCATATCAAATTATGATCTTTGTTAGTCTCTTACACCCACACAATCCTCTAACCTTTGCAGCTAGCACTAATTTCTCTCGTGCATGCACACGCCCTCCCCCTCCCTCAGCATTCTATCCATCGCGCACATTCATTTTTTTCTTTAGGTCGTTCGCCCACAGTCTCCACAACTCCTTTCCGACACACACCGATCGATAAACCTCTCCAGCATTTGCCTACAACATACGTACACACGCACCTTCTATCTCCTCCTTTCTATGTACATGCCTCGTGTCTCTCATACGGTCCCACACACGTGTAAACTCTCGCACCTCTTTTCATCGGTCTCACAACTGCACACTCCTCCGCCTATCTAGCTAGTAGCTCGGCCTCTCGCACCACCTCCTAGCTCCATTCTCTCTGTCTATCCGTCTCGATGGGCCTTATTTGCCTCTAACAAATGGATGTACACCGACCGATCTCCTGCTATACATATAGCTAGCTAGGTCCTTATAACTCGTTTTTCCCCACGCGTCGATCGATCTACCTCATTAGTTATGTCTCTCCCTTCCACCGACAAACAACAATTGATCTACCGATCTAGTTAGGTTTGCTTAGCAAACACATGGTTCCCCTTCATCATCCATGCATGTGTCCCGACAGATCTATCATGCACAGGCACACACAGAAATACATCCCCACTCTTATTGATAACATTGCAGTTCTACCCTCAGTTTGTCTAGTAGGCCTCCCCCACCATCTTCGAGAAGCAACTCCATCACCCATCTAGCACTCTACCCCTCTCCCTCCCTCCCTCTCTCCTCTCTCTCTCTCCCAACCTATTTCCCGTCCTTCAGTTATGTATGGATGTCGACCCATCTCCCTCAAGACATAGTTGGGTCTCTCCTTCTCAAGACATATACGAGTTGTTCTACCTCTCTAGTTAGGCCTCTGCCTCCCCTCTCCCCCCCACCCCCCACACACACACACCGATACATCGAGCGCTCTAGTCATGTCTCCCTGCCACACACAAGCTTGCCCTATGCCCTCTGACGTTCTGGTTGGTCAGTCGCCCTATATCTTTGGCTTGCACACACACAATTTCGATGGCTCTCTTCATCCATCTCGCACGCACCCACTTGATCCTCTCTTTGACTCTATCGATATCTATGACCCCTCCCTCTCTTCTCGTGGATCCCCTCTGGCCCTCTCTATATGATATGGATATGCCTCTATTTCACACACATTGCATGCAAAATTTTGTTTGAGATGTCATCGACACATATTCCCACAAATACATTCACGAAATCACCACCCCCCTCAAAACAAAAAACACTCACGAATAAACACGCCATCAGTCTAGGTTTGTACCTCTCTCACACACACCCACGTAGGTGGGGGACGTGCACGAAGAGAAGAGGTGCACGCACAGCGCACGTACTCCCGTCTCTTTCCCAACCACACCCGCGCAGGTACACGGTGGACCTCATTTCTATACGAAAAGGCAGCCCACGTGGTAATTTGACACGTGTACTAGTTGTCCACTTGATGGAGGATCGTCTACCACGGGTGAACGAACAAATTGCGACTTGACGCGTTGTGTTAAAAAGAGGCAAACCATGTGGGGCCTACCTTAGAGGCAAGGCTCTATACACTGGAGTACTTTTGATGTGTCCCGTCAACTCGCAGAACGAGGGGAAGCTTGCTTAGTACGCCGTCTCCGCCCCTCCACATGCGTGGTGGCTCGCAGGATGAGGTGAAGCTTGCTTACTAGTACGCCTTACGCCCGCTCCCTCGCCCACGCGTGCGGTGGCTCGCAGGACGAGGAGAAAATTTTACTACTCCCTCCGTTTACTCCTCGTCCCTACCTTGGTTAGAAAGATTATTATATTGTTTGGAATATATGTCCTTTAGTAGATTTCAATATGAACTACTAATACATACTCCAAACACTGATGTATATAGACATATTTTAGAGTGTAGATTCACTCATTTTGCTCCGTATGTAGTCCATATTGAAACGGATGTAATAGTACACGCACTCTCCCTCGCCCCTCGACCCTTGCCCACGTGGTGGACGTGCAGCAATTCATTCGGTCTCACATAGCCAGAACGATATATACTGTAGTACCATTATTGCTCGACTTCCCAAAGAGGCGAAGAGCCAATCGCAAGGTTAATATTTTGGAGATGCCAAGCGCAAGGTATATAGGAGAACGAGTAGTAGGTGCCGCGTCATTTATAAATAAAGTTTTTTTTTTCAATGGCACGTACGCAATATAAATAGGTTCATACGGAGAGAAAAGGAAACCGCTCCACTATATACATAGGCAGGACAAGCCTACACGGTTGCTTGGTGGGGTTGCTCTCTTCAGTCTTCACACTCTCTCGCACAAAACGACGGTGCCCACATCTCTAACATCCCGGCGGATCACGTCCACTGGGGGAAGGGTGGATGCATTTAGTGTAGATGCGGTCGCCGTTGCCGACGACAAAAACCCACTGTCGGCACGTCCCGATCAGGGGTCCCCGCCATTCGTCCATTGCTCACTGCCGCGACGTGGGCAGTTGCCTCCTCCCGCTGCCCTCCTCTAGGTTGAGCTACGTCCTGACATCCCTCAGGTACAACTCCCTTTACAGCCGACTTGCACTACTGCTCGAGCTGCCCACATCACTCCAGGTGGATATTTCTCTACTTATTTGCCCCGCTCATACCTCTACTGGCTTCTACATACTATATTTGTGATGAGTTTATGTCTCATCAACTAGTCCAAGTAATCTTATTCTGATCACGCTTCTTCAATTTCTTTGCCACAGGGATGCTCATCTCGACTTTGGTGAAACTGCACAAAATGATCTGATTGTCAACGGGTTGCAAACCTCATTTCTTCGGAAGCTCCAACGTTGCCAGCAAATTAAAGCCTGGTTAGGGTTTACGGTTCAAGGGCTAGGGAATGCATGGATCATTTTTTCTTTAGCTGTCTCCGTTCCAAAATAAGTGTCAACTTTAGTAGTAGTACAACTTTGTACTAAAGTTTGCATAAAGTTGAGACACTTATCTTGGAACGGAGGGAGTACATATTGGCTATGTTCTGTCAATCATTGAGATGTAATAGCATGCATGTTAGTCTCCTTTGTATTTGATGAAATGTTGCAACGGGCAACCTTGGATGCAAGATACATGAAACAAAAGCTGGAAGCTTCATAGCATTGTACAAATTATCTCGCTGATAAATTACAGTACGTACTATACTAGTACTATGTAAAGAGTTAGGTGTCGCACGGTGTCCAGAAAATATGGTGATAGTGTGAGGTGGGCCATGTAATCACTGAGCCTGCGTTTTTTCACTGCTCTCGCACTCCTCCGCTGAGAATGGAGAAAATTGTAATCTGGTAGTACCTCCTTTCGCCGAAAGCGTGGGACATCCAGCAGTCCTACGACCTCAGTAATAATGACCAATGAGCCGTCAAAACACATAGACCCAGCAATAAGTTGGACGGACGAAGCAACCATCACTCTTGAATCTGCTTCTCCCTTCAATGCATGCGCTAGTGAGAGGTCGTGTTCGCTCTGCCCGGGCATGAATGCGGCACCGATTCTTTGGAGCGGCGCTGACCGTTTCGGGCGGGAAGCGCGCGCAGGCGATGGAGGGGCTTTGGGTGGGCCAGGCTGGTCAGGAGCGGGCGTGGCAGCTGTCCCGCCTATCCCGACCGGACGCCCGAAAACGATAGGATGCATCGACTCTCGCGGCTAAATCGTACACTACGCACCATCTCTCTGTAGGAGTAGGTCGATGTGTCGCTCTCTCTAACACACACATGCTATTAAACACACACACACACATGCCGAGGTAAAATGAGTATATCTCAATTAATGAGGACTTGCATGTTACCATCCATATGTTACTACCTACTATGAAAGTAGTAACATAGACTAGTAACATATGCATGTTACTAGACCAAGTTACTCACCACTATGACCAGCCTAGCAATGTAACCAAACGCTCCTTACTCTGCCTTGTTATCTCCCCCGGAAACCCAATGCATGGAGCGCAACTACGGGTTGATGCATGCGAGTTAATACGTGGCCCTGCATGGTAGCTAAAGCGACATCTCTTACTTGTTGTGATTAATTGTTGCGTTTAGAGACAGAAATCAGGGCTTTGATTGGAGGAAGGACCGGTCAAGTTTCTCCTTCTCCTCCAATCTGCTTGCACCTCGTTTCGAAAAAAAATCTGCTTGCACCTTGGTCCCTGTGCACCTTCTAACATGACTTATTACACCTAGACGGAGGGAGTAGTACGAGATACGGTGGCACACTGACTTAGGTCGAATACAAGTGCCCAAAATTATGTGCATGTTATAATAAGGATTCACTTAAAATAGTACGTCAGTGAACAGAGGGATCAATTAGACAGTGTTCACAAGCAGTAGCGAGATGTGTGAGGTAAGATACACCGCTGGCGCTTTTAATTTTTCTTATTAATTTGTTTGTTTCACCCTCTGATTGGTGGGACGCAACGTACTACATGGAGAAAAGTAAGGTGACTAAGGCTGCATTATTTCTGTACTACCAACACTGCTTTAAATCCCAAAAGACCTTAAAACCAAAGCCACATGACACGATTATGATTTAAATCCCAAAGACTCCCATGCAAAAAAACACGGCATGCTTGTCACACGAATGCAGGAATGTATTAAAGGTTATTTTCCTCTCGTTAAACATAACGTGGGGGTGGTGTAGGTGGTTAGCCTGTTCACTCATCAAACTTGAGGTCTCGGTTTCGATAACTACACTTGAGCATAATTTTGTTTTTGTTCGACTTCTTTCTTCCACCCAATAACACGTAGGCCCCGCATGACAAAGAGAGAAAGTGATCTGGGGCGGTGCCAGGAGGATTCTTTGACTGGTCAAAATGGATGGATACGGAGCTATACGATCTCGTAGTGACCGTATAATCACCTCATCGCATATACGCTACAGCCTCGGCGCTTGTTTTCTAGGGTTTGCACTCTTCGCACTCTCTCTCTAGTATATATATACACGCTGGAGCCTCAGCGCTTGTAGTTGCTCTCTTCACACTCTCTCACCCTCTCCAGATCTAAACAAGACTTCGTTGGCCTCTCTCTCTTCCCTCACTACTGGTCAAAGAGGTGGCAGGATCCGTCCGTCGGGAAGGGAAGGAGGCTTAACGCTGTCGCCGTCGGCGAGGGAGGGAATCCACTACCGGCGCAGCTATTCTATTTCACCCAGCGGCGGCGCGGGAGAGCCTCCGACCCCTTCTTCCTCATTGCCGTACATAGTGTGGGCCTAACGGCCTCCGGTCGCCCATCGAACCACACCCCAAGAATGTTAATGTATAATTTACTTATTCCACATGCATTGCTCTAGCTGCATGTGGGCTTTTTCCACTTGTGCACTCGAATCTAGGTGTTGGATCAAACAAGAAAGTAGTGGGGAAAGTTGTATAACATGAATTTAGGACGTGGTTCAAAGAGGAAAGGAAGGGGGAAAGTACTAGTACAGACTAGCTATCCAGCACCTACGTTGGTCGAAAAGGGGAAACAATGACAAACACAGTACGCACATCTATAACAAACTGATCTTTTGTTTTGGGGGACAAGGCTATAGAGTTTGAGAGGGACTAGATTTGTCGCGCTCACATAGGGAAAGGTGACTAAAGATAACAAAACTGGGACCAACACAAATATGCTCCTTGGTTGTTTTTGTTCTTTGTTGCAACAGACTGTGCATCACCCCTTCATACATCGGTAGATGCACATGGTGCTGGTGCGTCCACTGTCCCATGCAACTCTTTAGCTGTTGTTAATCTAAGGCCCTGTTTGGTTAAAAACTCCCTAGTCCCTACCTGCTTGGTTCCAGGGACTAAACATGGACTAGAGGTTATTAAATGACATGCTAAAAGACCATGTTAGCCCTAGTAATGAACTAATAGAGACAAGCTGCGATGCGGGGCAGGGACAATTGTTGGAAAAAGTCCCAAAAAGACTATCCCTCGGGGTCTTCTTTCTTTAGTCCCTAAAAGTCCCTCATGTTTGGTTTAGATGGGACTGACACGGACTTTTTTAGTCCCTACACCAAAATGTCCCTGTAAACAAACACCCTCTAATAATGCCGCTGGAAAATTGATACAATGCCATAGTTAAAAGCAAATTACATGTTTAACGAAATTTATTGTTAATATAATCTCTCTGTTAATATTAATCAATGCCACCGTTTGAGAAATGCTACTGTCTTGCTTTCTTTCCCATTTAGATAAGTTTGATGCTTCTTTTTGTTGGCTTCTGTGTCATCCACCGTTATTAACCACTAGTTGTTTCCATTGCACCTCTGTGTAAACAGGGTTATCTACTTCACCTCGTTGCTATTGTGACCTTTTTTTGCACTGCATAAAACACTTTTGTTTTAAGAGTGTTTTGTGCAGTTCAACCAAAATGTCACACCGACAACGTTGCTTGATTGCTTGATCTTAGTGGAACTGCACAAGAGGAGATCTTACTTCCTATCCGTGTTGGCAAATTTGGTCCAGATCTTCTTCTTGTGAGTTGTTTGAATTCCGCGTCATGAGAGGTCAGGACTAGCCTTATTTCACATGATTGTGCAGTGTGCTTTCATATGTTGTGCTACTTGTACGCTAGTGTTGCTTGATTTTAGGGAACTGCACAAATGGAGACAAGACTTCCAATCTGTATGTCCACCATAATATCCCATTGAGGTAAGACAAGGTTATTTCACAACTGTTGGCCTGTATTTTGCCACTTTCATCTGAAAATTAATGTTGTTGTTTAGTGCTATACTTGTGCTCCCTAATTGACATGCCAAATCTTACATTGAAGGCGAAGCTTGTCTGTTATTGAACCAAGTGATGAAGGGGAAGAACAAGCGGAAGAAAAACAAAAATCAACTCCCGGTGCTGTAATGAAGCACTGGAACTTTGATGACACAAGTAATGATATAGTTTTGCATCTTAATTTATTGCTATGGCTGGAACAAGCAATTGTTCTTCCACTGATTTGATGCCACTCTTAATGTAATATGTAATTATATCTACTTGTGCAAATAGGGATCTTCTTTGAAGATACCATATATTTTAGTGGAACTGCACAAGAAGATGTTGGAAACATTAAACTAATCGAGCAGTATATAGTAAGGATGGCAACCACAGTAGATAACAACAGATGGTTCCGGAGAAGTGCTTGATCTATATGCTCTACACAATAAGCCTCCTCACAAAGGTTGGTACTCGCCCACGGATTTCATCCATATGGTTGAGCTTTGTCATCTCTGTTGGTGTTGTGCTACTGTTTAGATACTGTCATGAGAAAGTGGTATTGTCCTTGAGAAGTGCTTCATCTGTGTTGTTTTAAATATTTCCTTTCCTTTTTTTCGAGCAAACAGGGATGCTAGCATTTAGTTGTTCTCTTGTCTTTGCACAACAGGATCATCCTCCTCTGAAGAAGAATATGGAGTACGTGAAGTGCCTAGTTCCGATTATGCCAGGATAAAGAAGCCAAGCCTCTCTTCTTAAGAAGGGAGCATTTGAAGGATGGTTACATTATTGCCCACAAGAACAAACTAATTTCAGCTCAGAAGGACACACGGATCTCCATCTTTGTTGCTGTGATGGCCAGTACAATGTTGTTTTACGATTCCTTCCGGTGAGTTCCATTTTTTAAATGTGTGCTCTGCATGGATCATGTAGGTTGACTATTTAAACTCTCAATTCATAGTACAGTTTGCTTTATACTAATCACTTTTTTGTATTTATGTAAACAGGGGTGCTCAGCTTGATTTCAATGGGAACTGCACAATATGTTCACGAATACATCGAATATTCTTGAATAATTCATTTCCACCACAAGAAAGGAGGTGCCGATATGTTCAAGGCATTGCAACATATGAAGGTGAAATCATACAAGCTACGCACGAATTTGGTTGATTTTGGTGGAACTGCACAAAAAGAACAACTGGTTTATTTAGCATGAGGTGCCATGTCAATGTCCGAACTGATGGCAAACCCTGCCCATTCCACAATCGTAGGCATTTGATATTTTGGAATGGGAAAACCTTGTCAAAGTTTTCTCATCGATGTACGCAAAACAACACGCATTTGACATTTTGGAATGGGACAACCTTGTCAAATTTTGCTCATTGATGTTAGCAAGAAGACATGCGTTTGATATTTTCGAATGGGACGCCCTTTGCTGTTAGCAGCATCGATCGATTTTTCTTTATTCTTTCGTTGTGAAGTAAATATTGGCTCTGACATGTGAATCGCTGATATGCATAATCATCGATTGTTTTGAATGTTCTCTATGAATTGCGAGGCCTATGTGTTGATCTCAATGTACAGGAACGCTAAATTTTCTACTCCCTCTGTTCCTTTTTACATCGCATATTAGATTTCTTTCAAGTCAGTTGATTTTACATTGTGAATGTTGATACTTTTTTCTATAAGGTTGGTCAAAGTAGAGATGCTTTGACTTTAGACAAAACTTATATGCAGACTAAAAAGGACTGGAGGGAGTACATGTGAAACTGTTGCAAACGAGGTGATCACCCTGGGAATAATGCTAGTACGTATTATTTTGCAAGTTCATCCAATGCCAATGATACAAGAATTCAAACAAATCGAACTAAATTCATTCGTACACTGCCGGATTTCATATAAGCATGCCAGATTTCATTACATTTCATACATTCTTCAACTAAAAAGGGGTGCGCTGGAGGTATAATTAATTAACCATAGCACCCGTGTCCGGCTGAGCCGAACAGAAGCTTCTTCTCCAGCGGACTGAGCTTCAGTGACATAAAAGCAGGTGTAGTTGTGTCACTTACATGTGGGCCAGATGCCTCTTGGGCCCACATGCCAGTGACCCAACTACACCTGCAGTTAAGTAACTGAAGCAGCGTCCTTCTCCAACATAGCTTTCCGACTCCACGTCGCTGCCAAAAAGCTAATCGGCCGTCAATGGTCAACTCGCCTAGCTTGGCTTCAACCGGAGGGTAGCAGCGGTGGCCTTACTTGGACCCGAGCGGCGGCGACCTACCGTGTTCTACTCTTCCTCATTTTCTGTGTGGCGCGGCCTCGTTGGCAGCGAGGCGGGGCCTCGACGGAGCCAGTGATGTCCTCTGTCTCGTTGCCGGCGGGGCGGCGCCTCGGCGGAGCGGGGGAAATCCTCCCCCTCATTGCCGACAGGGTGGGGCCTCGGCTGAGCCGGCGATGTCCTCTGCCTCGTTGTTGGCGGGGCGGGGCCTCGGCAGAGTAGGGCCTCCGCCTCGGTGCCGGTGGGGTAGGGCCTCGACGGAGCCGGCGGTGTCCTCTGCCTCGTTGTTGGCGCCGCGGGGCCTCGGCAGAGTAGGGCCTCTGCCTCGGTGCCGGCAGGGCGTGGCCTCAGCGGATCTGGCCGTGTCCTCTGCCTCGTTGTTGGCACCGCGGGGCCTCGGCGGAGCATGGCCTCGTCGACGCCAGCGGAGTGGGGATTCGTCGGAGCCGGCATTGTCCTCTGCACATCCTTGGTCTCGCCAAACAGCGCCTTGCCCGCTTCATCGCCCTCTTTGTAGGCATCCACAGCCTCAGCCACCCGCATGCAGTACCGCCAGCGCTCGAGGCAGCCCTCGCGGGTGGAGCGGTACGAGTCGAGCAGTGCCTCCTGCTCCGCCCGCTCCGCGGTGATCTACTCCTCCGCCTGCAGGTGCTCCTGGAGGAGATGGTGGTTGTAGGCGGCATCGGCCTGCGCCTACCGGAACTGCTCCTCACGCTTCTGCCTCACCATGTCCATGTATTAGGCACAGGCCTCGCCGATGGTCATGGTGCAATGCACCGGCGACGATGGCACAGAGGAGGGGGTTGGCGCCGGATCGTCGACTACCATGTTCTCCATTGGGACGTCGTCGTCCTCCGGCTGCCTGCCGGCCAGGCAGTCGACAACAATGACTGCCATCTCCTTGTGGTCCGTCATCCGCCTGTCCCGAAGAGTGCTGGAGCGCGTGGAAGCCATGGTGGGCAGTAGTGGTGTGGACACGAGAAAGGGAACGGAAACGGATGACTGCGGCTATGGCCGCCGCAACAGTTTATATAGCAATGGTGGGCGGCGGAGGGACGGACGTGTGGCACCGGAGTAGCCGCCTCGGCAACCGCATATCATTAATGTGGGTGGCAAACGGATGGATGGCACTTGTGTCATTTGAAGGCGGAGCAATCGCCTGCACCGGGAAGCGGGGTGGGCGGCGCTGATCGTTTTGGGTGGAAAGCGCGCGCGGGCGAGGGTGGCGGTCTTGGTGGGCCAGGGTAGTCAGACTCGTGCTTGGCAGCGGGTCGGTCCAGCAGCCGGACATGCTGGCTCGCCGAGCTGAGCGACGACAATCAGACGATGGACGTAGCTTCCGACCAGGAGCCGGCGCCACTGTCCAAGCCGGTTCATGCCGTGTTCACCATAGAACAGGTGCGGCCCACTTCGACACCCTCATGGCGGAAGAGCTACCAGCGTAGGAAGACTTGTGCTGCAACCTCCGTCTCCTCAACGAGCACCGGTGAACAAGCAAACGACAATGCCGTCGCGGATGTGGCCCTATGATCCTGGTTTCCCAAATGAGCAGTGGGCGCTGTATCAGACCATCCGTAGGGCCCGCGAGGCCCTCTTCGTCGTCCTTCGAGTTGTTGCGCTCGCGGTGGCAACGCCGTCTCGCGCTGTCAACATGGTCAACGACATGAGAAATGAGGAGATTAATATACTTGGACAGGATGATAGTGGGGACCCACCAGGGCCATAGCCGCACGTACGCAAGTGCCTCCTTATTATATACAATTGTAATATTTTTTGCTTCCTCCTGGTTTCCTGACATCACGGTCCCACACCATTGTCAACCTATGTAGAGAATTGAACAAGGAGTGGCCGACAGCTGGGACCAAGCAGCTCGAGCAGTATTTGTCTTTTTGAGGTGTGAGCACTGCAGAGTTTTTCTTGAGCGATGTTTTCGTTGTCGTTCAGAGGAGAGCAGGGTATTAACTGGGCAGGCTGTGGTCCGTCTAGTCCAGGCCAGATATCCAGCCTAGATATTAATATTTTTCAAGCTGAAAATGGCTAGCCCAGCTATATTTTTTTGAGGAATACCCAGGCAAGGTCAACTTGTTATTCTCCGCCCCGCTGGGCTGCATATCTTTCCTAGGAGGGATGCATTAGGCTTAACAAGAAAATGAGCTTTAAGAAATAATAAATGGGATGTAATTATAAAAACTGGGCAGTAACTATAAAAAATGCACCAAACACGTAATTACTTTATTAAATATTATTATTGGATTTTGAAAATTTTAATTTCATTAATTGTTGCGCGTGCAATGTTTCGTTGGATTTTTACATAATACAAATTTATATTGAAATTGTATTTAATCTGACTAGAAATTCGGGATAAAAATATTTTGGATCCCATCAAAATGTGGGAAATTTTATTGAATTCTGTTTTGAACGGTTGGTTGAAATTATTAATCGTTGTCCTAGCTAGAAAATGGGTTGTACTTTTAACGAACTGTAAATGGGCTGTAGTAAATTCCGTTAGAATTCAAAAATGGGTTGTACATTCTTACAAATCTCAAATGGGCTATAAGTTCTCTGGCACACACTTGTGGGCCTACTAAGTTGACGCGTCCCCTCAAAAAAATAGTTGACGCGTATGCAAGGCTTTGTCAACTTATAGTCAATACACGGTTCTAGCAGAAGTGGCCTTTGGATGTCCATGCAACGGATGTCGTGCTTCTTCTTCAATCTCGGATATTCTAGCTTCACCCGCCCAAAAAATGATTCCTCCCCCTGACATTTGGGGCGCACCGTTTCGGAAGCTGACCTGTGGGCCTACTAAGTTGACGCGTACCAAGGGCTTTGTCAACTTAGTCAATATAAATGATTCTAGCTGCAGTTACCGTACGATGTCCATCCAACGGTTGTCGTGCTTCTTCAACCTCTGGTCTTCCTGCTCCAGCCGCCCAAAGCAGCACCGGTTATGCCGCCTGCTCCTACCTCCCGTGGCCGGTTTTGCTGCCGTGGAGGCCTCACCGCCCCCTACTACTCCCACCGCTGGCCAGGCCATCCCTCCACTCACCTACACCCCCTGTTATTATGCGGCGACGGCAGCCTCACACCACAGCCGAACCAGTGAACCCTCGTACTCCTCTCTGCGTGGGCATCCACTGCCGCGTCTTCCCCGGCTCCGTGTCGTCCCCTTCCTAGGCCTCACCGTCATCCACCGGCTTGGTGTTCTCGACGCAGCATGGTCAATGTGGTCAACGACCGACTTCCATCGGAAGAGTACCGTACGCAGAGAGCCTGACAGCTGGGTCCACAGCGCAGCAAGGAAGTGCCTCCTTATTACGCGGAAAATAATGATTCCTCCACCTGACAGCAGGGACCCACCAGACGGGCCACCGTATTTCGTTAAAAAACGTTTCCCCCAGACTGCTGGGACCCACCAGCTACATCTTCGCATGCAAGGAAGTGCGTCCATATTACGGGGAAAAAATGATTCGCCCCCTGACTGCTGGGACCCACCAGCTACATCTTCACACGCAAGGAAGTGCCTGACAGTCGGGACCCACCTGGTCGAAGCATACATAGCGTTGTCATTCTGGTCGCGAATGTGTACGTACATACTGGTCGTAGTAGAGGCGCGCACGTGTCGTAGTAGAGGCGCGCACGTAGGATGTACACATACGTATAGCGGCCAGGGTGCAAGAAAGTAAATACGACCACGTACGTACATACGGGCGGGGTCTCGAATGCCTACTCGCGCATACGTACGGCCAGGGCTCGTGTACATGGCTAGGTCGGAACGGAGAAACTGCGTCGTCGTCGTGTTCATGGGGAGGCAACGGAATGCGTCGTGTTCATCGGGAGGCAACGGAACGCGTGCTGTTCATCGGGAGCCAACCGGCTTGGACGGAACAGCCGATGGAAACGAGGCCTGGCGTACCATAGAACGGAGGAAACGGCCTTGTGTTCGACCGGCCACGGTCAAAACGGGTTCCTGTTCATCGGGAGGGGTCTGGCATACCGCAAAACAGAGGAAACGGACTTCTATTGGACCTCCTACGGTGGAAACGGGGTCTTGTTGATCGGGACGGGTGTGGTGTACCGCAAAACAGAGGAAACGGACTTGTGTTGGAGCGCTACCGTCGAAACGGGGGTCCTGTTCATCGGGAGGGGTGTGGCGTACCACAAAACAGGACTCCACGGAATACTATTCATGTCCACCGTCGACCTCCTCCAGCCTCCACGGGCTACTGTTCATCCACCGTCGACCTCCTCCAGCCTCCACCTGCGACTGTTCATCCACGGGCTCCCGTTCATCCAGCCTCCCCCGCTCGCTCCGCCACCGGCTACTGTTCAACCAGCCCTCTCCACGGGGGCCTGTTCAACCACCCCTCCACGGGCTACTGTTCATCCAGCCCTCCACCGGCTACTGTTCAACCAGCCCTCCACGGGGTCGTCCTGTTCATCCAGCCCTCCACGGGGTCCTGTTCATCCACCCCTCCACGGGGTCCTGTTCATCCAGCGGCAACGGCCTCTACTACCACGGGGTCCTGTTCATCCAACCCCCCACCAGGAACTGTTCATCCAAACCCCCCAACAACGCTCACTGTTCATCAAGGGAAGGAGGCAGCAGGTTCGATCGGCTTCAGTTAGGAGCAGTAGCGAACCAAGGAATCGCTCGATCGGGTTCAGTTAATAGCCATCGATTGATCACTCAGGTTCAGTAACGCGTAGCCTGCAGTGCAATCGCTCGGGTTCAGTTAGAGCTCAACACCTCACTCGGGTTCAGTTAGAGCGCAATGCCTCGCACACACGCGCGTACGTACGAGAGAAACGTGCATCGCTCGGCCCCCGACCAACCACCGTAACCGGGAACTCCCCGATATTTTCCTCGCCCTCGCTTCTACCACGGTTTTTTCCGTCATGGACGGCCCAAAGAATGCCATGAAGCTGCGTCTCCGGCCTGCCCAGGACGAAAAGCCCATTTTCTGTCATGATTTTTTGTCATGGAAGTAGCACCCCACGACATCTATGATGATACCGGGTTTTGTCACAATTATTGTAATAGAAGTGTCATAAGTATGACAGAAAAAAAATCGTGCAGCCCAAAATGTCACGGATGTGTCTTTTTTTGTAGTGAACGTACTTAAAATTAGCTAATATATATAGTTGAACTAGCTATTTCAGTACGTGGTTGGCAACAATTGGGAAAAAGTTTGGTCGGTTCAGCTGTCGAGTTGAACTGTTTGTATAAATTAAGAACGACTGCTTAATCTATGAATGAAATCTATGCTTAATTACTGAATTTTAGTTGCAAAAATTAGATAGTGCTAGTGATTTTTAACTGCATATTTTGACAAATCGCAGTGTTACAAGGATTGACAAATCTTACTAAATTGTTTGTACGTGGCTGCACATGGGTCATCCAAAATAACCGTTTGCGTTGAAGGGATGCACAAATCCTGCGCTGCTCTCACTTTGCATACGGGTGTTCTATCTAAAACGTTTGCGATCAAGAGCTGTAGAAATCATGCTCGGCACATTTTCTCTTGGCTTCCTCGGGAAGCTGTCGGTTTGCATACGGGTGTTCTAAGTAAAAAGTTTGCGATGAGTGTTTTATATTTAAAAACTGAATTAAACTGTGGCTTGGGCGCCATTAATGGAGAGGATGCGAGCAAGGCGGGCGGCCATGGGAAGTCAAAGGGTTTGCTTCCCAGTGAGCCTGCGCAGTGTATAGCTCGCACGCTTCCTGGTGAGCCTGCGCATTCGAGGACAGCTTGCACGCCTCTCAGTCAGCCTGCGCACCGAATGGTGCTCGCATGCCTCCCGTTCAGTCAAGGTCAAGCAGCTGTCCGCACGGCACCTCCTAGACCCATTAAAACCAAGACACGTGGCGTCACATGAATGGTTAACAGAACGCACACGGTTTGAATTACACAAACGTTTGAGATATTAAAGTGGCAGCTATTTTTTTCAAAATGCCTTTGTTGGCTGTCATTATTCGAGTGCGCCTTCTCTCAAAATGGACACGAAAAATACCACAACATGTCGGGTGCCATTCCATGATAGAATGCCAAGTTTCATGAATTTCAGACGAGTTTTGGATTTACTAGAATTTTAAAAAAAAGTATATCAACGTTTTGCTGGCAATCAACGGTGACCTGGTGTTTGAAATTCATTCCCATTTCTTGCATGGGACCTAAGCATGCACCCAAGGACATAGATTTGATTTTCAACCAATTTATATGCACTGGAGTATGTGCATGTAGTTCAAATTTGAATTATGCACATAAATGCATTGAAAACTCAGTTAATGCATAAAAATGTCCAAACGAACCCCGAAAAATCACAAAAATTGACACAACACTCCTGTTGTTCTATGTTGGCATGAGAAAAAATTTGAAAGCAATAAGAGGCAATGGATATTGTTTCGTCCCGAAAGGTGGGACGTTCCCTACCGAAACCATCATGCTTGTTGTGAGAAGCTCTGGTTTCTGAGAAGCATATACCCAAACCTGCCCCAAATGGGACAAAATTTTTACCATGGCATGTTGATGCCGCTCCATGATAGCATGCCAAGTTTCATGAATTTCAGACGAGTTTTGGATTTACTAGAATTTAAAAGCTAGGAATCTCAATGTTTTGCCGGCAATCAACGATGCCCTGGTGTTTGAAATTCATTCCCATTTCTTGGATGGGACCTAAGCATGCACCCAAGGACACAGATTTGATTTTTCAACCAATTTATATGCACTGGAGCATGTGCATGTAGTTCAAATTTGAAACATGCACATAAATGCATTGAAAACTCACTTAATGGATAAAAATGTCTACACGAACCCCGAAAAATCACAAAAATTGACACGACACTCCTGTTGTTCTATGTTGACACGAGAAAAATTTCGGAAGCAACAAGAGGCAATGGATATCGTTTCCTCCCCAAAGGTGGGACATTCCCTACCGAAACCATCATGATTGTTGTGAGAAGATCTGGTTTGTGAGAAGCATATACCCAAACCTGCCCCAAATGGGACAAAAAATTTACCACAACATGTTGATGCTGCTCCATGATAGAATGCCAAGTTTCATGAATTTCAGACGAGTTTTGGATTTACTAGAATTTAAAAATAAAGTATCTCAATGTTTTGGCGGCAATCAATGGTGCCCTGGTGTTTGAAAGTCACTCCCATTTCTTGCATGGGACCTAAGCATGCACCCAAGGACACAGATTTGATTTTTCAACCAATTTATATGCGCTGGAGCATGTGCATGTAGTTCAAATTTGAATCATGCACATAAATGCATTGAAAACTCAGTTAAGGCATACAAATGTCCAAACGAACCCCGAAAAATCACAAAGATTGACACAACACTCCTGTTGTTCTATGTTGACACGAGAAAAAATTTGAAAGCAATAAGAGGCAATGGATATCGTTTTGTCCCCAAAGGTGGGACGTTCCCTACCAAAACCATCATGCTTGTTGTGAGAAGCTCTGGTTTGTGAGAAGCATATACCCAAACCTGCCCCAAGTGGGACAAAAAATTTACCACGGCATGTTGATGCCGCTCCATGATAGCATGCCAAGTTACATGAATTTCAGACGAGTTTTGGATTTACTAGAATTTGAAAACCAGGCATCTCAATGTTTTGCCGGCAATCAACAGTGCCCTGGTATTTGAAATTCATTCCCATTTCTTGCATGGGACCTAAGCATGCGCCCAAGCACACAGTTTTGATTTTTCAACCAATTTATATGCACTGGAGCATGTGCATGTAGTTCAAATTTGAATCATGCACATAAATGCATTGAAAACTTAGTAAATGCATAAAGATGTCCAAACGAACCCCGAAAAATCACAACAATTGACACAACACTCCTGTTGTTCTATGTTCACATGAGAAAAAATTTGGAAGCCATAAGAGGCAATGGATATCGTTTCGTCCCCAAAGGTGGGACGTTCCCTACCGAAACCATCATGCTTGTTGTGAGAAGCTCTGGTTTGTAAGAAGCATATACCCAAACCTGCCCCAAATGGGACAAAAATTTTACCACGGCATGTTGATGCTGATGAGGACATAGACCTGGGGTAGGGTAATAGGCCTGACCTATATGCCCTACCTAAGGTCCTTGTCTTAGAAGCAAAGAAGCTCAAGAGTAAATAGGGAGGGCCCAGCAGAGGTGTCGAGTGCAATCCACTCAACCTACCATTCACTCGGAGACCCCTCCTTATTTAGGTCACTCAACCACTAAACCTTTCGACCATGCAAAAGACCACTCGACGTACAGAAGACCTAAAGCCACTCCGCACAGCAACAGTCAGGCGTTTACCCATATACTTAATGATTATTTATAGCACTTTACTAGAGACGTTACCTGTAACGCTCTCTCTCTTTATGTACATTGAACCTTGTGTAACGGAGGGGAGCTGTGGTCCTGGCGCACTCTATATAAGCCACCCCCTCCTCTGGGACAAGGGTTCGCACCCCCTGTAACACACACACGCATAATCCAGTCGACCGCCTCCGGGCTCCGAGACGTAGGGCTGTTACTTCTTCTGAGAAGGGCCTGAACTCGTAAAACTCGTGTCGGGTGGTAGGTGCGACATATGCCAATGGGTGGCTTATCATTGTGGGAGCCAGTAAGACATCGCCGGTGCCTGGAAACGGGATAAGGCGAAGACATGCACGCCGGCAAATCTTACCCAGGTTCAGGGCTCTCCGTGGAGATAACACCCCTAATCCTGCTCTGCGGGGTCTCCACATGATCACTAGATCAACACAAGTAGCTACAAGTGGCTCCTTGAGCTGTTTGGCTAGAGGAGGAAGAAGGGCAAGGCTAGCTCTCCTCTTCTCTCTATGTGGTGTCTAAAACTGTAAGAGATCAACCCTTTGCATGGATGCCCCGGGGGGTTTATATAGGCCTACCCCCCAGGGGTACAATGGTAATCCGGCTGGACGCAGGTCCTAGCCGTCAGTGTCTGTATTCACCGGCTTCTCCGCCGACCGCTTGGGCCCGCCGACTGGTGGGTCCCGCCGGCTGCCGGCCTCTTGGCCGACAGGCCGGCCCCACCGCCTGGGGGTCTTGCCGGTGGCTGGTTACTGTAGCCTCACCCCTGCTGACGAGGGCTTTGTCGAGGTAAGCATGGCTACAGTGCTGCCGCCTGGCGGGCTCTCACTGTGGCCTTACCTCGTCTTGTCTTCTTAATGATACACATACTTCGAGGGAGGGAGGTAGCCGGCTATTGGGAGCCGGCTACGCCCCAGGCCGACTGGGGGAGGCTTGGCCGCCTTCGAGCATCTCTCTGGCTGAAGGGGCCCGCCGCCCGTGGGCCGTACTAGCGCCTGTTGTGGGTGGCGTCATGGTCAACATGGCAACAGTGCTGCGCCGGACGGGGGATGGCCGACCCGTACGGCGCACTGTGGCCACGCGTGCTCCGGGATTTGGGGGTGGCAGGCTGTACTGTAGCCACGCCCTGTCTCATCACCGTTATGTGGGTGCAGCCCTTGAGGGTGCAATCTTGGCCGGCTTCTGGGAGTCGGTCCTCTTGTGGCCGGCTTCTGGGAGTCGGTCCTCTTGTGGCCGGCTTCTGGGAGTCGGTCTTCTTATGGCCGGCTTCTGGGAGTCGGTCCCCTTGGTGCCGGCTTCCAGGAGTCGGCCATCTTGTGGTTCTCTTTGAGAAGGTTTTTGAGGCCGGGTCGCCTTCCGGTAGTCGGCCTGTGAGATAGCCGGCCAGGGGAAGGCGGCCCGGTGCTTTGGATGCTTGAAGGCTCGATCAGCCTGATAATTTTTGAAGAGCCAGGGGGAGTCGGTTAGGCTACCCGTGGCCATTTACTCCGACAACTCGTGTGTACAACTTCGCCATAGCTAGGATCTTGCCTCTACATACCTACCCCCCATTCTACAGTCAGTCTTAGATCCACGATAGTTGGCGCCCACCGTGGGGCCGGTGTCTTAGCGACTTGTTGGTAAAGTTGCAATTTTCCAATTCCCATCATCATGGTTTCCGGTGGTGGATTGGCTGAGGGCCGTGAGATCCGTCTCGGCGCGCTCGTCTTCGTCGCCGACGACTCCGCCTAGCTCCAAGAAGCTTTGCTCAACGTCGAGGCGCTCCCCGTCCGCGGGGCGACGCACTTTCGCACGTGCGTCCGCAGCGTCCTTCTTCGGCAGCCGTTGACTCGGTATCGGTCGGCTCCTGTGGCGTCCTCGCTCCCTGCTGTTCGCTGGCGCAAGCATTCCGGTCGGTCGCGGCTCCAGCGGTGGGTGAGGCACGCGGTGGCTCGCCAGTCGGCCACCCCACAAGTCGCGGCAATCGAGACCGACGAAACTCTCTACGGCCTGTTCGACCTGTCGGCTGGCTCCATCGAGATTGCATCCGAGTGCGACAGCAGTGACCCCGCGGTGGAAGTCTTGATGGTCAATGGACCACGCAGTCCTCCTGGCTTCCCCCACGACGACGGTGGCAATGGCGGCGGCGATCCGTCGCGCATCCACGAGGAGTACCGCCCCGAGCCCCTCTCTTCGCAGCAGAGGGAAGAGCTTCGCCGCCGTAACATGGATGCACTTCACACTCCTATCGTTGGAGAACCCCCCGAGGCCCAGGCCTTGGAGGAGGCGCGTCTGGCCAACTTGGCTGAGCGCACTCGACTGGAGAACCTCCAGCACGCACTCGACGAGCGTGCTCGGCAGCGGATTCCTGAGTCCAGTCGACGACAACTTTTTCTGCCTCCAACTTAGGTATACCGAACTCCGATTCAGAATCTCACAGCTGCAGCCCGAATAGCAGAATCAATTCAGCCTTCCCAGTCGGAAGCTGGCAGAGGTTTGATGCAGATCCGAGCTTTACTCCGGGCAGCGGGAGAGCGGAACATAACAGTATCTCAGTCGCGGAATAGGATTCATAGCAGATCTGTGATGACAGACACCGTTCAGTCGGCTGACAGCCCGAGATCGCCTCTGCGGCGTGAGGGACGTGGAGACCGGCGAGATCAGTATAGAAACCGTGAGCAGTATGATCACCGACTCGACCACGATGACCGTCGTCGAGTACCCACGCCTCCCCCGAGGAGTGGGTCATATGTGCCTCAGCAACACGATGACGGACGCCCTCACAGTGGCGGACGAAGAATTCCAGTCGACCCCAGAGAGCCGGGCTTTGATGCGAGATCAATTCTCGTTCAAGGTCTGGTTGACAGAAACAGAGCTCACAGAGAAGGCCATGACAGAGATTATCCGACTGGCAGCAGAGTGCATGTTTCAGGTCCCGAGTGTTTCAGCAGAGCCATCAGAGCAGCAGTGATTCCTCCCAACTTCAGGTTGGCGACTGGGGTCAGCAAGTTCACCGGTAAGTCCAAGCCCGACACTTGGCTCGAGGACTACCGAGTGGCTGTGCAGATCGGTGGGGCAATGATGAAGTGGCCATGATACATCTTCCTCGGATGTTGGAAGGCTCGGCCAGAGCGTGGTTGAATCAGTTAGCACCTGGCAGCATATATAGTTGGGAGGAACTGGCCTGAGTGTTTGTTAGAACCTTTGAAGGCAGGGTTAACAGAGTTGCAGTCCTGTGTGCAGAAACCAAATGAAACCTTGAGAGATTATATCCAGAGATGGATCACATTGCACCACACAGTGGAGAATGTGTCAGATCACCAAGCGGTTTGTGCCTTCAAGGAGGGTGTTAAGTACAGAGAGTTGAACCTGAAGTTCGGTCGGACAGGAGATATGTCCCTGAGTCGGATGATGGAGATCGCCAGCAAGTATGCCAATGGTGAAGAGGAGGACTGACTCCGGAGTGGCAAGCACAAAACAGTCGCCCAAGAAACCGGAGGAGGGAATTCCAGTCGGAAACAGAAACGCAAGGCCGAACCAGTAGCTCCTGGCGAAGCTTTAGTTGTGGCCCAAGGGAAGTTCAAGGGGAAGCCCAAAGGGTCATGTAACCCTAAGAAAGTTAAAGATCAAGATGGGAATGATGTGTTGGATTTACCGTGCCACATTCATACCAAAAAAGATGAAGAGGGTAATCTCATTTACCCTAAACACACCACTCGACAGTGTCGGCTCCTGATCCAGCAGTTCTGAGAGAAACAACCCAAGGAGAAGGAAAAGGAGTCGGACAAGGGTGAGGATAGGGAAGAAGATGATGATGGTTTTCCCAATGTCAATTCCACTCTGATGATTTTTGCTGATGTTGAAAGCAAAAGTCGACTGAAAGTTATTAACAGAGAGGTGAACATGGTTGCTCCAGCAACACCCAGTTATCTGAAGTGGTCTCAGACTGCCATCACATTCGACCAGTCAGACCATCCAGCACATATAGCCACCCCTGGGAGGCAAGCGCTGGTGGTCGACCCAGTTGTTGAAGGCACTCGACTGACTAAAGTGTTGATGGATGATGGTAGTGGCCTAAATATCCTTTATGCTGAAACTTTGAAAGGAATGGGCATTCCGATGTCCAAGCTTAGCGAAAGCAATATGAGTTTCCATGGGGTTATACCTGGCAAGAAGGTTGAATCACTCGGCCAGATCGCCCTTGATGTGGTTTTGGATGATTCCAAGAATTACCGCAAGGAAAAGTTGACATTTGAAGTAGTGGATTTCCAGAGTGATTACCATGCTATTCTGGGTAGGCCCGCTTATGCATGTTTTATGGCTCAACCATGTTACGTGTATCTCAAATTGAAGATGCCTGGTCCCAGAGGAGTGATCACTATCACTGGGAATCGGCAAAAGGCAGAAGAGTGCTTCCAGAAGGGCTCAAAAATTGCCGATGCACAAATGGCAGTAGTAGAATTGCAAGAGTACAAGAAAAATGTCGATCCGAGTGATTTGTTGCGAGCCAAGAAGTCTGCCACAAACTCTACATTTCGGTCGTCCGGTGAAACGAAGGCGATTCATATTCACCCGACCGATCCCAATGCTGCTCCGACTGATATCTCAACAACACTCGACAGCAAATAGGAAGAAGCGCTCATCCAGTTCCTCCGTGAGAACTGGGACATCTTTGCATGGAAACCTTCTGACATGCCGGGTGTACCTAGGGGACTCGCTGAGCACCGTTTGCGAGTTGACCCGAAAGTGAAACCGGTCAAGGAACATCTTCGGCGGTCCGCCGTACAGAAGAGAAAAGCAAATGGTGAAGAAGTGGCTCGGCTCCTTGCAGCTGAGTTCATCCGAGAAATCTACCACTCCGAGTGGCTCGCCAATGTTGTCATGGTCCCAAAGAAGGACGATTCACTTCGCATGTGCATTGACTTCAAGCATATCAATCGGGCAAGCCCAAAAGATCATTTTCCTCTCCCCCGCATCGACCAATCGTCGACTCGACTGCGGGGTGTGAGCGATTGTCTTTTCTGGACGCCTATTCCGGGTATCATAAAATCCGGCTGTATGGGCCCGATGAGATAAAAACGGCTTTCATCACTCCATTCGGATGCTTTTGTTACGTCACCATGCCATTCGGCTTGAAGAACGCCAGAGCCACATTCATGAGGATGATTCAGAAGTGTTTGCTCACTCAAATCAGTCGGAATGTCGAAGCATACATGGATGACATTGTGGTCAAGTCACGTAAGGGTTCCGACCTGCTGGCTGACCTTGCTGAAACTTTTGCCAACCTCAGAAGGTATGATATCAAGCTAAATCCATCAAAGTGCACATTCGGAGTTCCTGGCGGTAAGTTACTCGGTTTCCTCGTTTCCGAACAAGGGATCGATGCTAACCCAGAGAAAGTTGGTGCTATACTTCGGATGAAACGCCCTGTGCGTGTGCACGATGTCCAGAAGCTTACTGGTTGTTTGGCCGCCTTGAGTCAATTCATTTCTCGCCTCGGTGAAAAGGCATTGCCTCTTTATCGACTGATGAAGAAGTCTGATAAATTTGAGTGGACTCCCGAAGCTGATGCAGCGTTTGCAGAGCTCAAAGCCCTACTTTCCACCCAATCGGTGCTCACTGCCCTAATCAGCAAAGAGCCTTTACTGCTTTACATTGCAGCCACTGGACAAGTTGTCAGTACAGTACTCACGGTCGAGCGGGAAGAAGAAGGAAAAGCCTATAAAGTTCAGCGCCCAGTATATTATGTTTATGAAGTTCTAACTCCATCAAAGCAAAGATATCCACATTATCAGAAGCTTGTTTATGGGGTTTACATGACCACGAAGAAGGTTGCACACTATTTCTCTGATCATTCCATTACAGTCGTCAGTGACACTCCATTATCAGAGATTCTGAAAACAAAAGAGATGCAACTGGTCGAGTGGCAAAGTGGGCGATTGAACTCCTTCCCTTGGATATCAAGTTTGAGGCAAAGAAAGCTATCAAGTCCCAAGCAATAGCAGATTTCCTCGCCGAGTGGATCGAACAGCAACTTCTGACTCAGATTCACTCGGAGCATTGGACCATGTTCTTCGATGGATCCAAGATGCTAAATGGTTCTGGTGCTGGGGTAGTGTTGGTATCCCCCCGTGGTGACAAACTCAGCTATGTTCTCCAGATTCACTTTGACTCCTCCAACAACTAAGCTGAATATGATGCACTTCTGTACGGGTTGCGTATGGCCATTTCACTCGGCGTCCGTCGCCTCATGGTCTATGGAGACTTGTATTTAGTGGTCAATCAAGTGATGAAGGAGTGGGACGTCAGAAGCCCAGCTATGACTGGTTATTGCAATGCAGTGAGAAAGTTAGAAAAGAAGTTCGAGGGGTTAGAGCTCCATCACATACCCTGACTGAAAAATCAAGCAACTGATGATCTGGCAAAGATAGGTTCCAAGAGGGAAGCCATTCCCAGCAATGTGTTCTTGGAACATATTCATTCACCTTCAGTTCAAGAAGATCCTTTCACCGAAGAGCCCCCGCAACCAAAGAGTACCACTGATCTGACTGAAATCGAGGTTCCAGCCGTGGTCGACTTGATCATGGAGGTTTTGGTCATCACTCCCGATTGGACAGTACCATATATCGCGTACATTCTTAGAAAGGAACTCCCAGAGGATGAAGAAGAGGCTCGACAGATCGTCCGTCGATCCAAAGCCTTTACTGTGATAAGAGGATAGTTGTTCAGAGAAAGTGTGACTGGAGTCTGCCAGAAATGCATAACACCAGAAGAAGGTCGAGTGATCCTCAATGACATCCACTCGAAGACCTGTGGTCACCAGGCGTCCTCTCGGACCATTGTGGCCAAAGCATACCGAGCGGGATTTTACTGGCCATGAGCAAATGAGATGGCAAAAGAAATAGTCGACAAATGTGAAGGTTGCCAGTTTTACTCCAACATGTCTCACAAGCCTGCGTCGACCCTGAAGACCATTCCACTCGTCTGGCCCTTTGCTGTTTGGGGATTGGATATGGTTGGACCTCTGAGGAATGGTAGGAGCGGCTTCACTCATGTGCTTGTAGCAGTCGACAAGTTTACCAAATGAATTGAAGCCAAGCCTATCAAAAATCTTGAAGCCAGTACTGCTGTCAGTTTCATCAGAGAGTTAACATTCAGATATGGTGTTCCACACAGCATCATCACTAACAACGGGTCAAACTTCGATTCTGATGAGTTCAAAGCCTTCTGTGCTTCTCAAGGTACTCGAGTCGACTATGCTTCAGTCGCCCACCCCCAGTCGAATGGACAAGCTGAAAGAGCAAACAGATTGATTCTCAAAGGACTGAAACCCCGACTGATGCGTGATCTCAAACACGCGGTAGGAGCCTGGGTCGATGAACTTCCATCAGTGTTGTGGGGACTGAGGACGACTCCCAATCGGTCGACTGGCAGAACTCCATTCTTCTTGGTTTATGGAGCTGAAGCTGTACTTCCGAGTGACTTGCTCCACAATGCGCCCCGAGTCGAGCTTTTCTCAGAAGATGAAGTAGAACAGGCACGACAAGATGCAGTTGATCTCCTGGAAGAGGAAAGAGAGATGGCCTTGATCTGGTCGACCATCTATCAACAAGACATGTGTCGATTCCACACCAGAAACGTGAGGGCTCAAGCATTTCAAGAGGGAGACTTGGTTCTTCCAGTGGATCAGCAGAAACCACACAAGCTTGCTCCTGCCTGGGAAGGCCCCTTCATTGTCACAAGAGTGCTCCACAATGGAGCGTACCACCTCTACAACGTCGAGCACAAGAAAGACGAGCCTCGCGCTTGGAATGCAGAGCTGCTCCGCCCCTTTTATACTTAAGCACTCAGTCTGTTGAGATGTAATAAGAAGTACCTTTGTAGTTTGTTTATCAAAGACAAGAGTTTTACAGTCTTCTAAAATGATTGTCGTTGCTTATGTTTGTGTCTGAAATCCCCCAGTGGGTGGCTTAGCTGCGAATCCGTTTCGCCTAAGTTTATAAAATCCTACCGAGTGGAGAGCAAGCCTCTCACTCGGGGGCTTAGCTGCGAATCCGTTTCGCCTAAGTTTAAAAAATCCTACTGAGTGGTGAGCAAGCCTCTCACTCGGGGGCTTAGCTGCAGTCCAGTACTCGCCTAAGTTTGAAAAATCCTACCGAGTGATGAGTAACCCTCCCACTCGGGGGCCTAGCTGCAGTCCAGTACTCGCCTATGTTTGAAAAATCCTACCGAGTGGTGAGCAACCCTCCCACTCGGGGGCTTAGGTGCAGTCCAGTACTCGCCTAAGTTTGAAAAATCCTACCGAGTGGTGAGCAACCCTCCCACTCGGGGGCTTAGCTGCAGTCCAGTACTCCCCTAAGTTTGAAAAATCCTACCGAGTGGTGAGCAACCCTCCCACTCGGGGGCTTAGCTGCAGTCCAGTACTCGCCTAAGTTTGAAAAATCCTACGGAGTGGTGAGCAACCTCCCACTCGGGGGCTTAGCTGCAGTCCCGTACTCGCCTAAGTTTGAAAAATCCTACCGAGTGGTGAGCAACCCTCCCACTCGGGGGCTTAGCTGCAGTCCAGTACTCGCCTAAGTTTGAAAAATCCTACCGAGTGGTGAGCAACCCTCCCACTCGGGGGCTTAGCTGCAGTCCAGTACTCGCCTAAGTTTGGAAAATCCTACCGAGTGGTGAGCAACCCTCCCACTCGGGGGCTTAGCTACAGTCCAGTACTCGCCTAAGTTTGAAAAATCCTACCGAGTGGTGAGCAACCATCCCACTCGGGGGCTTAGCAGCAGTCCAGTACTCGCCTAAGTTTGAAAAATCCTACCGAGTGGTGAGCAACCCTCCCACTCGGGGGCTTAGCTGCGGTCCAGTACTCGCCTAAGTTTGGAAAATCCTACCGAGTGGTGAGCAACCCTCCCACTCGGGGGCTTAGCTGCGGTCCAGTACTCGCCTAAGTTTGAAAAATCCTACCGAGTGGTGAGCAATCCTCCCACTCGGGGGCTTAGCTGCAGTCCAGTACTCGCCTAAGTTTGAAACACGTCCCTATCCGCAAGGACAGCGAGGTGTAGGTCGACTGCAACCTTCTCCTAGGAGCTGCGCCAGAAGTACAATGTACGCTCCATCCCTATCCGCAAGGACGACAAGGTGCAGGTCGACTGCAACATTCTCCTAGGAGCTACACCACAAGTACAATGTACGCTCCATCCTCATCCGCAAGGACGACGAGGTACAGGTCGACTGGGATCTCCTCCTCAGAGCTGCATCTCAAGTACAAAGATTATTCCGAGTGAAGAGCAAATTCCACTCGAAGGCAAACACAAGCATATTCAGAGATAAACCAAGTTCAGGTAAATCCTAAGGTTTCGGACAACGGATCAAAAGTATTCGAGCATCAAGCCCGAAGAAGTTTAACGATTACACAATCACTCGGCATTCCGAGGCAAATAAAGGTGGAGCATAATGTTTTTGGTCAATCGTCGGGAGAAGGACTGGCTGGGTCGCAGAAACTGTCAAGGTCTATGCTATCTGTGATGCGAGTGGCGACATCAAGGAAAGTGTCCATGAAGGACTAGAAAGTGTGCCATTTAGTGTTAGCAACCTTGAGCTCCGCCAGCTTGTCTTCTTTGACATCCTTGCGGTGCACTCGGACTAGAGACAAGGCGACATCAGCACCGCAGTGAGCAGATGACTTCTTCCATTCTTGCACTCGGTCAGGTATTTGATTCAGTCGAGCCATCAGAGACTCGAGGTCTTGAGACAATTCCGCCTGAGGCCAGAGTTCAGCATCAACCCGAGTCATTGCCGCCTTCAGGCGGGCAAGATAAGCAACTGCGCTGTCTATGCGAGACTCCAACCGCAGCACATTCATTGCAACGTCATCTTTGACTGGGCAATTTATGGGATCGAGACCAGTCTCGACCTGTCCATTTTCCGGTTCAAAGTCCTGGCAAAGTTCTACACAGTTGAGTAAATGGTGAGTCGACAATACAAAAAGACCTGTCAATCGACCATAACAGAGTCAGTCGAACATCAGTACCTTCAAGCTTCATGACCAGTTTTGCAGCAAGCTGGCCCAGATAAGATTCCAATTCGCCTTTCTTGGCTTTGAGGCTCCCAATCTCGTCAGACAGCTGGTCCTTGTCTTTCTTCAATCGTTCGACCTCCCGATTGGCGTCAGAGACAACAGTCTTCAGTTTGGAGTTCTCTTCTTCTAACTTGCCGACTGAAGCAAGCTTCTTGTCAGCAAGTGCTGTTTTCTCTCGCGCTTCCTTCTGCGCGGCGGCAAGATCCAGATCCTTCTTCTCCAGAGCCTGCTTCATTTTCTCTAAAGAAATAACATTCTCCAGACGAGCTTGGAGTTAAAGATTTTCACTACATACATCTGCTCGAGTGGAGTCACTCGGTTCAAAAAATAGAAAGGGAAAGTGCTAGTCGTAAGATCGACAGTTGACGATTGGTTACCTCCCATGGCAGCTACTTCGTCACGAGCAGTCTTGAGAGTCTTCCTGGCAGTTCCAGATCAAGGTTGAGGCTGATTTGCTGCTTGTTCAGTGTAGAAAGCTGAGCCCCAAGATCACAAGATTTCTGCAGTCAATACATAAGACATATCAGTCAACTAAAAGTTACTCTAAGACTACCGCCGAATCAAACATTTAACGGCAGTCTCGGGGACTACACCCAGTGGGTGCACTTAGCGTGCCCCCACTGGTTTGAGTAAATACTCGGCATGGTCTGCCCAGCACGAGTTGTAAAAAAAGTCGTTCTTAGACCATAGTCGACTGCCCGCAGTCAACCATGGTCTCGGGGACTACACCCAGTGGGTGCACTTAGCGTGCCCCCACTGGTCCTGGTTCCACTCGATCCGGTCCGCCCAGGCCGAGTGACAAAATTCAGATTCTCAGACCACAGTCGACTGCCCACAGTCAACTATGGTCTCGGGGACTACACCCAGTGGGTGCACTCAGAGTGCCCCCACTAGTTCAAAGATCCAATCGACTCAATTCAAGTCAACTCAAATTGACTTGTGCAACTTTAAAACAATCACACCCAAGTGGGTGATCGGATGCGAAATAAGATCAGTCAGAAATCAACTAACCTGGACATTGGTCTGCAGAGCAGCTCCAGCGTTGAAGGCCACCTGACTGGCCTCATGCACCACTTTCATTTGCCCCATCACAAGGTTCAACTGAAGAAGAGCTTCCTTGGCGGCACTCGGTGGGTCGTCTGGAGTTTGATACTCAGTGAAAAGCGATGATGGCAGAGCAGTCGAAGCAGCTGCTGGGTCTGATGCCTGGAGTTGTATTGGTGCAGTAGGGGTCTGAGCAGCTGATCCTGATGGGCAATCAGTTGACAGCGGGATAGCGAAAGTGACGTTGGTGCGAGCCGGATCTGTCGATCGCTCGACCGCCGTCCCAGGCATCACAGTCGACTGAGGAACCTGAACCTCAGACGCTTTCCTGCTCAGTTCCTTGTCCCTCCTCCTCCTTCCCCTCAGCGGTACTTCTTCTTCATCGTCCGGGAGCACAACAACGTCTCGTGGAGCTGCAACAAACAGAGAAAATCAGAGAGACAACTAACAAACAATCCAGTCGTCCAAATAAATTCGAGTCGGGCAGACTTACTGGCTTTGGAGGTAGCTGCGTCGTCGGTTTCCTCGTCGTCTGGGACCTTGTCGATATCCATATCAGTCGCGGCAGAGGCCGGGCTGGAAAGGTTCATCATCCACTCAGTCAGCACAAGAGAATCGGTCGGAACAAGAAAATACGGGAAGAACATTTACCCAGAAGCAACAGGAACATCCACCTTGATTCTAGGCAAGGTCTTCCAAGCCTTCGAACGATTAATCTTGGGCTGCTTGGTGACTTTCTCAGCCAATTCTGGAGTCGAGGACCGAGCGCGCTTTTGAGAAGGAGCGCTCGAGGCCACAGCCTTACCGCGCCTGCTCGCGGGATCATGATGCTGCTTGGATCGACGTTCTGAACGAGGCGGTGAGTCGACTACCTCCTCATCGTCTGACTCGTCGCTCTCATCTTCGTCATCGTCGGCTGGTGACTCCCATTCGCCGCTCTCCTCCGCGTTGTCCTCGCCCTCATGATCCTGCTCCAGGGCTTGTTCGCCATTGGGCATTGAGTACATCTCTGTGTAAATCTACAAAACAAAGAGCCGAGTGGAAATCAGTCGGATTAGCAAATAATCGTAAAACACATCCAAGTGCAATCGGTTATAGCGGCCAAACCTTGTCTGGCTGGTTGCTGTTGCTGAAAGGGTTGACTCTCCTGGCGCCCCTAGGGTTGTCCTTGTTCCCGGTGATGCCCCTCAGCCATTGGGCCACTGTTTTGGCCGGCACCTCCTCTAGATGAACACGAGCAGTGTCACCAGCCCTAGAGTACATCCACATGGAGTGGTCACGGGCCTGGAGCGGTTTAATGCGTCGACTAAGGAACACCTCCAGCAGATCCATGCTGGTGACACCTTGATTGATCAGCTGAACCACCCTCTAGACCAGCATGCCCGTCTCCGCCTTCTCCGCGGCGGTCACTTTCAACGAAGATGGAGTCTGAACACGATCAAAAGAAAAAGGAGGAAGTCGAGTCGACTGGCCTTGGGTCACGGTATCCTGGCAGTAGAACCAGGTCGACTGCCAGCCCCTGACCGACTCAGGAAGAGTCATCGAAGGAAAGGAACTCATCTTCCTCTTCTGGATACCCAGGCCCCCGCACATCTGAATAACATGGGTTTTCTCATCGTTCGAGTTCGCTTTCTTCACTGTTTGGGAGCGGATGGTGAAAATGTGCTTGAAAAGACCCCAGTGTGGTCGACACCCCAGGAAATTCTCGCACATGGATACGAACGCGGCAAGATATGTGATGGTGTTGGGAGTAAAATGATGGAGTTGAGCCCCAAAGAAATTCAAGAAACCTCAAAAGAAGGGGTGTGGAGGAAGCGAGAATCCGCGGTCGACATGGGTGGCGAGCAGAACACACTCACCCGGTCGCGGCTGCGGCTCTGTTTCCCCCTCCAGCAACGGCGCAGACTCATGGACGATCAGCCCTAACTCGGCCACATCGTCCAAGCCTTCCTGCTGAAGCGAAGATCGGATCCAATCTCCCTGGATCCAACCCGACGGCAGCCCCGAGCGCGATGAAGATCCCCGATTTGTCTTCTTGCTTTTCGCCGCCCCCGTCGCCTTCTTCGCGCGTTCCAGCGCCGCCTTTTTTCCTTCCCCATGGCGGCGGAGCGGCGGCGTCGAGAGTGGAGAAGCTGGATGGGGTGAAGGAGCAAGAGGAAGAAGAAGGAGAATGGGCAGGCACAGTGCGGACGCCTCGGCCTCGCCGCTTTTAACGGCCTACTTCCGAGTGGCTGACGCGTGGGTCCAGGTGATCTTATCAAATCCCTCAACAGCCGCTCACGAGATACATGGCGAAAAAGGTGGCGCGAAAATCGAAACGTCATGTTTATCTACTCCGCTTACCGCGGCGCGCTCCGCCTGACGCGCTTCCACCGAAATTTCGAATCCCGCGAAATCCTGGATCCTCTACAACCGATCGCGCCAAAGATTTCATGTCAAAGACAACACTCGACGGGTGACGTTATAAAAACCAATCGGCAATTTCTGAATCGATCAAGGCGACTGAACCGAACCCGAAGTTCCAACAGTGGCCTCCGTTCAGGGATGAATTCTTGAGAAAAGCAAGAGTCAAAGCAAGGTCAACTTCAACCTTCTTTTCACTCGGACCTCAATCCATTCGGGGGCTAATGATGAGGACATAGACCTGGGGTAGGGTAATAGGCCTGACCTATATGCCCTACCTAAGGTCCTTGTCTTAGAAGCAAAGAAGCTCAAGAGTAAATAGGGAGGGCCCAGCAGAGGTGTCGAGTGCAATCCACTCGACCTACCATTCACTCGGAGACCCCTCCTTATTTAGGTCACTCGACCACTAAACCATTCGACCATGCAAAAGACCACTTGACGTACAGAAGACCTAAAGCCACTCCGCACAGCAACGGTCATGCGTTTACCCATATACTTAATGATCATTTATAGCACTTTACTACAGACGTTACCTGTAACGCTCTCTCTCTCTTTATGTACATTGAACCTTGTGTAACGGAGGGGAGCTGGGGTCCTGGCGCACTCTATATAAGCCACCCCCTCCTCTGGGACAGATGTCGCTCCATGATAGCATGCCACGTTTCATGAATTTCAGACGAGTTTTGGATTTACTAGAATTTAAAAACCAGGTATCTCAATGTTTGTGGCCGAGTGACGGTGGCAGGGTGTTTGACATTCATTCCCATTTCTTGCATGGGATCTAAGCAGGCAACCAAGGACACAGATTTGAATTTTCAACTAATTTATATGCATTAGAGCATGTGCCTATAGTTCGAATTTGAATTATGCACATGAATGCATAGAAAACTCAGTTAATGTATAAAATGTCCAAGCGAACCCCGAAAGATCCCAAAAATTAACACAACCCACCTGTTGTTCTATGTTGACACTAGGGAAAATTTTGAAATCGAGAAGAGGCAACAGATATCATTTCGTCCAGAAAGGTGAAACGTTCCCTACCGAAACCATCACACTTGTTGTGAGAAGCTCTGGTTTATGAGAAGCTTATACCTAAACCTGCCCCAAATGGGAAAGAATGTTTACCACGGCATGTTGATGCCGCTCCATGATAGCATGCCAAGTTTCATGAATTTCGGACGAATTTTGGATTTACTAGAATTACAAAAGCAAGTACGTCGATGTTTGCCAAAGAGCCACGGTGCCGTGGTGTTCGGATTTCATCCCCATTTCTTGCATGGGAGATAAGCATAAGCCCATGGACACATATATGATTTTACAACCCATGTTGGTGCACCGGAGCATGTGCATGTAGTTTAATTTTGAATTGTGCACCTGAAATGGCTAGAAAACCAGTTTAATGTATAAAATGTTCAAACGAACCCTGAATAATTCCAATTCTTTTACGACACACATATAGTTGCATGTTCACTTCCGATAAAAGGTCTAGCAAGTCAAACACTGTCCATTACCACTACGACCCCATTATGTAATTCGAATCAAGATGAAAAATCAAGTAGATCGCACGCAGTTTATCATCACCAACCATGTGAGATGCAGCACAAAATATCCTGGAGCACCGTCGCTGTATAGTACGCCTATGGCTTACGCGAGAAGGTGCGTTGGCTACAGTCCACAGTCGGCGTCTCAAGCACACTAGCTCGCTCCCCAAATATCATTTCACTCTTCAATCGTTGCCGGTGAAAGATGGGCACGTGGACCCATGTCATGAGGGCAACTACGGTGGCCCAGTCCAGCGAGAGCGCGGTCGTAGTCACCATGCGCATGCTAACAAGGTGCATGAGCGCGGCCGCAATCTGCGACCGGGCGGCAAAGGCAGCCCAAATGACCGCTGCTGCTTCTCAGGTGGCGGCAGCAACATCTGCCTCGGGGATAGCAACTGGCGAGAGCGGCACAGCAGTTGTCCGTTCCGCAGCGGCGGCCTTAGCCCTGATGGAAGCCGCCCACGACGACGTCGAGGCCGCCCACGCCCAGATCGAACAAATCGAACGAAGCTTCTCTGACAATGGTCGGCAACCCACGGTCGAAGAGCTGGCAATCGCCGAGAGCGTTCGAGCAGCCGTCCGTTCCTTCACTGCATACCTTGCGATGACAGAGCCCGTCCAAGCCCAGATCATGTCCTCCCACACCCAGATCGTGGCGGCCTTTTCCAAAGAGATAGCGGACGCGGATGGCAAGATGCTTGCCGAGTATGGTGTGATGGATGCCATGGAGCCCCTTCCCTAGGAGACCGTCGGGCGCGAGCTGGACATGGAGGCGGCGGCGGAGATCGACGAGCACCAGCCATATTAGTACTCTTTGTTTTGTTTAATTAAGAGCGTCGGTCTTTAATTTGTTAGAGTAATGTTTAGGTCAGCTAGCTCTGTTTAATTGCTGAACTTGCTCGATTAAGAAGTGTGGGTGTGTTGTAGTCTCCTTTGTCTACCCAAATTATGCGATGACGTGGATGACCACTGTAACCATAGAAATTCGAACCAAAACTTTTGACGTTCAAACTCATCACACATGGGTTAAGCTATATGAATCATTTGTGATGTGCACATATCGTACACAGTTCTGAATAAGGGACCGTGTCTGATGACACTTTGCGTGCCACTTTTTTGGCTGAAGCGATTCCAAATTTTCGGCTTCGATGGAAATATCTACCTCCCCTTACCAAAAGCCACATTTCCCCTCTTTCCGCCTTCTGTTCCATGTTGAAACCTTCACTCCTTGCTTGTAGCGCTGCCTCCTCGTCGGCGACCCTCCTTCACGCTTCCCAGCCTCGTCTATCCAGGCAGGTAATCCACACCCGACCCCCATCCTCCTCCTCCTTCCACATCCCACTTGCCTCGACCGCCGGCGCGAGCGCGCCACCTTCCACCCAAATCACCGACCCCTTCACCAAATAAGCGCCGCCCTAAGCCATGGTGCACACAGTATAGCCAGGATCTCAAGGAGCATTTGGCAGCGGAGAAGCAAATCGCGGCCGCACGCGCGGATGAGGTCGTGATGGCTGCCATTCGTGCCAACCCCCAGATCTTGGAGGAGCACCTTGCCATTTGCTAGCTATGCCGGTTAAGCATGCTCGGTTTACCCGTTGCGTGTGCTGCTCCTGCCTTTCCCTCACAAATTCTAGTGAATTGTGCTATCTAATTTTACCATGCAATCTGTTGCTCTTGTGTATATGTTCTACATGTCGTGCAGTGTGGTGCTCACTTATTAACTGTTTTGTTAATTAGTTGTCGTCTTCAATTAACTGTTTGGTTCAATTCTACAAATTTGATGTTTGATTCTTCAGGCTGCAATTTTGTATTGTCTTCCATGTGAGAAATTAAATCGAATTTATCTTTACAAAATACATGAGAAACGAATACAATTTCTATATTTCCAAGTCGTCAAGCATGCTTGGTTTGGTTATATATTGTGCAATGTGGTGCTCAGTTAACGTTTGGTTCATTTGTGTTGTGGTGTTTAGTTAACTGTTTGGTTCAAATTCTGCAGTGTGATGTTCAATAGTTGTGGCTGCATGCTGTTATTGTATACCATGTGGGGAATAAATTGAATTTGGTTGTAGTAAATACATGAGAAACAAATACAATTGCTACAATTGGATGTAGTTAACTGTTTGGTTAACTGTCTGATCTTCTATTAGGAGTATGTCATATTGTGCAATGTGGTGCTTAGTTAATGTTTGGTTCATTTGTTGTGGTGTTTAGTTAACTGCTTGGTTCAATTCTGCAATGCGATGTCCAATTGTCGTGGGTAGAATTTTGTATTGTTGTGCATGTGAGGAAGAAATCGAATTTGGCTGCACTTAATACATGAGAAACATATACAAGTGCTATATTTCCTAGTTCCTAATCATGCTTGGTTTAGATAAATAGGTTTTCCGTGTGACTTGAATTAATCTGATGAATCTGCAATGTGCTTATTTTTCATCAACATATTTTACTGATAGCATGCGAACCCTTACTTAACCTAATGACTAACTACCTTATATGTGTTGCAGGGAAACAATGGGAAGCACTTAGGTTTACAATCGAGGTTAGCACGTGCATGGTCCGTTTTCCAATAGCACATTATTGTGCAATTGCAGGAACCATTCTAATATTTTGGTTTTTAACAATTTAGTCCTGCACATGTAGGTCCTGCTGTCAAAGATTTTGACCCACTGTTCGACCCTTTTTGCATATGGGGAAATGAGTTGTCCATGAATATCAATCAAATCAAGAAACTCAGAAAGATTGTTAGGATAAAGAAATTAGCGACAAAAAACAACACGATCTTTGTCTGCACAATGAAGAAGACATCAGTTCACTACAAGATGGTACTAACTATTATACCTTGCCTTTTTTATTCCTTTGCCCCATTTCCAGTATAGAGAAGATATTTATGCACATCCTTGTTTTCAGGCCTTTCCTAAGTAGTTCACTAATGATTACCTCTCAAACCACCTCTATGGTCAGGACGCGAGGAAGGTTTTCATACAACACCCACAGTTCAATATTAAAGTGTTCCTGAAGAGGATGAAGGACGGACGGTCAATCATCCACAGGCACTGGCCTAAAGTTGCAAAGATCTTCAACATGAATGAAGGCTCAATATTCGCCTTCCGCTTCAGCAGTTTTCCAGATGAGATGCATCTGTCTATATACCGTCTATGATGCTAATTTAGAAAGGTTCTACATGTTGCATGTGGAACTTGGTGCTGGTGCAGTTGTGTAATGGGGTAGCTGAGTGCTGAAGCTATATCATGTTGTACTCTGATGTATTTGAATTATTAAATTATGCTTCCTTAATATGGAAATGAAATATATTGTGTGCTTAATATGAATGTCAATTAGATTAATAAATGGATTATTAATAATAGGGCAATTAGCCTGCTAATGGCGAATTTGCCTGCTAATTGGGTTTTGCTATTGCAAACAGTTATTGAAAAAATACCGTGGGCGATGACCTCAGGCAACGCACATAGTTTCTAGGAATAAACCGCGTTAGATCAATGAACAATCACACACGACTTTCTCTGGAAAACTGTTTGCGTTAGGCCACCTTGCGCAAACATTTACCACGTAAAAAAGGTGTGTGATGGACAGCCTTTTCCACACAGTTTCTTCTATGGGCCGTGTGTGATACATTCAATAACGCAAACAATTTAACGGGAAAAATTGTGTGTGATGTACCTGTGAACGGATATGTTTTTCTTGGAGCGACTGTGTGGGATGTACATACGAATGGAAACGTTTAGCCAGGACTGACTGTGTGGGATGTACTTGCGACCGGAAACAATTTCGCATGTACAATTGTATTTTTTTAGCTCTACTGTACGTATTTCCATATTTGAGCGCTCGCCGGTCGCACACGACCTCATTTTGCCGAGCGTGTGTGCCAGGAGGGCATATCCCCGACGGTTTCTGGGTCGTGTGGGAAGGACCCCCCCCCTATCACCCACACTCACTTGGCGACGGTTCCAAATGCCGTCGCGGAAAGGTGTTAAAAACGTTTGTATAGCACCGACGCGTACTAGTGGGTTCTCAAACCAAAGATGACAAAACTTAGATCCTTGCTTTATGCCTAGCTAAGGGCGTAAAACAATATCGCTTGTTGGGAGGCAACCCAATGAATAAAATTTATTTTTTTTCTTTTTGCTTTCTGTTCTTGAGTGTTTGCACAATTATGCTACTGTTATGATTGTGTTTTTTGTGTTTTAATTAGTGTTTGTGCCAAGTAAAGCCTTTAGGATCTTCTTGGGTGATAGTTGTTTGATCTTGTTGAAAAACAGAAACTTTTGCGCTCACGAAAAAATTCTTATTTTTAACCAGAGCGTGCTAAAATACCAATTATTTTTGCAGAAGATTAATATACAAATTTCTCAGGTCGTCCTAATTTTTCAGAATTTTTGGAGTTACAGAAGTATTCGAAATATCCAGATTGCTATAGGCTGTTCTGTTTTTGACAGATTCTGTTTTCTTTGCGTTGTGTGCTTGCTTTGATGATTCTATGGTTTTCTTTGATGAGTTTTTCCATAGAAAAGTTGGAATACAGTAGATATAATGCAAGAATAAAATATGAATTGGTTTGATACAGTACTTATAGTAGTGATTTGCTTTCTTATACTAACGGATATCACAAAGGTTTGGTTGAGTTTTGTGTGATTGAAGTTTTCAAGTTTTGGGTTATCTTACGATGGATGAAGGAATAAGGAGTAAGAAGGGCCTAAGCTTGGGGATGCCCGGGCATCCCAAGCTATTATCTAAAGAGATCAAGCAACTAAGCTTGGGGATGCCCCGAGTGGCATCCCCTTTTTCTTCTAACGACCATCGGTATTTTACTCGAAGCTATATTTTTATTCGTCACATACTATGTGTTTTGCTTGGAGCGTCTTGTATGATATGAGTCTTAGCTTGTTTTGTTTTGTGTTTTAAGTCTTGATTCCTTGTTCAACACACCTATTTGAGAGAGCCAAAATTATGTCATGACTTGTTAGAATTGCTCTCTATGCTTCACTTAAATTTTTATGAGCTATGGATTTTCTCTAGTGCTTCACTTATATCTTTTTGAGCATGGTGCGCTTTAGTATTTTTGAAGAAATGCTCTCTTGCTTCACTTAGATTTATTTGCGAGTTAGTAAAATTTTCAAGAAATTCTCTCTTGCTTCACTTAAATTAATTTGAGAGAAAGAAATATTATGCTCATGATATTCACTTATATTTGTTTGAGCTTATCAAAAGCAACACATGAAAATTAGTCCCAAAGTGATAGATATCCAAGAAGGATATAATAAAAACTTTCATGAAGATCATTGGACAAAATAAACTTGATTCTTAGTAATAGTTTTGAGATATGATGATGTGATATGTGAGTCATGTTGATGAGTAATTATGCTTTAGTAAGAATATTGGTGTTAAGGTTTGTGATTCCCTATGCAAGCACGAAAGTCAATAGTCATGCAATGAAATTATATCCTACTTGTGGTGCATTATTCGGTGTTAATTATGCTTAATGCTCGCTTATGAGATTATTCGTTTCTTGGTTGGTCGCTTCTCAATATTTTGCTAGCCTTCATTTTGCACTAAGTATGATCTCTACTTGTGCATCCAAAAACCTTTAAACCAGTTTTGCCACATGAGTCCACTATATCTACATATATGCAGTTTTATTTTGCCATTCTAAGCAAATTTGTATGTGCCATCTCTAATTTTCAAAATAAACTTCTCTTTTGTGTGTTCGTACCGCTCGCGGAGCGGTGAGGGGTGGCTAATATTTTCCATGCTAGATGTGTTATTCGCACGATGAGTGTTTATTCACTTGACATTGCACGAGAGTAAGGCAAAGGTATTAGGGATGCCCGGTCCCGAAATGAAAAATGAGTTTACTTTATGTTTCCAAATAATAAATTCCTTGGAAAGTGTTGGTATGGAAGGCAACCGTGGATACGGCTAGCCATGGAAAGTGAAAGTATGGTGGGAAAAGGAATAAACTTTATTTTCTGTTTGGGAACCGCCTATGATATATCTAGCATGGAAAGTGTTGGGAACTCTAAGTCGTTTTCGTTGGTGGGAAAGGCATACCTCCCAAAATGTTTTTATCTCTCAATTTTCGCTTTGAGCTCTGGCACCTCTACAAATACCTACTTCCCTCCGCGAAGGGCCTTTCTTTTACTTTATGCAATTTTTATTTGGAATTTGAGTCTCCATCTTCTCTTATAAGAACCAACTAGGAGGCACTATGATCGTACTTGAGCATTGGGTGTAGCTAATATGCGAGTGTGTTTCATGAATGGATCAATGATTGAGCATGATGGGCTAAGGATAACTTATTTTAGCGTTGATATTTTGAAAGACATGGTTGCTTGTTGGTATGCTTGCGTATTTAATTTATCATGTCAAAACTAGACTATTTCTTTGAACAATATAAAAGTCCAAATGTCCATGCTATAAAGAAAAGAATATGAGATGACTTGTTAGGCAGCATTCCTCATCAAAAATTCTGTTTTTATCACTTACCTACACGAGGATGAGTAGGAGTTAAGCTTGGGGATGTTGATACGTCTCCAACGTATCTATATTTTTTTATTGTTCCATGTTATTATATTATCAATCTTGGATGTTTTGTAATCATTTTATAGTCATTTTA
The DNA here is from genome assembly GCF_002575655.3 of Aegilops tauschii subsp. strangulata. NCBI lineage: Eukaryota > Viridiplantae > Streptophyta > Magnoliopsida > Poales > Poaceae > Aegilops > Aegilops tauschii. Next base: position 93,360,843 of record NC_053039.3, read on the forward strand.
TATCAGTTTTTGGTACTAACCTATTGACATCAAGTGCTAGTTGCTATTTTCTGCATGTTTTTTACATCGCAGGAAATCAATACCAAACGAAGTCCAAACGCAGCGAAACTTTTTGGAGATTTTTTTTGGACCAGAAGACATCCAGTGGGACAAAGAAGTGCCTGGGGGTGCTCCAAGGGGAGCACAAGCCACTAGGGCGTGCCAGGAGGCCCAGGCGCGCCATGGTGGGTTGTGCCCTCCTCGGGTGCCCTCTGAACCGACACTTTGCTCTATAAATACCGCAATATTCCAGAAACCCTAGGGGAGTCGACGAAAATCAATTCCAGCCACTGCAGAGTCCAGAACCACCAGATCCAATCTAGACACCATCACGGAGGGGTTCACCACTTCCATTGGTGCCTCTCTGAAAGTGCAACTAATCCCTGGGTGGTTTTGGTAATTCTTAACAACATATAGCTCATTGAACTAATATTCTTTCAAGATAATCATTTCAGAAACTTCAATGATTGGCATGGCATGGACTAGAGATGTGGACCCCTCAAAATGCTAAGGACACATATTGGCAAAAGCTCAAGACTCTACATTTCATTTTAGTGATCCAAGATCACATTGAGTCCATAGGAAAAGCCAATACTATTAAAAGGGGATGAGGTGTTGCTTAATGGCTTGCTTGCACAAAATGCTTAGTGATATGCTCCAAAAGCCCTCAACCACTTTCTCCACATATATCCTAAACCTAAAGTCAAAATCGGCGCCACCGAGTTCACTTGACATAGCCATAGCCAGAAACCCTAATCAGTTCGGTCTCACCGATAGGGATCTCGGTCTCACCGAGATGGGATTGCAAACTCTCTGTTTCCCTTCGTAACATTTCGGTCTAACCGAGATGAGCGATTGGTCCCACCGAGTTCGCAATGCAAACTCTCTCCTTCCTTTTCGTAATGTTTTGGTCTCACCGAAATGAGCGATCGGTCCCACCGAGTTTGCCTGACCAACTCTTCGTTTGCCTATTACTGGAATCGGTCTCACCGAGTTCATGTGATCGGTCTCACCGAGATCAAGTTATGCCCTAACCCTAACACATCGGTCTCACCGAGTTGATCTGGTCGGTCCCACTGAAAAGCCTAATGTTCACATGTTGAACCATATCGGTCTGACCAAGTTTCACCGTTCGGTCCCATCGAGTTTGGTAAATTGTGTGTAATGGTTAGATTTTGTGTGGAGGCTATATATACCCCTCCACCCATCCTCCATTCGTGGAGAGAGCCATCAGAACGTGCCTACACTTCAGCATTCATTTTCTAAGAGAGAACCACCTACTCATGTGTTGAGACCCAGACATTCCAAACCAACCACAAGAATCTTGATCTCTAGCCTTCCCCAAGTTGCTTTCCACTCAAATCATCTTTCCACCATATCCAAATCTGTGAGAGAGAGTTGAGTGTTGGGGAGACTATCATTTGAAGCACAAGAGCAAGGAGTTCATCATCAACACACCATCTATTACCTTTTGGAGAATGGTGTCCCCTAGATTGGTTAGGTGTCACTTGGGAGCCTCCGTCAAGATTGTGGAGTTGAACCAATGAGTTTGTGTGGGCAAGGAGATTTCCTACTTCATGAAGATCTACGCTAGTGACGTCCTTCGTGGGCGATGGCGATGGTGGGATAGACAATGTTGCTTCTTCGTGGACCCTTCGTGGGTGGAGCCCTCCGTGGACTCGCGCAACCGTTACCCTTCATGGGTTGAAGTCTCCATCAACGTGGATGTACGATAGCACCACCTATCGGAACCACGAAAAAAATCTCCGTGTCTACATTGCGTTTGCTCCCTCTAAACTCCTCCCCTTTACCTTCATATGCAATGATTTACATTCCGCTACTATACTCTTAGACTTGCATGTGTAGGTTGATTGCTTGACTTGTGTTAAGTTGCTAAAATACGCCAAGACTTAAAATTGGGAAAAGGCTAGATTTTTATTTGGTTAATTAGTCTAATCACCCCCTCCCCTCTAGACATACTTTCGATCCTACAAGTGCTCAGAGCTTTGGTCTCCATTTGCCTTGATTTTCATAGCTTTAGTGATCATAGCCTTGGTTTCACAACCTAGGAGAGTATGGCGTCTAGCGAGGGAAATTACTACTGTAGAGGTCCTTACTTCGATGGTAATAATTTTGCTAGGTGGAAGCATAAGATGAAAATGCATATTCTTGGACATAACCCCGCCGTTTGGGCTATTGTGTGTATTGGCTTGCAAGGTGAATTCTTCGATGGAAGGGAACCGAATCATGAAGCAACTACCAAAGAATTGAAGATGTTGCAATACAATGCTCAAGCTTGCGATATCCTCTTCAACGGATTGTGCCCCAAGAATTCAACAAAATCAGCCGTCTTGAGAATGCAAAGGAAATTTGGGATACTTTTCTTGATATGAACGAAGGTACGGACTCCGTCAAGGAATCCAAATTGGATGTGCTTCAAAGTCAACTTGACAAGTTCAAAATTAAGGATGGTGAAGGTGTCGTTGAAATGTACTCTAGGCTTGCTCTCATCACAAATGAGATTGCCAGCTTAGGAAGTGAAGAGATGACTGATAGATTCATCATCAAGAAGATCCTAAGAGCCTTGGATGGAAAATATGATACCGTGCGCACATTGATCCAAATGATGCCCAATTACAAAGATCTCAAGCCAACGGAAGTCATTGGTAGAATTGTTGCTCATGAGATGTCACTCAAGGATAAAGAAGAGCTTCACAATAAGTCTAGTGGTGCTTACAAAGCCTCATGTGATGCTCCTACATCATCAAGTGAGAAACAAGCCTTTAATGAAGAATTGAGCTTAGTGGTGAAGAACTTCAACAAGTTCTGCAAGAGTAGAAGCAAAGAAGGAAGTTCCAAGTCAAGGTCCTACAATGACAAAAGATCTTCTAGTCGTGAATGTAACTACTACAATTGTGGAAGTCCCGGACACTACTCCAATGAGTGTACGACTCACTACAAAAGAAGAGAAGAATCACCTCCAAGGGAGAGAAGGAGTAGAGATGATCGTTATGAACGAAGAACCTCTCGCAGAAGCAAGGATTCGGAAAGGAAGGACAAGTCATCAAGGAGCTATACAAAACGAAGGCATCAAGCTCATGTTGGTGAATGGGCATCCGGCTCTGACTCCGACCACCACTCCGACTCCGAATATACTCAAGATGATGGTGTTGCCGGTCTAGCACTTGTGTTAACCAACTCCTATGACATATTTGACTCACCAAATGAAGGAATTGGAAGATGCTTCATGGCTAAAGGCCCAAAGGTATCACACCCCGGGTATGTTGATTTCAATAGTGATGAAGATGATTTGCTAGGTGATGATGATTTACTTGTTGACAGCTCTAGTGATGAAAACTATGATGAACTTGCTAATAATCAAGATAAAACAAATGATGATGATAAGAAGGAGATTGAGCGTCTAACTAAAGAACTAAACACTCTTAAGTTAGCTCATGAAACTACCTTAGAAAATCGTCGAGAGCTTTTAAAGACTCGTGAGAAGCTACACTTTGAAAAGCTCAATCTAGAGCAAGAGCATGGGTTCTTAAAAGCAATCAATGATGATCTTCGTAAGAAAAATTCTTCTTACATTGCCAAGTGTTTACTCTTGTCTACTTACATGCCACAAGTAAAGTCTAGCAACAAGAGTAAGAAAGATTCTTCTTCTAGTAGTAACAATAACCATGCGAAATCCAATATTGTTGCTTCTAGTAGTTCTCTTGATTCCACTAACGATTCTCTTAGTCGGGTTAGACTTGAGCAAGAAAATAGCTTATTGAAGGGAATTATAGAGAAAGTGTCGGCGCTCTGGGAACGGGGGTCCCCAGACTTGCCTGCCTGCGGCCCACGGCGTGGCTAAGTCAGCAGGCCGTACGGCCCATCTTCATCAACAAGGCATCCAAGACCCTCGCGAGGCGGACGATGCAGGACCTCCTCAGGAGCGGCCGAGCCAGGCAGGCTCACGAGGAGCGGAGATATCAAGGCGGGGCAAACCTCACGAGGCTCTCATGACGTGAGCCATGACGATCGACACCAGGCGGGCGCCAGGTGAGCGCCAGCGCGTGCAGCGTCCTTGTTTCCTCTTTGGTGCTAAGGAAGCAGGCGCAGGCGAGGAGTACCAAGGCATCAGGCAAAGGTTGCCATATCGGTGCAACGAGACCAAGACCAGAAGGACGGCAAGACGGAGGTCACCGTGGAGCCCAAGACGGCGTCACCACCAGAGCTTGTACTAGTTGTCCCCCTTCAAACTTGCCCGCCGTTGTTGGCTCCCTTCCCGCTCATTATTTGGGAAGAGGACCAGGGCCTCTATAAGTAGGTCTAGCCACCACAGTAGTAGGCATCGGATCCAGAGACACGCACAAGTCCGCAAGCATAAGAACACCTCAACCTCAGGAGGCTGTTCTTCCCCCTTGTACTATTCATCATCAGCCCAAGAGGCAATCCACCACCACCACACTGGAATAGGGTATTACACCACAACGGTGGCCCGAACTAGTATAAATCTTGTGTCTCTCTGTGTTGCGAGTTCGTCGAGTTCGTCCGCGAGATCTTAGCGAGCTAGGGCGTAGATCGGTAGGAGGGAAAGACTTCGCGCGCACCCCAGTGTTCGAACCTTAAGGGTTTGCCGGAACCCCACATCCAACATTTGGCGCACCAGGTAGGGGTGCGCCGGAGCTTCTTCTCCGCCGACCAGCTCGCCGATGCTCCACAGCCACGATGTCCGGCGACTCAAGGGCCGGCTCCGACCGCTGGGCAGCCTGGCCAGCCCGGGCAGCGCCGCTTGCCCATGAAGACCTCGACCCCGCGCCCCAGGCGGCGCGAGTGCCGCCAAACTCTGCCGGGCGCGGGCAGCGCGGCCAGGCGTCGTCCACCCTCACCCCGCGGCAAGTACGGGCCGCTGCAAGAGCAGCGAGCCATGCCGCAGCAACGATGCCGCACTCACGGCGGGAGCAAGCAAACATGCGAGCAGCACTCACCATGGCAAGGGAGCTGCTGCGATGCAGGCTGATGGAAAGCTGCCGGGATGCACTGCTAGAGCGTGTTGCCGAGCTGCTGGATGCAGCGGCGTCGGGAACACCACCTTTCTGCTATCGACTTTCTCCTCAGGCCACTGCAGGGCCACGCGGCGAGCCTCACCACAGCCGCGCGCCATCAACTATGCCCGGGGGCTTCGTCAACATCAGCACGGCCAGCGGCGTAGGGGCTCCGCCGCCCCCATGCCGCCCGTGACAAGCACGGGCGCAAGCGTCGCCCCCATGGTCCTAGCCGGATGCCATGCTACCATCCTCAGGACGCCACCCTGGGCCGAGCAACATGGAGCGTGGGGCACCACGGCGAGGTGTTCGGGGTGACGGCCCCGTAGGCCTACGTGCCCCGCATGATGGACCAAGAGTACGCACTGGAGGACGACCCCGGCTCATTCATTGGAGAAGATTGGGGAAAGGGGGCGCTAGGAGCCGAAGCTTTCCAAGAACCAACGGAGAACCACGACGATCGCGTCGGCAACGGCAACTACAGGGTGCCGCTAATCTCTCAGGAACAGGCTTACGCTAACCATGGACTACAGATGAATCAGGTTGCAGCGTCGATCGACGACCCTGGCACGACAGCACCCCTGCCGACAAGGGAAACACGCTGGGGGCCGCCAGGAGGGAGCCAGGAGCAAGGCCCCTCCCAGCATCGCGCGACGCCTGGCGACACCCGGAGGTAGGCCCTCTGCCGGGGAGGCCTCGATGGCCCTTCCCCCGGCAGAGGACCTGTGGTCACCGAGGGCACCGCTGGCGTCCTCTTTCCCTCTTTTGTGTCGTCCCGGTGACCGGTCGGCTCAAAGGAGGTCAAGGGTGGCGCAAGGCGGGGCCCTCGTCTGGCGATATGAAGCAAGGCCGGTACCTGTGAAGAAGGCCCAGTGCCTGTGAAGCTCGCCGCCCGTGACACTCTCACGTAATAATGAGTTGGGGCTGTACACGCCCCGGAGTCTCAGGGGTGCCAGCCTCAGGCCCTGGGGCTCCCTCCCACGCCTAGTGGCAGCACTTAGCTCCGCGCTGGTGAGAAGACTTGAAGACCAGAAGACTAGACTAGGTGCCGGACGTGGCCTTTTGCTTTGGATCTCTCTTTCTGTAGCTTTGCTTTCTGGATCTGGATTTGAGTTGAAGCCGAGTTTTTATCGATGCGTGCGGGGGGGCCTTTTCTCGTTCGAGCAATTTCTTGCCTTTTGGATCTCGTTTTGTCTGGGACTCATGTCCGTCGCCTTCCCCTCACGAGCTCCTCTTGAGCGCGACTGCGCGAAGCACGCGCACACCAAGCACGCGCTAGCACTACAACTGGTGCTCACCTCTCGTAGGGCCCCTTCTGACGGGGCGACAAGCTCTGCAGGATTCTCAGAAACTCGACGCCTCGCGACCCAGCTCAAAGCTGGCGCTGACTAAGGTAAACCACGACAGAAAACTCGCATCTGGATGAACGAGTCCGCGAGGACACAAACTCACACCGCATAGGAAAGTAAAACTGCAATTTGCTTACATGAGGGGCTCCCCCTGTCAAAATGCTCTTACAAGTTTTCCAAGGGCCACGCCCAAGTTTTATGTGCAGGATGAAACAACAGGAGAACGTGGGGTCAGCCAGAAATGTCGCTCGCTGCATCACCCACGGACGCGTCACTCGCGTTGTCATCGTCTTCGTCGCCGCCATCGGCGACGCCCCCGACGCCGTCGTCAACCACGTCGCCTTCGTCTGCGGCGACCACCACCGCGTCATCCTTCGAGTTGAAGGCCCTGACCAACGCGTCCATGTTGTCCTCAACCCAACGCGCCAGGTCGCCCCGGACAGCCGTGGGTACGGGGGCGATGGCGGCGTCGAAATCAAAGTTGGGGTCGGCATTCAGGAGGTGGCTGAAGACACGGGAGAAAGTGCGCTCAAGCAGGCCACGACCCCTTTCCTCTACAAGCTGGCGAGCTCTGGCAGATCGAGCCTCCAGGCGCATCACCACCTCGGTGAAGAAGGTCAGGTGGCTGGCATAATCATTCGAGTGAGGGGCCGGCGCCTCCACGTCGCAAATGTGGCCCAGGGCGATATTGGCCCTGTTCCGGAGATCCTGAAGCATAGGGGCATGCTCACGCTCCAGCGTTCGTCGTTGGAGCACTTCCTCCATGTTTTGTCGTGCGACGGCCTCAGCGTCATCAACCCGCCTCCGAAGGGAACGCAGCTCGGCACGGGCGGAGGCCAAGTCCGCCTGCGCCGTAACCAGGGCAGCGGCTGTGGCTTCCGCGCGCCTCTCAGCCTCATCCAACCTGGGCCTGAGGGCAGCAGCCCTGCCCGCATCCTCCATACCCGCGAGCTTTAGCTTCAGGTCGTACCTACCCTCCAAGTCTGCGCGAACCTCGGCCACCCGGCGATTGACCTCCTCCTCGACTCTGGCCTCGCGAGCCCCGACGGCATCTTCTGCTTGAGCAACTTGACGCTCCCTCGTCTCTAGTTGCTCGAGCTCGAGGCTGCACTCCACGGCTTCCAAGGCCAGCACCTCGTCATGCTTCCGGACCTCCTCTTCCTCCACGGGCGTCCCCCTCAGTGATGCAAGAGCGGCCCTGCGCGCCTCCACCTGCTGCTCAAGGGATGCGCTTCAAGCCTGGAGCTCCCACGCGCGCTTCTCCGCAGCCTAGCGACGACGGTCAGCCTCGCGAGCCTCTTCCAAGGCTCGCGAGCGGGCTTCATGGGCGATCTTGAGGGACGCCTCGGCCTTCGCATTCTCAAGTTCGCGCTGATAGCGACCGAGGTTGATGGCCACCTTCAGCTTGCGCCGCTCCTCCACCAGCCGAAGACCTTCAGCCTCAAGGCGCGAGTCGATACCAGCGAGCTCTTCACCCAGTCGACTCATCGCGCCCATCACCTCCTGGAAGAGCTCGTGACGAACTACGCTCCGCCCGCGCTCGAGCTCGAACGCTCGGCCCACCTCGTCCTCCACCTCCAGGGCAGCGGGTGGGGCGCCAAGTGGCGCGCCACCTCTCGGCAGGGGGTTGGGGGCTGACGCCGCACCTGACGTCAGCCAGTCCTCACGAGAAGCCCGAGCCGATCGGGGCACGCTGCATGAAGAGGAGGCGAAGATCGAAGCCAACCAGCTGCTGTCCATGAGCAAAGGAGGGGTTTTGGGCACGCCCGCCAGGCTCCATGCCAGACCGTGGGGGAGGAGTGACCAAGCTGCGGGTTCAGCGCGCCACGAAGGCAGAGATGCTCCCCCAACCGACCCTGCTCCAGGGGCGGTAAGCAGACCAGGAACGCTCAAGGCCGATGGGGGAGTCGAGGAAGGAGGAGGCCGTTTCTCAGGAGGAGCAGCCGCCTCGATGGAAGGAGCCCTGAAGAACTGACGTCAGGAGATGGAAAACAGCACACAAGGAGCCACAACGATACGATACTTACACGTCAACGGTGATGTACTTCCTCCACTTCAGCGGTCCAAAGATGTTGTTGCCGCTCGGGGATCCTCTCCTCTTGTGGAGCTCCGGGAAATCAACCGCGGAGCCGGCCATATCGCTGGACGTGGCGGCCTGCATGGGGCGAAGAGCTTGGAGAGACAACTTCAGGGGAGCCCGGATGCGGCAAACAGCCGGGCACCGCCTCACCACCAACTCCCAAGGCTTCCGGGGCCTTAGCCTCAGGAGCCACACGCTGCGTCTCCTCAGCGACCGGTGTTTCAAGAGGAGGGTCGCAAGCTCCCGAGGATGACGCCCCAGGATCACCACTCAGCATGTGCTCCTCAGCACTTGGGCCACCAGCCTCCGTCAGCCCTCCTGCACCCCCACTTGGGGTGAGCTTGGCACCAGCGGCAAGGAAGGGAACCACGACGACGGGGTTCTTGCGGGGCCCCACCAGACCGATCGGCCGCAGCCCCCATTCGTCAAAGGAAGGCATGCTCGCTGCAAACTCGTCCTTGTTCTTGCAGCGATACAGCAGGCAATTCTTCCCAGGCATTTCGGTCGGCAAAGGGACACCCGTCAAGACCTTGAGCATTGTCTGCCGTGTCCCGAGAGGGAGCCCAGACTCCTGGAACCTCATGTGGTCCTGACTGTTGAGCAAGGTCCACATTGGGCGAGAGTGGCGCTGAAGCTGAGCAACCCGGCGCTTGACGAACTCCTTCACCACTATAGGAGCGGTCACGCCGCGGTCCTTCAGCAGCCTCAGCCTAGCCCAGACAAGAGCAAGGCGGGGGCTCGAGAGCCTCTGGTGGCCCCAGCCGGAGTTTGGAATAGCGGGCCCCACCAGAACTTGGAGCAGAGGGCTGAGCACGCCGGCGTCAACAAACACCCATCGTGTGCGGAACTCACTCGTGGATGGAGGAAGTTCGAAGTCAATCCCCGCGCCCGCAGTCGCGGCCACGGCCTGGAGGCCCACGCACCCCGAGCTCTGTCGGGGACCGGTCAGATGCAAGGAGAAGAAATGGCGAAGCAGGGCCACGGAAGGAGCAATGCCCACCATGGCCTCGCACAAGAAGGCGAAGACGGCAATAAGGGTCACAGATTGAGGGTCGAGATGAAGCATGTGGATCTAATAATGCTCGAGCACCGTGTTGAAGAAGGCGGAGAAGGGAGGAATCAAGCCAGTCCAGAGGGCATCAATGAAGATCGGGACCTCAGTGGCTGCCCGATCCATGCGAGTGTGGGACGCGGGCCAAGCCACCGTCTCTCCCCACTCGTTGAAACTGGAGGCAAGCATGGGGCGCACCTTGTCCATGGCCTCGTCGTTGAGCACCCGAGGCTGCCCGAGCGTCGGCTCAAGAGACGGAGGCGCAGTTGGCAACGACAGGGGTTTCTTCCCCTTTTCAGCTTGTTTCGGTGCCATGGCGATGAAGCAGGCGGAGCGTAAGCCGGATTGGCAGGGCAGAGCATGGCCTCGAGGAAGCAGGGAGATTGGAAGAGCCAGGCGTGGGAGAAGGAAGAATAACTGTGTAGGCCGCGGGGGCCGCATAGCTAGGCGGATTCAAAGGCAGCGTGGGGAAGTGGAGATGCCCACCTCCAATCAACTGCCATGCGTCAACCGAGGCCGCAGGCTTTTGGGGCCCGCGGTGCTCTGTACTTGACCCTTGGCTTCACCGCGAAGCCAAGCCTGAGCGCACCTTGGGCCCGGGGGCTACTGTCGGCGTTCTAGGAACGGGAGTCCCCAGACTTGCCTACCTACGGCCCACGGCGTGGCTAAGTCAGCAGGCCGTACACCCCATCTTCATCAACAAGGCATCCAAGACCCTTGCGAGGGGCCAAGCCTCGCCAGGCGGACAACGCAGGACCTCCTCAGGAGCGGCCGAGCCAGGCAGGCTCACAAGGAGCGGAGATATCAAGGCGGGGCAAACCTCACGAGGCTCTCGTGACATGAGCCATGACGATCGACACAAGGCGGGCGCCAGGCGAGCGCCAGCGCGCGCAGCATCCTTGTTTCCTCTTTGGTGCTAAGAAAGCAGGCATAGGCGAGGAATACTGAGGCATCAGGAAAAGGTTGCCATATCGGTGCAACAAGACCAAGACCAGAAGGACGGCAAGACGGAGGTCACCGTGGAGCCCAAGACGGCGTCACCACCAGAGCTTTTCGCAGGCGAAGACCACTTTTGTCAGGATAGCTTGTACTAGCTGTCCCCCTTCAAACTTGCCCGCCGTTGTTGCCTCCCTTCCCGCTCATTACTTGGGAAGAGGACCAGGGCCTCTATAAGTAGGTCTAGCCACCACAGTAGTAGGCATCGGATCCAAAGACACGCACAAGTCCGGAAGCACAAGAACACCTCAACCTCAGGAGGCTGTTCTTCCCCCTTGTACTATTCATCATCAGCCCAAGAGGCAATCCACCACCACCACACTGGAGTAGGGTATTACACCACAACCGTGGCCCGAACCAGTATAAATCTCGTGTCTCTCTGTGTTGCGAGTTTGTCGAGTTCGTCTGCGAGATCTTAGCGAGCTAGAGCGTATATCGGTAGGAGGGAAAGACTTCGCGCGCACCCCAGAGTTCAAACCTTAAGGGTTTGCCGGAACCCCACATCCGACAGAAAGGTGTTTACAAGAGCCTTGCCGGAAGTAAGCAATTTGAGGAAATTGTACGCAAGCAAGGAAGGCACCGGAAGAATCAAGGTGTTGGTTTTGAACAAATGTTCAATGCCAATGGAGTTGAGTGGGAAGAAGATCAATAGCCCAAAACGAAGTTTGTTCCTCAACAAGAGAACTATGATCCTACGTCCTTCAAGGGGACACAAGATCAAGATGATCTTCCACCACAAGACCACACGCTAAAAGGCAAGGACAAGCTTCAAGAGGAGATTAATGCATTTGAAGAAGCTCCTAAGGCCTTGGTCAAGTGGGTTCCCAAGACTACACCAAGTTCTACTTCATCAAATACGACTACAACTCTAAGGATTCCCATCAAGATGATGTGGATCCAGAAGAAGAAGAACTGGAGAGTTCTTGAGGGTGACTCCGCCAACACACTTCACTCATATTTATTTCGGCAAGGACAAGTGCAATCAACTTTCACATCTTGCACTAGTTCAAGGAGTCACAAACCCTCTTGTTGGTAAGTCAAGGGACAAGGTAACCTAATGCTTTCATGGAAATCATCTTGTGTGTACTTCACTCTATGTCTATGGATATCCTTGTTTGTTGCACTACAAAAAAAATACACTTCCGTGATGATACGTGTTTGTCATAGTAGGTCACGTTTTCTGTCATGCATGTACATCCATGACGATTTTATGACAGAATCAAGATAGTCATACATGTGCTGTTGTAGAAGTGTTCCATGACATTACCAAAATTATCATCACAGAAGTGTCCACTTCCATGATGATAAATCGCACGTCATAGAAGTGCTTTCGGCAAGGGTGACCGACACGTGTCATCAACCGTAACGGTTCGCCGTTAAGCTATCGGGTCCGGTTTTGGATCCGATAACCCGTTAACAGCCCGGACCAATCGGGATTTTCCACGTGTAAAATTCTCATTGGCCGGAGGAAACACATGTTGGCTCACCGTTGGGACAGATGTCATCCACTCATTGGGCAGGAGGCGCCTATGATACGTCGACATGTGGCATGGCCCAACAGAGGCCCATTCCGGTGAAAAGGCCGGCCCAGCGAAAGGCCCACCATGTTTTTTCACACACTAGTGGGTTGGCCCGTTAACAGCCTGCCATGTTTTGGGTCAAATTGAGGCCCATACTAGATCAGGCCCGTTCACAGCCTGCCGAGTTTTGGTCCAAATTACGGCCCATATCAGATCATGCCCGTTAACAAGCCACTGTTCTTTTGGGCCCATTCTAAGACAGGTTTGTATTTCAGCCTGTTAAATGCCCGTTTACCAGTTCGGCCCGAAAATAGTTTCGGCCTGTTAGTGGCCCGTGGTCCATCTGGGACGTTGTCGGCCCGGTTTAACTTTAGGCCATTTTACGGCCCATGCAAAAACTGGGCTATTTCTTGTCCGAAGTAACTTTAGGCCTCTTAACGGCCCATAGTCTTCGTGGATAAATTTCAGCCCAACTGGCCTATTGGCCTGTTAATGGCCCGTGTAATAGTTAGGCCTAATTACAGCCCGCTTTGAATCCGGTCTGCTTACAGCCCATCTGATAATGGCCTGTGACACTTTTGGGCCTATGTCCCGCATGGATACCGGCCTACTTAATGCCCATAATTTTATTGGGCAAACAGGCCCAAGATATATTTTGGCCTGTTAACTGCTCGTCCTATTTGGGCCAAACATGGGCCTTAGGCAATTTCGGCCTGTATTGGCCCGTGAATTTTTCGGCTCAACGCTAGCCCAATCTAGGTTTTAGCATGTTAAAACCCTATGGTATTCTCTGGCCCAGCTGGCCAGAACTTTACTCGACCTGTTAAAGGCGGGAAACTACTACTATATGTTTAGACCTGCTAATGGCCCAAGATGATTATAGGCCCACGTTTTGGCCCATATGAATAACGGGCCGGCCTGAAGACCGATAACACTGAGGTTGTCTCACGGCTACTGGTGAGTAGCTTCAACTCACTGTCTTCATCAAGACATGACCTTGGGGTCATCTCGCTCTCTTCAAGATGGTTTGGATCACTATCTTCCCTAAAGTTCTGCCTGGCATAAGAGATACGACTCTGAAAGAGAAACAAGGAGACACGTAACAGGTTTCACAATTATGTAAGCAAATAAATGGATCTGTTCTGCATAAGGAACATGTTTTTACAACTACAATTTAAAACTGGTAGTTGTTGCAAACATCCAATCAGATGTAAACAGCAAGGTAAACAACAGTGGAGGAAATGATGCCTATCCAAATCTATACTAGGACAAAGTTTGAAGGCTTGAGAAGGATGAACTTACATTACATGTTAACACGGGCTGGACAAAGCCCTTAGTACTCTGTTTTCATGACTAATAGATTTTTGCAATAAGTATGTGAGTTCTTTATGAGTAATGTTGAATCCATGGATTATACGCACTCTCACCCTTCCACCATTGCTAGCCTCTCTAGTACCTCGCAACTTTCGCCGGTGCCATACACCCACCTTATACCTTCCTCAAAACAGCCACCATACCTACCTATTATGGCATTTCCATAGCCATTCCGATATATATTACCATGCAACTTTCCACCATTCCGTTTATTATGACACGCTCCATCATTGTCATATTGCTTTGCATGATCATGTTGTTGACATAGTATTTGTGGCAAAGCCACCATTCTTATTTTCATGCATGTCACTCTTGAGTCATTGCCCATCCCGGTACACCGCCGGAGGCATTCATATAGAGTCATAAATTTTTCAAAGTATTGAGTTGTAAGTAAATAAAAGTGTGATGATCATATAGAGTCCGACCTCGCCCCGGACCAAGAGAAGGAGTTGGTGAATTTCCTGCGTGCGAACAAGGAGGTATTCGCCTGGGAGCCCAAGCAGCTGGTTGGGCTCCCATGGGGAGTGATCGAGCATCACCTGAGGGTATGCCCTAACGTGCGCCCGGTGAAGCAGAGGGCGCGACGGCAGTCCACGGAGCAGCAGTCCTTCATCGTCCAGGAGACCCGCAAGCTACAAGAAGCAGGTGTCATCCGCGAGGTGCGGTACCCGGAGTGGCTGGCAAACCCAGTCGTCATGCCCAAGAAAGGCGGGAAGGAACGTATGTGCGTCCACTTCACCAACCTCAACAAGGCCTGCCCTCAAGACCCGTTCCCCCTTCCACGCATCGACCAGATCGTCGACTCCACCGCCGAGTGTGACCTGCTATGCTTCCTAGATGCCTTCTCGGGCTACCACCAGATCAAGATGGCGGTGTAGGACGTCGAGAAGACGGCCTTCCTGACCCCGTGCGGGGTGTACTGCTACACCTGCATGCCGTTTGGGATGCGCAATGCTGGGGCGACTTTCCAGCAACTGATGCACATCGCTCTAGGCCAATAGCTTGGGAGGAACGCTGAGGTCTACGTCGACGACATTATGGTGAAATCTCGGGAGGAAAGGACCCTCATTCAGGACCTGGAGGAGACTTTTGCCAGCCTGCACAAGGTGGACCTGCGGCTCAACCCGGAGAAGTGCGTGTTCGGTGTCCCCTCCGGCAAGCTGCTGGGTTTCCTCGTGTCACACAGGGGGATCGAGGCGAACCCGGAGAAGGTCAAGGCAATAGAAGACATGAGCCCGCCGTAAACTCTCAAAGAAATGCAAAAACTCGCGGGCTGCATGACCTCACTAGGGAGCTTCATCTCCAAGCTGGGGGAGCGCGCCCTACCATTCTTCAAGCTGATGAAGAAGAAGGGCCCGTTCAAGTGGACCCCGGATGCCGACATGGCATTTCAAGACCTCAAGAGATACCTAACCAGCCCACGGGTGATGGTAGCGCCTCGTCCCCTCGAGCCCCTGGTGCTTTACCTGGCCGCCACGCCTCATTCCGCTAGAGCAGCACTGGTGGCCGTCCGAGAAGAGCGCCAGGCCAAGGGCGTGCCGCACAATGCCGCACCTTCGGTTGGAATGGAGCGGCACCAAGATGGTGCCCCTGAAGCCACAGCGGCACTAGCAAATGACCAGGCTCCACAAGACGGTGCTCCTGGGGCCGCGGTAGCCCTAATGGGCGACCAAACTCCTGAGGTCCCCAGGCCTCAAGAGGCGCCCCAGCCTCCGGAGACCTCGGACTCCATCAATGCTCCCGCCTTCGTCGAGCACCCGGTGTACTTCGTCATCACGTTGTTACGGGACACCCGGGCACTCTACCCCATGCCGCAGAAGCTTCTACTCGTGCTCCTCATGGCCTTGCACAAGCTGCGTCATTACTTCCAAGGCCACCCTATTAAGGTCGTTTCAGCCTACCCACTGGAGAGGGTGCTCTGGAGCCCCAACGTTGCGGCAAGGGTCGCCGAGTGGAACATCGAACTGCAGGCGTTCCAGCTGGAGTTCAGCACCACCAGGGTCATCAAGGGAGCCACCCTCGCCGACTTCGTGGCGGAATGGACCGACACTCCAGAGCCCGAAGCAGGCGAGAACCGGTGCCTCTCGCGAGGAAGTAAAGCGCCAGATGGCTAGACCATGTACTTCGACGGCACCTTCGCGCGTCAGGGCGTGGGGGCTGGAGCCATGCGCATCTCGCCCACCCAGGACAAGCTCTACTGCGCCGTGCAGCTCTGCATCCAGCAGGGCGAGAAGGTCTCCAACAACATTGCAGAGTACGAAGGCTTGATCGTCGGCCTTAAGGCTGCGGTGGCCTTGGGAGTGAAACGCCTCACCATCAAGGGCTACTCACAGCTCCTTGTCAACTTCTCCAACAAGGTATACAAGCCGAAGGACGAGCATATGGAGGCATACCTCGCGGAGGTACGCAAAATAGAGAAGCAATTCTTGGGCCTGGAACTGCAGCATGTGCCCCGCGACACGAACAAGGAAGCCAACGATATCGCCAAGAGGGCGTCCAGGCGCTAGCCCCAGGAACCCGGAGTCTTCAAGGAACGACTCTTCAAGCCTTCGGCAGCCCCTCCAGCTGTGGAACCAGCGCCACCTCAGGAGGAGCTTCCCCCCCCACCAGCCTCAGGAGCCCCCGCCTGTGGCCCGACCTCAGGAGCACGCCTGCTCCTAGTGCTCGAGCCCCAGGAGGGGTGCTGGACCGAAGAGTTCAGGGCGTACCTGATGCAAGGAACACTGCCAAAGAAGGAGGAAGACGTGGAGCACGTGGCCCGGCAGGCTACAGCATACTGTATTTAGGATGGTGAGCTGTATCGAGAACGGTCGAACGATGTTTCCTTGCAATGTATCTCCAGGAAGCAGGGGTGTGAGCTGTTGGCTCACATACACGGCAGGGACTGCGGGCATCATTCGTTGTCGCACACCTTGGTAGGCAAGGCATTCCGCAACGGATTCTACTGGCCCACGGCGCTCAACGACGCAACCGAGCTGGTGAGATCCTACGAGGCATGCCAGTTCCATGCCAAGCAAATCCACCAACCGGCTCAGGGCCTTCAAACTATTCCGCTCTCGTGGCCATTCGCGGTCTGGGAGCTGGACATTTTGGGTCCATTCCCTCGAGCGCCCGGGGGCTACCGCTACCTCTACGTCGCCATCGACAAGTTCACCAAGTGGGCGGGGGTGGAGCCAGTACGTACCATACCCGCCGGCTCAGGGGTCAAGTTAATCAAGAGCCTCATGAGCCGGTTCGGAGTCCCTAAGCGTATCATCACCGAGAACGGCTCGCAGTTCACTAGCAATCTCTTCAAAACATATTGTGCTAACCTTGGAACACAGATATGCTACGCCTCAGTAGCGCACCCCAGGAGCAACAGCCAAGCTGAACGCGCCAACGCGGAGGTCTTGAGAGGCCTCAAGACAAGAACCTTCAAGAAGAAGCTCGAGGCCTGCAGCAGTTGCTGGCACGACGAGCTCCAGTCCATGTTGTGGTCCATCCGCACCACCTCCACCAAGCCAACGGGCGAGACTCCATTCTTCCTCGTCTACGGAGCCGAGGCGGTTCTCCCTCACGAGGTCGAGCATCGCTCCGCGCGGGTCTTGGCGTTTGACAAGGCACGTCAAGACGCCATGCGGGGGATGGACCTTGTGCTGGGCAAGGAATGCTGCCAAGCCTCGCTCCGAGCGGCAAGGTACCAGCAGGCGCTGCGGCGGTACCACTGCCGCAGCATCCGCTCCAGGACACTCGAGGTGGGCGATCTCGTCCTGAGGCGGGTGCTCTCCAGGGAAGGGCTGCACAAGCTCTCCCCCATGTGGGGGTCCCCATCTAGAACGCCTGGAACATCCAGCACCTCCGGAAGTTCTACCCATGAAGCAAGGCCCAGTGCCTGTGAAGGTCTCTGCTCGTGACACTCTCACGTAATAATGAGTGGGGCTGTACACGCCCCGGAGTCTCCGGAGTGGCACCCTCGGGCCTCGGGGCCTCCCTCCCACGTCCTAGTGGCAGCACTTAGCTCCGCGCTAGTGAGAAGACTAGACTAGGTGCCGGACGCGGCTGTTCATTTGCTTTCTGTAGCTGGTTTGTAACCTTCTTAATGGAATTTGGAGTTCTGGTGTTTCTCGATTGCTTGGTTGAAGTTTTCCCTTTTCACCTCGCTCGCTTCTTTGTCTTGCATCAGGGAGGGCGGCAGTTGCCCTCCCTCGTACGCCTCGCATGGGGACTGTGCAGGTGCGTGCGTGCGCTGGGCCTGCCTAGACCGCGGACGGACGCACCTCGCCAAAGCCCTGTTGCCCCAGAGCTTCGGCTCCCTTGATCTTTGTGAGGTGCCCTCGAATGAGCTCGTGATTGGCGCACCCCCTGAGTCCGTGCCCCATGGTTACCGCGACGTGGTGCGCTAAGTCGTGATTAGCTCATGCCTGAGGGCTCGCGCAAGGAGGAACAAGGTGCCCGACAGATGTCCTAACAGATTATGCAGCTCTACGATGCCTCCTGAGGTTAGCGGCTCCCGAGTCGGCAACAAGGAGACCTCACCAGATGCCAGAAGGCGCGCCCTCACGAGATGGGAAACTACCCCGAGCGTACCAAGCTAAGTTATCCCTCTACGTCTACATGGAGCACAAATATCACAACACAAGAACAATAAACATAGCATAATGGCATGGATACCACGGTTCATTACATGCCCCAGTAGGGCCATCTACTTTTTCAAATGCAGGAAGAAAGGAAAGGTTAAACAAAGTGGGTGCACGACCGCGGCGCTCCTTGAACTCAGCCAAAGCCTTCCTCGCGCTTCACCAGAGCATGGCGACGGGACGACCCGCCACCATCCTCGAAGCGAGCTCAGCAACGTGGCGGCTCATCGTAGCCGCCGCTGCTGGAGCTCTCGCCGGAGGAGGAGCCGCCGCCGCTGGACGAGCCACAGCCGTCGCCAAGGGTGAGCTCGCCCTCAGCATCGTCACGGCCGTCGTCAAGGCCAAGCTCGCCATCACCACCGCTGTCCTCGGGCCAGCACCATGCACGACGATAGTCTTCCCCAAATACCCTCAGGTAGAGGGTCGCGACGCCCTCGTACTTGAAGTGGAGGGTGCACCGTCTACTCAGGCCGCGCGCGCGGGCGAACATCTGCCAGCCGCGGGCCAGGACCGCGTTGCCCACAGCGGAAACCTCCACCACGGCCCACGAGGCTCTGCTGCAGCAGCCATCTGCCAGCAGCCAGAAACCGTCGAGACCCGCGGTTGGCAGCTCGCTGGCAAAGGAGCGCAGAAGCTGGAGCCAGGTGCCGGCCGGCTGCTCCGACCACATGACAAACTCCGGGAGCACCTTCGCCGAGTGGAAGCGTGGCCAAGGGGGGCGGGCGACCACGACGCGCCTCCCCTTGGCACAAGGGCCGCTCCACCGTGAGCGGCCCTCGCCATGGGAGGGGGCACCGCTACGGCCACCTAGGACGATGCCGGACCCCGAATGAGTACGTTTGTGCCCCCAAGGAGCAACGGTAGGGGTCGTAGCGTGCTTGCGGGGGCGACCACACCCCCTCTTGGGCGGTGGCGAGCTGGGCCCCTCCTGGCGAGCCTTCCCTTTCTCCGCGGCTGAAAACCTCTTCGTTCGTGCCATGAGTGTCGCGGGAAGACGTTAGGCGAAGAGGAGGAAGAGGAAGCAGGCGGCGAGGAGAAGGAGATGAGCAACAGGGGCTCCGCACCTCTCCTCATTTATAGCCGAGAGGAGGCCAACCGTCGACCTCCATGATCGCACGCAATGATGGTTTTCTTTTGCATGCAGCAGGGTCTCGTCAAGTCGAGGACTGTTGCCGAGGCAGGGTGGGGAAGCGGAGGCGCCCACGTCCCATCAATCGCCACGCATCGACCAAGGCCGCATGCGGTTGGGGCCCGCGGTGCTCCGCACTTGCCCTTTGGCTTCGCGTCGAAGCCAAGTTCGAGCGTGCCTTGGGCCCGGGGGCTACTGTCGGCGTCCTGGGAACGGGGGTGCCCAGACTTGCCTGCCTGCGGCCCACGGCGTGGCTCCACCAACGGCCCGGTACGGCCCAGCTTCAGCAGCAACTACTCAAGACCCTCGCGAGGGGCCAAGCCTCGCCAGGCAGACGACACCAAGACCTCCCTGGGGGCGGCCTCGCTAGGCTGGCTCCCGAGGAGCAGAGATATCTATGCAGGGGGGCACCTCGCAAGGTTCACGTGACGTGAGCCGTGACGACCAAGGCCAAACGGGTGCCAGCGGGCGCAGTGTACCTGTTTCCTCTTTGGTTCTAAAGAGGCAAGCGCAGGCGAGGAGTCCCGAGGCATCGGGCAAAGGTTTCCATATTGGTGCAACAAGACCAAGACCAGCAGGACGGCAGGACGGAGGTCATCGCGGAGCCCACAGCAGGGTCACCACCAGAGCCTTTGGCAGGCGAAGACTACTTTTGTCAAGATAGCTTGTACTAGCTGTCTCCCTTCAAAATTGGCCGTTGTGGGATCCCTTCCCGCCTACATTTGGGAAGAGGACCAGGGCCTCTATAAATAGGACTAGCCACCACCGTAGGAGGAGAGGAATCTGGGATCGGATCCATTCCACCCTCGCATCCACCAGCTCATCGAGCTCAAGAACACCTCTCCCCCGGAGGCTGTTCAACCACTTTACTATTTCATCCTGAGCCCTCGAGGCAATCCACCACCACACTGGAGTAGGGTATTACACCACACGGTGGCCCGAACCAGTATAAACCTCTGCGTCTCGTGTTCTTTGGGGCTCGATGAGCTAGGCCATGGAATCGTTGGGTAGGCAGGCTGGGGAGAAAGAGTTCTTCGTGCGCACCTCAGAGTTCGAACCTCTCAAGGGTCTGCGGAACCCTAAATCCGACAAGAGCATTGTCCCACGTGAGGAAAGGATGATGGAAGCTATGATTCCCTCACGAGTTGAGATGAGTCTCTGGACTTTACAAAAAAAGAGTCCAAGAAGCCCACCAATAAAAAATGAGAGAAAAAGTGAGCAGGGGCAATGTTACTATCCTTTTTCCACACGTGTGCTTCAAAGTAGCACCATGATCTTCATGATAGAGAGTCTCCTATGTTGTCCCTTTCATATACTAGTGGGAATTTTTCATTATAGAACTTGGCTTGTATATTCCAATGATGGGCTTCCTCAAATTTCCCTAGTTCTTCGTGAGCAAGCAAGTTGGATGCACACCCACTTAGTTTGTTTTTGAGCTTTCATAAACTTATAGCTCTAGTGCATCCGTTGCATGTCAATCCCTACTCACTCACATTGATATCTATTGATGGGCATCTCCATAGCCCGTTGATACGCCTAGTTGATGTGATGCTATCTCCTTCTTTTTGTCTTCTCCACAACCACCATATTCTATTCCATCTATAGTGTTATGTCCATGGCTCACGCTCATGTATTGCATGAAAGTTGAAAAAGTTTGAGAACATCAAAAGTATGAAACAATTGCTTGGCTTGTCATCGGGGTTGTGCATGATTTGAATATTTTGTGTGATGAAGATGGAGCATAGCCAGACTATATGATTTTGTAGGGATAGCTTTCTTTGGCCATGTTATTTTGAGAAGACATAATTGCTTTGTTAGTATGCTTGAAGTATTATCATTTTTATGTCAATATTAAACTTTTATTTTGAATCTTATGGATCTGAACATTCATGCCACAATAAAGGAAATTACATGGATAAATATGTTCGGTAGCATTCCACATCAAAAAAATATGTTTTTATCATTTACCTACTTGAGGACGGGTAGAAATTAAGCTTGGGATGCTAGATACGTCTCCAATGTATCTATAATTTTTTTATTGTTCCATGCTATTATATTATTTGTTTTGGATGTTTTATATGCATTAATATGCTATTTTATATTATATTTGGGACTAACCTATTAACCTATAGCCCAGTGCCAGTTTCTGTTTTTTCCTTGTTTTTAAGCTTCGCAGAAAAGGAATACCAAACGGAGTCCAAACGGAATAAAACTTTACAATGATTTTTCTTGGACCAGAAGACACCCAGGGGACTTGGAGTCCAAGTCAGAAGAGCCGCGAGGCGGCTACAAGTGTGGGTGCGCCCCCTACCTTGCCACCTCCTTGGGACTCCTCTGAGCTAGCCCTTGGCCCTATATATTCACATATATTCCAGAAACACCAGAAGCATCCACGAAAACACTTTTCCACCGCCGCAACCTTCTGTTCTTGTGAGATCCCATCTTGGGGCCTTTTCTGGCATCCTGCCGAAGAGGGATTCGATCACGGAGGGCATCTACATCAACCGTATTACCCTTCCGATGAAGCGTGAGTAGTTTACCTCAGACCTACGGGTGCATAGCTAGTAGCTAGATGGCTTCTTCTCTCTCTTTGATTCTCAATACCATGTTCTCCTCGATGTTCTTGGAGGTCTATCCGGTGTAATCTTCTTTTGCGGTGTGTTTGTCGAGATCCGATGAATTGTGGATTTATGATCAGCTTATCTATGGATATTATTTGAATCTTCTCTGAATTCTTATATGCATGATTTGATATCTTCGCATTTCTCTTCGAATTATCTGTTTGGTTGCCAACTAGATTGGTTTTTCTTACAATGGGAGAGGTGCTTAGCTTTGGGTTCAATCTTGCATGATTTCACCCAGTGAGAAAGTAGGGGTAGCGAGACACGTATTGAATTGTTGCCATTGAGGATAAAAAGATGGGGTTTATATCATATTGCATGAGCTTATTCCTCTACATCATGTCATCTTGCTTAAGGTGTTACTCCGTTCTTTATGAACTTAATACTCTAGATGCATGCTGGATAGCAGCCGATTTGTGGAGTAATAGTTGTAGATGCAGGCAGGAGTCGGTCTACTTGTCGGTGGAAACGACACCTATGGAATCACTGGGATCCCTACTATGGTTGGCGGGCGCGGGGTTGTGCAAAGAGCGGGTCTGGTAGAAAGCACAAAGATCGTTTACCCAGGTTCGGGCCGCAAGGATGTGTAATACCCTAGTCCTGCTTTGGTGTATATTTGAGTGTTCCTGAGTTCTCGAACTAGCTGTGGTGCGTGCGTCGTCCAAAAGATCCGAATCCTTCTCCAGTACGCCTCGGGCCTCCTTTTATAGGCAAAAGGGGTCGCCACAGTGGCACACAAGAGGTGGAAAGGTATACAGTGTACAAGCTTATCGCCTATCATTATGGGATAAGGCGCATTAAATGCGCTCCTTAGGTGTCCCGTTGCTTTATTGGGGACGGCAACGAGGCTCGTCCCGTCCGTCGCCGCTCTACCTCGCTCCGACACGCGTCCAGGCCATCGAGGCATGCAGCGCCACATAGGCTGGTAGGCTGCTGAGATGGCATGGTGGTAGGGTCTTCACGAAGATCTACATGCCACCACGTAGGTGCTTGCTGAGTTGGCCTGGAGGCCGCACATCGCCATGCAGGTGCCTGCCCAGCTGGTTGGGCTGGCAGCTGTATGGGAACGGCGGTGGAGCCTTGGCAGACGTGGGTCTGGCTGTGGCCCCGCAGGTGTCCTCGGCAAGGGTCTTGCCGTGGCATCGCGGTTGTCCCCGGCAAGGATCTTGTTGGGGGTCTCGTGGATTTCCTCGGCAGGGATCTTGCCGAGGATTGTCGTCTTCTGGTCCTCATCTGATCTTATGTGCTTATGATCTTAACAAAGATCTGCATGCCACCATGGAGGTGCCTCCCGAGCCTTGGGTCCAGTGCGGTTGATGGTGTTGGAAACCCTTGGGCTCAAGGGTGGCACGCTCTGCTGGCGTTGGGCAAGTTACCCCGGCAAGGTTCTTGCCGGGGCTGCGGAGGCCGCCCCCGGCAAGGGTCTCGCCGGGGGAGTCCACCTCGCCCTCTTGCTCTTTGTGTCTCTGGTCATGGCGTTGCTTTGCCCGTCTTGTGTCTTTGGCTTCCCTCCTCTGCCCTACTAAGTGTGGCAGCAGGTGCGGCTATGACTGCCCATGTACAAGTAGAGGGGTAAAAAGAGGAGCCCCTACTTTTGTACACCGACAGGAGCCCCCGGGCCTGGGCCACACATAAGCGCAACACTTGTTGAGCTGGGCCTAGAACGGTGCGCGGGTAGGCGGGGCGGAGTTTTACCGTAGAAACTCCTTCGCTCGCTGCGCTTCCCCACGACCCGCGTTGAATGCATGACATGGGGATCGTGCATGGAATGACCGCAGCATGCTTGCGTCATCCGTGGTGAACAGTAAAGAGGCGGCTTGCGTGTTCCCTCGAAATGGCAGAGCCGCCGCTCATTTACTCTCTCTGCCTTGGAACCGTCATTCCACATTTCCCACTATGCCTGCTCCTTACGCCACATGCACGGCGCGGGGTAGGTGACAGACGCATGGAATATGGGAGGGCGCGCGGGGGCTGATACTCACGTTCCTCCGATTGGGCGGGGAGGGCGGTCGATGGCCTCGCCTGCTGGCACTTTAATGAGCCGGATTCGAGCGGGCTCTTCAGGGGCATAAGGCTAGTCTTTCGGCCTCCCCTTCCCAACTATAAAAAGGGAACTCAGGGGTAGGAGGAAGAGCATCTCCCTGCGTATCCCCTTTGTCTCCATCCCCACCCACGGTCATGGCGAGAGGGCGTGGCCGCGGCCGTTCTTCTGCGGAGGCGACTAGGTCCTCCTCCCGCCAGAGAGTTGCGGCGGCCAAGGAAAAGCTAGATGCTCAGGGTGAAGGCCATGCTCGAGGCAGGGCCGCTGGACGGGGCCGCGGTCGGCGAGGCGGTCGAGGCAGAGGTGGCCGTGGAAGGGGGATGCCTGCGCCGTCTCCGTCTCCATCGCCATCTCCTCCGCCAACTCTTCCTGCTTCGCCGAGTGGTCATGTCAGGGACTCGGCGCTCGAGTTTATCCTGCAGCTGCTTGGGCCGCTGCGCCGCCGCCTTCATCTTCCCCGGGCGTTCGTGAGGGTGCTGGAGATCGACCAGCCACTGCGGCTGAGGCTTCACATGAAGGGGTGTTGCCATGGCGACATGTGGGTGAACACGGGGTTCCCCGCCCCTCAAGTGATGCTCCTTCGCCAGGGCTGGAAAACCTTTGCACGTGCCCATTGCTTGATGGATGGCACGTCCTCTGCTTCAAGCTAGCCGAGAGCGACCTGCTCTCCGTCAAGGTCTTCGGGCGCTGGGGGCACAGGCTAGGGTGCTGTGCAGAGAGCTCGACTGATGGCGAAAGCTCCTCTTCGGGCAAGAGTGACAAGGAGGACAGCGACAGCAACGACGAGGGTAGCGGGCGGGAGGATGACGGGTCCGACTAGGCGTTGGACACACCGTCCCTGGGCGACGCCGGCAGCACCATCATCTGCATCGCCAGCTCCTTGAACTTCTCAGGGTCACCTCCTTGGGCGGTTGGCGTGGGAAGGCCGGGGAAGATGAAGAAGGCGGGTAGCGGGCCGTCAAGTCGGAGTACGCGGGCACCGACGCCTTCATCGCGTATTGTCGGCCACTTCCTCAACTTTCGGCTCTTCTCCCGGCACCATCATCACAAGCCCTCTTCTGGACGGCCGCCGGGATGTTCTTTTGGTGTCTTCTGCTGCTCCTACCTCGCCTAGGCACTCCTTTTGCCCTTCCGTCATCTTGTTCCGTTTCCTGAGGAGAGGGACAAGAAAGGGATTACAGGCATCTTATCTCTTTTTAGTTTTTAAGCCTACGGGCCTTTGTAAGATTTAAATCTCGTAACCCCCTTGCTCATGTATGCATTCCGTACGAATTGTACTTGTTAGCAACATATTAATGAGGAGAAGGGTGTTTGCCAGGTTTTGTTCGTGCGTGGGCAAGGGCCACACCAAGTAACGAGTCCTCGTTATCTTCAGATAAACACCGTACCCCGGCAACAGGCCTTGCTGTCTTCCTACTCTATAGCTCGGCTACACTCACGCCCTTGGTAGAGGTAGGGGCCGAGTAGGATTAGGCCCTTCGCTCGTCCCATTCCCACCGCACTACAACCAAGTTCCGGCCCAAAGTAAGGTTTTCAGACACAGACAGAGAGAGCAAGATGGTATGAGAGCGAGCGAAGTCTCATACGTTCAAGTTTCATACGGAGGCACAGAGCGGGGGGGAAAGACTTATCTGATGTCGCAGCCCCCGACAACTTTGGCTTGCCGTGACCGGATCCTTAGACCTGCAGCCCCCGGCAACCTTGGATTGTCGAGGTCGGGGCTTCGGCCTGTTCTCTTTCTTCCCAAATAGCTCAGCAAAAAATGTCCACGCACCCTGCAAACAAAAAAGGACGGGAAGGAACAGAGAGATGCATACTCGACCTCTATGCTAAGGGTTAGTCGCGCCAAGCACTATCAACCCTAACACACAGAGAGACTCAACCTAGCATGCATGCTAAAACTTAGGGCGCCAGCGCTTCATTTATTTATGCTCAGGGTCTGCGCCTGGCTTTGCACAAAGGGTTACATGCCTTGCCGGCAAGTATTGCACAAAAGGTGGTTTGCCGGGGAGCCGGGCAACATGGGTAAAACTTGCGAAGATGTTCGATGTTCCAGGAGTTGCTCACTGGAATACCATCTTCGGTCTCCAGGCGGACTGCGCCGGGCCTGGTGACTCGTATTACCCGATAAGGGCCTTCCCACTTTAGCGTCAAATTGTTGGAATTCTTGGCCGACTGAACATTCCAAAGAACAAGGTCGCCTTCCTCAAAGCTTCGGGCATGAACCTTGCGGCCATGGTAGCGGCGCAAGGCTTGCTGGTAGCGTGCTGCTCGCACAGCCGCCCAAAGACGATCTTCCTCAAGGAGTGTTGCGTCATCTTGTCACAACTGCTCTTGCTCAAGCTCATCATAAGTGAGCACTCAAGGTGACCCGTACGTGAGTTCCGTGGGGAGAACTGCTTCTGCCCCGTAAACGAGGCAGAAAGGTGTCTGGCCAGTGGCTCGATTTGGTGTCGTTCTGATTGACCAAAGAACCGCCGGCAATTCATCAATCCAGCACCGTCCGCACTTGTGTAGCCTGCCAAAGTTCTTGTCCGGAGGCCTCGCAATACTTCAGCATTCGCCCTCTCAGCCTCGCCGTTGCTTCGTGGGTGTGCAACAGAAGCAAAACAGACCTTGCTGCCGAGGTCCTGGATGTACTGCATGAAGGTGCGGCTTGTGAACTGCGTGTCGTTGTCGATGATGACTCTATTTGGCACACCAAAATGGCAGACTAGTCCCTTGAAGAATTTGACGGCCGACTGTGTTGTCACCTTTCTCACTGCCTCCACCTCCGGCCACTTTGTGAACTTGTCGATTGCGACGTACAAGTACTCAAAGCCCCCGACAGCACGGGGAAAGGGGCCCAGTATGTCGAGCCCCAAACCGAGAATGGCCAGAAAAGAGGGATTGTTTGGAGAGCTTGAGCTGGTTGATGAAGCTTCTTTGAATGGAACTGGCATGCTTCACACTTGGTTACTAAGGCCGTTGCATCCTGGAGGGCAGTGGCCCAGAAGAAACCTTGTCGGAATGCCTTGCCGACAAGGGCTCTCGACCCTATGTGGGAGCCACATATGCCTCCGTGTATCTCTGCCAACAGCTCCAGTCCTTCCTCCCGGGGAATGCACTTCAATTTCACACCGTTTGGTCTTTTTCTATACAGAACGTCGCCGACGAACTGATACATGGCAGACTGACGGGCTACTTTCTCCGCTTCTTCCTTCTCCTCAGGGAGTTCCGCTGTTTGGAGGAATCGGATGGTATGATGTGCCCATGCCGGAGCCTAGGGCTCGACGGCAAGGACCAAAGGCATTTCCTCTGCCATGGGAGCGGCTGTTTCTACGGCCAGGGCTTGATGCCCTGCCGGAGTCTGTTGCCCCATGGCAGGCTCAGTGTCCACGGCAACATCTTTGCCGGCGGCTCCTGGGAGCTTGGCGGGAAAGTACTTGCGGGGGCCTGATTTCCTCCGCTTGTTCTGCCCTGTCAATGGTTCAACGGATGGTTGAGTTAATCGAAGCACAAAAGTACCTGGTTCCACAGACAATTTGAAGGCAGCGCATTTCGACAAGTAGTCGGCGATGCCGTTTTCCACTCGGGGAACATGCTCCGCTTGTATACCGTCAAAATGCTCTTCCAGCTTCCTCACTTCATCTACGTAGGCTTCCATCAATGGGCTTTGATAATCTTTGTTAACTTGCTTGACGACAAGCTGTGAATCACCCCTGACGATGATCTTCTTGATTCCGAGGTCTGCTGCGATCCTGAGACCGGCAAGCAATCCCTCGTATTCAGCAGTGTTGTTTGTTGACATCTCCCTGGGAAAGTGCATCTCGACTACATACTTGAGGTGCTCTCCGGTGGGTGCGACGAATAGCACACCAGCAACGGCACCTTGCAGCGAGAAATCCCCGTCAAAGTACATGATCCAGTCGCGACTTGTTTCCTTGCTGGGGAGAGCGGTCTCCTGAATCTCTTCGCCGGGCATTGAGGTCCATTCCGCAATGAACTGCGCCAAGACCCTACTCTAAATTGTCGAAGGGCTTTCAAACTTCAAAACAAAGCTCGACAGTTCCAAAGCCCATTCCACAATCCTCCCGGTTGCGTCTGGGTTATGCAATATCCTTTGCAACGGGAAGCGGGTGACGACGGTGATTTCATGTGCTTGGAAGTAATGACGCAGCTTCCTCGAGGCCATAAGGAGGCCGAAGAGCAATTTCTGCACACCAGAGTACCTTGACCTAGCCCCTTGCAAGAGGGAGCTGGCAAAGTAAACCGGGTGCTGCATCATCTTCTTCTTCTGCACTATTCCATTTCGTTGTGTCGCTTCTGCTTCGCCAGCGTCAGATTCTGCCGGGGGCCTTGCCTTACTGGCACCAGGCCCTGCCGGGGGGAGCTCTGGTTTGCCATCCACCAGCCCTGCCGTTGCCACTGCCTCTTCGTTGACCTCCCTCTGTGCCACTAGCGTGACGCTGACCACTTGGTTCGTTGCCGCTAGATATAGCAGCAACGGTTCTTGTGGTTTAGGCGCAACCAGGATTGGCATAGAGGAGAGGTACTTCTTTAAATCCTGCAGGGCTGCCTCGGCCTCTGGGGTCCATTCCATTGGGCCCGCCTTTTTCAAGATTTTGAAAAAGGGAAGGGCACGTTCAGCAGACTTGGATATAAATCTGCTCATGGCGGCAACGCAGCTAGCGAGCCGACGTACATCCTTGATCCGCCTAGGTGCCTCAATCTGCTCAATGGCCTTGATCTTGTCTGGATTCGCCTCGAGCCCATGCTGTGACACAAAGAACCCGAGAAGTTTGCCAGACGGAACGCCGAAGACACACTTCTCAGGGTTCAGCTTGAGGTTGATCTTGCGCAAATTTGCAAACGTCTCTTCTAAATCTTGTACAAGTGTTGCCCTGTCCTTGGTTTTGACCAATATGTCATCCATATAAGCTTCCATATTTCTATGTAGCTGGAGCTCAAAACCAATTTGGACTACTCTTGCAAACGTTGAGCCAGCACTCTTCTACCCGAAAGGCATACATAAAAAACAATACGTACCACATGGGGTGATGAATGTTGTCTTCTCTTCGTCTTCTCTCGTCATGAAGATCTGGTGGTATCCCGAGTAAGCGTCGAGGAATGATAACAAGTCACACCCGGCCGTGGAGTCAACAATCTGGTCGATGCGCGGTAACGGGAAAGGGTCCTTTGGACAAGCCTTATTGATTCTGTGTAATCAATACGCAGCCTCCACTTCCCATTTGCCTTGTGCACCACCACCGGATTGGCCAACCACGTCGGATGGAGTACCCCTCTCACCAAGCCTGCCGCTTCCAACTTCCTGATTTCCTCTGTGATGAACTCTTGCCGTTCTAGAGCTGGCTTCCTGACCTTCTGCTTGACGGGTCGCGCATGAGGACAGACAGCAAGATGGTGCTCAATCACCTCCCTGGAAACGTCGGGGATGTCGGATGCTTGCCACGCAAACACATCGACATTCGCCCGCAGGAAAGTGACGAGCGCGCCTTCCTATTTGCTATCGAGGGTGGAGCTTATGGTGAAAGCCCCTCCCATGCCATCCTCCTTGACGGACACCTTCTTGGTCTCTGGTGGTGCAGCTCTGGATTTCTTGCTCTTGCCGGTGGAGCTCTCTGGCACGTCCTCGACGGGAGCAGTACACTCCGAAGAGGTGCGCTTGCCGGAGTGGGTGCGAGAGGCCTTACGGGTCTTCTTCCCCCCCCCCCCCCCCGGGCTTCAGCGGCAGTCACTGCAACTGCCTCTCGGTAGAGTTGGTCAACGCAGATCAGCGCATCCTTCTTGTCAGAGGGGACGGTGATGATGGTCATCGGCCCAGGCATCTTCAGCGTGTTGTAGGCGTAATGTGAAGCCGCCATGAACTTGTCTAGTGTTGGGCGGCCGAGGATCCCGTTGTAGGGCAAGGGGATCTCGGCTACATCGAAAACAATCCTCTCCGTCCTGTAGTTCAACTCGCCTCCAAACGTCACGGGCAGCGTGACCTTACCCTTCGGCTGACTCCTTCCCCGGTTGACCCCTTGAAATGTGCCCGTCTCTTCGAGGTCTCCATCGGGAATCTGTAGCCTTTTAATCAAAACAGGCGAGATCAAGTTCAGACCGGCCCCACCGTCAACTAGCATTTTTGTCACCTTGAGGTTGCGTATTGTTGGCGAAACCAACAACGGCAAACACCCGACCGCGGTTGTGTGATCAGGGTGGTCCTCGGTGTCAAAAATGATAGGCGTGCTGGACCACTTCAGTGGCTTTTGAGCATCGAATGATGGTTTCGCTGCTGTGATCTCACGCACCCACTGCTTGAGCTGGCGGTGAGAGGTGTGCAGCGAGGCGCTACCGTCAACACACATGGCCTCCGTAGCCTTCTGAAACTCATGCTCGTCGGAATCATCGTCCTCGTCATGACTGTCCTTACTGCTTCTTATCGCAGCCCCGGGCGGGCCTCTCTTGCTGGTTATCCTTGTCGCGGGGAGCTCCTTGGCCGCCATGCTTCTTGCCTGATCCCTCGGCACCATCCTGACCCTTCTCCTTGTCCCGCCTCTCATACTCAGCTTTTTGCTTCTCAGCAAGCAGCTCAACTTGCCGGCAGTTCTGGAGGTCCTGGCCCTTGGTGCGGTGGATCTTGCAGTACTGCTTGTCGGCGCCTCCTGGCTTGTCGGCAGCCGCCAAGGCCCGACAAGCAGCGCACCCGGCGATTTCCTTGCCGGGGCCATCTGCCTTGGCCTTCTTGGCAGCGCCGGTGTCCTCGGATCCCTTGACGGCAAGCACGGTCTTGCCCTTGCGCTTCCTCTTACGGCGCCGGCCCTTCTTCGTCGGGGCGGCTGTGTCTTCGTCTGTGGAGTCGGTTTCTGCACCGGCATCCTTGCCGGGGTACTTCCTCCCCTCTTCAGCTCGAGCGCACCTGTCGGCCAGAATATAAAGTTCGGCCACATCTTTGACCTTGTTCATCGCCAGCTCTTCACGCATCTTGCGGTTGCGCACATTCTGATGGAATGCGCTGATCATGGCGGCGGGATGAACATCTGGGATGTTGTACTGCACCTGGCTGAACCTCTGTATGTACTTGCGCGGGCTTTCACCTTCCTTCTGGGGGATGATATGCAAATCGCTTGCCTGGCCATGAGCTTGGTGGCCTCCAGTGAAGGCGCCAACAAACTCATGACACAAATCCAACCAAGAAGAAATGGAATCCGCCAGCAAGTGCATCAACCATGACATAACATTGGGTTTAAGTGCCAACGGGAAGTAATTGGCAAGCACCTTGTCATCGCGAGCTCCAGCAGCTTGCATCGCGATGGTGTAGATGCTGAGGACCTCCGACGGGTGGGTCTTGCCGTTGTACTTCTCGCCAACGTCGGGCTTGAACGTGCGGTGGGAGGGCCACTGGAACTACCGCAGCTCATGGGTAAAGGCTGGATAACCCACCTCGTAGGGTAGGCCGCCAGAGCCTCCCGGTGTTGGGTGGTCCAAAGTGGGCCCCGCCCGCCTATCTGACTGGCGGGGTGCTTCGCGCCGACGCTCAATGGTGGTTCAAGCATCTTCATGGGCTCGCTCCCGAAGAACATGGTGCTGATCGCGGTGGGTCCGTGGGTCGGACGATGCTATGGAAATGTTATCACAAGCATCATCACGACGGACTGACACCCGCGGTGGCTGGTGTGGGGGAGGATAGTGCATCGTGGCCGCAGCACCTCCAGTCCTTCCACCACTGGCATGCGGTGGCTCGACGGAGCACCGGCCTGAGGACCCCGCTGGTCACGGCTCATCTTTGTTGGCAACGCCGACGAGGCTTCGGATGGTGGCTCTCCATCGTCGACCTTTTCCGCAGCAGGAGGAAAGTCGAGGAGCAACTGCACGCACGCCAAAGCTTCTGCTGGCGTGGGTGGCGGCGAAAGCTGCGTGGACCGTGACGCTCTCCGACTTCTAACCACGTTAGAAGGAGCTCTATCATGGCCTTGCGACTGCGCGCCATTTTCGCCAGCACCTCGATGTGCATGCTAGCCTTCTACGTCCCACGATTGAGGCACAGGATTCTTCCCACGGCGGCGCCCGGGGTCACCAGCGTGGTGACGCTGCTCGTCCCGCACAACCTGAGAAGAGCGTGTCGTGGGCGCCGGCGTAGGCGTCTTGGAAGTCGCCGCGCCACCCATGGGTGGCATGACGCCGCCCTTGGAGGGCTTCGCGCCGCCTGCGGGGGCCCGGCCCCGTCTTTGGATTTGGCGGCGTGCGGCCCGTCGTCTCGCGCACGAACGACACCGCTCGCCATGCTTTGACTGCCAGAGCGATGTGGGTGTTTGCGGGCCGCGCCTTGGCTTCCGTCTGCGACCGCCCCGCCACTCGCCCGCACTGGTACGGTCCGTTCGGCTCCCGATGAACCGATCGCCAAGATCGTCTTCTTCTTGGGAGCCATGGCGATGAAGAACTGCTAAACTAACTGCTAGACCGGATTTTCACAACAGCGCCCCCCTACCTGGCACGCCAAGGATGTTGGTGGAAACGACACCTATGGAATCACTGGGATCCCTACTACGGTTGGCGGGCGCGGGGTTGTGCAAAGAGCGGGTCTGGTAGTCAGCACAAAGATCGTTTACCCAGGTTCGGGTCGCAAGGATGCGTAATACCCTAGTCTCGCTTTGGTGTATATTTGAGTGTTCTTGAGCTCTCGAGCTAGCTGTGCTGCGTGCGTCGTCCAAAACATCCAAATCCTTCTCCAGTACGCCTCGGGCCTCCTTTTATAGGCAAAAGGGGTCGCCACAGTGGCACACAGGAGGTGGAAAGGTATACAGTGTACAAGCTTATCGCCTGTCATTATGGGACAAGGCACATTAAATGCGCTCCTTAGGTGTCCCGTTGCTTTATTGGGGATGGCAACGAGGCCCATCCCATCCGTCGCCACTCTGCCTCGCTCCAACACGCGTCCAGGCCATCGAGGCATGCAGCGCCACGTAGGCTGGCTAGCTGCTGAGATGGCGTGGTGGTAGGGTCTTCACGAAGATCTGCATGCCACCACGTAGGTGCTTGCTGAGTTGGCCTGGAGGCCGCACGTCGCCACGCAGGTGCCTGCCCAGCTGGTTGGGCTGGCAGCTGTATGGGAATGGCAGTGGAGCCTTGGCAGACGTGGGTCTGGCTGTGGCCCCACAGGTGTCCTCGGCAAGGGTCTTGCCGTGGCATCGCGGTCGTCCCCGGCAAGGATCTTGCCGGGGGTCTCATGGATTTCCTCGGCAAGGATCTTGCCGAGGATCGTCGTCTTCTGGTCCTCATCTGATCTTGTGTGCTTATGATCTTCACAAAGATCTGCATGCCACCATGGAGGTGCCTCCCAAGCCTTGGGTCCAGTGCGGTTGATGGTGTTGTCAACCCTTGGGCTCAAGGGTGGCATGCTCTGCTGGCGTTGGGCAAGTTGCCCCGGCAAGAACCGGCTGCCCTCGGCAAGGGTCTCGCCGGGGGAGTCCACCTCGCCCTCTTGCTCTTTGTGTCTCTGGTCTTGGTGTTGCTTTGCCCGTCTTGTGTCTTTGGCTTCCCTCCTCTGCCCTACTAAGTGTGGCCGCAGGTGCGGCTCTGACTGCCCGTGCACAAGTAGAGGGGTAAAAAGGGGAGCCCCTACTTTTGTACACCGACACTACTTGACACGGACGTGATGCCTATATTACATTATCATTGCCTTGGATACCGTCATAACTTTGCGCTTTTCTATCAATTGCTCGACAGTAATTTGTTCACCTACCATACTATTTGCCTTCATGAGAGAAGCCTCTAGTGAAACCTATGGCCCCTAGGTCTATTTTCCATCATATTAGTTTCTGATCTAGTATTTCCAATCTTTTATTTTCAGATCTATAAACCAAAAAACCCCAAAATATTTACTTTATCTTTTGTTTAGTTTTATCTATCTCTATCAGATCTCACCTTTGCAAGTGATCGTGAAGGGATTGACAACCCCTTTATCGCGTTGGGTGCAAGTGTTTGATTGTTTGTGCAGGTATTGGTGATTTGCGCGATCTTCTCCTACTGGATTGATACCTTGGTTCTTAACTGAGGGAAATAATTATCTCTACTTTGCTGCATCACCCTTTCCTCTTCATGGGAAAAACCAACGCAAGCTCAAGAAGTAGCAAGGGACCATTCGCCATATCCAAAGTCTTGCAGAATGGAGCATACAGACTGTATAACTTCACCAAAGGAATAGAAGAGCAGAGCTTGGAACGCAGATTTGCTCAGCAAGTTTTATACTTAGAATAAAATTTCTCCCTTGTAATAGTTAGCCCGAATGAACTTAGATGAGTAAAAGTTTCGTTTTTTCCATATATCGTCTAGTTCGACCTACGGTCGCGTTTCACTCATATGACTAATCGCATTCGGCAACTAACACACCTCCAGTGGGTGTAGAGGTGAGAAAGCTTAGCTGCGAACCGGCTTTCGGCTAAGTTCAAAAACAATCCGAGTGAGGATCTACTCCACACTCGGGGACTTAGCTGCGAACCAGCTTTCGCCTAAGTTCAAAAACAATCTGAGTGGGGTCTATCCACACTCGAGGGCTTAGCTACGAACCAGCTTTCACCTAAGTTCAAAAACAACCCGAGTGAGGATCCGCTCGGCACTCGGGGGCTTAGTTGCGAACTAGCTTCCGCCTAAGTTCAAAAACAATTCGAGTGAGGATCCGCTCCACACTCGGGGGCTTAGCTGCGAACCAGCTTCCGCATAAGTTCAAAAACAATCCGAGTGAGGATCCACTCCGCACTCGGGGGCATAGCTGCGAACCAGCTTTTGCCTAAGTACAAAAACAATCCGAGTGGGGATTCGATCCACGCTCGGGGGCTTAGCTGCGAACCAACTTTCGCCTAAGTTCAAAAACAATTCGACTGGGGTCTAATCCACACTCGGTGGCTTAGCTGCGAACCAGCTTCCGCCTAAGTTCAAAAACAATCCGAGTGAGGATCCGCTCCACACTCGGGGCTTAGCTGTGAACCAGCTTTTGCCTAGGTCCAAAAACAATCCGAGTGAGGATCCGCTCCACACTCGGGGACTTAGCTACGAACCAGCGTTTGCTCAAGTCCAAAAACAATCTGAGTGAGGATCCGCCCCACACTCTGGGGCTTAGCCGCGAACCAGCTTTCGCTCAGAGCCAAACAAAACATGAAGCAAATAGAAGCGCAAAAGGTTTCAAATTAAAGATTCGATCCGTCCGAATGTCTCCAAGGCAAAACGATCCCAAAACTCACCAAAGTGTTTCATTCCATCAACCACCTGGCATTCTGGGCAAATTCAATCAAGTGTTTTTAAGCTTCAGACGGAGGGCTGACTGGATCAACGAAGGTCTCCAGGTCGATCTCATCGGTGATATGGGTGGCGGTTTCAGCGAAGGTCTCCATGAAATCCTCAAACTTGAGGTTCTTCTTGTTCACCACCTAGAGGTTCTTCAGCTTCTCCTCTTCCACGTTCTTGCAATGAACGCGAACGAGTGACAGCACCACATCAGCTCAACTCCGGGCAGCTGATTTCTTCTAAGCTTTCACCCTGGCCGGGACTTCGTTCAGCCTCGTCATCACCGACTCCAGATCCATCTGAGTATCTTCACCTGGCTGCAATTCTTTGTCGATCTGACCCAAGGCACCTCTCGTCCGAGTGATATAGCCCAATGAATTCTCCAAGCGGTCTTCAAGCCGCAGGATGGCAAGTGCTGCTTTGTCAGCGACAAGTGTCCGAGTTGGGTCCAGGTCCCTCTCTATCCTCTGCAACTCCAGTTCCTTGTTATAGCAATGCTCTGGTTGGAGGAAGACCGTGCGTGAGCGAATGACTGAGAAAGATTTGGTCGCATACGGGATTCACTCAGCTGAGGAGGAACTTACCAAAGAGCTTCCCGCTAAACTCCTCGCACACCTCCTCCATATGGGCTTCCAGGGCATCCTTCTTTTCCATCAACTGGGTGACCTCCTCCAGCTTGACCTTCTCCTGAGTGAAGACCTCGGCAGCAGCCTTGAGATTCTTAATCTCCTCCTCCAACCTGCCGACTGAAGCCAACTTCTCATCCGCAAGTTTGGCCTTGGTCCTTGCTTCCTTCTGGGCTAACGCCAGATCTTTATCCTTGTTCGCCAGCACCTGCATCATGGTTTCTAAAGAAATAGAAGTCCTGACCCTCATTACGAGTTGGGCATTCTCGCTATGAACATCTGTCAGAGCGAAGTGATTCGGATCAAGATGGAAGAACAATATTTAGCTATCAGTCGGAGGAAATAGCTTACCTCCCAGGGTCTTCTTCTCCTGCTCCAGTCAGGCGCTCTTGAGTTTCTCAGCTTCCAGGTCAAGTCGAAGGGCTGTAACCTCCTTCTCCATCGCAACATAGTGGGATCCCATCTCGCAAGTCCTCTAAAACATACAAAAAAAGTCATTCGAAAGACTCATAAGCACCCGAGCAGGCACCGCTGGAAGGAACAAGCTCGATCAATACCAGATCTTGAAGTAACCTCTGTCTAACGCTCAATCGGTTGTGTCAGATCATGGGTTCCGGCAAAACCCTCAAGGTTCGAACACTGGGGTGCGCGCGAAGATTTCCTCCCTACCTATCCATGCCCTTGCTCGCTAAGATCTCACGGACGAACTCGACGAACTCACAACACAAAGGACACAAGATTTATACTGGTTTGGGCCACCATTGAGGTGTAATACCCTACTCCAGTGTGGTGGTGGTGGATTGCCTCTTGGGCTGATGGTGAACAGTACAAGGGGAAGAACAGCCTCCTGAGGTCGAGGTGTTCTTGTGCTTGGTGAACTTGTGTGGGTGAGATGCCTCTCAATGAGTTGTTTTCCCAATGAGTTCCTTGCTACGGTGGTGGCTAGCTCTACTTTTATAGGCCCTGGTCCTCTCCCCAAATATTGAGCGGGAAGGGAGCCAACAACGGCCAATTTGAAAGGGGACAGCTAGTACAGCTTATCCTGACAAAAGCGGTCTTCGCCTGCGAAAGGCTCTGGTGGTGACGCCGTCTTGGGCTCCATGGTGACCTCCGTCCTGCCGTCCTGCTGGTCTTGGTCTCGTTGCACTGATATGGAAACCTTTGCTTGGTGCCTCGGTACTCCGCGCCTGCGCTTGCCTCCCTAGAACTAAAGAGGAAACAAGGGCGCTGCGCGCGCTGGAGCCCGCCTAATCTTGATCGTCATGGCTCATGTCACGAGAGCCTCGCGAGGTTTACCCTACCTTGATTTCTCCGCTCCTCGCGAGGCAGCCTAGTGAGGCCACTCCTGAGGAGGTCTTGCGTCGTCCACCCCGCGAGGCTTGGCCCCTCGCGAGGGTCTTGAATGTCTCATTGATGAAGATGGCCCGTACAGGCCTGCTAGCATAGCCACGCCGTGGGCCGCAGGCAGGCAAGTCTGGGGACCCCCATTCCCAGAACGCTGACAGGTTGACTCCTGAATCAGCAATGAAGAAGATAGAGGACAACAACACAATATGACCCACTTCACTCGGCCGACTCCCGAGTAGGTAGCGAAGGCAATCTTACTTATCATCTCACCAGTGAACGAGTGTCATAAGGCACCCCGAACGCCAAATAACAAGTTCTAAAGGCTACCACCGATTGCCAGTGATCAATGACAGCCTCGAGGACTACACCCAGTAGGTGCACTCAACGTGCCCCCGCTGGAGAGCGACTCATTGATGAGCTAAAAAACAAGCTCTAAGACTACCGCCGACTGCTCCAGTCAACGGTAGCCTCGAGGACTACACCCAGTGGGTGCACTCAACATGCCCCCACTGGACCATGTCCATTCGACTATGCTCTGGCTAGACTCCGAGTGGACATAAGAAAATTCTACAGTCAAAGACTCCTGCCGACTGACTCCAGTCAACAGGAGCCTCGGGGACTACACCCAGTGAGTGCACTCAGCGTGCCCCCACTGGATCATGTACACCTAGTGGGTGTGCCCTACGCAAACCCACTGGCAGAAATCCTACTACCAGAAAAGAAGAAACTTTGACTGGAAATCATATTCACAATGGTACTTACTCAGACATTGGTTTCCAGGGCCGCACTGGCGTCATAAGCTTCCTTCAGTCGGCTGCACATCAAACCCACCTGGATCAGCGCTTCCTTACTCGACCCCACCTGATCCTCTGGGACATGGTATAGGGGGAAAGAGGTAGCTGGATCCGACGGAGGTGTAGGGGTTAGCCTCGGAGCCGGAATCACCGTCGTTCCACTCGGAGGGGATTAGGTAGACCCTGCAGGCGGCACCACCGCTGATGAAGATGTTCAACCACCTTGATCCAGGGGACTCGACCTCGCGGTCTTGGTGGCGACCTTTGCTGGAGAAATGCGAGTCATCTGGCGGGGAGAGGCATCTGTCATCAGCGTGTTAGCACTCGGCATTCCCTCCCTGACGGCATCCAGATTTGGTGGGTCAGCCCTCTCTTCGTCGTCCAGCTGGATAACCACAGGAGGAGCTGCATAAACCAAGGGAATCATTGAAATCCAGTCAGAAAAGGCCTAAACCATCCAAGCAGATCGACACAACATACTTTTGAGGTGGCGGCATCTGCTGCGTCAGCGTCACTCATGCCTGGCCTGCGAGCATGCGGGTCTGCTGAAGTTGTCGAGGTGCCGTTACTTCAAAAACCAAGCAGCAAGCAGTCAGCAACCAATTGAATTAAAAAACGAACAAGGAGTCGGTGAGAACGCTTACTGTGAGGCCACAGGCACTGCCACCCTAATCCGTGGCACAGAAGGCTTCCGAGGCTTGGAGGAGATCTGCTTGGGCGGCTTGGGCTGCTTCTCCACTGAACTGTCAGCCTCGGCGCGAGCGTGCTTGGAGCTCCGAATTGCCCGCCCAGAAGCAGTCAGCTATTGAGCTTCTCCTGCCTTGCCCTTTGGGTCATGCAACGCCTTGGAGCGGGGTTCTTTGGGGGCTTCGTAAGACGGAGAAGACTCCGCCTCTTCCCCCTCCTCCGAACTCTCATCATCATCGTCGTCGTCATCGTCACTCTCGTCATCATCGGACATCTCCGAGTACTGCTGCTTAGTGTCACTCATCACATCTTGAGGCGAGCGGTCCACCATGGGGATCCTGGAGATCAGGTTCTGGAAGTCCTGAGGAATAAACACATGCGAGCGTGAATATCAGCTACACAAAAGACAGCATGCAATTAAGCCGACTGAATCAAAGGCAAATACCTCGATGGACGGCAAGTCCTTGTGATAGGCTAGCACCAACCGAGTCCCCCGCGGGTTGTCTCGGGCGCAGGTGATGGCCTTGATATTGGAGCCCACCTCCATCTTGGTGAGATCTTCAGGATGCACCCGAGTGGAGTCACCCGGCCCCTCGTGCAGCCACATGGGGTGAGCCCTGGCCTGTAGTGGTTGGATGCGCCGACTGAAGAAAGTCTCTAGCAAGTCCATGCCATTCACCCTAGCATTCACAACTCCGATTAACGCGCTGGACAGGATGTCGATGCCCACCTTCTCCTCCTTCTCCATGGTGAGTGTCGAAGGAGCTCATACCCTCTCGGTCAAGTACGGCGGGAGGCCCGACTGGCCGTTTGCGCTGGGGATTTCTTTGCGGTAGAACCAGGTCCCCTTCCACCCCTTAATGGAGACGGGAAAGCTCATCTTGGGGAAAGACCCCCCCCCTCCCCCCCTCCCCGAACTTGGATGCCCAGACCCCCGCATAGCCGGGTGACATGGGTTTTCTCACCAGTCGGTGAGTCCTTCTTCACTGACATCGACCGACGGGTGAAGATGTATTTGAAGAGGCCCCAGTGGGGGTGGCAACCCAAGAAGTTCACACAGAGAGAGATAAAGACCGAAAGATAAATAATGGAGTTGGGAGGAAGGTGGTGGAGTTGAGCACCAAAGAAGTCGAGGAACACCTGGAAGAAAGAGTGGGGAGGCATTGAGAAACCTCGCTCAATGTGAGTGACGAGCAGGACGCGCTCGTCCGCCTCAGGCGCCGGCTCGATCTCCCCCGCGCCTGCGCGACGCCATCCTTCGTGTGGAATCAGTCCCTCCTCTGCCAACTCTTCCAGTCGCCGAGCGGAAACGCGCGACAGGAGCCAATCCCCCGACACGCCGCCGGCCGCCGCGCTCGAACCAGAAGAGGTGGCCTTCCACGCCTTCTTAACCCCCTCCGCCTTCGCCGTGGAACCTTTAGCCATCGCCGCACACTCGGGTGGAAGAGAGAAGCGGGGGAGTCGGGAGGAGAGAAAGGGGATCTAAGACCTAGAGCTCTGCCCTCGAACCTTTTATACCATCGGATAAAATCTCTGGCTGGATCACTCACCGCAAATCCTCGGATCGACGGCCCGCGCGGCAAGGCTTTGCATAGGACAGGCGCGACATGTGGCGGTGATCGTGCGCCCAAATCGAGGAGCCGCGCTCCCACTTTCCCACTAACGCACGACGTTGCCGCTTCAGCGCGCGAACACGCGAATTCAAATCCCAAGATTTCTGGGACTGATCAATCTGATTGATTACCATCGATTCCTTTCCTAAAGGACACACGTCAGTCCGACTAACCACCCTCTGCAGGGACCCATGCACTCGGCCATGTTAAACACCCGACTGAAGTCTTCTTCAGGATCGTTATGTGACGAGCTTGACGCCCCTCTGCGGGTTCACTTGGCCCTCTCGATAGGCTCCAAGGCGCATGACTCGTAAACCTAGACTCGTAGGAGGCCTGAGCTGGCGTTCCCCTGGGATAAGGAGTGGTATCTCCCTGGAGAGTCAGACCACGCGCCGGCGTCACCACTCGAGTTGTCATGGCATGCCCTCACTCGGGCCCCTAGTCCATCTCCTCTGGGAGAGAAAAGGAATGCCACCGGGTTTTTTCTCGACGATCAACAGCACCCGGTCATCTGGGTAGAATTAAGGTCCAGAATCCGTTGCATTTCTGTCCAAGGAACAACAAATCACGACTCGGAAACATATTTCGAGTGGCCCTGCAGCACCCGGACTTAACTGAAGGAACAATTTGTTTGTTCTACGAAATCCCAATCGATTCGGGGGCGAATGATGTGGTCACCTATTATAGGTAGGGTAAAGGACCCATCATTTGGGACCCATATAGGGCCCATCATGATCATTGGTAGGTCCCTTGACCATGTCAGCATTCAGATGCATACATCAGGAGGATCACTCGGACGGCTCTATAGCACTTGGGCAACCACACGTCACTCGGCGCCAGGAACAACCACTCGGACGTATAGGATAAGGAGGCGTCGTGGAGCTACAACGTTCGAGGGATCCTAAGTCATCCAGTAAATAGAATTAAGGCTACCATTACCTGTAACTACTGTAGTAGATGCTCACTACATTAGTAACTACGGCGTGGGAGACATGGGGCTGCGGCGCACTCTATATAAGACGCACTCCTCCCCATAGTCGGGCACATTCAACCCTTGTAACCATATTCATCAGATCAAACCAAGTCTCAGGACACGAGACGTAGGGCTTTGCCTCCACCGAGTGAGGGGCCTGAACTCGTTAAACACCGAGTGTTACACCTACACCGTAGCTAGTCTCTGCCCCTTATTCATACCCTAGTACTCATTGTCATAACCCCGACACCAGGCGCGCCCAGGGGGGTTGTGCCCCCCTCGATGACCTCCCGCACTGCCTCTTCGCCCTATAAATACCCAAATATTCCAGAAACCCTAGGGGAGTCGATGAAACACAATTCCAGCCGCCGCAAGTTCCAGAACCACGAGATCCAATCTAGACACCATCACAGAGGGGTTCATCATCCTCATTGGTGCCTCTCCAATGATGTGTGAGTAGTTCATCATATACCTACGGTTCCGTAGGCAGTAGCTATATGGCTTCCTCTCTCTCTTTTGATTCTCAATACATTGGTCTCTTGGAGATCTATTTGATGTAATTCTTTTTGCGCTGTGTCTGTTGGGATCCAATGAACTTTGAGTTTATGATCAGATCTATATCCATAAATATTATTTGAGTCTTCTTTTGATCTCTTATATGCATGATTATTTATAGTCTCGTATTTCTTCTTCAAATCTTTGGTTTAGTTAGGCTAACTAGATCGATTTTCCTGTCATGGGAAGAGGTGCTTTGTGATGGTTTGATCTTGCGGTGTTCTTTCCCAGTGACAGAAGGGGCAGCAAGATACGCATGTATCATTGCTATTAAGGATAACAAGATGGGGGTTATTCCTACATGAATAGATCTCGTCTACATTATGTCATCGTTCTTATTGCATTACTCCATTTTTCCATGAACTTAATACACTAGATGCATGCTGGCCGATAGCGGTCGATGCTGGAGTAATAGAAGTAGATGCAGGAAGGAGTCGGTCTACTAATCTTGGACGTGATGCCTATATATTGATCATTGCCTTAGATATCGTCATAACTATTTCATTTTCTATCAATTGCCCAACAGTAATTTGTTTACCCACCGTGTGCTATTTCTTGAGAGAAGGCACTAGTGAAATCTACGTCCCCGGGGTCTATTCTTTATCATATTTGCTTTCTGATCTATTATTTGCCTTTGAGATCTATTTTTGTTCGTTTTTATTTTCAGATCTATTATTCTAAAAACCCCAAAATACT
The DNA here is from genome assembly GCF_002575655.3 of Aegilops tauschii subsp. strangulata. NCBI lineage: Eukaryota > Viridiplantae > Streptophyta > Magnoliopsida > Poales > Poaceae > Aegilops > Aegilops tauschii. The sequence continues at coordinate 93,403,248 of NC_053039.3, forward strand.
TTGCTGCACTTTTTATTTGCATCTTTCATTTCGCGTTTTATCGAGATCTAGTTACCCAATCCACACAATTTCTATCCCGTCAACTTGACAATTTCTGGCGCCATTACCCGTAGAGGGATTGACAACCCCTCATAAGTGTCGGGTTGCAAGTATTTGTTCTTTGTGTGCAGGTACCATTACATAGTGTTGCTTGGTTCTCCTACTCGATTGATACCTTGGTTTCATAACTGAGGGAAATACCTACTGTAGTTGTGCTGCACCATCCCTTCCTCTTTGGGAAATACCGACGTAGTTCAAGCAACATCAAGGCGGCAGGGTTTTTTGGGTGGGTTAGGGATGCAGATGTGGCCGCGGTCTGGATGCAACCCCCCTCCCCCACCACCACTTTGTCTTGGTTTTGCGGGAAAACACGTCCAAACCGCTCAACAGACCGATACAAGCCCATGTTGGATGACAAAACACGTCTGGACACGGGCGGTTTGAGAGGCGACATTGGAGATGCCCATAAGATTACTGCAGGACTCCTACAAAGTTATCTTTTTAGGGGATCCTCCAAAGTTATCTGAAATGATGGAGTGCAGTGTTTCGGTGCCCAGGCTCATCTGCACCCGGTCAGTAAACAAATCAAAATAAATACTAGAAAATTTTAGAAAATTCCACATTTTTTTGCGTGGTAGATAATTTGATGCATGAGGTTCGATCCAATTTTTTGATTATTTGGGCATCTGAGCAGCTCTCAGCAAAAAAGATAAACCGGGTCAGAACAGTGCGTGAACAGTAAACATTTTTGCATACCCCGGATTTGTCTTTTTTGCCGAGAGCTGCTCAGATGTCCAAATAATTTGAAAATTGGGGTGAATCTCATGCATCAAAATATCTACCACACAAAAAACATTTGGAATTTTTTGAATTTTTCTAGTATTGTTTTTAAAAAAAAAATTGTCGGGGTGGGTGCAGCTGAGCCCGGGCTCATAAATGGATTACCGGAAATGATGCTCATATAGCGAAGAATAGCCGGATGGGCTTCCGTGATGCCGGACCCAGCCGAGTGATTTTTTTTTTGCGAAGTAAAGGGAGTTTATTAAAATGTCATAGTGTTACAGTCGAGAGGCCACAAACCCTCAATACAAGGTGGAACCGAACGCAACCACACCGCTGTAGCTCGCTCGGAGCGACTATAATTGGCAACTCTATTCTGAGAGCGACAGATCTTCAGAGGTACAAACTCCCTAATACTCATCAACTCCTTAATCTCTAGGACCAAGTGACCATAAGCCGAGCGAGTTGAAGCATTGCTCGAGAGGCTAGCTAAGGCTTCAGAAGAATCTGACTGGACGATGACTGGGAGATCCGAGTGTTGGATAGCCAAGGCCATACCTTCCATGAGCGCATGCATTTCACCTTCCAGGGCGTCGTTACAGTGGAATAGGACCCGGTATGCTGCAAAAATGATCTGTCCTTCATGATCTCGCAACACCATTCCGACGGCCGCCGAGCTATCTGCTGCTTGGAATGAACCATCGACAGTCAGTGCAACATAAACCGGACTCGGCGCCGGCCAAGGCAGGGGTATAGTCCTGGAAAGAACTATTGGAATCGCCGAAGATGGCATTTTTCCTTTAAGAATTTCATCCACCGAAAACTGACCAGCTAACTTAATGGACTTATAATAACTATCAAGGAAGTCCACCATAGCAGAAACTGGCGGTACCTCCTTGCAATGAGTTTGGTCGTTCCTTAGCTGCCAAATGTGCCATACTAACATGATAATCATGTCCCGTACCTCATCAGAGCATCTTCATAATAGGTACATAAGCCATTCCCTTCCATTATCAATTAGGAGATCATCCGGTGGGAGTGGCCATCTTGCATGCATATGCAGCCAGATTTCTCTCACATGCTCGCATGCGATCAGGGCGTGGAACATGCCTTCCTCCTCCAGCCCACATAGCCGACAAGTGGAGCTTGTGGGTATATGACGCAACACCTTACACTGCTGCGTGGGTAATACTCCCGAGATAATTTGCCACGCAGTTATCTTCATCTTCTGCGGAACCAAGGATTTCCACACACAATTCCAAAGAGAACAGGAGCCATTTGACACTGCACTTGATTCCCCTCCAGAGAAGGCTGTGTCGTGATCGCATGTGGCTAATTTGTATGCACTTTTAAGTGAAAAAACTCCACTCTTCTCTGGATACCATGAAAGAAAGTCGGAACGCTGCCTTGGAGAAGTGCGTATCTTGAGAATATGTTGAACATCCATCTCCCAAAAATATTCACGAAGACGATCAGCCCTCCATGCCCCATTAGCATCCAGAAACGCTGAAACACGGTTGAGCCGGCAGGTTCCCTTCGGGGTGATCGGACGGAAGGAGGATGCCGTGGGATCCAAGGGTCTCGCCACGTCCGGATGTGCTCCCTGTCCCCCACCCGCCATATAACACCTTGTTTCAATAGCTCCAACCCATGCAATATACCTTTCCACACTGCAGAACCAGTGATTGAAAACACTGTATCTAACAACTGACCTTGAGGGTAGTACTTTGCCTTCATTAGTCTCGCACATAGGATGTCCGGGGAGTCAAGAAGTCTCCAAGCTTGCTTGGCCAGCAACGCTTGGTTGAAAGCTCTCATATCCCTGAAGCCCATGCCCCCATTCATTTAGGGAGTCCAAGAGTTTTTTAACATAGGGCATATGCCGGAGGGTGTAAATGATACTTCTACTGTGTTAATTCCTAAAGTTCCCCATCCCAAGGAACTGAAGGATTTTCATCCAATAAGTTTGTGCAATGTGGTATACAAGATTGTGTCGAAGTGCATGGTGAACAGATTGCGCCAGCTGCTTACTGAACTTATTTCAGAGAACCAGAGTGCTTTCATTCTAGGGAGACTCATCTCTGATAACTCTATTATTGCGTTCGAGTGTATACACCCTATTCGATCCATGAAGGAGAATTCACCGGCCTTGTGCGCTTATAAGTTGGATCTCTCGAAGGCCTATGATTGTGTGGATTGGGATTTTCTAGAGAAGACCCTTTTGAAATGGGGATTCTCGCAGACCTAGACTTCGTGAGTAATGGCTTGTGTTACTTCTGTCAGATATTCAGTTAAGTTTAATGGCAAGTTACTGGAATCATTTTCCCCCTCGAGGGGGCTTCGACAAGGTGACCCATTGTCCCCCTTTCTTTTCTTATTTGTGGTTGATGCCCTCTCCGCTTTGATCAGTAAATCTATGAGGGAGGATGGACTGCAAGGGGTGAAAGTTTGCCGTGGGGCTCCTGAGATTTCTCATCTACTTTTTGCGGATGATTCACTCTTATTCTTCCATGCAACCGAGTAGCAAGCGGTACTGGTGAAAGGTTTGTTGAACACCTTCGCGGCGGCCATAGGCCAGTTGATAAACCCCTCGAAGTGTTCCATTCTTTTCTCAGACCATTGCTTGCCATCTATTGTGACTGCTATCAAGAGTGTGTTGGAGATTACTCGGGAAGTTTTTGAGCCAAAATACCTGGGCCTTCCAGTGCCGGAAGGAAGAATGCACAAAGGCAAGTTTGAAACAGTTCAAGAACGTCTAAGGAAGAGACTAATTGATTGGAGTGAGAAATATATGTCGTCAGGTAACAAAGAAGTCTTAATGAAATCCGTGGTTCAAGCTATTCCTGCATATGTTATGAGTGTGTTCAAGCTTCCTGCATCGGTTTGTGATGAGCTCACCCGTATGATGCGCCAATACTAGTGGGGAGTAGAGAATGGGAAGAAGAAAATAGCGTGGATGAGTTGGGACAAAATGAGACTCCCTAAATGAATGGGGGGCATGGGCTTCAGGGATATGAGAGCTTTCAACCAAGCGTTGCTGGCCAAGCAAGCTTGGAGACTTCTTGACTCCCCGGACAGCCTATGTGCGAGACTAATGAAGGCAAAGTACTACCCTCAAGGTCAGTTGTTAGATATAGTGTTTTCAATCACTGGTTCTGCAGTGTGGAAAGGTATATTGCATGGGTTGGAGCTGTTGAAACGAGGTGTTATATGGCGGGTGGGGGACGGGGAGCACATCCGGACGTGGCGAGACCCTTGGATCCCACGGCCATCCTCCTTCCGTCCGATCACCCCGAAGGGAACCTGCCGGCTCAATCGTGTTTCAGCATTTCTGGATGCTAATGGGGCATGGAGGGCTAATCGTCTTCGTGAATATTTTTGGGAGATGGATGTTCAACATATTCTCAAGATACGCACTTCTCCAAGGCAGCCTTCCGACTTTCTTTCATGGTATCCAGAGAAGAGTGGAGTTTTTTCAGTTAAAAGTGCATACAAATTAGCCACATGCGATCATGACACATCCTTTAGGAATTAAGCACAGACCAATTACGTTGATAAAAATGAGCAGAGAAGCCATCACATCCAGGAGCCTTCAAGGGGCCAATTTGGAAGAGGGCATCAGATATTTCTTGCTCGGAAAACGCCTTGCATAGAGCCTCATTCATCTCCAAAGTCACTTTTGGTGTTATGCAATCAAGAACCTCACCAGCCACCAAGGTAGGGTCCTTGGTATAAACCTCCTTAAAATAGGAGGACGCCATCCTCTCCATCTCCATGGGAACGGAGCACCAGGAGCCATCCGCTTTCATCAGGCGCTGGATATGGTTACGCCGAGCTCTCCACACAGCCCGGCGGTGTAAGTACTGGGTATTGTGTTCCCCCTCCTTCAACCATGTGATACATGATCGCTGCAGCCACAACATTTCCTCCCTGTATAACAGCTCATCTAGCTGATTCATTTTGGCCTGAAGTTGAACTCGATCCGCACCAGAAAGCTGCAGGTCTGCAAGCTGAGAACGGAGTAGCTCAATCTCCTCCAGTACATTACCGAAGTTTGCCACACTCCATTGCCTTAAATCTGTCATTAGTTTCTTTAGGGTTGCCGCCACCGAGTTCAGGTTCCCATTTGGTTTACTAGCAGCCCATGACTTTGCAATTACCTCCGGAAGCACATGATGCCTCTCCCACATGATCTCATACCTTGGGCTTGCACACCTCCTTCGGTTTCATGTACTCCTTCTAGCTGCACAGGAGCGGACTATGATCAGAACAAGACGAGGCAAGGTGCAACACCCTAGCCGCTGGAAACAACTCTCTCCACAATTCATCCGCACATGCACGGTCAAGGCGTACTTGCACATTGTGATTGCCATCCTGCCCATTATTGTATGTGTAGGGAATACCACTGAAGCCAAGGTCATCGAGCTCACAAAGCATTAGGCAGTCTCTAAAGGCTGCCATCTGAGGCTCTGATCGCATCGTCCTTGACAGGTGCTTGTGTTGCCACAACGCCTCATTGAAATCTCCGCATACAAACCAAGGTTCCGGGGATGTAGCATGTAATGTGGTTAGATGATCCCACATATCATGCCTGCTCTCAACTCGTGGTTCCCCGTAAACAAAAGTACTCCTCCACACTGTACCAGCCCCATTATCTGTCACTGAAACATCAATGTATCTCTGACATGAATCTAAGACGGTGACTGAGAGAGATTCGTCCCAAAAGAGCGCCAAAACTCCACTCCGACCATCACTGCACACACCATGGAAACCCTTCAAACCAAGTCTCCATCTCAACTTGATCTCCACTTTATTTGACGCTTGCCTGGTTTCACAGAGGAAAACAAGCTTGGGGTTATTGGCTTTTGAGAGGGCCACAACCTCACGAACTGTCTGGCGGTCCCCTCCCCCCCCCCCCGGCAGTTCCATGCTAGGATATTCATTGCGTCCGGTGGTCCTCCTCGAAGGAGGCCGCCGATTTCTCTTCAGACACATCTTGTGAACTAATTCTTGCTCTCTTACTGTTTGAGTTGTTTGTAGGAGAGGTATTCTCCCCACCATCCTCCCCTAGACCTTGAGTTAACGCCAGCGTTGCAGGCATGACACCCTTCTGTTTCTCCACAGCTTCCAGTTCCATAGCCAACCGTTTCTGTGCCACAGGATCCACCTGCATATCCCTGGACACATGCTTGGACGGTCTAGTGGCCGTGTCAGCGAGCTCAGGGTCCTAGGCTTTCCGCCCTTCCTTCTCCTTCGTTGGTGTATACTGTTGTGCTTCTGCTTGTCATTGCCACGACTGAAATCATCCGATCTTTCTTTGTTCGGCCCATCTGCATAAAGCCAGGGCCCGAACATCTTCTCCTTCTCCTCATGAACGCCGGAGCCGCACTCCTTATAATCATGTCCAATCAGGCCACATATGCTGCAGAATCGAGCTAGCTCTTCATAACGAACTAGAAACACTTGCCTTTCCTCTCCTCTGACAATGCTTACAAACTTTGTGAGGGGTTTTCGGATGTCATGGCGAACCCTAACCCTCACATAATCACCACGGGTATTCCCGTTTAACCTCATCTCCAGGATTTCACCGGATTTCCTCAACAAAGATTCTACTATATTCTTCTTGCCAAACCTATCGGGCCGCTTGTGAATTTGAATCCATATCGGCATAAACAGCATGGGCATGTCCTCCGCCTTCGTGAAACCATCGTACAGGGACATAAGCACCACCCAATTCCTGAAGATTTGTCACGACCGGTTTTCCAATAAAAATATTTATTGAGAGACCGATCCCTTTTACGGACCAGTAAAGAAGAATTCCTTCTTACTGGTAGACAAAATCTTGATCACAGAAGAAAAATACCAGGAGTACTGAATATAATACAAAGTTGAGCAGAGACTGCTCAACAATTTATTACAAATACGCCAATAATACATAGAGGCGGATAGGGTGGCAAATCTACTGACTCACGATAATAGCGGTGATGGAAATATCACAGCGAAGTGGGTGATATGACTCCTGAAAACTAACAGCTCTTCGAGCGTCGGAGTGAGGCTCGACGAGACTTATTGCGGGTGGCGGAAGCGTATATGATACAAGTGACCAATATCCAGGATCGCACGGGACTGACTGGGATTCCTCTAGGCGTCGGACTCACTATCAAACTCTTCATCCATGAGATCGCCTTCGTCAACATCTAGCCAAATCAACAAGCCAGGTGAGTACTATGAAAGTACTCGCAAGACAGTTCGGACATAAGATATAACAAATGTAGACATGATGCATATGAACAGAATAACAAGTGCACTCAGACAACGGAATAATCGTGCACGGGAAGAATAAAGAGAAGTCGGGCGGTAGTCCTCCCAAAATCCTAAAATAAATACTGAGGGCCAAACGAGTGTCTGAAAGACTCCTCGAGAGGAAAATACAAGAATAACAATGCCGCAGTCGGGCGTCAAGGCGACACCACATAAAGGGCTTATAATAGAATATAAAAGACAGTGCGTGCCACAGTCGGACGTCTGAGTGACATCACATAAAGGGCTTATATCAAAAGAATAAATAACAGTGCATGCCACAGTCGGACGTCGGAGCGACATCACATAAAGGGCTTATATCAAAAGAATAAATAACAGTGCATGCCACAATCGGACGTCTGAGCGACATCACATAAAGGGCTTATATCAAAAGAATAAATAACAGTGCATGCCACAGTCGGACGTCTGAGCGACATCACATAAAGGGCTTCATAACTTAATATCTCAGTAGCTCAAGATTTTAAATCATATCAAGGGAATAATCAGGCATGAGATAACAATAGGGGTTAGTCCATCCACAGGAATAACGTTCAACCAAGTCTACCACTAAAGTTTGTTCTCCGGGGATTTTACAACGAGGATTGACATAGATATGGGTATACTGGCCATGGTCCTTGACCATAGATACGATGACTCGGAAGGATTTGACTCTGCAGAGGTTGTACTTTAACCACAGCCAAGGGATTTCAGTAGTCACGGGGGACTAGTTCCGTTTACGGTGTTTTGGAAGAAACACATCTAACCAGTACACACCCATTCAACATTCTGAAACCAGGAATCACTCTCGGCAACGTTCAAGATAAACTTTGAGACGGGGAGGCTACAACCTCGCGTAGCATGGGATCAAATTTATATACGCGCGCTCTAAGGGGTGCCCCCTCTCGGTCCCAACCGGAAACACCCATGCCCCCTGACCGGATGACTGGCTTTAATCCAGGGCCATGGAACCCTCATCCCGGCCCCTCTATTTGGTGTGTACATGGAAAGAGGTTACCAACTTACTAAACCGTATTCTTGGCAGAAAACATGTGGCGGCACGGAAAAGGGAAGAACGATAACGTGACTCAGTCCACGTTAACGTCGGAGTTTATCGGATATCGTAAGGCTGGCATGCTACAACAATACCACCTTACTGCCTTTCATGTCACCACATGACTAGGCCATCTCTCATCAGAGATCACAGTAACTTTGGAGCACACGGATAGTTGCCTTACACGCAACGAGATACTCACCGATGCTCATATGCCATGCACAAACTATTCAAGCAAACATGCAAAACACCCGTCATATCAAAGATTCAAACATGCTTGCCTGGTTCGGAGAAGTCGGAGTCTAGCTCGGCGAAGTTCGCGGCTCCGTCACCTCTTCCGGAACCTACGGTATAGCGAAAACGTATACTAACGTGAAAATCAACGCGTGTATAAAATTTGTCCCAAAAATTTTCCAAATAAATCCTATAAAAAACTAGACAAAAATATAAGACTGTTAGAAAAATAATCACTCAAAAATCACTTTTTATTAAAAAGTTATAAGTGTTTTAGTCCAGGGACTAATCTGTGATGAAATAGAAAAGATCCAGGGACTTAACTGAGAAAACAGAAAACGCTTCGGAAAGAAACGCGCCAGCTCAAAGGGAAAATGTATTTGCCCGAAGGCGCCAACAGAAAACATTTCCAGGGAGAAAAGAATAGAGGCTGACAGGGGGGTCCACATGTCAGGTTTAAAAAAAGGTCGCCGGCGCCCGAAGACTGCGGTGGTCGCCGGCGTCGAACCACGGCGAGGCAGGGAGATCGGAGTGTACCAAGAGCTTCAGCGTGTCTTTCCGCGTCGGTGGGTGGTGGACTCGACCGACGGAGAGCACCACGTCGACGGCGACACTTTCTCCGGCGGACGGCGCCTTGGGCGATGGTGGAGAACTCTGGTGGGTGCTGCAAACTTCGAATTGAAGCGTGGGTTAGGAGAGTGGATGCAATAGAGAGCTACTGGCAGGAGTTGGGGGTTAGAGGTGCACGCACGGGAGCGAATCAAGTTGGATCCCGTGGCGGGTCGCGGCGGCCGGAGTTGGGGAAGGAAGCTCTCCCGTGGCTCTACCAGAGGCTTGGTGTGGTCTAGGTGGAGTGCAGAGATGGTGTGGGTTCGAGTTGAAGCTCGGGGCCTCTATTTATAGGCGGATCGAGGGGGTGGCCGTGAACGGGATCGCTCCGGCGAGCAATTACGGCGAGGCAGTGGCTTGGCAGGGAGCTTAAGTGGCCCGGCAGCATCAGTGAGGTGTACTGGTGCCGTTCCCCCGCTAATCTTGGTCGGTCTTGGCGTAATGGCGCTGGTCCTCGACGGGGTGGCCGTACGGGCACGGCGGCGGCAGAGAGCGTGCTCCGCGCCTAGCGGTTCACGACGAGGGTGGCAGCGCGCACTGGGGAGTGGGTGGCCACGCGGCGGCCTCCGGTGGCTTGGGCGGCGCTGGGTGGCGCCGTCTACACTGCGCTCCTCTCTGGCAGCCGCAAAGCCGCCGCTGCCGTCGCTCACGGGGAGGCGCACCACCTCCTGCTCGTCGCCGACGTCCGCAAGGCTCCAGGGGATCGTGCGGCGCAGGAACAAGGGGGAGGGGACGGGGAGCAAGGCGACGTCGGGGCACTGGCGAGATCGACAACGGACACTGAAGAAACGACAGTAGTTTCAGACACTGTTAACTGAAATTGACTGAACATTATAGAAACAGTGTCCAGCAAGTGCTCGATGAAATGATTTGGTAAGCAGAAAAAGTTTCTGGAGCTGGGACTTGGTGAGGTGACCTCTCAATGCACCCAGAGGCTGCCTGATTTTTCTTAGATTTTTAGGAGAAGGATTTGAATGAATTTCATCAAATTTGGCAAAACTGGTCCAAACTTGCAGCAAGTGTAGTTTGAAAAATTTGAACTGGAGACCAGTGGATCTTCATGGATCTTGGTTGAGGGTTCAAAAGACTAGCTAGGGAAATTGGTTTGGAGACAAAACTCAAAGCAAAAAGGGTAGCTCCTTTGTAAATCTCCAAGGATCAAGATAGAAGGCAGAAATTGTTTTTGATGGGAGTTAAATGGAAAAGAAAATTTGGGGAGGTTCAAACTGCTGGATTTGATGTGTATCATGATCCAAAGATGGGAAAGGGTTATGGTAGTGGATTTCCACTTGGGTCATGGCAAGAGGAATATTTGAAAAGAGGAGAAGATCACTTCAAAATGCCATAGGGCTATTTAAATTATTTTCCAAAAGGAAATTTTTTTCCAAGTGAAAGGCATTTGGTTTTGAGTCCAAATAAAAAGGAAAAACTTCCAAGACCAAGATCAAGCCTTGGGTGAATCCAAATAAAACACTTGCCATAAAAGAAAGTTTTTGAGAGGGTGTGTTCTTTAAAAGAAAGATTTTAAATACCCTCCTCAAATAAAAATAAAAGTTTGAAAAATCCAATTAAAATTTTCGGGTGTCACAACACCTACCCCCTTAGGAAAAATCCCGTCCTCGAGATTTCTGCTGATCCTCAAATAGATATGGGTACTCTGCCTGAAGAAAATCTTCCCTTTCCCATGTAGCTTCATCCTCGGTGTGGTTGCTCCACTGAACTTTGAAAAAATTAGTTGTTTTCTGTTGGGTCCTCCGTTCAGACTCTTCCAATAACTTTACTGGCCATTCTCTGTAGGTGAGATCTGGTTGCACATCAATGCTCTCATGAGACACATGCTTTTCCGGGTTACTCATGCATTTTCTCAATTGCGAGACGTGGAATACGTCATGGACGTCTGACAGTTCCTTGGGTAGGTCTAGTTGGTAGGCTACTGTGCCTCTTCGTGCAGTCACACAGAATGGTCCAATAAATCTCGGGGCTAGCTTCCCTTTAATTTTGAACCGTTGCAGGCCGCTCATAGGAGACACTCGCAGGTACACGAAATCACCGGGTTCAAAGCTGACCTCATGATGTTTCTGATCGTAATAGCTCTTCTGCCGGCTTTGGGCTGTCTTGAGTCTGTCCCTGATCTGCTTAACTTTCTCCTCGGCCTCCTTGAGCATGTCTGGGCCGAAGATACGATTGTCACCTGTCTCTGACCAATTCAGTGGGGTACGACACCTCCGCCCGTACAATGCTTCAAAGGGTGCCATTTGCAGGCTGGCCTGGTAACTGTTGTTGTAAGCAAACTCGGCATACGGCAAACTTTCTTCCCAACTGGATCCATAGGTGAGCACACAGGCTCTCAGCATGTCCTCTAAGATTTGGTTTACGCGTTCCGTTTGTCCATCAGTCTGAGGGTGGTACGCTGTACTGAATGCTAGTTGCGTGCCCAGAGCTTGTTGTAAGTGATCCCAAAATTTAGAGACAAATTGAGTGCCTCAGTCGGATATTATAGTCTTTGGGACTCCATGCAGACAAACTATACGAGAGAGGTAAAGCTTGGCTAGCCTTTGTGTGGAGTAGGTCGTCTTTACGGGAATGAAATGGGCTACCTTGGTTAGCCTATCTGTTATGACCCATATGGCATCATTTCCGCGTTGAGATCGAGGTAGTCCGACGATGAAGTCCATCCCAATCTCATCCCACTTCCACTCAGGTATCCTGTTTGGCTGGAGTAGCCCTGCTAGCTTTTGATGCTCGGCTTTGATGCGTTGACATGAATCGCAACAAGCAATAAATGCGGCTATATCCCTTTTCATACCGTGCCACCAAAATCTTTCCTGAATGTCTTTGTACATTTTGGTTCCTCCAGGGTGGATCGAGTATGGGGCGGTGTGGCTCTCGGTTAGGATTTGTTGCTTGATTTCCTCAATGTTCGGGACGCAAAGTCTGTCCCCGTACCATAATATTCCTTCACTGTCTGTGACGAACTCTGAAGCCTTGCCAAGGCTCATTTTCCTCTTTATTCCTTCGATGCTGGGGTGCCCTTGCTGAGCCTTCTTGATTTGTTCCATTAGGGTGGGATGTATCTCCAGATTCGATACAGTGCCTTCAGAGACCAACACCATGCTGAGTTTAACGAACTCCTGCTGAAACTCAGGCCTCAAGTTTTGCGGACTGCTGTTGTCTGGGCTGGGGTTCCGACTAAGGGCATCTGCCACTACATTTGCTTTTCCTGGATGGTAGTGAATGCCGACATCATAGTCCTTGACCAATTCCAACCAGCGTCGTTGGCGTAAATTTAGCTCTGGCTGCGAGAAAATATATTTAAGGCTCTTATGGTCCGTATATATTTCACAACGATTTCCCAACAGAAAGTGTCTCCACTCCTTGAGTGCATGAATGACTGCGGCTAGCTCCAAGTCATGAGTTGGATAATTTTACTCATGCTTCCGTAGTTGCCTGGAAGCATACGCGACAACTTTGCCATCCTGCATTAGCACACATCCGAGGCCTTTCCGAGATGCGTCACAATATACTTCAAAACTCTTGTGTATGTCTGGCACAGTTAAGACCGGTGCGGTCGTTAGTTTCTTCTTGAGTTCTTGGAAGCTTTTCTCACATGCTTCCGTCCATACAAACTTCTTGTCCTTCTTGAGCAATTGTGTTATTGGTTTTGCCACAGTGGAGAATCCTTCTATAAATCTTCTGTAATATCCGGCCATTCCAAGGAAACTTCGCACATCTGTCACGTTGGCTGGTGGTTTCCAGTCCAGTATGGCTTTGACTTTTTCTGGGTCTACGGCCACGCCTTCTTGGGTTAATATATGGCCTAGGAAACCAACTTGCCTTAGCCAAAATTCACACTTGCTAAATTTGGCGTACAATTGATGTTTCCTTAATTCTCCCAGAACAATTCTGAGATGCTCAGCATGCTCTTCTGGTGTCCTTGAGTAAACCAGAATATCGTCAATGAACACCACTACAAATTTGTCCATGAATTTCATAAACACTTTGTTCATGAGGTGGACAAAATAGGCGGGGGCGTTCGTCGGTCCAAAAGGCATCACGGTGAACTCATATAATCCATATCTGGAAGTGAATGCTGTCTTAGGGATATCTTCTGTCCGTACTTTCAATTGATGATATCCCGATCTTAAATCAATTTTTGAGAACACCTTGGCTTGAGCGAGCTGGTCAAACAAGTCATTTATCCGTGGCATCGGATATTTGTTTTTGATGGTGACCATATTGAGAGCTCGGTAGTCTATACACAATCTCAGTGTCCCATCCTTTTTCTTGGCGAACAGCACTGGTGAACCCCATGGTGAGGAGCTGGCTCGAATAAAACCTTTGTCTAATAATTCCTTTATCTGTTTCTTCAACTCTACCAATTCTGAGGGTGCCATTCTATAAGGTTTCTTATAGATGGGAGTGGTTCCAGGTGCTAGCTCAATGCAGAACTCTATCTCTCGGTCTGGTGGCATGCCTGGTAGTTCTTCAGGAAATACGTCAGGAAACTCGCACGCCACTGGAACTTTTCTCAGTTCTGAAATGTCCACTTTGTTCAATTTTGGTTGCCGTGACCATGGTATTTCTTGAGCTGTAACCTTAATCGTCTTGCCGTGATGGTGAGTGAGAATCACGGTCCGATTGAAACAGTTAATAAATCCTTTGTTGGTGGTCAACCAGTCCATCCCTAGGATGACATCCAGTCCTTTATTTTCCAACACGATGAGGTTAGCATGAAACTGTAGTCCTTCGAACTCGTGATTGCTCCTTTGCAGTAACTCTGAGCGATCTGCTTATTCCCGGGGGACTTTATGATCATAGATTTTTCCAAGGGAAGTATCGGAAAACCATGTCGCAAAACAAAATTCTTCGAAACGAACGAATGGGAAGCTCCAGAATCAAACAAAACCATGGCAGGTACTGTGTTGACAGGGAACGTACCGAGCACGATGTCTGGGGCATTCTGCGCTTCTTCCCTGGTCACATGGTTCAGGTGACCCTACCTGTGGTTGTTGCTGGGGTTGAAGTTGTTTCGCTTGGGGGCTGGATTGTTCCCACCATTGTTTGGCTTGGGGGCCGAGTTCCTTGGCTTTGGGCACTGTTTGGCATAGTGCCCCTCTTCACCACAAGCGTAGCAAGTGACCCCTGGACGGTACGTGAAGTCCTTGTCCCTTGAATGGAACTGCCTGGTTGGCTTTAGATCAGTAGCCGTGGATTTCCTTGCTTCAGTCCTCGGGACCTCAGTCCTGCTTCGGTTGTTGCGAGCAAGAGTCGTCTTGTCCCTCTTTCGCTTACGGATATCCTCCAGGCTGCGGCGCTCATTCTCCAAGGTAATGGCCTTGTCAACCAGCGTTTTAAAATCCGGGAAAGTGTGCACGACTAGTTGGAATCTTAACGCCGGTGCCAGGCCGTCCAAGAATTTCTCCATCCTCTTGTTCTCAGTCATATGCTCGTCGTAGGCATAACGAGATAGCTGGGTAAACTGACCATTGTATTCTGTCACTGACATGCCTCTCTGCTTGAGGTCATCAAATTCTCTCTTCTTGATTTTTATGATGCTCCTGGGGATGTGTGCCCCACGAAAGCCTTCCTTGAACTCCTCCCAGGTGATGTTGTGTTCACTGGGATGCATGTGTAGGAAGTTCTCCCATCATGCTGCAGCTGCTCCAGTAAGGTAGTGGGGTGCATAAAGCACCTTCTCATGATCTGAACACTGCACAATAATTAGCTTCCTTTCGATATCACGAAGCCAATCATCGGCTTCAAGTGGCCTATCGGTATGAGCAAATGTTGGAGGGCGAGTTTTCTGTAATTCAGACAACTTGGAGTGTGGTTGATACGGCTCACGGTGGTTCCCCATATTGATGACGTGATTCATCATCTCTTGGTGCTGTTGCTGGCTCTGTTCGAAAAGACGGCATACTTGAGATAAGGCCGCTTCGCTGTCCTGTTGACTAGACTGTCCCTGAGTGAAATTGTTGCTGGTTTGTGTTCCATAAACTCCTTCTGGCTGATTGGGCATGGAACGAGTCCACGGACGAGACATTTTCCACTCTGGGGTATTATTTAGCAAAACTCATAAGAAGAACTGTGTCGCACAAGGAAAATCTTGCAAAGGCAAAAAAATTAAAAGACCTCAAGATTTTTCAAGAAAACATAAACGATTTTGCTCGGAGAAATGACTGCTTGAACACAAATCTTACACGCGAAACGCAAACGTACGATACAGCACTCAGGATGTGCGTACACATTCCTGACATGTTATTAAAGCTAGCACAGCTCTCCGGAAAGCAGCGTACACAACTACTACAAGCATAAGCACATGAAACACAACACACATGCAGACATAACGCGCGGCTACTCGGCGCACTCAGTCGGAGATGGTGACGATGTCCTTTCCCTTGCCGAGGGCAAGACTCAGCGGTGCAGGATAATCAACCTCCACCTCCTCTCTAGCAGGCTCCAGGCGCGTAGCACTGCGCTGCGGTGATGGCATGGGAGCGACAGGCGGCAGTGCGGGTGCGGCAGGCGGTGCAGCTCTGACTGGAGTAGGAGCGATGACTCGGTCGAACTCCTCAGTGGTAGGCAGACGGCGAGCAGTGG
The DNA here is from genome assembly GCF_002575655.3 of Aegilops tauschii subsp. strangulata. NCBI lineage: Eukaryota > Viridiplantae > Streptophyta > Magnoliopsida > Poales > Poaceae > Aegilops > Aegilops tauschii. Next base: position 93,418,861 of record NC_053039.3, read on the forward strand.
CCAAAATGGCCGGTGCATAAGATGCTGAGGATGAGACGAATGTTAGAGGCGGTGTCGTGTGGAGAAGCTCCTTCCTGCTGGCAGGACCGCCCCGGACTAAGTCCATGCGGGCAGCCACAAGATCGTCCACGAGGTTGTCGAAAGATTCTTCCAGAGCCTTGAGGTACTCCACAACCATCGCGATGGCTTCATCTCGCTCTCCCCTATGGCAGGCGAATGCATAGTGACAAGTATATGGCACATGGCATGGGAGGTAGCGGTAGCGACGAGTCTTCATCATAGGAAGAATGTCCCGAAGGCGAGCTATCGCCTCACGGGCAGCCATCTTCATGGCATGCCTCTCCGTAGGCATGGCCCTTCCCACAAAACGGAAGTGGCGAGACGCAGAACGTCCTCCCTTGAATTGCACCACGGCCTGGTGCATAGACACGTCGTCGCTGAGCTTGTGCTGATAAAGCGTGAACTCCGGACGAGTTGCTAGCCCGATCGCGAGCTTGGTGATGGAGACGAGGAGTTTGACAAACCCCTCGGGCACGTTAGTGAACACCCGAGTCTCGCAGTTGCTGCCAGCCATCTACAAAAGTAGGCAAAAATTCTGAGTAGTCATGTCATAAATTTATGATGACCAACAGAAAATAGCTACATTTGCAAAATGCTGAAAAAGCACAAAAGACGCTAATAACCGATTAGCGATCGCACCTAATGGCTTCCTACAGTCAGCCTGGCTCTGGTACCAAGCTTGTCACGGCCGGTTTTCCAATAAAAATATTTATTGAGAGACCGATCCCTTTTACGGACCAGTAAAGAAGAATTCCTTCTTACTGGTAGACAAAATCTTGATCACAGAAGAAAAATACCAGGAGTACTGAATATAATACAAAGTTGAGCGGAGACTGCTCAACAATTTATTACAAATACGCCAATAATACATAGAGGCGGATAGGGTGGCAAATCTACTGACTCACGATAATAGCGGTGATGGAAATATCACAGCAAAGTGGGTGATATGACTCCTGAAAACTAACAGCTCTTCGAGCGTCGGAGTGAGGCTCGAGGAGACTTATTGCGGGTGGCGGAAGCGTATATGATACAAGTGACCAATATCCAGGATCGCACGGGACTGACTGGGATTCCTCTAGGCGTCGGACTCACTATCATACTCTTCATCCATGAGATCGCCTTCGTCAACATCTGGCCAAATCAACAAGCCAGGTGAGTACTATGAAAGTACTCGCAAGACAGTTCGGACATAAGATATAACAAATGTAGACATGATGCATATGAACAGAATAACAAGTGCACTCAGGCAACGGAATAATCATGCACGGGAAGAATAAAGAGAAGTCGGGCGGTAGTCCTCCCGAAATCCTAAAATAAATACTGAGGGCCAAACGAGTGTCTGAAAGACTCCTCGAGAGGAAAATACAAGAATAATAATGCCGCAGTCGGGCGTCAAGGCGACACCACATAAAGGGCTTATAATAGAATATAAAAGACAGTGCGTGCCACAGTCGGACGTCTGAGCGACATCACATAAAGGGCTTATATCAAAAGAATAAATAACAGTGCATGCCACAGTCGGACGTCTGAGCGACATCACATAAAGGGCTTATATCAAAAGAATAAATAACAGTGCATGCCACAGTCGGACGTCTGAGCGACATCACATAAAGGGCTTATATCAAAAGAATAAATAACAGTGCATGCCACAGTCGGACATCTGAGCGACATCACATAAAGGGCTTCATAACTTAATATCTCAGTAGCTCAAGAATTTAAATCATATCAAGGGAATAATCAGGCATGAGATAACAATAGGGGTTAGTCCATCCACAGGAATAACGTTCAACCAAGTCTACCACTCAAGTTTGTTCTCCGGGGATTTTACCACGAGGATTGACATAGATATGGGTATACTGGCCATGGTCCTTGACCATAGATACGATGACTCGGAAGGATTTGACTCTGCAGAGGTTGTACTTTAACCACAGCCAACGGATTTCAGTAGTCACGGGGGACTAGTTCCGTTTACGGTGTTTTGGAAGAAACACATCAAACCAGTACACACCCATTCAACATTCCGAAGCCAGGAATCACCCTCGGCAACGTTCAAGATAAACTTTAAGACGGGGAGGCTACAACCTCGCGTAGCATGGGATCAAATTTATATACGCACGCTCTAAGGGGTGCCCCCCTCTCGGTCCCAACCGGAAACACCCATGCCCCCTGACCGGATGACTGGCTTTAATCCAGGGCCATGGAACCCTCATCCCGGCCCCTCTATTTGGTGTGTACACGGAAAGAGGTTACCAACTTACTAAACCGTATTCTTGGCAGAAAACATGTGGCGGCACGGAAAAGGGAAGAACGATAACGTGACTCTGTCCACGTTAACGTCGGAGTTTATTGGATATCGTAAGGCTGGCATGCTACAACAATACCACCTTACTGCCTTTCATGTCACCACATGACTAGGCCATCTCTCATTAGAGATCACAGTAACTTTGGAGCACACGGATAGTTGCCTTACACGCAACGAGATACTCACCGATGCTCATATGCCATGCACAAACTATTCAAGCAAACATGCAAAACACCCGTCATATCAAAGGTTCAAACATGCTTGCCTGGTTCGGAGAAGTTGGAGTCTAGCTCGGCGAAGTTCGCGGCTCCGTCACCTCTTCCGGAACCTACGGTATAGCGAAAACGTATACTAACGTGAAAATCAACGCGTGTATAAAAGTTGTCCCAAATTTTTTCCAAATAAATCCTATAAAAAACTAGACAAAAATATAAGACTGTCAGAAAAAGAATCACTCAAAAATCACTTTTTATTAAAAAGTTATAAGTGTTTTAGTCCAGGGACTAATCTGTGATGAAACAGAAAAGATCCAGGGACTTAACTGAGAAAACAGAAAACGCTTCGGAAAGAAACGCGCCAGCTCAAAGGGAAAACGTATTTGCCCGAAGGCGCCAACAGAAAACGTTTCGAGGGAGAAAAGAATAGAGGCTGACAGGGGGGGTCCACATGTCAGGTTTAAAAAAAGGTCGCCGGCGCCCGAAGACTGCGGTGGCCGCCGGCGTCGAACCACGGCGAGGCAGGGAGATCGGAGTGTACCAAGAGCTTCAGCGTGTCTTTCCGCATCGGTGGGTGGTGGACTCGACCGACGGAGAGCACCGCGTCGACGGCGACACTTTCTCCGGCGGACGGCGGCTCGGGCGATGGTGGAGAACTCCGGTGGGTGCTGCAAACTTCGAATTGAAGCGCGGGTTAGGAGAGTGGATGCAATAGAGAGCTACTGGCAGGAGTTGGGGGTTAGAGGTGCACGCACGGGAGCGAATCGAGCTGGATCCCGTGGCGGGTCGCGGCGGCCGGAGTTGGGGAAGGAAGCTCTCCCGTGGCTCTACCAGAGGCTTGGTGTGGTCTAGGCGGAGTGCAGAGATGGTGTGGGTTCGAGTTGAAGCTCGGGGCCTCTATTTATAGGCGGATCAAGGGGGTGGCCGTGAACGGGATCGCTCCGGCGAGCAATTACGGCGAGGCAGTGGCTTGGCAGGGAGCATAAGTGGCCCGGCAGCATCAGTGAGGTGTACTGGTGCCGTTCCCCCGCTAATCTTCGTCGGTCTTGGCGTAATGGCGCCGGTCCTCGACGGGGTGACCGTACGGGCACGGCGGCGGCAGAGAGCGCGCTCCGTGCCTAGCGGTTCACGACGAGGGTGGCAGCGCGCACTGGGGAGTGGGTGGCCACGCGGCGGCCTCCGGTGGCTTGGGCGGCGCTGGGTGGCGCCGTCTACGCTGCGCTCCTCTCTGGCGGCCGCAAAGCCGCCGCTGTCGTCGCTCACGGGGAGGCGCACCACCTCCTGCTCGTCGCCGACGTCCGCAAGGCTCCAGGGGATCGTGCGGCGCAGGAACAAGGGGGAGGGGACGGGGAGCAAGGCGACGTCGGGGCACTGGCGAGATCGACAACGGACACTGAAGAAACGACAGTAGTTTCAGACACTGTTAACTGAAATTGACTGAACATTATAGAAACAATGTCCAGCAAGTGCTCGATGAAATGATTTGGTAAGCAGAAAAAAATTTCTGGAGCTGGGACTTGGTGAGGTGACCTCTCAATGCACCCAGAGGCTGCCTGATTTTTCTCAGATTTTTAGGAGAAGGATTTGAATGAATTTCATCAAATTTGGCAAAACTGGTCCAAATTTGCAGCAAGTGTAGTTTGAAAAATTTGAACTGGAGACCAGTGGATCTTCATGGATCTTGGTTGAGGGTTCAAAAGACTAGCTAGGGAAATTGGTTTGGAGACAAAACTCAAAGCAAAAAGGGTAGCTCCTTTGTAAATCTCCAAGGATCAAGATAGAAGGCAGAAATTGTTTTTGATGGGAGTTAAATGGAAAAGAAAATTTGGGGAGGTTCAAACTGCTGGATTTGATGTGTATCATGATCCAAAGATGGGGAATGGGTTATGGTAGTGGATTTCCACTTGGGTCATGGCAAGAGGAATATTTGAAAAGAGGAGAAGATCACTTCAAAATGCCATAGGGCTATTTAAATTATTTTCCAAAAGGAAATTTTTTTCCAAGTGAAAGGCATTTGGTTTTGAGTCCAAATAAAAAGGAAAAACCTCCAAGACCAAGATCAAGCCTTGGGTGAATCCAAATAAAACACTTGCCATAAAAGAAAGTTTTTGAGAGGGTGGGTTCTTTAAAAGAAAGATTTTAATACCCTCCTCAAATAAAAATAAAAGTTTGAAAAATCCAATTAAAATTTTTGGGTGTCACAACACCTACCCCCTTAGGAAAAATCTCGTCCTCGAGATTTCTGCTGATCCTCAAATAGATATGGGTACTCTGCCTGAAGAAAATCTTCCCTTTCCCATGTAGCTTCATCCTCGGTGTGGTTGCTCCACTGAACTTTGAAAAATCAAAGCCACTTCATTCATCCGGCTTTGATTCGATGGTTCACATCTTCATCAATACCCCCATCCCCCTGCAGCATTAACCCCAAATACCGAAAGTTGTCCTTCTAGGGAACCACCTGGCCATCAAGGCTAACCTCCTCCTCCTCACACCTAGTAGTACTGAAACCGCACATCATGTACTCGGTTTTAGTTCTACTAAGCCTAAGCCCTTTCGATTCCAAGGTTTGTCTCCATAACTCTAACTTCCTATTTACCCTTGTCCGACTATCGTCAACTTGCACCACATCATTCGCAAAGAGCATACACCATGGTATATCTCCTTGTATATCCCTTGTGACCTCATCCATCACCAATGCAAAGTTGTCGACACACCACTATATGCATGAAATTAAAGATGAACTGCAAAGTGAAAGTTAGCTCCCACACACCTGTTAATTTGTCACTAACATAGGGGGTGTTTGGTTCAGAAGTCCTAGGACTTTTTCTAGTCACAGGGACTAATCAAAAAAGACTCTCTAGTAGAGTCTTTTTCTAGTCCCTGTAGAAAAAGTCCCTCCCGTTTGGTTCCTAGGGACTTTTCAAGGACTTTTTCTAGTTTCTGGGACTAAAAAATCCCTGAACCAAACACCCCCATAATTTTCTACTGGTTCTATCATGTTCCATTCACTATAATTAATATCACAATGACAAACATGGTCGTCAACTAAACAACAACAACAACAACAACAACAACAACAAAGCCTTTAGTCCCAAACAAGTTGGGGTAGGCTAGAAGTGAAACCCATAAGATCTCGCAACCATGGTCGCCAACTGAATGTTATAATAATTTATATGAAGTCTACAGAAAAAGCACATGAAAAATACATTGCAGGTTCTTATGAATGATTTTCTACATATTTGCTGGATCAACTGTACAGAATAAATTATTTAATGAACCCAACGATCTCAAGTAGTATTTGATATTAATTTACGCTGATCTCTCAGTAATGTAGTCACACCCTTGTTTTCGTAAACAAATGCCCCAAAACAAGCTAGGTCATCACCCCACCAAAAAAATATCGCTGTTAACGGAGATTCCAACCCAACTAGGTCATCATGCCATTAATGGGGAGTGATTAGTTGACATCACCATCCAAACATGCTAATCAACACACCTCGATCGCACGCCGCGCGACCTGCTTCATGGAGATTGTCCTCACGGCTAAGCATCACACCATCTCTATAAATAAAAATAAATAAATCGCTTCATATAGTTAATCACACACCACGCGTGCCATCGCGAATTCCGCAAAACCGAATACAATATCGCCTAGTGCAGTACGAATATAATCTTACAAAATCGATTAAGAATTCCAGCTGGCACCGCGTGCGGTCGGTCGAGCTCCACCGCGCAGACAGCCGGGCCCACATGTCAGCTGAGAAACCGCTGCGGCTTTGACGAATTTAGTTTTGTTTGCACATATTCCCAAGCCTCTAAAAATATAAGGTGGTGCCTTTCAAACGGTCGGAACTGAAGTTCTTAGAAGCATGGTCACATATGGCCTCGTGTAATTTTTGTACTACTATTCTGCTCTTCACTGATCAGTTGATTATTAAGGAAAATACACCAGTTGCTGCTATCTAGGAGTATTTAACTAGTCACTGTGATTAGTAGCTTAATTTGACTTTACCAACTGATTCTATAATATCTAAGCACAATATTTTTTAGTTTGGGTAAGATGCACGAAGCTGCGTTATCAGTTTATTTAGAACCGCAAATCCGGCCGTGTCGGCGGCGAAACCGTACCATGAATTTCGGGAAAGAGCAAGAGGAACAAGATCACGATCATGGAGCCCTTTTAGCTTTGGGTGATTAGTGTGGAGCAAAGCCAATTAGTGCTGCCACCTTAACCTTAATAAAGCTAGCTAAAGCACGCTTTGAATGTAATCTAAGCAAGTAGGATTAGGAGTGGCTACACGGTCCATCCGGGGTAGGGTATGGTATGCCTGCGATGCGTGCCACGTGAGCACAGTACACACGTAACGGCAGGCTGGCTCGTTGTCCGTTTTCCCAAACCTGCGAAGCTTCGCGCCATGACGGCGTGCCATGGGCTCACGTGGGGACCATGTGTCAGCGATGGACAGTGCCAGTGGATGCGCTCACCTCGCCAGCGAGTAGTAGTAGGTGAAGCATTTTTCTCCTCCTCGCAAAGGAAAAAAAAAGCTTTCCCTTTTTCTTTCCTTGTTTTTCCTTTTAGGTTTTTTCAATTATGCATAGCATAAGAATTGTTGCTGTTGCTATATGAGGAAAAGGAAATGTGAATCCAATATTGCATCACTTTCTATGAATGAAAAGGAAGAGTGAGAGGTAATCTGTGTGTCCTTTGTATGGCACTGGCTCTTTGTACACACTATGGTCTATGGCGATGCACATTGAGAACCCAACCACATCTTCTGAATTAGGTGCTTACAATAAAAAACATTGTTCTTATCATATTATGATTTTTGTTTCCATTTACTTTTTATATGAAAAGAGACGTGACTCATACAACTTAAGTTGTGGTGTACGACCGGTTATTACGGCTTTAAGTTGCTACGAAAACGTATGCAGACAAACATGCGGAATAAACTCCAACTTGTAAAGCACGCTAATGGTCTAGCTTACACGACATGCATTCAATTAAACAAAGCAACAACATTTCAAAAGAAAAAAAAAAGCAACAGAGCGGCTCTTGCAAACACCATTACAGAAAACATCAAAATAAAATTAGATCTACTAAAGAAAAATCCTGATGTATCACTCAAAAATATTACAGTACAAAGAAAATCCCTGAAGTTTTACTTAAAAATCAGAATTTCTGAACATTCCAACATGGCACAGAGAGAGTAGCGGAGGGTAAGCTCACCATGGCGGTAACCCTAGCCAGCCGCCCAGTGTGATAACCGCCCCGCGCAGTCCAGTCCTAGTCGCTCAGGAGGTCACACACTCGGCGCTGCGCCTCCAGTCTGCTCCCAGCCTTTTTCCGGCCCAGCCCCCTCGCGTTCGTTTATATTCGCACCCCACCCCACTACTCCCTCTCTTTGTCGCCAACACAAGCTACACACTGGCCTGAGGCTTTGTCTCGCGAAGGCGCTCGTGGTCTCGGGTAATCGCGACAACGTCCCTGCCACCGGCCATGGACAAGAAGCAGGGCTTCTTCTCGGCGCTGCGGGAGGAGGTGGCCCGCGGGCTGTCGCCGGCGCGGGCGCGGCGGAGGGCCGAGGAGGTGGCGGCGGCGAAGGCGGCACTGCGGTACGCGGGGGGCGGCGGCGGGGAGGCGCTCGCGCCGCTCATGGAGGGCCCGGATCCGGAGGAGGCCGGCGGCGGCGAGGGCGCCGGGCGCGCGCGGAGGGACGGGTGGGGCCGCTGGGTCCGCGGCCAGCTCGCGCGCGCGCCGTCGTCCGGGCCGGTGGCCTCCGCAGGAGGCGCCGGCGCGGCGAGGCGGAACGACTTGAGGATGCTGCTCGGGGTCATGGGCGCGGCGCTCGCGCCCGTGCATGTCTGCGCCGCCGAGCCGCTCCCGCACCTCAGCATCAAGGACACCCCCATTGTAAGCGCTCGCTGGTGCTCCCTTCTCTCTGCTTGCTTCTTCTTGCTCTAGATTGAGTTCGCTCCAGTGCTCTCGTGAGTACAAATCTTTCTGTCCATTAGAAGATTTGATTTATTGATTGCTACAGCCAACTCCTTTTGGCTGGAATTAGTAGTACTTTTTTGTTCTCTTATATAAGTTCTTATTAAATTGGAGAAACTGTTCTTTGACGTTTTCCCTGAAATGTGTTCCAGAAACTTGTTGGTTTGTTAGGGGAAACACTGTATAAAAATGAGTTGCTGATGTGATGTGTTCAGCAAGGGTTCATATTATTTGCTCCAAAATTGGCATCTGAACATATTGCCACTCTAAAAGGGAAAAATGGCTTTCCTTGTATGATACAGTAGACCCCTTTAACAGATAATGTGTATTTGCTGTAAAAAGAAAGATTAACCTTAAAGCTGAATGAGCTACTTGCAGTGAAAAATGGCTCTTTACCATAGCTTTATAGCTGTTTAACAGCGAGGTATTGATCTGGTCTATGCAGGAGACTTCGTCGGCGCAGTACATTCTGCAGCAGTATCTGGCTGCCTCCGGCGGGCAGAAGCTCCTCTCCTCAATCCGCAACTCGTATGCCATGGGGAAGGTGCGCATGGTGGCTACTGAGTGCGAGACAGCAGGCCGTGTCGTGAGGAACCGCATGGCGGCGCGCTGTGCTGAGCCTGGCCGCTTCGTGCTGTGGCAGATGGCTCCCGAGATGTGGTACATTGAGCTGGCTGTTGGTGGGAGCAAGGTGCACGCCGGATGCAACGGCAAGCTCGTCTGGCGCCACACCCCATGGCTTGGTGCACATTCTGCCAAGGGGCCTGTCCGCCCTCTCCGCCGCTCGCTTCAGGTACAACGCCAGCACCATTTTCACCATCTTTAGGTGGTCTTTTCTCAGTTCGTCTACACACTACAGTGCACGAAAACGGAGTCTGAAGATTATTTTTCCTTTTCTCTCCAGGGTCTGGATCCTTTGACCACAGCAAGCATGTTTGCTGGTGCACGCTGCATTGGAGAGAGGAAGGTGAATGGGGACGATTGCTTCATTCTGAAGCTGTGTGCTGATCCTGAGACGCTAAGAGCACGCAGCGAGGGGCTCGCGGAGATCATCCGGCATGTCCTCTTTGGGTACTTCAGCCAGAAGACCGGGCTTCTTGTCCACCTCGAAGATTCCCACCTCACTCGAATTCAGTCCACAACCGGAGGTGATGCGGTTTACTGGGAGACTACCATCAATTCATTCATCGAGGACTACCGGCCAGTGGAGGGGATAATGATTGCACATGCTGGGCGCTCGGCCGTGACCCTCTTCCGTTTCGGAGAGGTTGCCATGAGCCACACCAAGACTCGCATGGAGGAGGCATGGAGCATCGAGGAGGTCGCGTTCAATGTTCCCGGTCTCTCCATGGACTGCTTCATCCCACCCACCGATATCAAGTCTGGATCCATCAGTGAGACCGTGGAGCTTCCGCAGAGTGGGAAGAGCAAGGCCGGTGGTCTTCTCCCGTGCCATGGTGCCAAGGTTGCTGCTCTAGAGAAGGCCGATGATAATGTTGCGTGGAGCGGAGCCCTGCAGCGAGATTGCAAGTGATTTCCTGGTCTGTTCATACTGCTGCTTGCAGTGCTACTGACTCATTTTGATGAATGTAGGGTAGAAAAAGAAGGGCTAAAGGAGGATTTGGATCTTTGAAATTCCAAATGTCCCCTGTAAATAGGGAAGGTCAAGCAGTCACATGGTCTCCCTCTTCCATATCCCTGACCCTGAGGAGAGGCCCTGTGTGAAGAATCCTTTCTGATCTCATTCAGAGATAATGGTGTAGTAGGTAGTCTTTCTTGGTTTTTTTTTGCCAGTGCCTGTGGAAGAAGAACCAGGGGTGTTCTCCTCCATCCATCCAACCACATGATTAACCATCATGGTGGTGGTGCTGCTCTTTCCGTGGTAGCAATACTAATTATCAGAGGCCAGCGAGGAAGAAGGACTTCTTCGTCGGCAGCCGAGAGTGATTTCGTCGTTCCTAATTAGCGGTCCAGTGTGCTTTGGTTTGTGATAGTCTCTGGTCAAACTAACTTTTAGGGGAGACTGGAAGGTCCAGAGTGGTTGTTGCTCTTATTTTAATAGTGTTCCATATCATGGGTCCGTCGGTCTAGCTGTTTTTTTTCCTCCCTTTCTCCTTCACACATCTCTCTTTATTTAGTATGAGATGGTGATTGTATTTTACAGGAGCTGCTGATGTATGCCAAAAACTTCTATGAATGGATTGAGGTGTTTTTCCGTTTGTGCACCCCTTCAACCCCACTTTTACTATACATGCTGAAGTGCTGGTGACATTTAGCTTTGTGATGTGCCATATTGTTAGTACCATAATGCAGCATCAGTGTGGCTTTTGCCCCCTTCCTGCACTCCGCTTTAGCTTGCAGCATGTTGGGGGCCATGATTCGTTAACATGATGGTATTGGTGCCCATGTGCTTCGCCTCAGCTTCTGTACTGTATACAAGTATTATTTCTTTCTTTTTAAGGTGGAATTAGCTTTGCCTCTTGTGTTATCTCTTGCTTTCTCCTCCACTCCATAGATGCTTCAGCATCATGCTACTACGCCTCATCATGGCATGGCCATTGATTATTTGGTCGTCCTCCATCGTCTTGCTTCCTGTACAATAGGGCTATCGGGGCTTTGTTTTCTCCTTGGGAAGATGGGACCAATACTCTAGCCAAGACCAAAGGACAAAGGAAGAGGTTAAATTGCTCATGTGGTGTATATTCCAACGTGTATGGCCCACTTGTCAACCTCACATGCAACGGCATTCTCCGATTCGTAAATCTTGCGGTGGTCCCGAGCTAATTTTCTTGAGAGAGAAGGTTGAAAACTTGACCCGTTGCTCTCTATTCTATAGCATCCCCAACGGCTCGTCTGGAGGGTTGTCTGCATGAGGCAAAAAACACGCTCCAACAGATTGTCTATAAAAAAATACAGCTTGATGTTCTCTCAATATCAGTTGTCATTCTTTAAAAGCATCTCCAACAGATGATGTAAAATTGCTAACATGCCCAAAAGACTGCAATTTAGGACACTATGAGCAGAAAACTTTGTTCCAACAGATGTCTTATTTACAAACGGTGATGAAATTTTTTGGGCGGTCCAAATTTTTTAGCCTAAAGTGCTATAAATTGCAGCACTTCTTGCGGCTAGGAACCCAACTGCCACGCTAAAACTTCCACCCACCCGATTCCGGCTGATTCTCGCCGTCGGTCGCCACCGCCACACTTTGGCGACGCCTCCTAGCCACCCTGCAACTCGTTCCCGTCAGCCGTGACAACCGCCGCGACCCCCTCCGCCGAAGCGGAAGCTCGAAACACTACCACCGATTTCGGTCGTTCCTCTGCCCCTCCAATGCCCGAGAGGGTCGCCCCACCCACCATCGTCAACCCCGTTCGGAACTCTTGGCAGGGCTGGCGTGCCGCAACGCCTCTGTCGAAGTAGGTCGCACCCTCAGCTCTTGGTCCCTTTTGACTCCTGCCCTAGGCGGCCCAGCGACCGTCTCAGCCCCGACAACCCCTGTCGGCTGAATCGAGCTTGGCTCCCAGATCCGCCTCCTAACCTTCCCACTGTTGGATCTCATGTTTCAATTACTTTCTAATTTTTTAGGCACTAGTTTCTGGGTATCTGAAAAAGCCAACAAATCTTGATTCCCAAAAACCTCTCTCCTACCCTATAATCACTCTTACGTCACCAAATATATAACTGCCGGAAAATTGAAAGATTTTAAGAGGAAAAGAGACCACTGTCTATATGAAAATTTAGACAACCAGATTTAGACCATCTGCTGCTGGAGATGCTCTTAACCATCGGCTCAAATTGTTTGCAAAAACCAGTTGCATCCTGTTCAGACCCGAAGAAAAAACAATTATATCTCCCAATCTGAAGTGATGCAGGCATGACGGAAGAGGATCAAAGACGCATGGATCCAGCAGCTTTTGGCGTGTTGTTGCGGTCGAAGGACCACACACCCCCGTCCGTCCGTAGGAGCACTCGAAGGTTAGTTGGTTGGTTGTTTGGGACAGAGACCGCTTTTAGACTTGACTTTGAACAGCGAACCCCAATCACTCACACAATGGGTGGCGGTAGGGCACCCCAAACGCATTACACATGCAAATGCAAACGCAAATGCAGTGCACTGCTCTACCACCTCTCTCTCTTTTTTGACCTGGTGGATAAAGCCTAAAGGCATGCCATGCAGGGTTGTTTTGATCAGGAAAGACTAGGAGAAAAAGTTGTTGCCACCTTTACCCCTCTAGTGCAATTGCAGGGTGCTTTGTTCAGTAACATATTCCGTTCCATTCCATCCGTCCATGGCATCTTTCTTCCTCACCGTACTGCATGCACATGCATGCTGCATTGCGCATTGCTGGTGAGAGGATAGAGAGAGATAAAGAGGGGATAGAAATTACCCTGTGGTACTTGAACCGGTTGGTCAGAGAACTTAGGCCCAGATCAAGAAATGCCCTGAGGTTAAAGGGCATTGATGGTTAAAATTAATTTTTAACTGGTAAAGCTGAATTATGCAGGCGTTTTGCTGTAAAGCGCAGGGGATGGCTGAATGAGTGACGAGCCCACGCAGAAAGTTGGGCCTGATCTTTGCAGGCCTGGGAGCGCCTCAGAGATATCATCGGAGACCGTGAGAGAAGACGTTGAATGAAGAAAAAAAGATTAGCTTGAGCGCTTGTATGATCTGGTCATGCATGAAACTCAACGTTGTGTAAGTGTCGATGTATCAGTACAAGAGAAGTCTGAGGGTTTGGAATCGGTACCAACTTTTTAGGGGGGATGATTGGTGAGTGGTGCGTGCATGAAGATCAACCGGCGGATCAAAACACGAATGAATTCGGTGCAAAACGAGGACCCGGAGGCTCTTTTGCAAACTGGATAGCACTAGCGTTGTGGAGGAGTAGCAAGCAGTATCCTATGCAAATGCAATGCAACCACCACTGTTGTAGGCATTGGATACTGCTAGGCCAGATCAACAGAATCCTTTTCGCCAATGCTCTTGCGCAAGGTACTTGTTTGGAATTGGATCCTCTTTAGGTTCGTATATGAGCGATAGCACTGGTCTACCATGCATCTCCTTTGCTGTGGTCGTATGTACAGGAGAAGATCATGGCGATGAGAAGATGAAACAGACAGGAGCGTTTGTTTTTTCTTGGGTGCGGTTTGGACAATGAAGCCATAAAGATTTAGCTTAGTGAAACTGGGCCGGCTAAAATGTAAGATCTTTGTCCGGCAGACGGTACAACACCGCATATGGACGTCTGACAGGAAAGCGAAACACGGTCTGCAAGATCTTCCCTCGCCTTGCTACACTTGCCTCCAAGATGAAGACAACGTCAAACACATCTTGGTCCAGTGTGTGTACGCGCGGGAAGTGTGGCACAACATCTTTAACATCCTCGGTTTGGATGTGAGAATTCCGGAGACGTACGATATCTTTTTGGACTGGTGGTTGCATGCGAGGGCACCCTTTACCAGGGCGAGTAAGCGTGGTCTTGACACTCTTGTCATCGTGGTCAGCTGGGCTTTATGGAAGCAGCGAAACGCGCGGGTGTTCTACAGGACTAGTCAGCAAAAACAACGCTCTTGAGCTGGTGCAGGCCATCCTAGGTGATATGAGGGAGTGGAGGTTGGCAGGTCTTGGAGCTAGAGGTTTTAGCGCGTTTTGTGAGAGTGTAGGCATAGGGTAGTGTGTGGGTTGTTTTTGGGGGTGTGCCTCCGGTGCATGTTCACATTCACCGTTAGGCGTCTTATACAATGTCTTTGCTCCCTTCTATAAAAATATGGTACGCCGTTGACGTATTCTCAAAAATAAAAAAACTGGGCCGGCTAACAGAGGTACATGAGCCGTCGTAAGATCAAACGACACCGTCTCTTGGGCCCATAAAGGCCTGCTTGTTGATTTTGTTTTGTTAAGACACCTAACCACTCATTCCGATCGGTTAAAAGAATGCTTCATCATTTTTTGCATGGTATATGTGTCTCGTTTATATCATAAAGGTCATAGTGTAAGCCACGTAAACACTGACCTGACAAAACTGAAAAGACAGTAGAACGTTAGCCTTTGACAAAGAAAAACCAGCCAAGAAGGAAATTTAAAATTAAGACCAAAGAATCCTCTAAGCTTGACACCAACGCCCGACACGTGCCTCTAGCATCACCACAGTAGCCACCAAAGGAGAAAAAAATGACGGATCAAACTCCTCACTCGAGCTCGACGCAACTCCATCACTGATATCCAGCTTTGCGGACCTACAAGGTGGCTCATCAAAAGTGAAACCATTACCGTTGAATGAATCAGGTTGATGCAACACCCCAGACACGTCATCGAACTCTAAATCTGGCACCCCGCATGACTAATGTGATTGAGTACGAAAGCATACCTTCCATCCATGAACCACGAATCTAGAACATGATACACCATCTTTCAGATGCCGCCAATACAGACCACATTCTGCATCCGCTCCTGGTCTACCCCCCAAGCTCTACGCCGGCGCCGGAGCAAACGTTGTTGCAACAACAGAATCCGAGGATACAATTCCACCACGAGGATGACGTACGCCGCCCCTACGCCATCCTTATTTGAACAGAGTGGTTTTTAAATCCATCCCCAACCATAGGACCAATCGCCTCGTCGGGGAAGGATTTGGAAATTCTTTATTCAGCGCCGCCATCACCGTCGGCAAAGTCAGAACGATGAACAGACTGAAAACCTAAACTACTAGGGTCTAAAAAATGATCCACACACGTGGATCCGGCGATCCCCTCATCACCGACGGCTCCCCCGGAGGCCGGCAACAGAGGAGACTCTCCGGACGAGAAGTTGAGATCGCCTTTCCTTTCTTCGAGAGCAAGAAAGAAAAGTATCGGTTCATGTATGCATGTTCCATCTTCCATGTCATCTTTGCACCGTGGCTTCATCTACACCTTGGTTTCCTTTTCTTTAAAAAATTTTTGCGGGACCTTTTCTTTAAAAATAGATCATCTGCATCTTAGTATTCCTTCCTTGCCACTTAAGACAAGCAAAGATTTGGGGAAACGCCAAAGGCGTAGTTCGCTCTTTTTAGATAAATAAAACCACAAGGCCATCTTGCGCTAATCATACGTCACCATCATGCATGCGTACCGCACATATCTATAGCTCTGCGAATAGCAAGATTGAGAAATACAAAAATAAGATAGACACAATAATCTAAGGTCCGTGTTTGGAATAAAGGAAAATATGTTTGGTTGAGAGCCCGAGAGACCCAAGCGGAACTCCTCTTCTCTTCTCCCCGTGAAATGTTGTGTTGCTGCTGGTGTGCTTCTTGCGAGCCTTATAAGTTGTTCTCCTCTTCTCCATGCAAAAGATGCAAAATTGTGGATATTTGTTATAAAAAGCCCTATAGAAAATTTTCATTTCATACCGTTTAGAATGAAGAACTAGTCGCTCTACGTTTGGTATTAAGCTTTCCACAGAAATTCGGAAGGAATGGCTATTACATGCCCCACAAAAAAGAGAGGCTGTCAGATAAGATTTTTCGGAGGAAACCAAACATGAGATCCTCTTGTGTTTTCTTCTCTCTATATGAATGATAGCGCTAGTCTACATGGCATCTTCTTTGCTGTGGTCTTATGTTACAGAGTGCTGGCCTGATGGATACACGTGTATATAGTAAGTACATTTTTGTAACGAAAATATGCATACATGAGTGATGGGCCGGCTGGGGAAAAAGAAAGTATAAGCGAGTGGTGATGCTATGCACAATAAGTTGATCTGCAAAAAGTTGTACTGGCATGCTTACATGGTCTTTTTCATATTATTGAAGCCGTGTCATAGCTAAGTACTTCCACCGTTCCTAAATATAAGTCTTTTTAGAGATTTCAATATGGACTACATACGGATGTACATAGACATATTTTAGAGTGCAGATTCACTCACTTTGCTTCGTATGTAGCTCATATTAAAATCTCTAAAAAAGACTTATATTTAAGAAGGATCTGACTATGCATAACAAATGTCTACTCATGAAATATCTCCACAAATTCTACAATTCACATGATTTGCCATGGGTAAAACTTATCTCGGAAACTTACTTCCAAGACAAGCCACTGACCAAAAGCAAGGTTGGCTCGTTTTGGTGGAGAGATATTGCAAAATCAATTCCCCTTTATAAAGGCATTACCAGATGCACTATTGGCAAGGGTAATACCATCATGTTGTGGGGTGATCTTTGGTCTGAAAACATGTTGAGAGATCAGTTTCCCCATCTTTTCTCTTTTGCAAGACAACCAGGCATCGCTCTTAATGCCTCACTTCAGGAAAGCAATTTGGTGAATCTTTTCCACACACCCCTCGCAAATCAAGCATTTGATCGGCTGATACAACTCCAAACACTGTTACAAGCTACACACTGCAATGATCAGAATGATACTTGGACTTATAAATGGAATTCCTCCACTTTTTCATCGATAAAAACATATAATTTCATCAGGCAAGCCCCGTCTGCGCACCACATCTTCAAGGACATACTCCCTCCATCCTTGAAGAGTGCACTTCCAACTTTGTTGGAAAGTCAAACCTTTTTATGATTGACCATAGTTATACAATAATACACCAACATTTATGCCATCAAATTAATAGCATTAGATTCATGATACAATAAATTTTCATCATATACCTATTTGGTTTCTCAAGCATTGATATATTTTTGCATAAACTCGGCCAAACTTTGAGATCCAACAAAGTTGGAAGTACACTCTTCTAAGGACGGAGGGAGTATGGAGCAGTACTGTCATGCCAAGATATACGATCTTCTTCTGGCTTTTATTACATGACAAAATCCACACAAGAAGTTTGTTGCACTCAAAGGTTCTTCATCTGCAATGTTATAGCTGTGCAATCTGCACTACTCCATCGGATGAGACAATCTTACATCTCTTCTGGGATTGCCCTTTTGCACAAGACTGTTGAAGCTCAACTCACCTAATTCATAACAGAGGAATATCTGTCATAGATGAAATCACCCAAAGTGCACAAGCTCCTGAAGGAAATATGCCCTAGAGGCAATAATAAAGTTGTTATTTATATTTCCTTATATCATGATAAATGTTTATTATTCATGCTAGAATTGTATTAACCAGAAACTTAGTACATGTGTGAATACATAGACAAACAGAGTGTCACTAGTATGCCTCTACTTGACTAGCTCGTTAATCAAAGATGGTTAAGTTTCCTAGCCATAGACATGAGTTGTCATTTGATTAACGGGATCACATCATTAGTGAATGATGTGATTGACAAGACCCATCCGTTAGCTTAGCACGATGATCGTTTAGTTTGTTGCTATTGCTTTCTTCATGACTTATACATGTTCCTATGACTATCAGATTATGCAACTCCCGAATACCGGAGGAACACTTAGTGTGCTATCAAACGTCACAACGTAATTGGGTGATTATAAAGATGCTCTACAGGTGTCTCCGATGGTGTTTGTTGAGTTGGCATAGATCAAGATTAGGATCTATCACTCTAATTGTCGGAGAGGTATCTCTGGGCCCTCTCGGTGCACATCACTATAAGCCTTGCAAGCAATGTGACTAATGAATTAGTTATGGGATGATGCATTACGGAATGAGTAAAGAGACTTGCGGGTAACGAGATTGAACTAGGTATTGAGATACCGACGATCGAATCTCGGGCAAGTAACATACCGATGACAAAGGGAACAACGTATGTTGTTATGCGGTTTGACCGATAAAGATCTTTGTAGAATATGTGGGAGCCAATATGAGCATCCAGGTTCCGCTATTGGTTATTGACCGGAGATGAGTCTCGGTCATGCCTACATAGTTCTCGAACCCGTAGGGTCCGCACGCTTAACGTTCGATGACGATCGGTATTATGAGTTTATGTGTTTTGATGTACCGAAGGTTGTTCGGAGTCCCGGATGTGATCACAGACATGATGAGGAGTCTCGAAATGGTCGAGACATAAAGATTGATATATTGGATGATGTTATTCGGACACCCGATGAGTTCCGGGGGTCACCGGATAAATATCAGAGTGCCGGAAGGGTTACCGGAACCACCGGAGAAGTAATGGCCCTTATTGGGCCTAAGGGAGAGAGAGAGGGGCTGCCAAGGCCTGGCCGCGCGCCCCCCATGGGCCTAGTCCGAATTGGACTAGGGGGAGGGGCAGCGCCCCCTCCTTCCTTCTCTTTCCCCTCCTTCCTTCTTCTCCTAGTAGGACTAGGAAAGGGGGGAGTCCTACTCCTACTAGGAGGAGGATTCCTCCCCCCTTGGCGCGCCTATGAGGGCCGGCCGGCCTCCCCCTTGCTCCTTTATATACGGGGGCAGGGGGCACCCTAGGACACAAGTTGACAGTTGTCTTAGCTGTGTGCGGTGCCCCCCTCCACAGATTTCCACCTCGGTCATATCATTGTAGTGCTTAGGTGAAGCCCTGCGTCAGTAACTTCATCAACACCGTCACCACGCCGTCGTGCTGACGAAACTCTCCCTCGGCCTCAGCTGGATCAAGAGTACGAGGGACGTCACCGAGCTGAACGTGTGCAGATCGCGGAGGTGCCGTGCGTTCGGTACTTGATCGGTTGGATCGCGAAGATGTTCGACTACATCAACCGCGTTACTTAACGCTTCCGCTTTCGGTCTACGAGGGTACATGGACACACTCTCCCGCTCGTTGTTGTGCACCACGTAGATAGATCTTGCATGTTCGTAGGTAAATTTTTTGAAATACTGCGTTCCCCAACATCTCCGCCCACGAAGTTTGCTCTCACCATTATAATCATGGGATGCTGGCACATTTGGATGCAACGAAATGCATCGATCTTTCAACATCGGGTGCCAACTATTCTATCCTGGAGATTTGCAATGAGAAAAGACCTTCTGCTTCTGACACACAAGATCAAGGCGCAACATGCACACAGTTTCAAAAATTGGTCAGACACTCATCTTAGCTAAACCCCATTAGTTTCATGATGCTGGATAGAACTGGATTTGGATAGACGGTGAGCCATATTTTTTTATTTATGCTTGTACATATTTACTTTATTTTTATAAAATTCATACCGTAGAACAATTGTTCTATGATCTTTGGTTCAAAAGAACTTATATTTAGGAAAGGAAGGAGTAGAAAATTGATTCCTCTCACAAAAAACTAGAAAATTGATTCCCAAGAAATAACTAAGTAATAAATTTGTGTTTATTTAAGGACCGTATGACTCAGAACTGAGAAGATCATGGTGATTTTTTTTGAATGAGCACATCGGGTTGATCACAAGATGAAACAGACAGGAGTAAAATTTTGTTTTCCCGGGAACAGTTTGGACGATTATCGGGGGTGTCGTGCGACATATGCCAAAGGATGGCTTATCATGGAGGGGGCTAATAATACGTCACCGGTGCCTGGAAACGGGATAAGGAGCAAACATGCCCGCCCGCGGATCTTACCCAGGTTCGGGGCTCTCCTAGGAGATAACACCCCTAGTCCTGCTCTGCGGGGTCTCCGCATGATCACTCAAGCAACAATGGTGGCTACAAGCTTGCTCCTTGAGCTGTTTCTCTAGAGGGGGAAGAAAAGAAAGGCTAGCCCTAGTTTCCTCTCTCTCTATACGTGGGTGTAGATGGACTAAAGTCTGAACCCTTTGCATGGGTGCCCTGGGGGTTTTATATAGGCCTACCCCCAAGGGTACAAAGGTAATCTGGCCGGGTGTAGGACCCAGCTGTCAGTGTCTCTGGTCGCTGGCTTCTCCGCTGGCTGATGGGGCCTGCCGCCTGGTGGGCCCCGCCGGCTGTCTCGTACTTGGCCGACAGGCCGTGCCCGCCGCTTGTGGGTCTTGCCGGCTGCTCGGTACTGTAGCCGTGCTGCTAATGATGCATGCTTTGTCGGGGGAGGCGTGTCTACAGTACCGCCACCTGGTGGGCGTTCACTATAGCCACTCCCCGTCTCTTCTGGTTAATGACACACAAATCCCAAGGAGGGGGTGGTCCGCCTGGTCATCAGCCGGCCCCCCTTGAGCCAACTGGCCAGGGATGGCCGCTCTCTAGCTTCTCACAGACAGGTGGGGCCCGCCGCCTGCGGGCCGTACCGACAGCCCGTCGTGGGAGCATGGCTCCCTTTGACAGGGGTGATGTCATGGCAGCGTGGCAACAGTGCCGCACCGGGCGGGGGATCTCCGTCAGGTACGGCGCACTGTGGCCACACCTGACCCTAGATTTGGGGGTGGCAGGGCGTGTTGTAGCCACGCCCCGTCTCATCGTATTTATGTGGGTGCAGACTTTGAGGACGCCTAGGGCCGCCTGCTAGGAGCCGGCCTCACTGGAGGCCGCCTGCTAGGAGCTGGCCCCCCTCGTGGCCGCCTGCTGGGTTTTGCCGTCTCCTGGCAGCCGGCCGCTTGGACCAGCCGGCCGCAAGGAGGCGGCGCTTGGCTCTTTGAATCTTGAGGGGAGCAGCCGGCCCCGATGTCTTGAAGCGCCATGGGGGGCCGATTAGGCTACCCGTGGCCGATTACTCCGACAGTAGTCCCCAAAGTTGGTGTGGCTCCGTGGCTGAAGAAAGGAAGGAGCCTCGGCAGCTTCATATTCCGAGTGCTTCATTGATCTTGCTCCGTCCGTCTTCTGAAGTGCCGACTGCTTGGAGTCGGATACGACTAGGCAGGCCGCCTGGTAGTTTTTGAAACGTCTCGGCAGGAGCTGGGTGGCGCGCCAGCCTGGCGCCAGTCTTGTCGCCTGTCAGCTGCACGCCACCTGTCGCCAGTCGGCCTGGCCGCTTGCCAACCCACGCGCGTGACGGGACGTCGCCGCAGGCTGGGGCCCACCACTACCGGGCCTCGGCACGCGCGCAGATCCGTTGCGGCCGAGGCGAACGGTTGGGATTCCGTGGCATGATTGCTCTGTGTCGTTACTGCGCGGTTAATGCGGGGTCGTGGGGTCGTGGGCACAGTTAATCCCACGATCCCCACGCCCCGTCCCCTTGGCTTCGCAGCCCAGGGCTATAAGTAGGGGGAGGAGGGGGCGGCTCTAGCACACGCGCCCTCCTCTCCCTTTGCTTTACTCTTCCTCTTCTCTCTTTCTGCCGCCGCCGCACTCCCGCAACTTGCCAAAGTGCTACCGCGGCCCATCGTCACCAAGCCCAGTCTCTTCGTCGCGCCATCGCCCCGTCGAGCATGAGCTTCCATGGCGCGAGAGCGAGCCGACGACTGGGATGGCTCGAATGTCATCGAAGAACACATCACCTTCCTCCGCAACACGCGGCGGCTGCCCGACGAGGGCTACGTCCAGACGCGCGTCATGCCTGCGAAGGAGATCTCGCCGGCGCCGGAGGAAGGCGAGCGCGTCATCGTCCGCTCGCACTTCCTCCGGGGCTTCGGCCTGCCGGCGAGCGGCTTCCTCTGCTCCTTCCTCCAGTTTTACCACCTCCAGCCGCACCACCTCACACCAAACACGGTGGTGCTGTTGTCGGCCTCCGTCATGCTGTGCGAGGGCTACCTCGGCATTCTTCCCACTCTCGAACTGTGGCGAGTGTTCTTCTACACAAAACTCGGTGTCTCCGCCAAGAACGAGGCGGCTCAGTGCGGCGCCCGGGAGCCGGGAACCCCTTCCCGTCCATCAGCTTGACGCAGTCGGTCAAGCTGTGGCAAAAGTCATATTTCTACGTCAAGAACGTCAATCCGGCGCTGGACTTCGTCAACCTGCCGGCTTACGAAGCCGGCCCACCGGCTGAGCCGCGCACCAACTGGACCTTCAAGCCGAAGCATCTTTCGGCCGCCTCCACCGCCGCCGTCGCCAGGCTTAAGGTGATGACGGACTCGGAGGGCCTCAAGGCCTCCGACTTGTCGACCGCCTTCGTGGAGCGCCGGGTTCTCCATCTCCAGGGTCGGCCTCATTTGATCAGTCAGATGAGTGGGCACCGAGACCTGTGTCGGCTGTCCACCCGAGAGATGCCAGCCACGGAGGCGGCCCGCCTGGTGAACGAGATCTCGAACTGCAAACTCTCGGAGTCAGAGTGGCAGTTCGGCAAGTGGCCATATTCACGCGCACTCCCGCCGCCTGCGGTGAGCTTCTTAACTCTCTTTTCTTGTCTTGTCTGTTGTGCTATGCTTCGCCGACTGATCAGTCGGACGTGTCGCAGCTCCTCACGACCCAGCCGGCAGCCGACGCCCTGGCGCAAGGCCAGGAGTACCTGCCGGACCGAGCAGTGAGCGACGCGGACGACCCCGACTTGGGGGAGGCCGCTTTGGAGGAAGACGACGCCACAGGCGGTGGCGACGGGGCAGGCGGCTCCGGTGGAGGAGGCGGCCTCGAGACGTGGCCGGATGACGACGAGGAGGAGGCCGAGCCGCGCCGCCCGCCAGTCGCCAACAAGGCGGGGGAGAGCTCCTTAGCGGCGCCACCCGCACCAGGCGGCGCACCGAAGTGTCGAGCCGGCACGCAGCTGCAAGGCGGCCGACCAAAGAAGCCCAAGGGCTCGGCCGCAGCGACCAGGCGGGAGGAGGCCGCCGCGAAGGCAGCCCGGTTCCAGAGGGCCCCGAAGTAGCCGCCGACGGTGTCCGCGTAAGAGCATATCTTTTCTTGTGTCTTCCTTTGTCCTTTCTATGTCTTTTTCGCAAACCCTTTCTGAATTCTTCTTGTCTTGCGTGAGCAGAGCTTCGCTCTCACTTGAGCGGTCGGCCTCCGCCTCCATCATCGGGGGGATGGAGGGCTCCACCAACACCCGCCGCATAGACCCACTCGCCGACCTCCGGGAGGCGACGGAGAAGAACGCGCAGGAGGCGCGCGAGGAGAAGGAGAGGGCGGAGCAGGCGAAGGCGGACGCGACCAAGGCGGCGCAGGAGGCGGACGTGGCGGCCAAGGCCCGTGAGGAGGAGGCGATCAAGGCCCAGGCAGACATGGCCACCAAGGCACAAGCAGGGGCAGCCGAGGGTGGCCAGGCTCCACAGCTGGTCGTCTCACTGCGCTCCATGCCACCGGCGCCAGAGATCCTGGCGCCGATTGGAGCAGCTGGCAACGACCAGCCAGTCATGGAGAGGGAGGGGGGCGACACCGTCATCCCAAGGACGGAGGTGCCCCAGCAGACGCCGGTTGTCGAGACCCAGGGCAGTCGGCCTAACGCGCCGCCGGCGCCTCAAGTCGGTGGCGAGCTGGTGGTGGGGGCGACCCCCGTGGCCCGCACTCCATCGCGTCGGCGTGCGGCGAAGGCGACTTCGGCGCCGCGGCCTCAGGAGATCGGTGCCTCGAGCTCGTCGGCCCCGGAGGCGGAGGCCACTAGTGTCGTCCGGCGGGAGTGGACGTCTGGGGGCGGGACAGGCGTCCTGAACAAGGCTGCATAGGAAGTCCGGTCCCGGCTTCAAGCCCAGGGTGACGCCCTCCAGAACTACACGCAGATGTCCCTGGCGTCGCGAGCCGCCGTCCGGGTATGCTCCTTATGCTTTTGCTTTCAATCTTTGCAATCTTCCGTGGGGGTGCGCCAGCGCACCCACTGGGTGTAGCCCCCGAGTTCCGGGCCGGCTGCTGAGCAGGCGGCTCGGAACTTAAAGGTAAGTTCCAAGTGCTGACCCTTTCTTTTCTTCTGGTGATTCTGTTGTAGGATTACCACAACATTCGTGCGGCCGCCTACAACTCCCAAGTCCAGGAGCTAGCCAAGCGGACCGCCGAGCTGACCGACAGCCGGAGTAAGCACTCCGCTCTTCGTTCCTGCGGGGGCGCGCCAGCACACCCGCGGGGTGTAGCCCCCAAGATTCGGGCCGACTGCTGAGCAGTCGGGTCGGATCTTCCGGCAACTACTTCTTTCCTTGTTAATTTGATGATCGTCTTTTCTCTTTTTTCTTCTGCAGGAGCAAATGCTACCTTGCGGCAAGAGTTGGGCGAAGCTCAAACCACGCTGCGCACCAAGGAGGAGGAGCGCAGCAGGGTGGAACAGGAGCGCGACCGCCTGGCCAAGCAACTGGCTGACCAGGCGGACAAGTGTTGGAGAACGTAGCAGAAATTCAAAATTTTCTACGCATCACCAAGATCAATCTATGGAGTTTACTAGCAACGAGAGGGAAGGAGTGCATCTACATACCCTTGTAGATCGCGAGCGGAAGCGTTCAAGAGAACGGGGTTGATGGAGTCGTACTCGTCGTGATCCAAATCACCGATGATCCTAGCGCCGAACGGACGGCACCTCCGCGTTCAACACACGTACGGAGCAGCGACGTCTCCTCCTTCTTGATCCAGCAAGGGGGGAGGAGAGGTTGATGGAGATCCAGCAGCACGACGGCGTGGTGGTGGAAGTAGCGGGATCCCGGCAGGGCTTCGCCAAGCGCAAGCGGGGAGGAAGAGGTGTCACGGGAGGGAGAGGGAGGCGCCAGGGCTTGGATTGCTGCTGCCCTCCCTCCCCCCCACTATATATAGGGCCAAGGGAGAGGGGGGGCGCAGCCTTGGCCCTTCCTCCAAGGAAGGGTGCGGCCAGGGAGGAGTCCATCCTCCCCAAGGCACCTCGGAGGTGCCTTCCCCCTTTAGGACTCTCCCTTTATCTTATCTCTTGGCGCATGGGCCTCTTGGGGCTGGTTCCCTTGGCCCATATAGGCCAAGGCGCACCCCCCACAGCCCATGTGGCCCCCCCGGGGCTGGTGGACCCCTTGGTGGACCCCCGGACCCCTTTCGGCACTCCCGGTACAATATGGATAAAGTGCGAAACTTTTCCGGCGACCAAAATAAGACTTCTCATATATAAATCTTTACCTCCGGACCATTCCGGAACTCCTCGTGACGTCCGGGATCTCATCCGGGACTCCGAACAACTTTCGGGTTACCGCATACTAATATCTCTACAACCCTAGCGTCACCGAACCTTAAGTGTGTAGACCCTACGGGTTCGGGAACCATGCAGACATGACCGAGACGTTCTCCGGTCAATAACCAACAGCGGGATCTGGATACCCATGTTGGCTCCCATATGTTCCACGATGATCTCATCGGATGAACCACGATGTCGGGGATTCAATCAATCCCGTATATAATTCCCTTTGTCTACCGGTATGTTACTTGCCCGAGATTCAATCGTCGGTATCCCTATACCTTGTTCAATCTCGTTACCGGCAAGTCTCTTTACTCGTTCCGTAACTCACATCATCCCGTGATCAACTCCTTGGTCACATTGTGCACATTATGATGATGTCCTACCGAGTGGGCCCAGAGATACCTCTCCGTTTACACGGAGTGACAAATCCCAGTCTCGATTCGTGCCAACCCAACAGACACTTTCGGAGATACCTGTAGTGCACCTTTATAGCCACCCAGTTACGTTGTGACGTTTGGTACACCCAAAGCATTCCTACGGTATCCGGGAGTTGCACAATCTCATGGTCTAAGGAAATGATACTTGACATTAGAAAAGCTCTTAGCAAACGAACTACACGATCTTGTGCTAGGCTTAGGATTGGGTCTTGTCCATCACATCATTCTCCTAATGATGTGATCCCATTATCAACGACATCCAATGTCCATGGTCAGGAAACCATAACCATCTATTGATCAACGAGCTAGTCAACTAGAGGCTTACTAGGGACATGGTGTTGTCTATGTATCCACACATGTATCTGAGTTTCCTATCAATACAATTCTAGCATGGATAATAAACGATTATCATGAACAAGGAAATATAATAATAACCAATTTATTATTGCCTCTAGGGCATATTTCCAACAGTCTCCCACTTGCACTAGAGTCAATAATCTAGTTCACATCACCATGTGATTAACACTCACCGGTCACATCACCATGTGACCAACATCCAAAGAGTTTACTAGAGTCAACAATCTAGTTCACATCTCTATGTGATTAACACTCAATGAGTTCTGATTTGATCATGTTATGCTTGTGAGAGAGGTTATTAGTCAACGGGTCTGAACCTTTCAGATCCGTGTGTGCTTTACGAATATCTATGTCATCTTGTGGATGCTACCACGCGCTATTTGGAGCCATTTCAAATGATTGCTCTACTATACGAATCCGGTTTACTACTCAGAGTCATCCGGATTAGTGTCAAAGTTCGCATCGACGTAACCCTTTACGACGAACTCCTTTTCACCTCCATCATCGAGAAAATTCCTTAGTCCACTACATACTAAGGATAAATTCGACTGCTGTCATGTGATCCATTCCCGGATCACTATTGTACCCCTTGACCAACTCATGGCAAGGCACACTTCATGTGCGGTACACAGCATAGCATACTGTAGAGCCTACGTCTGAAGCATAGGGGACGACCTTCGTCCTTTCTCTCTTTTTTGCTGTGGTCAGGTCTTGAGTCTTACTCAATACTCACACCTTGTAACACAGCCAAGAACTCCTTCTTTGCTGATCCATTTTGAACTCTTTCAAAATCATGTCAAGGTGTGCGTTCTTTGAAAGTATCATCAGGCGTCTTGATCTATCTCTATAGATCTTGATGCCCTATATGTAAGCAGCTTTATCCAGGTCTTCCTTTGAAAAACTCCTTTCAAACAACCCTTTATGCTTTTCAGAAATTTTACATCATTTCGGATCAACAATATGTCATTCACATATACTTATCAGAAATGTTGCAGCGCTCCCACTCACTTTATTGTAAATACAAGTTTCTAACAAACTTTGTATAAACCCAAAAACTTTGATCACTCAATCAAAGTGTATATTCTAACTCCGAGATGCTTGCTCTAGTCCATGGAAGGATCGCTGGAGCTAGCATACCTTTTAGCATCCTTAGGATCAACAAAACCTTTCTGATTGTATCACATACAACCTTTCCTTACGAAAACTGGTAAGGAAACTTGTTTTGACATCCATCTGCCAGATTGCAGCTAATGCTAACATGATTCCGACGGACTTAAGCATCGCTACGGATGGGAAAATCTCATCGTAGTCAACTCCTTGAACTTGTGGAAATACTCTTTGCCACAAGTCGAGCTTCATAGACGGTAACATTACCGTCCACGTCCGTCTTCTTCTCAAAGATCCATTTATCTCGGATTTCATGGCTTCTAACCATTTGTCGGAATATGGGCCCACCATCGCTTCTCCATAGCTCGTAGGTTCAGTATTGTCCAACAACATGATATCCCAGACAGGATCACGTACCACTCTGAAGTAGCACGCATCCTCGTCGTCCTACGAGGTTTGGTGGTGACTTGATCCGAAGTTTCATGATCACTATCATAAGCTTCCACTTCAATTGGTATAGGTGCCACAGGAACAACTTCCTGTGCCTTGCTACACACTAGTTGAAGTGACAGTTCAATAACCTTATCAAGTCTCCACCATCCTCCCACTCAATTCTTTCGAGAGAAACTTTTCCTCGAGAAAGGACCTGTTTCTAGAAGCAATTACTTTTGCTTCCAGATCTGAAATAGGAGGTATACCCAACTGTTTTGGGTATTCTATGAAGACGCATTTATCCGCTTTGGGTTCGAGCTTATCAGCCTGAAACTTTTTCACATAAGCATCGTAGCCCCAAACTTTTAAGAAACGACAACTTAGGTTTCTCTAAACGGTGTCGTCTCAACGGAATTGCGTGGTGCCCCTTTTAAAGTGAATGCGGTTGTCTCTAATGCCTAACCCATAAACGATAGTGGTAATTCGATAAGAGACATCATGGTATGCACCATATCCAATAGGGTGCAGTTATGATGTTCGGACACACCATTACACTATGATGTTCCGGGCGGTATTAATTGTGAAACACTTTCCACAATGTCTTAATTGTGGGCCAAACTCGTAACTCAGATACTCATCTCTATGATCATATCACAGACATTTTATCCTCTTGTCACGACGATCTTCAACTTCACTCTGAAATTACTTGAACATTTCAATAATTCAGACTTGTGTTTCATCAAGTAAATACACTCAGCATCCACTCAAATCATCTGTGAAGTAAGAACATAACGATATCCACTGCATGCCTCAGCACTCATTGGACTGCATACATTAAAATGTATTACTTCCAATAAGTTGCTTTCTTGTTCCATCTTACTGAAAACGAGGCCTTTCAGTCATCTTGCCCATGTGGTATGATTTGCATGTCTCAAGTGATTCAAAATCAAGCGAGTCCAAACGATCCATCTGCATGGAGTTTCTTCATGCATATATACCAATAGACATGGTTCGCATGTCTCAATCTTTTCAAAAACGACTGAGTCCAAAGATCCATCTACATGGAGCTTCTTCATGCGTTCTATACCAATATGACTCAAATGTCAGTGCCACAAGTATGTGGAACTATCATTACTATTTTATATCTTTTGGCATGAACATGTGTATCACTACGATCGAGATTCATTTTAGGTGCAAGACCATTGAAGGTATTATTCAAATAAACAGAGTAACCATTATTCTCCTTAGATGAATAACCGTATTGCGATAAACATAATCCAATCATGCTCAACACAAACACCAAATCTCGATGGTAGAGGGAGCATGCGATGCTTGATCACATCAACCTTGGAAACACTTCCAACACATATCGTCATCTCACCTTTAGCTAGTCTCCGTTTATTCCGCAGCTTTTATTTCGAGTTACTAACACTTAGCAACCGAACCGGTATCTAATACCCTAGTGCTGCTAGGAGTACTAGTAAAGTACACATTCATATAACGTATATCCAATATACTTCTGTCGACCTTGCCCGCCTTCTCATCTACCAAGTATCTAGGGTAGTACTGCTTCAGTGATCGTTCCCCTCATTACAGAAGCACTCAGTGTCGGGTTTGGGTTCAACCTTGGGATTCTTCACTAGAGCAGCAAACGATTTGCTATTTCATGAAGTATCCCTTTTGCCTTTTCCCTTCTAGAAACTAGTGGTTTTACTAACCATCAACAATTGATGCTCCTTCTTGATTTCTACTTTCGCGGTGTCAAACATCGCGAATAGCTCAAGGATCATCATAACTATCCCTGATATGTTATAGTTCATCACGAAGCTCTACTAGCTTGGTGGCAGTGACTATGGAGAACTATCACTATCTCATTTGGGAGATTAACTCCCACTCGATTCAAGCGATTTGTGGTACTCAGACAATCTGAGCACATGCTCAACGATTGAGCTTTTTCTCCCTTAGTTTGCAGGCTTAAGAAACTTGTCAGAGGTCTCATACCTCTTGACGTGGGCACTAGTCTGAAATCCCAATTTCAGTCTTCGGAACATCTCATATGTTCTGCGACGTTTCAAAAACGTCTCTTGTGCCACAATTCTAAACCTTTAGCATTACGCACTGAACTATCACGTAGTCATCAAAACGTGTATGTCAGATGTTCCGCAACATCTACAGACGACGCTGAGGTTCAGCACACCGAGCGGTGCATTAAGGACATAAGCCTTCCGTGCAGCAATGAGGACAATCCTCAGTTTACGGACCCAGTCCGCATAATTGCTACTACCAACTTTCAACTAAATTTTCTCTAGGAACATATCTTAAACAGTAGAACTAAAGCGTATGACATAATTTGCAAAGACCTTTTGACTATGTTCATGATAATGAAGTTCATCTGATTAATGAACTCCCACTCAGATAGACATCCCTCTAGTCATCTAAGTGATACATGATCCGAGTCAAACTAGGCCGTGTCCGATCATCACGTGAGACGGACTAGTCATCATCGGTGAACATCTCCATGTTGATCGTATCTGCTATACGACTCATGTTCGACCTTTCGGTCTCTTGTGTTCCAAGGCCATGTCTGTACATGCTAGGCTCGTCAAGTCAACCTAAGTGTTTTGCATGTGTTCCGAGGCCATGTCTGTACATGCTAGCCTCGTCAACACCCGTTGTATTCGAACGTTAGAATCTATCACACCCGATCATCACGTGGTGCTTCGAAACAACGAACCTTCGCAACGGTGCACAGTTAGGGGGAACACGTCTCTTGAAATTTTAGTGAGGGATCATCTTATTTAAGCTACCGTCGTTCTAAGCAAATAAGATGCATAACATGATAAACATCACATGCAATCAAATAGTGACATGATATGGCCAATATCATTTTGCTCCTTTGATCTCCATCTTCGGGGCACCATGATCATCTTTGTCACCGGCATGACACCATGATCTCCATCATCATGATCTCCATCATTGTGTCTTCATGAAGTTGTCACGCCAACGATTACTTCTACTTCTATGGCTAACGCGCTTAGCAATAAAGTAAAGTAATTTACATGGCGTTATTCAATGACACGCAGGTCATACAAAAAATAAAGACAACTCCTATGGCTCCTGCCGGTTGTCATACTCATCGACATGCAAGTCGTGATTCCTATTACAAGAATATGATCAATCTCATACATCACATATATCATTCATCACATCTTCTGGCCATATCACATCACATAGCACATGCTGCAAAAACAAGTTAGACGTCCTCTAATTGTTGTTGCAAGTTTTTACGTGGCTTGTATAGGTTTCTAGCAAGAACGTTTCTTACCTACGTAAAACCACAACGTGATATGCCAATTTCTATTTACCCTTCATAAGGACCCTTTTCATCGAATCCGTTCCGAATAAACTGGGAGACACAGACACCCGCTAGCCACCTTATGCAACTAGTGCATGTCAGTCAGTGGAACCTGTCTCACGTAAGCGTACGTGTAAGGTCGGTCCGGGCCGCTTCATCCCACAATGCCGCCGAAACAAGATAAGACTAGTAGCGGCAAGAAGAATTGACAAAATCGACGCCCACAACTACTTTGTGTTCTACTCGTGCATAGAAACTACGCATAGACCTAGCTCATGATGCCACTGTTGGAGAACGTAGCAGAAATTCAAAATTTTCTACGCATCACCAAGATCAATCTATGGAGTTTACTAGCAACGAGAGGGAAGGAGTGCATCTACATACCCTTGTAGATCGCGAGCGGAAGCGTTCAAGAGAACGGGGTTGATGGAGTCGTACTCGTCGTGATCCAAATCACCGATGATCCTAGCGCCGAACGGACGGCACCTCCGCGTTCAACACACGTACGGAGCAGCGATGTCTCCTCCTTCTTGATCCAGCAAGGGGGGAGGAGAGGTTGATGGAGATCCAGCAGCACGACGGCGTGGTGGTGGAAGTAGCGGGATCCCGACAGGGCTTCGCCAAGCGCAAGCGGGGAGGAAGAGGTGTCACGGGAGGGAGAGGGAGGCGCCAGGGCTTGGATTGCTGCTGCCCTCCCTCCCCCCACTATATATAGGGCCAAGGGAGAGGGGGGGCGCAGCCTTGGCCCTTCCTCCAAGGAAGGGTGCGGCCAGGGAGGAGTCCATCCTCCCCAAGGCACCTCGGAGGTGCCTTCCCCCTTTAGGACTCTCCCTTTATCTTATCTCTTGGCGCATGGGCCTCTTGGGGCTGGTTCCCTTGGCCCATATAGGCCAAGGCGCACCCCCCACAGCCCATGTGCCCCCCCGGGGCTGGTGGACCCCTTGGTGGACCCCCGGACCCCTTTCGGCACTCCCGGTACAATACCGATAAAGTGCGAAACTTTTCCGGCGACCAAAATAAGACTTCCCATATATAAATCTTTACCTCCGGACCATTCCGGAACTCCTCGTGACGTCCGGGATCTCATCCGGGACTCCGAACAACTTTCGGGTTACCGCATACTAATATCTCTACAACCCTAGCGTCACCGAACCTTAAGTGTGTAGACCCTACGGGTTCGGGAACCATGCAGACATGACCGAGACGTTCTCCGGTCAATAACCAACAGCGGGATCTGGATACCCATGTTGGCTCCCACATGTTCCACGATGATCTCATCAGATGAACCATGATGTCGAGGATTCAATCAATCCCGTATACAATTCCCTTTGTATACCGGTATGTTACTTGCCCGAGATTCGATCGTCGGTATCCCTATACCTTGTTCAATCTCGTTACCGGCAAGTCTCTTTACTCGTTCCATAACTCACATCATCCCGTGATCAACTCCTTGGTCACATTGTGCACATTATGATGATGTCCTACCGAGTGGGCCCAGAGATACCTCTCCGTTTACACGGAGTGACAAATCCCAGTCTCGATTCGTGCCAACCCAACAGACACTTTCGGAGATACCTGTAGTGCACCTTTATAGCCACCCAGTTACGTTGTGACGTTTGGTACACCCAAAGCATTCCTACGGTATCCGGGAGTTGCACAATCTCATGGTCTAAGGAAATGATACTTGACATTAGAACAACTCTTAGCAAACGAACTACACGATCTTGTGCTAGGCTTAGGATTGGGTCTTGTCCATCACATCATTCTCCTAATGATGTGATCCCGTTATCAACGACATCCAATGTCCATGGTCAGGAAACCATAACCATCTATTGATCAACGAGCTAGTCAACTAGAGGCTTACTAGGGACATGGTGTTGTCTATGTATCCACACATGTATCTGAGTTTCCTATCAATACAATTCTAGCATGGATAATAAACGATTATCATGAACAAGGAAATATAATAATAACCAATTTATTATTGCATCTAGGGCATATTTCCAACAATAAGCACCAGGCGGAGCTGCAGAAGTTCAAGGACGCGGAGGAGGCCCTTCAGGCCGAGTTCGAGACTCAGCGCTCGAACTGGATCGAGAAGGAGAAGGCCTTGTCAGACGGCTATGGCGAGATCGAGGACCTGCTCGATGGTGAGTTGTCCTTCTCTTTCTTTTGCCTGCCGGTTGGTCATATGAGTCGGCTTCCGGCTTCATACTTCTTTTTTCTTCTTATGCAGAGTATTTCCCTGGTTACTCGTGCGCCGCCAGCCAAGCCGTCGAGGCTCGCCGTGAAGAGTGGAGGCTGGCTGGTGCCACGATCGCGCCCAACGCCCCACGGACCCTCGCCGAGCAGATGCTCGCCATCCAGGCTCATCTCCAGCCGGCGCATCGGGCTCTCCGCCGTCTTCAGCGTGCCGGAGCCCAGGTGGTCTCCGCCCTCTGGCCAGGTACTCCCATTTTGCGCACTGTCAATCGGACCTCCGACTGGTTGGAGGTGGCCATCAGCCGCATCGAGGCATGGAAGGGCTCCTCCGCCCGGGCGGGTGATAACCCACAAGTATAGGGGATCAATTGTAGCCTCTTTCGATAAGTAAGAGTGTCGAACCCAACGAGGTGCTAAAGGTAGAACAAATATTCCCTCAAGTTCTGTCGACCACCGATACAACTCTACGCACGCTTAACGTTCGCTTTACCTAGAACAACTATGAAACTAGAAGTACTTTGTAGGTGTTTTTGGATAGGTTTGCAAGGTAATCAAGAGCACGTAAATAAATTCTAGGGGCTGAATTTTGGACACAATCTCTATCCGGAAATTAGCTTTCTTGCGGCGAAAGAAGGGCTCCAACCGCCTTACAGGGTGGCCACGAGGGTCCAGGGTGCGCCTGACCCCCTGGGGCGCGCCCCCTTGCCTCGTGGCCCCCTCAGGCATCGTATCGCGTTGATTCTTCTTCCCAAAAATCACAAATATTCCAAAAAAATCTCCGTCAGTTTTTATCCCGTTTGGACTCTGTTTGATATGGATTTTCTGCGAAACAAGAAACATGCAACAAACAGGAACTGGCACTGGGCACTGGATCAATATGTTAGTCCCAAAAATAGTATAAAAAGTTGCCAAAAGTATATGAAAGTTGTAGAATATTGGCATGGGACAATCAAAAATTATAGAGACGACGGAGACGTATCAGCATCCCCATGCTTAATTCCTACTCGTCCTCGAGTAGGTAAATGATAAAAAAGATAATTTTTGATGTGGAATGCTACCTAGCATAATCTTGATCACATAATCTAATCATGGCATGAATATTAAGACACAAGTGATTCAAAGCAATAGTCTATCTTTTGACATTAAGACAATAATACTTCAAGCACACTAATAAAGCAATCATGTCTTTTCAAAATAACATGGCCAAAGAAAGTTATCCCTACAAAATCATATAGTCTGGCTATGCTCCATCTTCACCACACAAAATATTCACATCATGCACAACCCCGATGACAAGCCAAGCAATTGTTTCATACTTTTGACGTTCTCAAACCTTTTCAACTTTCACGCAATACATGAGCGTGAGCCATGGACATAGCACTATAGGTGGAATAGAATATGATGGTGGAGGTTATGTGGAGAAGACAAAAAGAAGAAAGTCTCACATCGACGCGGCTAATCAACGGGCTATGGAGATGCCCATCAATTGATGTCAATGTGAGGAGTAGGGATTGCCATGCAACGGATGCACTAAGATCTATAAGTGTATGAAAGCTCAAACTGGAAACTAAGTGGGTGTGCATCCAACTTGCTTGCTCATGAAGACCTAGGGCATTTGAGGAAGCCCATCGTTGGAATATACAAGCCAAGTTCTATAATGAAAATTCCCACTAGTATATGAAAGTGATAACTCAAGAGACTCTCTATATGAAGAACATGGTGCTACTTTGAAGCACAAGTGTCGTAAAAGGATAGTAACATTGCCCCTTCTCTCTTTTTCTCTTTTTTTATTTTCCTTTTTTATTATTTTTTATTATTTTTTTGGTGGGCTTCTTTGGCCTCTTTTTTTATTTGGGCTTCTTTGGCCTCTTTTATTTT
The DNA here is from genome assembly GCF_002575655.3 of Aegilops tauschii subsp. strangulata. Taxonomy (NCBI): domain Eukaryota; kingdom Viridiplantae; phylum Streptophyta; class Magnoliopsida; order Poales; family Poaceae; genus Aegilops; species Aegilops tauschii. The sequence continues at coordinate 93,453,969 of NC_053039.3, forward strand.
TTTGATAAAGTCCAGAGTCTCATCCCGACTTGTGGGGGAATCATAGTCTCCATCATCCTTTCCTCACTGGGATAATGCTCTAATAATGATGATCATCACACTTTTATTTACTTACAACTCAATATTACAACTTGATATCTAGAACAAAGATATGACTATATGAATGCCTCTGGCGGTGTACCAGGATGTGCAATGATCTAGCGTAGCAATGACATCAAAAAACGGACAAGCCGTGAAAACATCATGCTAGCTATCTTACGATCATGCAAAGCAATATGACAATGAATGCTGAAGTCATGTATATGATGATGATGGAAGTTGGATGGAAATATATCTCGGAATGGCTATGGAAATGCCATAATAGGTAGGTATGGTGGCTGTTTTGAGGAAGATATAATAAGGCTTATGTGTGACAGAGCGTCTCATATCACGGGGTTTGGATGCACCGGCGAAGTTTGCACCAACTCTCGAGGTGAGAAAGGGCAATGCACGGTACTGAAGAGGCTAGCCATGATGGAAGGGTGAGAGTGCGTATAATCCATGGACTCAACATTAGTCATAAATAACTCACATACTTATTGCAAAAATCTATTAGTCATCGAAACAAAGTACTACGCGCATGCTCCTAGGGGGATAGATTGGTAGGAAAAGACCATCGCTCGTCCCTGACCGCCACTCATAAGGAAGACAATCAATAAATAAATCATGCTCCGAATTCATCACATAACGGTTCACCATACGTGCATGCTACGGGAATCACAAACTTCCACACAAGTATTTCTACAATCCACAACTGCCCACTAGCATGACTCTAATATCACCATCTTTATATCGCAAAACTATTGCAAGGAATCAAACATATCATATTCAGTGATGTACAAGTTTTATGTAGGATTTTATGACTAACCATGTGAATGACCAGTTCCTGTCAACTCTCTAAATAGATATAAGTGAAGCAAGGGAGTTTAATTCTTTATACAAAAGATATGCTCACGCTCTAACAAATATAAGTGAATCAAAAGAGCATTCTACAAATTGCGGTTTTCTATGTGAAGAGAAACAGGCAATCCAAACTTCAAATGATATAAGTGAAGCACATGAAGCATTCTATAAAGCCATACTCAAAAGATATAAGTGAAGTGCAAAGAGCATTCTATAAATCAACCATGGAATATCTCATACCAGCATGGTGCATAAAATAAAAGTGAAAACTAAATGCAAAAGACTCTCCAAGATTTGCACATATCGCATGAACGAAACAAATCCGAAAACATACCGATACTTGTTAAGAAAGAGGGGATGCCTTCCGGGGCATCCCCAAGCATAGACGCTTGAGTCTCCTTGAATATTTACTTGGGGTGCCTTGGGCATCCCCAAGCTTGAGCTCTTGCCTCTCCTCCTTCTCCTCACATCGAGACCTTCTCGATCATCGAACACTTCATCCACACAAAACTTCAATAGAAAACTCGGTAAGATCTGTTAGTATAATAAAGCAAATCACTACTCTAAGTACTGTTGCAAACCAATTCATATTTTGTTTTGGCATTGTAGCTACTGTAATATAACTTTTTCATGGCTTAATCCACTGATATAAATCGATAGTTTCATCAAAACAAGCAAACTATGCATCAAAAAACAGAATCTGTCTAAAACAGAACAGTCTGTAATAATCTATAACATTCACCATACTTATGATACTTGAAAGGTTCTGCCAAAATTATGAAAAATAAACAATTTTTATAGAAAGACAGTGAAAAAAGTTTCAGAACCATTTGACGTTCCAGTAAAAAAAAATGTAAAATCGCGCACTACAGCCAATGTTTCTGTCCTGCACCGCACAAACCAACAAGTATTGTAAACATCCTAAAGGCAAACCTTGGCACATTATTTTTATAATACAATGGAATTGTACAAGGGGATAATTATTTTTGTTGAAAAGTTTCTATAATCAAGATTCACAAAGTTTTCGTGAGCATGAACAAAGTTCAAGGCTAGCTCTCACTTCAACAATGCTCGTCTTTCTCACTTTCGCTTTATTTTGTGAAAAAGTTTTAGGTTCCCCTCTTTATTTTTTTGTTTTTAAACTATATAAAAGCACTCAATAGAAATAAATGACTCTCTAAAACTTTCGGGTTGTCTCCCTGGCAGCGCTTTCTTTAAAGTCATTAAGCTAGGCATATAGTGCTCAAGTAATGGATCCACCCGGATCCCAAGGTATATCAAAGCCAATTTTAATTAGCATTGATTTGTAATTTAGTAGTGAGCACAAAGTAACATATATAATATAATGACGAAGTCTAACTCTCTTCCTATGCATCGGCATGTCATAAAAGAACAATTCATGCACACATAGTAAAGGCCAATGCATAGTATAAACGGTTTCTTGCAATTTTATCATGTTGGAAACATAGAGAGGCGGAGATGTAGTTCCTCTCTCATAATAATTGCAAGTAGGAGCAAGCACATGCATATTATATTCATCAAAATCATCATGTGCAACGATAAAAGGCAACCCATCAATATAATCCTTCATAAGTGCAAACTTCTCCGATATAGTGTAGTCGGGAGAACTCAAAAAGATAATAGTACTATCATGCGTGGGTGCAATAGCAACAATTTCATGTTTAACATAAGGAACTATAGCAAGTTCATCTCCATAAGCATAATTATTGGCATCTTGGCCACAAGCATAGCAAGCATCATCAAAAAGGGATATTTCAAGAGAATCAAAGGGATCATAACAGTCATCATAGCAATTATCCTTCAGTAGGCACGAAGGGAAATTAAACAATGTATGAGTTGAAGAGTTACTCTCAATAGAAGGTGGGCATGGGTGATCAATCTGCTCTTCCTCCTTTTGTTCTTCGCTCTCCTCCTCATCTTTTTCATCCAATGAGCTCATAGTTTCAGTAATTTCTTCTTCCATAGATTCCTGCAAAATATTAGTCTCTTCTTGGACAGCGGAGACTTTCTCAATAAATGCATCAATATCAGAATTGAATTCATAATTGGCATAGCAATATTTATGTAACATCCCAAAATTCTAAATTTTGGAATGTTATAATTAAATAGATAGTTATGATTGATTGTGTGAAGTTTAGCGAAATTCGAAACTTTTTGAAAGTTAAATGAGAGGGAATAAAATGACTTTCCCAAACTTTCATTTTTGCTTTTATGATCTCCGTGAATTCAAATTCTTTTCACCACAAAACCCTGGAGAGAAGATGACATGACTTCTTCCATTTATTTAAATGACAAGGGGTGTTGAAAATATTTGAATTTCATTTGAGAATATTTCCAATTCTGAAACTTTATGCAACTCAATGATTTTCACGAGCGAAGATAAAATGACTTCTTCAAACATATGAAATATGAGTTGGGAGTTTCAAAGGATCAAATTCAAAGTCCTTTTGGAAATTATTTTTAATTTGGAGTTATTTGGGTTTTTTTCAAATTATTTTTCTCCAAAAATAAAATACATGGAAAATAGGGTAACATGATTCCCTATAATAGAAAATTGGAGATAAATAAATTTGAAATTATTTTTGTATTTTTAAAATGATTTTTTATTGGATTTTAGTAGGGCAGTAGCACTCTTTGAATTATTTAAAATTGTGTGGATTTTATTTGACTCTAGAAAAATGTCCATCTTGTAGAAAATCTTTTTTCTGAAAATTTTGATATATTATATGCCTATAGTATTTTTATTTATTTAAGGTTTTCTTTATTTTCTTTGCGCTGTTTTAAAAAAAACTTCTTCCCCGACTGGGCCGGCCCAGCCAACCGGGCCAGGCCACGGCCCAGCCCAACCGCGTCGTCTCCCTCCCGAGCGGGAGACCGGCTGCCGCACACCAGCGCCGCCGTGCCGCCTCCTGACTCCGCGCCCGCCGCCTTTGCCTTGCCCCGCCTCCACGCCTCGCCTCCCCCTTAAATACCGGGCCCCTCGAGCCCCGCGACGCCTTGAGCCGCCGCCGCCCTCGCATCTCGCGCCGCCGCCGCAGATCCCGCCGCCGCTGCTGCGAAGCCGCGCCGCCTTGCTGCGCCTCGCCGCCGCCTCCACCGCCCCGCGTAGCCACCGCCTGCGCCGCTAGCTGCTGCTGTCGTCGCCGCCCGACGTCGCTGTCGCTGCAGTCGCCGGAGCTCGCCTCCGGCGCCGCCACCGATGACCCGCCGGCCGACCCGCCCGAACCGGTATAACCCGCCGACCTGATCCGGTTATTTTTTTAGGGTTTCGGTTTTCGTTTAAAAAAACCGTTTTTTTAATTTGGTTAGTTAAATAGTGCGCGTTCGCTAGTTTAGGTTCTGGAGCAAACGAATTCATTAGATTAGGTTCTGTTAGCGAGCGTTCGCTCGATAGATTTTTCTTTTCTTTTTAATTTCGGCCAGGGACCTATCTGTGATGATTTTATTTATAGATCAGCCCCTGATTTTCAAACGATCACTACTTTGTACTCGTTTATCCAAATCCAACGAAACTAATGCCCACTTCTTCGTTATGATCCCCTCTTTTCAGTAAAACAACTTAAACATGTTTTTGAAAGTTTTAAAATTTGATTTCAAACAGATTTGTATTTGAACTTCTTTTGTTCATAGCTTGAGTTTTATAACTCCGTTTGAGTTGATTCTTTTTGCAAATTAAAGCTCTTGACCTAAAATTTTTGATAAGGCTAAATTCACCCAATTTTGGTACTGTTAGAATTTTTTTTCTGTTGCAAGAGTTATTTGCTTGTGTTTTGAAGTTTTCCGAATTGTTTTCTTCGTTCTTTCCGATCTTTTGAGTGATTGTGTATGTGTGGTTACTATTGCTTGCTTACGATAGATTGACTGGAGTGTGAAGAGTAGAACTATCAAGAGTGTTGAGTGCGAATCATCTTCATCAGCAGTACAGGCAAGTTCACACTTTGCTCATATCCCTTTCATACCCAGTTTTATGCATTAGTTTCACCCTCAAACATTGCATGAGTAGGATTGATAACATGTGGGTATTGGGAAGTAGTTGATGAGGTAGGAACCTATTGCCCTGCATTCAAACTTGGGAGTTACTGTTACGTTATGCTTATGCTGCTATGCTATGCTCGTAGACGTGGATTGGGTTTGAGAGTATTCATGACAGATGTGAGATTGTTAATTAATGGTTCAACTTAAGGTGGCAACTTGAATACACATCTGGGTGGATTGAGGCACCTGGGGTACCCAGTGATTGCCTGTATTTTTTGGAAATCCCGGGGTACCGTGTGATTCTCCCATGGACCGCCACCCAGGCTCAAAGGGATCATGAGATTATTCATGCTAGAAACTTCCGTGTGCAGCCACAAGCTATTATGGGCTCTAGCATAGTTGATTAAGTCGTGTGAACTCTTACAGTGGTAGACTAGCAGATGTAGGGGAAAGTAGGTGTAACTGTCTACCCATCGTAATGTGCTAACGCTTCTGAAAGACCGTGTCTCGGTCATCCGTTTCTCAAACATCATGAAGTGTGAGAAATCCAACGGAGGAGATTGAGTCTTGTGGGGAAAAGTGCTGTAACACCCACGATGCGGCTATATCTCCCACGTGTCGAGGCACGACTTAGAGGCATAACCGCATTGTGGTTTTGTCGCAAGAAGGGCCATCTTCACACAATCCCATGTAATGAACAAGAATGGGATAAAGAGTTGGCTTACAATCGCCACTTCACACAATACATAAATGAATCATACATCATTCAGAGTACACACATAGGTCCGGCTACGGAACCCAAAATAAAAGAAGACAACCCAACTGCTAGATCCCTGATCGACCCAACTGGGCACCACTATTGATGAACATGAAAAGAAACAACACAACGAACAAGATCTTCATCGAGCTCCCACTTGAGCTCGGTTGCGTCACCTGCACTGGTATCCCTGGCACCTGCAACTGTTTTGAAAGTATCTGTGAGTCACGAGGACTCAGCAATCTCACACCCGCGAGATCAAGACTATTTAAGCTTATAGGAAAGGATGGTGTAATGAGGTGGAGCTGCAGCAAGCACTAGCATATATGGTGGCTAACATATGCAAATAAGAGCGAGAAGAGAAGCAACGGAACGGTCGTGGAGCTAGCAATGATCAAGAAGTGATCCTGAACTCCTACTTACGTCAAACATAACCCGAAAGCTGTGTTCACTTCCCGGACTCCGCCAAGAGGAGACCATCACGGCTACACACGCGGTTGATGCGTTTTAATTAAGGTCAAGTGTCAAATTCTCTACAACCGGATATTAACAAATTCCCATCTGCCACATAACCGCGGGCACGGCTCTCGAAAGTTTATACCCTGCAGGGGTGTCCCAACTTAGCCCATTATAAGCTCTCACGGTCAACGAAGGATAAACCTTCTCCCAGGAAGACCCGATCAGTCTCGGAATCCCGGTTTGCAGGACATTTCGACAATGGTAAAACAAGACCAGCAAAACCGCCCGATGTGCCGACAAATCCTTATAGGAGCTGCACATATCTCGTTCTTAGGGCAACACCGGATGAGACATCCTACGAGTAAAACCAGACCTCGAGTTTCCACGAGGGGGCCCCACAGTCTACTCAGTTCGGACCAACACTCGAAGGAGCACTGGCCCGGGGGGGTTAAAATAAGATGACCCTTGAGTCTGTAGAACCCAAGGGAAAAAGGGATAGGTGGTAGCAAATGGTAAAACCAAGGTTGGGCCTTGCTGGAGGAGTTTTATTCAAAGCGAACTATCAAGGGGATCCCATAAATCACCCAACCGCGTAAGGAACGCAAAATCAAGGAACATAACACCGGTATGACAGAAACTAGGGCGGCAAGAGTGGAACAAAACACCAGGCAAAAGGCCGAGCCTTCCACCCTTTACCAAGTATATAGATGCATTAATTAAGATAAGAGATATTGTGATATCCCAACAGAGTTCATAAAATCCCATGTTCCAACAAGGAACAAACTTAAACTTCACCTGCAACTAGCAACGCTATAAGAGGGGCTGAGAAAAAGCGGTAACATAGCCAAACAATGGTTTGCTAGGAAGGGTGACAACGGTTAGAGGTTCCTGGCAATTTGGGAGGCTTGATAAGCAAGTGGTAGGTAGCGCGACATAGCAATAGAGCGAACAACTAGCAAGCAAAGATAGAAGTGATTTCGAGGGTATGGTCATCTTGCCTGAAATCCCGCAAGGAAGAAGAACGAGTCCATGAAGAAGACAAGCGGACGTAGTCGAACGAATCCTCACAACTCCTGAACGAAACCGAAGGTAACGAGAGAAGCAACCCGGAAAGAAACAAACAACATAGTAAACAACCATCACATAAACATGGCATGATGCACAATCAAGTATGATGCATGTCCGATTTAATGAGCATGGCATGGCAAAATGCACAAACAATACTACAAATTAAGTGGAGCGCAATATGCAACGAGTTGCATATTGACGAAACACCACAACAATTATTTAGTTCTCTCTCGTTTATGTACCCAACAATGTTAAATGTTGATTAACATGGCAAGAGGTGAGACATAAGTAAACTACACATTTTAGGCAATTTAAATGAGGCCGGAATGACAAACAACAATTCCGGAAAATCCCCATATGCATATTTTGAATTTGCTACTGTTCTGCCATAAACACAATTTTAATGTTGTTAAACAGCAAAATAAAGTGCACCATGTTAAACTAGGCATTTTTCTACCCCATTTACATATAAAGTTTATTAAATTCCGAGTTACGGTTAATTAGTTATGAAATAAATCATTTTAACATGGCATTTAAGCAAATTTAAACAAACAACACTTTAAACATTTTAAACATGGATGAGAGTGACATATTATTAAACTACACAAATTTCTGAGCATTTTACATGTATAAATTATTTTAATCCGATGCACGGTTGTGAAGTTATTATATGCATGAAGTGCAAGGGGTTTTCTGTAAAACTGGCAGTCTCTGGATAATTAGGAAATTTGCAGCAGCGGATAAAAAACACTGCGGGCCTAAACTGGCTGGCCCACTGGTGCACAGGAGCGGGCACTGGGCGCTGCTCACCATGGGCTGAGGCCCGGTCGATGGAGGAGGCCGGGCAGGGAGCGCTGGGTCTTGGAGGCAGCAGGCCGGCTGGCTTGGGGGCGCTGGGCCGAAGCCAGGCTGGGCCGGAGACGTGGCTGGTCCACGCAGGCGACGGAAGGGTGCGGTCAACGCAGTCGACGCAGGGGAAGGAGCGGTGCGGCTGCAACTTGGCGTTCGATCTGAAGCAGGGAAGACAGGAGGCGGTGCGATGCAGAGGACGCAGGGGAGTCGGGGCGAGAGGAGCCGGGGCGGCCACCGACGAGCACGCGATGGCGGATCCGGCCATGGGGCGCCGGACTTGGCCGGAGAAGGGGCGGAGGCGCGCCGGGTTGGGGCGGCAGTGGCTCTGCTCGTTGCAGGGGAAGCAGATGGCAGCGGCAGGGAGTCGGCGGCGGCGAACGAGCGCGAGGCAGAGGAGGCAGGCCTGGCGCGCGCTCTGTTGAAGCAAGGGAAACGAGCGGGCGACGCGGTTGGCCTGCAGGTGGCCGAAGGCTGGCCAGGGTGGCCTGGTTCGTCGAGGTCGCCGGCAATGGTGCTAGGAGGTGGTGGCACCCTCGGGCTCCAAGGCGACGGGGAGGAGGCCGTGGGTGAGGGAGGCGAGGCAGGAGGCGAGGCAGGCAGCGGCGACGAACGAGGTGAGGAGGCGCTCGGGCACCTGCCGCTGGATCGAGGGATCGAGGAGCTCCTCTCCTTTGGTGCTGGACACGCACGGGAGCCGGGAGGGGAGGCGGCTGGAGGACGAGGAGAGACGAGGGCGACGCCTGGAGCAGCCGCTGGAAGGGCTCCGACGAGACGAGCCAGGGGAGTCCTTGGGCGCCATGGCTTTGTTCCTGGGAGGAGGATGAAGAGAGATGCCGAGAGGATTTGGATCATGGGTGCGGGCTCTGTTGGTGGGGAAACGAGGGAGGCAGGGGTCGATGGATTGGATGGATCAGGTGGAGAGGTAGTTGGCTCGGGATGGATCCCGAGGAAGATGGTGGCGGCGGAGTGGGAAGGATGGGACAAGCTTCCTAAAGTTTAAGGTTGGACTATTTATATAGGTAGGGGATTAGGGTAGGGGTTTAACGCGATCCGTCCGATCGTAATCGGGCGGTCGATAATGAGTAGGCTAGAGCGTCCAACAAAGAAAACGAAGATGTTTTGTAGATGTTTGGGGATGATCCGGACCCAATGGTGATGACTGAGCGGGTCAGGTTCGGGCCAGTTTCAGACACGGGCAAGAGGTCGATGCACCATACAGAGAGACTCCGGGTTTTGGTAAGAGGGCAAACGAATAACAAGGTTTGACTCGGAACGGTCACCGAAAGCAAGGGGGGAACGCGGCAACTACGAGCGAATGCAAGTTTGAAAACAATGACGGCAACAGAGTGCCGATGCAATGCGAATGATGCGATGAAGAATGCAACAACAAAATAAATAACAGAGCTGACACGCAAAACAAGGAACGCATCTGGAGCATCGGTCTCGGGGCGTTACAAGTGCGCAAACCTCTGCAAAGTGTACAAACTAATCATGATTAGCCGTGTCCCCGGTTATGGACAATCTTGAGTATCTGGTTCTTGGATTATCCTGTTGATCTCATCACGTTACTTAAATAATTTTTTGGGTTGTTAACTTTTTAATTGGGATTGAGAGGGGGTTTACCTTCTCAATGTTTTCAACAAACTTTGTAGTTAAATAAAATATATTCCTTTGCAGTAGGGAAAAATTGGCTTTTCGCAAAAACATTATAACCATAGAGCTTTTCCACCAGCCATATATGCATGTAGTGATAGCCATTATTCATCATTGCTCTACAGTGTGAATTTGCCAGTACATTCAATGTACTGACCCTTTGTGGCTGCAACGTCTCATGTTGCAAGACTTCTTACGACGAGTAAGTGATACATTAGGGTTACGATTTCTACACTCAACTTTTCCGTTGGTGTTGATGGGAATCCACAACCTTGTTGTTACTTCCGCTTTATGGATTGAGGTAATAGTATTTACGTTACTTTATACATGTGATTTACCTCTGTTATAAATCCTCGAGTACTGTGTGTGTCAGCATACCGATCCACGGATGACACTTAAGCACAGAGACTTGACCGCCTGAGGTCGGGTCGCTACAATTTTAGGATAGCTAAATTTTCAGGTCTATAAACATCATCATAAAGATTTTCAAACTCTTTGAACATAGATTCAATTTCATAAGCACCCATAAAAGCAACAAATTCTTCTATTTGTTCCACATCATAGTAATCATATATAACTCTAGCATAAGAAGCCAAGGTTTCATCATCGTTAAATTTGCATGAAAAGGGAAGGTGTGGAGCCTTCATCCTAGAGCAACAAGTATAATCATATCTCAAGCATAGTTGCCTAGCATACCACTTCAACATATGAATTTGATCCCATAATAGTTTCCCTTTTTGAGTCAAGCGATAATCCCTAAAGTATTCACGTTGATCCAACGTGTCTCCCATTACATAATTGAATGGGGTTTTCTCTGGATTATCAAAGTAGTACATAATATCTGTCACATAACGAGCATCAAGGGTTTTAGGAGGCTCCCCATCTCCATGAGTAGCAAGTAAACCTAATTTTTTTGGTATTTCGTGTTCCATATCCATAACTAAAGATAGAGAACAACTAAGAACAGCAAATAAAAATTACTTAGTGATAAAGAAAACAAGCACACATGAGAATATTCACCCTGCTACCTCTTGAGCACTGCGTTGGTTTTCCCTTGAAGAGGAAAGGGTGATGCAGCAAAGTAGCGTAAGTATTTCCCTCAGTTTTTGAGAACCAAGGTATCAATCCAGTAGGAGGCTACGCGCGAGTCCCTCGCACCTACACAATCAAATAAATCCTCGCAACCAACGCGATAAGGGGTTGTGAATCCCTACACGGTCACTTACGAGAGTGAGATCTGATAGATATGATAGGATAATATTTTTGGTATTTTTATGATAAAGATGCAAAGTAAAATAAAAGAAACGGAAATAACTAAGTGTTGGAAGATTAATATGATGGAAAATAGACCCAGGGGCCATAGGTTTCACTAGTGGCTTCTCTCAAGAGCATAAGTATTTTACAGTGGGTGAACAAATTATTGTTGAGCAATTGACAGAATTGAGCATAGTTATGAGAATATCTAGGTATGATCATGTATATAGGCATCACGTCCGAGACAAGTAGACCGACTCCTGCCTGCATCTACTACTATTACTCCACACACTGAGCGCTATCCAGCATGCATCTAGAGTATTAAGTTCATAAGAACAGAGTAACACTTTAAGCAGATGACATGATGTAGAGGGATAAATTCATGAAATATGATAAAAACCCCATCTTGTTATCCTCGATGGCGACAATACAATACGTGCCTTGCTGCCCCTACTGTCACTGGGAAAGGACACCGCAAGATTGAAACCAAAGCTAAGCACTTCTCCCATTGCAAGAAAGATCAATCTAGTAGGCCAAACCAAACTGATAATTCGAAGAGACTTGCAAAGATAACCAATCATACATAAAAGAATTCAGAAGATTCAAATATTGTTCATAGATAAACTTGATCATAAACCCACAATTCATCGGTCTCAAAAAACACACCGCAAAAGAAGATTACATCGAATAGATCTCCACAAGAGAGGGGGAGAACATTGTATTGAGATCCAAAAAGAGAGAGGAAGCCATCTAGCTAATAACTATGGACCCGAAGGTCTGAGGTAAACTACTCACACTTCATCAGAGAGGCTATGGTGTTGATGTAGAAGCCCTCCGTGATCGATGCCCCCTCCGGCGGAGCTCCGGAACAGGCCCCAAGATGGGATCTCGTGGGTACAGAAGGTTGCGGCGGTGGAATTAGGTTTTTGGCTCCGTATCTGATCGTTTGGGGGTACGTAGGTATATATAGGAGGAAGGAGTACGTCGGTGGAGCAACATGGGGCCCACGAGGGTGGAGGGCGCGCCCAGGGGGTAGGCGCGCCCCCTACCTCGTGGCTTCCTGGTAGCTATCTTGACGTAGGGTCCAAGTCCTCTGGATCATGTTCATTCCGAAAATCACGTTCCCGAAGGTTTCATTCCGTTTGGACTCCGTTTGATATTCTTTTTCTGCAAAACTCTGAAATAGGCAAAAAACAGCAATTCTGGGCTGGGCCTCCGGTTAATAGGTTAGTCCCAAAAATAATATAAAAGTGAATAATAAAGCCCAATAATGTCCAAAACAGAATATAATATAGCATGGAGCAATCAAAAATTATAGATACGTTGGAGACGTATCAAGCATCCCCAAGCTTAATTCCTGCTCGTCCTCGAGTAGCTAAATGATAAAAACAGAATTTTTGATGTGGAATGCTACTTGGCATAATTTCAATGTAATTCTTCTTAATTGTGGTATGAATATTCAGATCCGAAAGATTTAAGATAAAATTTCAATATTGACATAAAAATAATAATACTTCAAACATACTAACTAAGCAATTATGTCCTCTCAAAATAACATGGCCAAAGAAAGTTTATCCCTACAAAATCATATAGTTTAGTCATGCTCCATTTTTGTCACACAAGAATGCTCTCATCATGCACAACCCCGATGACAAGCCAAGCAATTGTTTCATACTTTAGTATTCTCAAACTTTTTCAACCTTCACGCAATGCATGAGCGTGAGCCATGGATATAGCACTATGGGTGGAATAGAATATGATGATGGGGGTTATGTGGAGAAGACAAAAAAGGAGAAAGTCTCACATCAACGAGGCTAATCAATGAGCTATGGAGATGCCCTTCGATTGATGTTAATGCAAGGAGTAGGGATTGCCATGCAACGGCTGCACTAGAGCTATAAATATATGAAAGCTCAACAAAAGAAACTAAGTGGGTGTGCATCCAACTTGCTTGCTCATGAAGACCTAGGGCACTTGAGGAGGCCCATTGTTGGAATATACAAGCCAAGTTCTATAATGAAAAATTCCCACTAGTATATGAAAGTGACAAAACAAGAGACTCTCTATCATGAAGATTATGGTGCTACTTTGAAGCACAAGTGTGGTAAAAGGATAGTAACATTGTCCCTTCTCTCTTTTTCTCTCATTTTTTGAGCCTTCTATTTTTTATGGCCTTTCTCTCCTTTTTTTATTCCTCACTTGGGACAATGCTCTAGAAAATGATGATCATCACACTTCTATTTATTTACAACCCAATGATTACAACTCGATACTAGAACAAAGTATGACTCTATATGAATGCCTCCGGCGGTGTACCGGGATATGCAATGAACCAAGAGTGACATGTATGAAAGAATTATGAACGGTGGCTTTGCCACAAATACTATGTCAACTACATGATCATGCAAAGCAATATGACAATGATGAACGTGTCATGATAAACGGAATGGTGGAAAGTTGCATGGCAATATATCTCGGAATGGCTATGGAAATGCCATAATAGGTAGGTATGGTGGCTCTTTTGAGGAAGATATAAGGAGGTTTATGTGTGAAATAGCGTATCATATCACGGGGTCTGGATGCACCGGCGAAGTTTGCACCAACTCTCAATGTGAGAAAGGGCAATGCACAGTACCGAAGAGGCTAGCAATGATGGAAAGGTGAGAGTGCGTATAATCCATGGACTCAACATTAGTCATAAAGAACCCACATACTTATTGCAAAAATCTACAAGTCATCAAAAACCAAGCACTACGCTGTCGGTGTCAAAATTGGCGGATCTCGGGTAGGGGGTCCCGAACTGTGCGTCTAAGGCGGATGGTAACAGAAGGCGAGGGACACAATGTTTACCCAGGTTTGGGCCCTCTCGATGGAGGTAATACCCTACTTCCTGCTTGATTGATCTTGATGATATGAGTATTACAAGAGTTGATCTACCACGGGATCGTAGAGGCTAAACCCTAGAAGCTAGCCTATGGTATGATTGTTGTTGTCCTATGGACTAAACCCTCCGGTTTATATAGACACCGGAGGGGACTAGGGTTACACACAGTCGGTTACAAGGGAGGAGATCTACATATCCGTATTGCCAAGCTTGCCTTCCACGCCAAGGAGAGTCCCATCCAGACACGGGACGAACTCTTCAATCTTGTATCTTCATAGTCCAACAGTCCGGCCAAAGTATATAGTCCGGCTGTCCGAGGACCCCCTAATCCAGGACTCCCTCAGTAGCCCCCGAACCAGGCTTCCATGGCGATGAGTCCGGTGCGTAGATTGTCATCGGCATTGCAAGGAGGGTTCTTCTCCAAATTCTGAATACTTGTTTGAGTAGTGTCCGGCTTCCATAAATGTTGCGCTCCTTGGCTTTCGCGCCTAATAATGGATATCCTCCACGCATCGAGCGAATGCGAGAAGTCGGGGCATTTTTACATTTGTCACCCTAGCCATGTGGGTAAATCGCCTATTAAAGAGACAGGGATTCTCAGATCCAGATCACACCATCCTCCCATAGCGAGTATCCAACGGAGCGCGCCTAGAAAAAATCCATTCCAACATGGCCGGCCATCGCACCTCCTCCTCTCGCTCACGTAGCCCTAAGCCCGACAATTGGAAGAAGTGTTCCGTCCCGCACAGCCAATTAGTAGAGTTACAGACCCAGGGATTTCTCCCTCCAGCGTATATGGTCCCCGTTTTAGCCGGGCTCGCTACCTATAATGGTGGGGAGCAAGCGGAGAGCTTTCCCAACCCATCCATGGGGGAGCGAGTATGCCTTGTCCCTTACTTATTAAGAGGGCTTGGATTTCCAATTCATCCGTTCCTCCGCGGGCTCCTGGAGTTCTATGGCCTCCAGCTGCATAATTTCACTCCCGCCTCCATATTACACATTGCTGGCTATATCGCCCTTTGCGAGTTGTTTCTGGGCTGCGAAGCTCATTTCGAGCTATGGAAGAGGCTATTCTGCCTCGTACCCCGTACACAGGAGGGGTCGATATATCAAGTGGGTGGAGCCGAGATATGGCGCATCGCCGGGACCGGATATATGTCCGGTACTCTGAAGAGGACGTCCGAAGATTGGCCGTCGGAGTGGTTTTATATGGATGACGTCCCCCTTTCGGACCCTATTCGGATGGGTCTTCCTGAGTTCGACAATGCTCCCCTGAAGAAACGCCGCAGCTGGCGCCTTCGGAGCCCCCAGGAGGAAGATAACAGAGAAGTTCTTTACCTGATGGGCCGGATAAAAATGCTGGCTCAATCAGGACTGACAATAATCGAGGTTATGTCAATATGTATAATGCGGGGGGTACAGCCACTTCAATATCGGGGGCATCCCATGTGGCACTTTAACGGAGAAGATGATGCCACCCACTGTGGTCATAAGGGATCGGACTCAGTCGCTGCTCTAGCAAAAATCCTGTCCGATTTGTACAAGGGAGAGGAAGAGGAGTTCATCCGCATTAAGCCAGGGGATGGATTCTCCATGTACAACCCTCCAAGCTGGGTGAGCTGTCACTTTTTACTCCCAACCTTCCCGCATTCTTCGTCATAAGTATTTACCTTGCCGTTTCATGGCAGGAACTGCGAAAAGCTGTAAGGGAGGTCCACAGCCCGCCTCCACAACCGGAGGACCCTGACCGGGCCCTCGATCCCGGACTCGATGAGGATCCGGACATATTTGTGGAGCTGATCGATAGGACATTCTATCAATTGAGCTGCGATGATGCCATGGTGGCCATCATAGTCGACTATCCTGGACTACTCCCTGCATCGCATGTAAGTAAAACCGGAGTCCCAACTTCCGAGAAGGATCCCCTTTTCTACACTTCACCTACCGTACACATATGGTGTCTTACAGGGAAGGCCCTCGGGACGCCATGCCGAACCCGCGGTGACTCACCAACAAGGGGCACCGAAGCCGGGTAGGCTAAAAAGGAAAGCGGTCAGGACTGAGACGTCGTCGTAGAGGTATGATACAGAACCTCGCTCCGTGGTTGTCATCTTTTAAAATATAATAACGTCCATGTTTCCTGGTAGGAAAAACGCTTGCCGGACTATATCCGGAGAGGTTGCCGATCACGCCTCCACCTGTCGGGCTTCAGGGCCGGACATAGAGGCGGAAGCTAACATGGGGCGAACGCCGGATGTTCCTCCTACAGAGGATGCGGATAGGCTATCCGCTACAAATTCCGAAGTGGAGAGCGCTATGAATCACAGGCGTCGCCGGGCCGTACTCCGTGATGCTTGTTTCTCCTAAGAGGCGTTTGATGCCTTCAACTCAGGAGACGCGTACATCCGTGCTGCTCAAAATGATCTTGCAGAGCCACGAACCAGTATGTAAAGGATATACGGGTAAGAAAATCTGATAATTATATATATCAGTAGCCCCTGAGACTTGAAACAGTTGACACAACTGATTTAAGGATCATTATTTGTGCAGGTTCTTATAGAGAAGAATACCCAATTGTCTCAAGAGCTGGAAGAGTGCAAAGCCCAGCTACGGGCCCCAGTTGCCGCGTTGAAGGAGTCCGAGAAGGCCCCCCTCTGGTAACACTTGTCTCTATTGCAAAGAATGACAGGTACCAGATAGTATGCGGCATGCATGCAAATCTAACAATAGATTCTGCAGATGACTCCGGAGTGAATCCAGAGGTCGTGATAGGGAACGAGCCGCATGCCCAACGATAGCTAAAGGCTGGTGAGCGCGTGCTTAAAAAGGTTAGGCAGGAGAAAAACAATCTCCAAGATGCCAATATCCAGCTGGGCGTGGAGCTGAAGGATGTTCGGGCCCAGCTTGCTGACTCCGTAAAGGAGAATAAGAGGGTTCGACGCGGCATTTTTAGTAAGTGCTTGAACGAACTTTTAAAGAGTTCGGCGAAGAAACCGACTGATAGACTTATATCTGCAGGTATGCTGACGGGTCGTCCCGAGGAGGAGATGCCCGGGTCCGCGGGTGATCTTCTGCCAGAGCTCTCACAACTGCACGAACAAGTTCGGCAGGTGATGCAGGGCATTGCCCAAGCCTTGTGGCCATCCATCTCCCTGCCAGGAGGCATGGGGGAGCTTGTAGAGAAGCTCAAGGGAGCGCAGCGGCGCTTCCGATTATGGAAGATATCAGCCTGCCGACAAGGTGCGAGGGAAGCCTGGGCCATGGTGAAGACGCGGTATACCAAGGTTGACCCTAACCACATGGCCGAGGTCGGACCTGTGGGGCCTGGCGGGAAGGAGATCCCCGTCAGTTTGGTGTATGACCAAGTATAATTAGCCGCAAAGTATTCCCAACAGGATTGTAGGCTAAACAGCCTGTTGGATGGTATAGAAGAAGAATTTAGTCAGTCTAAGTGACTCTGTACTTCAAGTGACATATATTGTCCCTAGCCGGATTCTAAATCATTTGTCATGGCGGACCCTTTCGCTTCGACCTCTAGACCCGATTGTCCGGAGTGTATCCGAATACCCGCTCAGTTATGTAAAAACCGGGGTACGTGTGGAAACCAGGCGTAGGGGTCATATGTGCTTGAACAGACAAGTACCCAACTAGCTATGTTATATTACATGGATAGTAAGAAACATCTTCCAGGGAGAATAGTTCCGTTAAGGGTTCCTTTCCCTGGGTACGCATGCCCTAATGTGCATGTCTGAACTGCGAAAAGAGACGCAGGCTATAAACATCTAGGGGCATGTATTAAAATAAATAAAAGTCATCTTTTGTTCACCGACCGAGTATTCCCTTAAGAATGCTAGCTTTCGGCTTCACCCAGTCTGAGGTACACATCCGGCTGACCCGGCAGTAACAATCGCAGAGGTGCTCCCCTTATGCCCTAGCCGAATTAACGGGAACGTAGGGCATAAGCACAAGAGCCAGGCAACCCAGCTTGGCCAAAACTTAATTCATATCGATGCATATAATGGCGAAAAAGGTACATGTGGAAGAATAACACATGTGTGGGGCATAGAGCCCGGAAAATAGTTATATTAAGCTTCTGTATAAGAAGCCCCCAGGTATAATGAGCGCGGTTAGCGCGTCAAGATTGTGTAGTCAAGACACAATTTAGCCTTTAAAGGCCTTGAAGGAAAGGAAAAAAGAAAGAGATAAAAGACAGATAACGGATATTTAAAAAATTGACGGAGGTAAGGAGACGAACATAGAGTCCGGCACTAGGCGTAGAACCTTCGGAGTCTGGCTGCGTTCCATGGGTTTGGCTCGAGTCGATTGTCCGATGCATCCCGCAGACGGTACGCTCCACCGGTCAGAACTTGGTCAATAATGAAGGGAACTTCCCATTTGGGCTTGAGCTTGTTCTTTTTCTTCTCCGGTAGGCGTAGAACGAGTTCACCAACGTTATAGGTTTTGGCCCATACTTCTCTGCTTTGATACCTTCGAGCCTGTTGCTGATAGAATGCGGAACGGGCTTTTGCCACGTCACGCTCCTCCTCCAGGCGTCCAAACTGTCTTGTCGATCAAGCTCGGCTCCTTTCTCTTCATACATGCGCACTCGAGGTGAGTCATGAATTATGTCGCAGGGCAGTACCACCTCTGCGCCGTACACCATAAAAAACGGTGTGTATCCGGTAGTGCGATTCGGCGTGGTCCGCAGCCCCCATAGTATGGAGTCGAGCTCCTCTACCCAGTGCGTGTTTGATTCCTTTAAGGACCGCACTAATCTGGGTTTAATTCCGCTCATGATAAGACCATTTGCTCGCTCGACTTGACCTTAGTTTGTGGGTGATAGACAGAAGCATAATCGAGCTTGATGCCCATGTTGCTGCACCAAAGTTTTACCTCGTCGGCTGTAAAGTTCGAGCCGTTATCGGTGATGATGCTGTAGGGGATGCCATAACGGTGTACAACCCCAGATATGAAGTTTATCACTGGTCCGAATTCGGCAGTTTTAACTGGTTTGGCTTCTATCCATTTGGTGAATTTATCCACCATGACCAATAAGTATTTTTTCTTATGGCTTCCCCCTTTGAGGGGTCCGACCATATCAAGCCCCCAGACTGC
Source organism: Aegilops tauschii subsp. strangulata (assembly GCF_002575655.3). NCBI lineage: Eukaryota > Viridiplantae > Streptophyta > Magnoliopsida > Poales > Poaceae > Aegilops > Aegilops tauschii. The sequence continues at coordinate 93,472,949 of NC_053039.3, forward strand.
AAAGGGACAAGTAATGGGGATTGTTTGGAGAGCGGTAGGCGGCATATGGCTTTGGTTTGCAAAAAGCTGGCAACCGACGCAACGTTGGACAAGGTCCTATGCGTCTGCTCGGGCCGTCAGATAGTAGAAACTTGTACGGAAGGCCTTGCTTACAAGGGCCCGAGCTGCGGCGTGGTGGCCGCCAAGTCCAGCATGAATTTCTGCCAAAAGTTTCCGCCCTTCCTCTTCGGAGATGCACCTTTGAAGGACTCCGATAGCGCTTTTCTTATAAAGCTCTCCCTCGTGGACCTTGTAGGCTTTAGACCACCGCACAATGCAACGTGCCTCGTTTGGGTCCTCCGGTAGTTCCTGCCTAGTTAGGTAGGACAAGAAGGGTTCTATCCACGGGGCGCTGATAGCCATAATCACATGGGCGGAAGGTGTTATTTCGGTGGCGGAGCCTCCGATTACGTCAGAGTGTTCGGTATCTGGTGTTGTGGCCAATTCCGGACTGTTGTTGCTGGTCTCTCCTTCCCATACCACGGATGGCTTAAACAACCTTTCCAAGAAGATATTGGGTGGGACAGGGTCGCGCTTAGCGCCGATGCGGGCGAGGATGTCCGCCGCTTGATTGTTTTCTCGGACCACATGGTGGAATTCGAGCCCCTCGAACCGAGCTGACGTTTTGAGGACGGCGTTGCGGTAAGCCGCCATTTTTGGATCCTTGGCGTCAAAGTCTCCATTTATCTGAGATATTGCGAGGTTCGAGTCCCCACGCACCTCCAGGCGTTGAATGCCCATGGAGACTGTCATCCGGAGACCGTGTAACAGGGCCTCATATTCTGCCGCATTGTTGGAGTCTGTGTATAGTATTTGGAGTACGTACTGGACTGTATCTCCGGGGGGGGGGGATGTCAGGACGACACCAGCACCCAGACCCGCCAACATTTTAGAGCCGTCGAAGTGCATGATCCAATTAGAGTACGCGCCGTATTCTTTAGGGAGTTCGGCTTCTGTCCATTCGGCGACAAAATCGACCAGTACTTGCGACTTAATGGCTCGCCATGGTTTATATGTTATGTCGAACGGGAGGAGCTCGATAGCCCATTTAGCAATCCGGCCCGTGGCATCGCGGTTGTTTATTATGTCGTTGAGTGGTACTTCTGAGGCCACCGTAATTGAACACTCTTGAAAGTAGTGTCGTAATTTCCGGGATGCCATGAATACCGCGTATGCTATATTTTGATAATGTGGGTATCGTGATTTGCATGGAGTGAGGACACTGGATACATAGTATACTGGCTTTTGAAGTGGGAATTTATGTCCGTCCATCTCTCGTTCGACGACGAGCACTGCGCTTACAACTTGGTGAGTTGCAGCTATATATAACAGCATTGGTTCGCCGACATTTGGCGCGGCCAAGATTGGGTTGGTGGCCAGGATGGCTTTTATTTCTTCCAATCTGGCCATGGCCGCATCCGTCCACTCAAAGTGTTCGGTGCGCCGAAGAAGGCGATAAAGGGGTAGTGCCTTTTCTCCTAATCGGGAGATGAAGCGTCTTAAGGCCGCCACGCATCCAGTTAGTTTCTGAATTTGCTTGAGGTCTGTTGGGATAGCCAACTGTGACAGAGCTCGGATTTTAGTCGGATTTGCTTCGATACCACTACTGGAGACGATGAAGCCCAGGAGCTTTCCGGCGGGCACGCCGAAAACGCATTTTTCCGGATTGAGCTTGATGTCGTATGTTCGGAGATTGTCGAACGTGAGCCTCAAGTCGTCTATTAAGGATTCAACGTGTCTGGTTTTAACGACCACATCGTCTACGTATGCCTCCACTATTTTGCCGATCTGTTTTTCCAGGCATGTCTGAATCATGCGTTGATACGTTGCACCGGCGTTCTTAAGCTCGAAAGGCATGGTGTTAAAACAGAAGGGGCCGTATGGGGTGATAAATGCCGTTGCGGCTTGGTCGGACTCCGCCATCTTGATTTGATGGTATCCGGAGTATGCGTCGAGGAAACACAATGAGTCGTGCCCTGCGGTAGCGTCGATAATTTAATCGATGCGGGGGAGGGGGAAGGGATCCTTGGGGCAAGCCTTGTTGAGGTCCTTGAAATCGATGCATAGGCGCCAGGATTTATCCTTCTTTGGTACCATCACCAGGTTTGCTAGCCAGTATGGGTGTTTTATTTCTCTAATGAATCCGGCCTCCAGTAACTTGGCTAGCTCCTCTCCCATGGCTTGTCGCTTAGGTTCAGAGAAACGCTGAAGAGTCTGCTTGACCGGCTTGAATCCCTTTAGGATGTTAAGGCTATGCTCGGCCAGCCTGCGTGGGATTCTTGGCATGTCTAAAGGATGCCAGGCGAATATGTCCCAATTCTCGCGCAGGAACTCCCGTAGTGCGGCGTCTACAGCGGGGTTTAACTGTGCCCCGATGGATGCTGTTTTTGTAGGGTCCGTTGGGTGGACTTGGACTTTGACTATTTCATCCGCTGGTTTAAAAGAGGTGGACTTGGATCTTTTGTCGAGTATCACGTCGTCCCTGTCCACTATGGAGCGCAGCGCAGTTAATTCCTCGGCCGCGAGGGCTTCAGATAATGCCTCGAGGGCCAGTGTGGCTGTTTTGTTTTCGGCGCGAAGTGCTATGTCCGGATCACTAGCTAGAGTGATGATTCCATTGGGCCCGGGCATCTTGAGCTTCATGTACCCGTAATGGGGTATGGCTTGGAAGATCGTGAATGCCTCCCGCCCTAGAAGGGTGTGGTATCCGCTACTGAACGGGGCCACTTGGAATGTGATTTCTTCGGACCTATAATTCTCCGGCGTGCCGAATACCACATCTAGTGTGATTTTCCCAGCACATCGTGCCTCCCGACTAGGGATGATTCCTCTGTAGGTCGTGCTGTTTTGCTCAATGCGGCTTCTATCTATTTCCATTTTTTGAAGAGTCTCCTCATAGATGAGGTTTAATCCGCTGCCGCCGTCCATGAGCACTTTAGTAAGCCGAAAGCCGTCCACAATTGGACTAAGGACCAAGGCGGCTGGTGCTCGGGCTGTTCGGAATTTAGGTTCGTCACTGGCATTGAAGGTGATAGCCGTATCGCTCCATGGATTTATTGCTGCCACGTGGCAGACTTCGGCAAGGCTGCTGAGTGCTCGCTTACGCCTATTATTTGAGGCGAAGGTCTCGAAGACTGTCAATACTGTATTGTTGTTCTCCACCGGATGGTGCTCTGTGGTATTGTTAATGAGGAGATCCTCACCGCTCTTGGCTACCTGCCGGAGTACCCAACATGCTCTAAGGCTGTGTGTTGGTATGGTATCCGTTGTACTGTGAATTTTGCATGGCCCATTAAGCCATCCCTCCAATACGGTTCCACGCCCTGTAGTGGGCTTTTGCTTCTTTGTAATTGGGTCGGGCGACTTACGAGAGTGCACCCTTTTAGTTTGGACTAGGGGTTTTGTCTGAGCCGGAGCATCCCAAAATTTTGTTTGGGTTTTCCAGGCGCTTTCCATCGCACAGTACTTCCGTACTATGGCCGCCAAGTCAGCGAAGTGTGCTATGTCACGGCGACTTATGGCGTTGAGGATTCCCTTGTCCGTGCAATTATTGCAAAAGAATGAAATTGCGTCTTCCTCGCGACAGTCCTTGACCTTGTTCATTACAAGGAGGAATCTGGCCCAATAGTGGTGTACTGTCTCCTAGGGCTCTTGTGTAATGTGGGAAAGATCGTTTATATCTGGGTGGGTGGGTGGATTTAAGTCCGAACCTTGACCCGATCTGAGACCCAGGGGCGGAGGAGTTTCCGAGTTTGGAAGTTCGGGCTCCAGGATGTTGCTCAATAGGTCTGGCCCACTGCCTGAATCTAGGTTCAGGGTTTGGGCGATGTCCTCCCGTAGATGGGTATCCGGCTCGGAGAGATCGGGAATCCGGACATAGTTTGTCCTCAAGATAGAGGAAGAATCGCCGCATTGCTCCTCCACCACCGCTATTTGATGGGTGACCGGCGGGGAGTTAATCTCCCTTTGGTCGGGTTTAAGCCCGATCTGATCATAGTATGTAGCGATTCCCAAGGCGGCGATGCGATCCAAGAGCTCGTTCAAGGAATAGAGCTCTATTGGATCCAACTGCTCGGCGAGTCCCGAGCCGATGTGGAGGTTGTTTTCGATGACCCGAGAAGTCATCGTTGGCGCAGCGGCTGAACAGGCGGTCATGACGAAACCGCCTAGTCGGAGAGTTTGGCCTACAGCCAGGGCTCCCCCAGAGGTGATGTTGTCCTTGACAACGAGGCGAGCCATCCAGCCTTATGATGACAGCACAGTGGAACTCTCAATGAAAGCACCAATGTCGGTGTCAAAACCGGTGGATCTCGGGTAGGGGGTCCCGAACTGTGCGTCTAAGGCGGATGGTAACAGGAGGCGGGGGACACAATGTTTACCCAGGTTCGGGCCCTCTCGATGGAGGTAATACCCTACTTCCTACTTGATTGATCTTGATGATATGAATATTACAAGAGTTGATCTACCACAGGATCATAGAGGCTAAACCCTAGAAGCTAGCCTATGGTATGATTGTTGTTGTCCTACGGACTAAACCCTCCGGTTTATATAGACACCGGAGGGGGCTAGGGTTACACAGAGTCGGTTACAAGGGAGGAGATCTACATATCCGTATTGCCAAGCTTGCCTTCCACGCCAAGGAGAGTCCAATCCGGACACGGGACGAAGTCTTCAATCTTGTATCTTCATAGTCCAACAGTCCGGCCAAAGTATATAGTCCGGCTGTCCGAGGACCCCCTAATACAAGACTCCCTCATACGCGCATGCTCCTAGGGGGATAGATTGGTAGGAAAAGACCATCGCTCGTCCCCGACCGCCACTCATAAGGAGGACAATCAAAGAACACCTCATGTTTCAAATTTGTTACATAACATTTACCATACGTGCATGCTACGGGACTTGCAAACTTCAAGACAAGTATTTCTCAAATTCACAACTACTCAACTAGCACAACTTTGATATCACTACCTCCATACCTCAAAACAATCATCAAGCATCAAACTTCTCTTAGTATTCAACACACTCATAAGAAAGTTTTTACTAATCTTGAATACCTAGCATATTAGGATTATTTAAGAAAATTACCATGCTATTTAAGACCCTCAAAATAATATGAGTGAAGCATGAGAGATCAATATTTTCTATAAAACAAATCCACCACCGTGCTCTAAAAGATATAAGTGAAGTACTAGAGCAAAAGCTATATAACTCAAAAGATATAAGTGAAGCACGTAGAGTATTCTAATAATTCCCGAATCATGTGTGTCTCTCGCAAAAGGTGTATACAGCAAGGATGATTGTGGTAAACTAAAAAGCAAAGACTCAAATCATACAAGATGCTCCAAGCAAAACACATATCATGTGGTGAATAAAAATATAGCTCCAAGTAAAGTTACCGATGGAAGTAGACGATAGAGGGGATGCCTTCCGGGGCATCCCCAAGCTTTGGCTTTTTGGTGTCCTTATATTATCTTGGGGGTGCCATGGGCATCCCCAAGCTTAGGCTCTTGCCACTCCTTGTTCCATAATCCATCAAATCTTTCACCCAAAACTTGAAAACTTCACAACACAAAACTTAACAGAAAATCTCGGAGCTCCGTTAGCGAAAGAAAACAAAAGACCACTTCAAGGTACTGTAATGAACTCATTCTTTATTTATATTGGTGTTAAACCTACTGTATTCCAACTTCTCTATGGTTTATAAACTATTTTACTAGCCATAGATTCATGAAAATAAGCAAACAACACAATAAAAACAGAATCTGTCAAAAACAGAACAGTCTGTAGTAATCTGTAACTAACGCAAACTTCTGGAACTCCAAAATATCAGCCAAAATAGGAAGACCTAGGCAATTTGTTAATTGATCAGCAGAAATTTGAATCAATATTTTATCACGTTCTGGTGATTTTTAACAATTATTTTCGTGAACAGAAAGTTTCTGGAATTTTCTGCAAGATCAAATAACTATCATCCAAGAAGATCCTATAGGTTTAACTTGGCACAAACACTAACTAAAACATAAAAACACATCTAACCAGAGGCTAGATCAAATATTTATTCCTAAACAGAAGCAAAAAGCAAAAAAAACTAAAAATAAAATTGGGTTGCCTCCCAACAAGCGCTATCGTTTAACGCCCCTAGCTAGGCATAAAAGCAAGGATAGATCTAGGTGGTGCCATCTTTGGTTTTCAACTTTTTAGCGGAATCAAGCTCGAATCCGGGAGGTTCTTTACGTTTCCCTTCATATTCTGAAATTTTTAGATCTAAAGAATCCAACCGCTTATTGCAAAGAGTAATTAACATATTCATGCGGTGAATATTTCCGCTAACGTTCTTAAGAGGTTCAAGAGACTTCTGTAAAATTTTAGTTACTTCGCAATTTTTTTCAAAAACTTGTGTCTCTTCCTGGGTATGATGAGGCTCCTTTTGTTGAGGTAGTGTTCCCACTATACCTTCTATAACTTCATGCGCAATATGGGGATCAATTTCAATAAAATTGCCTTTGGCAACACAATCCAAGAGTTGTCTATGAGACATATTTAATCCAACATAAAAATTGCGAAGCAAAATTCTGAGGTTTACTTCAGAGGTACAATTACGGTAAGACTCCATTATTCTCAACCAGGCATCTTTTAAGTTTTCTCCTTGTCTTTGTTTGAAGTGAAAAACTTCAAACTCAGGGGACAACGGAGTAGATAAGGGACTGGCCATGACGACAAGGCAAGCAAAAGAAAGAGAGGCGAACGAAAAAGAGAGGGCGAATAAAACTGCAAGGGTGAAATGGGGGAGAGGAAAACGAGAGGCAAATGGCAAATAATGTAATGCAGGAGATAAGGGTTTGTGATGGGTACTTGGTATGTTGACTTTTGCGTAGACCTCCCCGGCAACGGCGCCAGAAATGGCTCGTTGTCGGGACTCCAAATCTTGACTTGACCTTGCGTAAGCCTCCCCGGCAACGGCGCCAGAAATCTTTCTTGCTACCTCTTGAGCACTGCGTTGGTTTTCCCTTGAAGAGGAAAGGGTGATGCAGCAAAGTAGCGTAAGTATTTCCCTCACTTTTTGAGAACCAAGGTATCAATCCAGTAGGAGGCTACGCACGAGTCCCTCGCACCTACACAAACAAATAAATCCTTGCAACCAACGCGATAAGGGGTTGTCAATCCCTACACGGTCACTTACGAGAGTGAGATCTGATAGATATGATAGGATAGTATTTTTGGTATTTTTATGATAAAGATGCAAAGTAAAATAAAAGCAACGGAAATAACTAAGTGTTGGAAGATTAATATGATGGAAAAGAGACACGGGGGCCATAGGTTTCACTAGTGGCTTCTCTCGAGAGCATAAGTATTTTACGGTGGGTGAACAAATTACTGTTGAGCAATTGACAGAATGGAGCATAGTTATGAGAATATCTAGGTATGATCATGTATATAGGCTTCAGGTCCGAGAGAAGTAGACCGACTCCTGCCTGCATCTACTACTATTACTCCACACATCGACCGCTATCCAGCATGCATCTAGAGTATTAAGTTCATAAGAACAGAGTAACGCTTTAAGCAAGATGACATTATGTAGAGGGATAAATTCATGCAATATGATAAAAACCCCATCTTGTTATCCTCGATGGCAACAGTACAATACGTGCCTTGCTGCCCCTACTGTCACTGGGAAAGGACACCGCAAGATTGAACCCAAAGCTAAGCACTTCTCCCATTGCAAGAAAGATCAATCTAGTAGGCCAAACCAAACTGATAATTCGAAGAGACTTGCAAAGATAACCAATCATACATAAAAGAATTCAGAAGATTCAAATATTGTTCATATATAAACTTGATCATAAACCCACAATTCATCGTTCTCAACAAACACACCGCAAAAGAAGATTACATCGAATAGATCTCCACAAGAGAGGGGGAGAACATTGTATTGAGATCCAAAAAGAGAGAGGAAGCCATCTAGCTAATAACTATGGACCCGAAGGTCTGAGGTAAACTACTCACACTTCATCGGAGAGGCTATGGTGTTGATGTAGAAGCCCTCCGTGATCGATGCCCCCTCCGGCGGAGCTCCGGAACAGGCCCCAAGATGGGATCTCGTGGGTACAGAAGGTTGCGGCGGTGGAATTAGGTTTTTGGCTCTGTATCTGATCGTTTGGGGGTACGTAGGTATATATAGGAGGAAGGAGTACGTCGGTGGAGCAACGTGGGGCCCACGAGGGGGAGGGCGCGCCCCCCACCTCGTGGCTTCCTGGTAGCTTTCTTGATGTAGGGTCCAAGTCCTCTGGATCATGTTCGTTCCGAAAATCACGTTCCCGAAGGTTTCATTCCGTTTGGACTCCGTTTGATATTCTTTTTCTGCGGAACTCTGAAATAGGCAAAAAACAGCGATTCTGGGCTGGGCCTCCGGTTAATAGGTTAGTCCCAAAAATACTATAAAAGTGAATAATAAAGCCCAATAATATCCAAAACAGAATATAATATAGCATGGAGCAATCAAAAATTATAGATACATTGGAGACGTATCACACCCCACGCTATTGCTCCCCGGCAACGGCACCAGAAAAAGGTCTTGATAACCCACAAGTATAGGGGATCAATTGTAGCCTCTTTCGATAAGTAAGAGTGTCGAACCCAACGAGGAGCTAAAGGTAGAACAAATATTCCCTCAAATTCTATCGACCACTCATACAACTCTACGCACACTTAACGTTCACTTTACCTAGAACAAGTATGAAACTAGAAGTACTTTGTAGGTGTTTTTGGATAGGTTTGCAAGGTAATAAAGAGCACGTAAATAAGTTCTAGGGGCTGAATTTTGGACACGATCTCTATCCGGAAATTAGCTTTCTTGCGGCGAAAGAAGGGCTCCAATCGCCTTACAGGGTGGCCACGAGGGTCCAGGGCGCGCCTGACCCCCTGGGGCGCGCCCCCTGCCTCGTGGCCCCCTCGGGCATCGTACCACATTGATTCTTCTTCCCAAAATCACAAATATTCCAAAAAAAAATCTCCGTCAGTTTTTATCCCGTTTGGACTCCGTTTGATATGGATTTTCTGCGAAACAAGAAACATGCAACAAACATGAACTGACACTGGGCACTGGATCAATATGTTAGTCCCAAAAATAGTATAAAAAGTTGCCAAAAGTATATGAAAGTTGTAGAATATTGGCATGGAACAATAAAAAATTATAGATACGATGGAGACGTATCATTGGGCGCACGCCGAGCCTTGGAGTTCGTCAAGGGGTGGTACCCTGTACTGAACCTGGACCAGCTAGCCACTCTCCGTGCCGAAGCCGGCGAAGAGTTGGAGGCGGTTTCGCCCGAGCTCTATCATCGCACCACAACGATCGCCGAGTACACGGACACCAGCGTCTTCCTCCCTGAGCTGGACGAGGTGGCCGTCGAGGTGCCGCCCAACTGGTTCGGGCTGAACCCAGAAGGTGGCGAGGACTCGGTGGAGGAGATCGCCTCTAGCAATGAAGGCGAGGAGGAGGAGGATGAGGATGAGAACGGCAAAGATTATGCGCCAGATGGTGGAGACGACGGCCGGCCTCAGCCTGACCAAGTCTCGACCAACGGACGGAGCACCGGCAAATTGACTACCGCCGATGCTGACCAGGCCGAGACCAACCAGTCGGCCGTTCCACCACCCGGAGCTTCGACCTCCGCCGCCCCTCTGATCCGGCTGCTGCTCCTCTGGCCTAGGCGGCCTAGTTATCTTTCTTTCCTGTTTTGTAATCTTTTTGGAACAAACTTGTTAGACTTGCACAGTTCCACCTGCGGGGGGTGTATTCAAACTCCGTTGAATGCTCGCCAAGTGCCTTTGCTATGTAAATTAAATTTCGCACAAGCTGTGCTTCTTGCTGGTTTTCAACTTATTCTTACATTCTGTTCTTTGGCTTTTTCCTTTGCCGCCCTCCCTTGACTGCCGTCTTATCAGCTAGACGGATGCTCTGTGGACTGTGACTAGGTCAAGTACTTAGATTTTTGGGAGGGCAAGTACTTTGGCCGTCTAGAACGTAGCAAAAATAAGTAAGAGGCCGGCCAGCCGGCTGCTGAGCAGCCGGTCGGCAGGGTAAGGAGCCGGCCTGGCCTATGTAGATGCTTTGGTCCTTAGCACCCTTTCCTACCTTTAGCTCTTGCCAGCCGAACAGTCGCTCTGTGAGCTGCAGCTTGTGGCAAGAGAGGGCTTAGGTACCGACACATTACTTGTCCGACTACAGGAAGTGTTGGGGAACGTAGTAATTTCAAAAAATTCCCTATGCACACGCAAGATCATGGTGATGCATAGCAACGAGAGGGGAGAGTGTCATCTACGTACCCTCGTAGACCGTAAGCAGAAGCATTATAACAATGCGGTTGATGTAGTCCTACGTCTTCACGATCGACCGATCCTCAGCACCGAACATACGACACCTTCGCGTTCAGCACACGTTCAGCTCGGTGACGTCCCGTGAACTCACGATCCAGTAGAGCTTCCGGGAAGAGCTTCGTCAGCACGACGGCATGGTGACGGTGATGATGATGCTACCGACGCAGGGCTTTGCCTAATCACCGCTACGATATGACTGAGGTGGATTATGGTGGAGGGGGGCACCGCACACGGCTAAGAGATAATTGATCAATTGTTGTGTCTATGGGGTGCCCCCTGCCCCCGTATATAAAGGAGCTAGGGGGAGGCGGCCGGCCAAGGAGGAGGGCGCGCCAAGGGGGGAGTCCTACTCCCACCGGGAGTAGGACTCCTCCTTTCCTCGTAGGAGTAGGAGAAGGGGGAAGGAGGAGAGAGAGGGGAAAAAAAGGGGGGTGCCGCCCCCCTCCTTGTCCAATTCAGACTAGAGGGGGAGGGGGCGCGCTGCCTGCCCTGGCCGCCCCTCCTCTTCTCCACCAAGGCCCAATAGTCCCATTATACTCCCCGGGGGGTTCCGGTAACCCCCCGGTACTCCGGTATATGTCCGAAACCTCCCGAAACACTTCCGGTGTCCGAACATAGTCGTCCAATATATCGATCTTTATGTCTCAACCATTTCGAGACTCCTCGTCATGTCCGTGATCATATCCGGGACTCCTAACTACCTTCGGTACATCAAAACACAAAAACTCATAATACCGATCGTCACAGAACTTTAAGCGTGCGGACCCTACGGGTTCGACAACTATGTAGACATGACCGAGACATGTCTCCGATCAATAACCAATAGCGGAACCTGGTTGCTCATATTGGTTCCTACATATTCTACGAAGATCTTTATCAGTCAAACCGCATAACAACATACGTTGTTCCCTTTGTCATCGGTATGTTACTTGCCCGAGATTCGATCGTCGGTATCTTAATACCTAGCTCAATCTCGTTACCAGCAAGTCTCTTTACTCATTCCGTAATGCATCATCCCGCAACTAACTCATTAGTTACAATGTTTGCAAGGCTTATAGTGATGTGCATTACCGAGAGGGCCCAGAGATACCTCTCCGACAATCAGAGTGACAAATTCTAATCTTGATCTATGCAAACTCAACAAACACCATCGGAGACACCTGTAGAGCACCTTTATAATCACCCAGTTACGTTGTGACGTTTGGTAGCACACAAAGTGTTCTTCCGGTATTCGGGAGTTGCATAATCTCATAGTCACAGGAACATGTATAAGTCATGGAGAAAGCAATAGCAGTAAACTAAACGATCAAGTGCTAAGCTAACGGGATGGGTCAAGTCAATCACATCATTCTTCTAATGATGTGATCCCGTTAATCAAATGACAACTCATGTCCATGGCTAGGAAACTAACCATCTTTGATTAACGAGCTAGTCAAGTAGATGCATACTAGTGACACTACGTTTGTCTATGTATTCACACATGTATCATGTTTCCGGTTAATACAATTCTAGCATGAATAATAAACATTTATCATGATATGAGGAAATAAATAATAACTTTATTATTGCCTCTAGGGCATATTTCCTTCAGGAAGCACCGACATAGGACAAGGTGGCAAGCCCCCCGGCCGTCTGGTCGAACCCGGTGCTAGGCAGAAGAATGAAATAACACATTCATAGGCATAATACTTATCATATAGATAAAAAAGGGTAGCCCCCGAGTGCTCCTCGAGGGTCCCGATGTCTTAGTGCTTAATACAAAAGGTAGCGTGGTACATATTGAATCAACTGTAAAATCTTCGGAGGAGATTTGCGTTCCATGGGCGCTCCGATTCCTTGCCCGAATCGTCTCTCTTGCGTGCTCTGGGCTTCTGCGCGTCGATGAGGTAGTAGGAGTCGTTGCCCAATACTTTGCTGATGATGAAGGGGCCTTCCCAAGGGGCCGAGAGCTTGTGCTGGCCGGCTGTTCGCTGGATCAGTCGGAGCACAAGGTCACCCTCTTGGAAGGATCTTGGCTTGACCTTCCGGCTGTGGTAGCGGCGCAGACTCTGCTGGTAGATAGCGGACCAGCTGAGTGCCAACTGCCGGCCCTCTTCTAGCAGATCGACGCCATCTTCTCGTGCTTCCTTTGCCTCCGCCTCCGTGTACATGGTGACTCGAGGTGAGTCAAACTCGATGTCGGTTGGGATGACGGCCTCGGCCCCATACACAAGGAAGAAAGGCGTGAAGCCAGTTGATTTGTTCGGAGTGGTTCACAGACTCCAGAGGATGGCCGGCAGCTCGTCGATCCAGTAGCCGGCCGAACACTCCAGAGGATCGACCCGTCGGAGCTTGATGCCGGAGAGGATGAGGCTATTTGCTCGCTCGACTTGGCCGTTTGAGTACGGGTGGGCAATGAACGCTAAGTCGAGTCGGATGCCTTGCGTCGCGCAGAAATGGGCCAAGGCGCCTTTGGCAAAATTTGTGCCATTGTCGGTGATGATGCTGTGTGGTACACCGTACCGGGTGGTGATATCTGCAATGAAGGTCACAGCAGTCGGACCGTTCAACTTCTTGATTGGCTTCGCTTCAATCCACTTGGTGAATTTGTCCATAGCGACGAGCAGATGAGTCATGCCGCCGCGTGCTGTCTTGAATGGTCCCACCATGTCCAAGCCCCAGACGGCAAAGGGCCAAGCCAGGGGGATGTTCTTGAGTGCAGAAGCCGGAAGATGTTGCTGGGAGCTGAACTTCTGACACCCTTTGCAATGCTTGACCAATTCCTTGGCATCCTCCAAAGTAGTCGGCCAGAAGAAACCATGGCGGAAAGCTTTGGCGACAAGAGATCTGGAAGCCACGTGGTGGCCGCACTCGCCTTGGTGGATATCTTTGAGGATTGCTTGGCCCTTCTCTGGTTCTACGCAGCGCTGGAAGACTCCAGTCACACTGCGTCTGACAAGCTCTCGATTTACTATCGTGTAGGCTCCTGCTCGGCGCTGCACTTGCTGGGCCGAGATCTCATCGGCCGGCAGCTCTCTATTCACCAGAAACTTGAGGATGGGCTCTACCCATGATGGTGCTTGAATTTCTTCTATTGCCACTACGGCCACTTGTACTAGGGTGGTTGGGTTCGGAGGCGGCGGGTTGGAGTTGGTTGCCGCTTGCTGCATCGTCGAAGTCTCCGAGCCGACTGTTGCAGCCCCCGGGCCGGGTTATGAAGTCCCCAGGACGGGTGCGACTGCTTCAGTCCCTGAGCCGCTTGGTGAAGTCCCCGGGACGACTGCTGCAGCCCCCGGGCCAGGTTGTGAAGTCCCTGGGCCGGGTGCGACTGCTGCAGTCCCCGTGCCGCCTGCTGAAAGTCCTCGGGCCGGCTGTTGCGGCCCCCGAGTCGGATCCGACTGCTTCGGGAGGAGCCGGCACGAAGATGGACTCGGATTCTGGAGAAGGCTTGATCGATGGCTTGCGGAGGCACTGAAGGGAAACACCTGTTGGTATTGCTTGACGGGTGGAGCCGATCTGTGCCAAGGCATCTGCCTGCTCGTTGTCGTTTCGTGGTACGTGAAGGAACTCACACCCTTCAAAGTATCCGCTGAGTTGCTGGACAAGGAAGCAGTAGCTCGCCATGTTTGCATCCTTGGTGTCCCAGTCGCCAGATGACTGCTGGACCACCAAGTCTGTGTCGCCGTAGCACATAATCCAGCGGATGCCGAGCTCTTTGGCCAGCTGGAGTCCGTGTACGAGCGCCTCATACTCGGCCACGTTGTTAGAGGCGGCAAAGTGGATTTGCAATGTGTATCTGAGCTTGTCGCCTTTGGGAGAGGTGAGGACAATGCCGGCTCCCAAGCCGGTGCGCATCTTTGAGCCATCGAAGTGCATCCGCCAATGAGTGGAGTCCGGAGCTGGCGGCAGGTACTGGGTCTCGGCCCAGTCGATGAGGAAGTCGGCCAGTGCTTGGGACTTGATGGCGGTGCGTGGCTGGTAGAAGATGGTGTAGGGAGCCAACTCGATGGCCCATTTGGCCACCCGGCCAGATGCATCTCTGCTGCCAATGATCTCAGCAAGCGGGGCAGTGCATACAACCATGATTGGGTGCTCTTGGAAGTATGGCTTCAGCTTCTTGGCGGCAAAATGCACGCCTTAGCACATCTTCTGGTAGTGAGGGTAGTTCTGCTTCGAAGTTGACAATACCTCGCTCAAATAGTACACAGGCCTCTGGACTGGATGTGCCTTTCCGTCCTCTGGGCGCTCCACTACTATGACAGTGCTGACCACCCGGCTGGTGGCGGCGATGTAGAGGTACATGGGCTCTTTAGCAGTCGGAGCCGCCAGGACAGGCGGCGTGGTCAACATCTTCTTCAATAGAGAAAAGCTTCATCCGCCATGTCATTCCACTCGAAATGAGTGGTCTTCTTCATGAGCTGGTATAGGGGAAGGGCCTTCTCGCCCAGCCGACCGATGAAACGGCTGATGGATGCTAAACAGCCGGTGAACTTCTGGACGTCTCTCAGCCGGGTAGGCTTCTCCATCCTCTCGATGGCCTTGATTTTCATGGGGTTGCATTCAATGCCGCGTTCTGAGACTAGGAAGCCAAGGAGCTGGCCGGCTGGTACTCCGAACACGCACTTCTCTGGGTTGAGCTTGATCTGAAACCGGCGTAGATTTTCAAAAGTTTCCTTGAGATCTTCCAAAACGGTACCGCGCTTCTCCGTCTTCACCACAATATCGTCTACATAGACGTGGACATTCCTGCCGAGTTGCTTGAGGAGGCACTTCTACATGCAACGCTGATACGTCTCCAACGTATCTATAATTTTTGATTGTTCCATGCTATTATATTATCTGTTTTGGATGTTCAATGGGCTTTATTATACACTTTTATATTATTTTTGGGACTAACCTATTAACCGGAGGCCCGGCCCAAATTGCTCTTTTTTTTCCTATTTCAGTGTTTCGAAGGAAAGGAATATCAAACGGAGTCCAAACGGAATAAAACCTTCGGGAACGTGATCTGAACAAACGTGATCTAGAGGGCTTGGAGTGGACGTCAAGCAATCAACGAGGAGGCCACGAGGCAAGGGGGCGCCTACCCCCCTGGGCGCGCCCTCCACCCTAGTGGGCCCCTCGTAGCTCCACCGACCTACTTCTTCCTCCTATATATACCTACGTACCCCGAAAACATCAGAGGAGGAGCCAAAACCCTATTTCCACCGCCGCAACCTTCTGTACCAGTGAGATCCCATCTTGGGGCCTTTTCCGGCGCTCCGTCGGAGGGGGCATCGATCACGGAGGGCTTCTACATCAACACCATAGCCTCTCCGATGATGTGTGAGTAGTTTACCTCAGACCTTCGGGTCCATAGTTATTAGCTGGATGGCTTCTTCTCTCTCTTTGGATCTCAATACAAAGTTCTCCTCGATTCTCTTGGAGATCTATTCGATGTAATCTTCTTTTGCGGTGTGTTTGTCGAGATGCCATGAATTGTGGGTTTATGATCAAGATTATCTATGAACAATATTTGAATATCCTCTGAATTCTTTTATGTATGATTGGTTATCTTTGCAAGTCTCTTCGAATTATCAGTTTGGTTTGGCCTACTAGATTGATCTTTCTTGCAATGGGAGAAGTGCTTAGCTTTGGGTTCAATCTTGCGGTGCTCAATCCTAGTGACAGTAAGGGAAACGACACGTATCGTATTGTTGCCATCGAGGATAAAAAGATGGGGTTTATATCATATTGCATGAGTTTATCCCTCTACATCATGTCATCTTGCTTAAAGAGTTACTCCGTTCTTATGAACTTAATACTCTAGATGCATGCTGGATAGCGGTCGATGTGTGGAGTAATAGTAGTAGATGCAGGCAGGAGTTGGTCTACTTGTCACAGACGTGATGCCTATATACATGATCATACCTAGATATTCTCATAACTATGCTCAATTCTATCAATTGCTCGACAGTAATTTGTTCACCCACTGTAATACTTATGCTATCTTGAGAGAAGCCACTAGTGAACCCTATGGCCCCGGGTCTATTTTCCATCATATTAATCTCCCGTCAACAAGCTATTTCTATTACCGTTTATTTTGCTTTCTTTACTTTTTATCTTTATCATAAAAATACCAAAAAATATTATCTTATCATCTCTATCAGATCTCACTTTTGCAAGTGGCCGTGAAGGGATTGACAACCCCTTTATCGCGTTGGTTGCAAGGTTCTTATTTGTTTGTGTAGGTGCGTGGGACTTGAGCGTGGTCTCCTACTGGATTGATACCTTGGTTCTCAAAAACTGAGGGAAATACTTATGCTATTTTACTGCATCACCCTTCCCTCTTCAAGGGAAAACCAACGCAGTGCTCAAGAGGTAGCAAATGCTGAAACGTGGCACCGGCATTTCTCAAGCCTAATGTCATGGTCAGGTAGCAGAAGGCTCCAAATTGTGTGATGAAGGCGATTTTCAGGCGGTCTGCCGGGTTCAGCTTGATCTGGTGGTAACCAGAATAGGCATCCAAGAAACTCAGCAGCTCGCATCCGGCTGTGGAGTCTATCACTTGGTCAATCCGTGGCAAGGCAAACGGATCCTTGGGGCAGGCTTTGTTGAGACTGGTGTAATCAATGCACATGCACCACTTTTTGTTCTTCTTGAGTACAAGGACCAGATTGGCGAGTCATTCTGGAAAAAAATACTTCCATAATGAAGCCGGCTGCCAGAAGCCGGGCTATCTCTTCACCAACAATTCTTCTCTTCTCTTCCGACAGTCGGCGGAGTGGCTATCTGACTGGTTTGGCGTCTGCTCTGACATGTAGCTTGTGCTCGGCGAAATCCGTTGGAGCACCCGGCATGTCTTTGGGAGACCATGCGAAGATGTCCCGATTCTCATGGAGGAAATCGACGAGCTCGCTTTCCTATTTGCTGTCAAGGTTGGCACCTATATATGACAGCGTGCGTCTCCAGGTGCTCAGGATTCAAGGGGATCTTCTTTGTTTCTTTGGCCGGCTTGAAGGAGCCCTCGGTCTCTGACTCTTTGGGTTCTGGTGACAGGACCGGCTGCTTGCTGGCTACGGCCACCATCCGGTCCAGGAGCTTCTTCTCAGCGGAAATCACAAGGGACTCGGCCAGCCGGCTACTGGCTGCAGCACAGGCCGCCGATTTCTCGTAGTCTCCATTTATCGTGATAATGCCCTTGGTCCCTGGAATCTTCATCTTGAGGTAGGCATAATGTGGCACTGCCATGAACTTGGCTAGAGCTGGTCGTCCTAAGAGCACGTGGTAAGGGCTCTCCAGGTCCACCACCTCAAACCAAATCGCTTCACGATGGAAATGGTCCTTGTCTCCGAAGAGGACATCTATCTTGACATTGCCGATTGGTGAGCAGGACAAGCCGGGCACAATGCCATAAAGCACAGTTCGACCGGGCAGCAGCTGCTTCTCTTTGATTTTCAACTTCTCCATGGTATCGCGGTAAAGGATGTTGATGCAGCTACCGCCATCTATGAGGATCCGGGAGAAACGAGCAGCTCGCCTCTCCGTTGCAAGGGTAGCTGATACGTCTCCGTCGTATCTATAATTTTTTATTGTTCCATGCCAATATTATACAACTTTCATATACTTTTGGCAACTTTTTATACTATTTTTTGGGACTAACATATTGATCCAGTGCCCAGTGCCAGTTCCTGTTTGTTGCATGTTTTATGTTTCGCAGAATATCCATATCAAACGGTATCCAAACGGGATAAAAATAGACGGAGCTTATTTTTGGAATATTTGGAAAATCTGGGAGAAAGATCAACGTGAAACGGTGTCCGAGGTGGCCACGAGGTAGGGGGCGCGCCT
Source organism: Aegilops tauschii subsp. strangulata (assembly GCF_002575655.3). Lineage (NCBI taxonomy): Eukaryota > Viridiplantae > Streptophyta > Magnoliopsida > Poales > Poaceae > Aegilops > Aegilops tauschii. The sequence goes on from NC_053039.3 coordinate 93,491,174, forward strand.
GCCCCCTGGCTGCGCCCCTGACTCTCGTGGGCCACCCATAAGGCGGTTGATGCCCTCCTTCGGCCGCAAGAAAGCTAATTTTTGGTAAAAAAATCACGGCGAAGGTTTCAGTCCAATCGGAGTTACGGATCTCCATATATATACGAAACGGTGAAAGGGCGGCAGAGGAGAACGCAAAAACAGAGAGAGACAGAGAGACAGATCCAATCTCGGAGGGGCTCTCGCCCCTCCCATGCCATGGAGGCCAAGGACCAGAGGGGAAACCCTTCTCCCATCTAGGGAGGAGGTCAAGGAAGAAGAAGACGAAGGGGCCCCCTCTCCCCTTCTCTTCCGGTGGCGCCGGAACGCTGCCGTGGCCATCATCATCACCGCAATCTTCACCAACAACTTCACCGCCATCATCACCAACTCTTCCCCCCTCTATGCAGTGGTGTAACCTCTCTCTTACCCGCTGTAATCTCTATTTAAACATGGTGCTCAACGCTATATATTATTTCCCAATGATGTATGGCTATCCTATGATGTTTGAGTAGATCGGTTTTGTCCTATGGGCTATTTGATGATCAAGATTGGTTTGAGTTGCATGTTTTATTATTGGTGCTGTCCTATGGTGCTCTCCGTGTCGCGCAAGCATGAGGGATCCCCACTGTAGGGTTTGCAATATGTTCATGATTTGCTTATGGTGGGTGGCGTGAGTGACAGAAGCACAGACCCGAGTAAGTAGGTTGTTTGCATATGGGATAAAGGGGACTTGATACTTTAATGCTATGGTTGGGTTTTACCTTAATGAATCTTTAGTAGTTGCGGACGCTTGCTAGAGTTCCAATCATAAGTGCATATGATCCAAGTATAGAAAGTATGTTAGCTTATGCCTCTCCCTCAAATAAAATTGCAATAATGATTACCGGTCTAGTTATCGATTGCCTAGGGACAAATAACTTTCTCGTAACACAAAGCTCTCAACTAAAACTAATTTAGTTGTGTCTTTATCTAAACAGCCCCTAGCTTTTATTTATGCGCTCTTTATTTTCTTGCAAACCTATCCAAAAACATCTACAAAGTACTTCTAGTTTCATACTTGTTTCCGGTAAAGCGAACGTTAAGCGTGCGTAGAGTTGTATCGGTGGTCGATAGAACTTGAGGGAATATTTGTTCTACCTTTAGCTCCTCGTTGGGTTCGACACTCTTACTTATCGAAAGAGGCTACAATTGATCCCCTATACTTGTGGGTTATCAAGACCTTTTTCTGGCGCCGTTGCCGGGGAGCAATAGCGTGGGGTGAATATTCTCGTGTGTGCTTGTTTGCTTTATCACTAAGTAATTTTTATTTGCTGTTCTTAGTTGTTCTCTATCTTTAGTTATGGATATGGAACGAAATACCAAAAAAATTAGGTGTACTTGCTACTCATGGAGATGGGGAACCTCCTAAAACCCTCGATGCTGGTTATGTGAAAGATATTATGTACTACTTTGATAATCCAGAGAAAACCCCATTCAATTATGTAATGGGAGTAACGTTGGATCAACGTGAATACTTTAGGGATTATCGCTTGACACAAAAAGGGAAACTATTATGGGATCAAATTCATATATTGAAGTGGTATGCTCGGCAAGTATGCCTGAGTTATGATTATACTTGTTGCTCTAGGATGAAGGCTCCACACCTTCCCTTTTCATGCAAATTTAATGATAATAAAACCTTAGCTTATTATGCTAATGGTATATATGATTACTATGATGTGGAACAAATAGAAGAATTTGTTGCTTTTATGGGTGCTTATGAAATTGAATCTATGTTTAAAGAGTTTGAAGATTTTGATGATGCTGCTTATAGACCTGAAAATTTAGCTATCCTCAAATATTGCTATGAGAATTATGAATACAGTTCCGATATTAATGCACTTAGTGAGAAAGTCTCCGCTATCCAAGAAGAGACTAATATTTTGCAGGAATCAATGGAAGAAGAAGTTGATGAAACTGTGAGCTCATTGGATGAAAAAGATGAGGAGGAGAGTGAAGAACAAAAGGAGGACGAGCGGATTGATCACCCGTGCCCACCTTCTAATGAGAGTAACTCTTCAACTCATACATTGTTTAATTTCCCTTCGTGCTTACCGAAGGATGATTGCTATGATGACTATTATGATCCCTTGAACTCGTTTGAAATATCCCTTTTTGATGAACATGATGCTTGCTATGCTTGTGGCCAAGATGCCAATATGAATTATGCTTATGGAGATGAACTTGCTACAGTTCCTTATGTTAAACATGAAATTGTTGCTATTGCACCCACGCATGATAGTCCTATTATCTTTTTGAATTCTCCCAACTACACTATATCGGAGAAGTTTGTGCTTATTAAGGATTATATTGATGGGTTGCGTTTTACTACCACACATGATGATTTTGATAGTTATAATATGCATGTGCTTGCTGCTCCTACTTGCATCATGAGAGAGGAACTACATCTCCGCCTCTTTATGTTTCCAACACGATAGAATTGCAAGAAACTGCTTATACTATGCATTGGCCTTTACTTTGCGTGCATGAATTGTTCTTTTATGACATGCCGATGCATAGGAAGAGAGTTAGACTTCGTCATTACATGATATATGTTACTTTGTGCTCACTACTAAATTACAAATCATTGTTAATTAAAATTGACTTTGATATACCTTGGGATCCGGGTGGATCCATTACTTGAGCACTATATGCCTTGCCTAATGGCTTTAAAGAAAGCGCTGCCAGGGAGACAACCCGGAAGTTTTAGAGAGTCATTTATTTCTGTTGAGTGCTCTCATATAGTGTAAAAACAACAAAAATAAAGAGGGGAACCCAAAACTTTTTCAAAAAGGAAAGTGAAAGTGAGAAAGACAAGCATTGTTGAAGTGGGAGAGCTCCTTGAACTTTGTTCATGCTCACGGAAACTTTGTGAATCTTGATTACAGAAACTTTTCAACAAAAATAATTATCCCCTTGTACAATTCCATTGTATTATAAAAATAATGTGCCAAGGTTTGCCTTTAGGATGTTTACAATGCTTGTTGGTTTGTGCGGTGCAGGACAGAAACTTTGGCTGTAGTGCGCGAATTTTAATTTTTTACTGGAACGTCAAATGGTTCTGATTCTTTTTGCACTGTCTTGCTGTACAAATTGTTTATTTTTCCTAATTTTGGCAGAAGTTTTCAACTATCAGAAGTATGGTGAATGTTCAGATTGTTACACACTGTTCTGTTTTAGACAGATTCTGTTTTTGATGCATAGTTTGCTTGTTTTGATGAAACTATCAATTTATATCAGTGGATTAAGCCATGAAAAAGCTATATTACAGTAGACACAATGAAAAAACAAAATATGAATTGGTTTGCAACAGTACTTAGAGTAGTGATTTGCTTTATTATAGTAACGGATCTTACCGATTTTTCTGTTGAAGTTTTGTGTGGATGAAGTGTTCGATGATCGGGAAGGTTTCGATGTGAGAAGAAGGAAGAGAGGAAAGAGCTCAAGCTTGGGGATGCCCGAGGCACCCCAAGTAAATATTCAAGGAGACTCAAGCATCTAAGCTTGGGGATGCCCCGGAAGGCATCCCCTCTTTCTTCAACAAGTATCGGTATGTTTTTGGATTCGTTTCGTTCATGCGATATGTGCAAATCTTGGAGTGTCTTTTGCATTTAGTTTTCATTTTTCTTTTATGCACCATACTGGTATGAGATAGTCCTTGGTTGATTTATAGAATGCTCTTTGCACTTCACTTATATCTGTTGAGTATGGCTTTATAGAATGCTTCATGTGCTTCACTTATATCATTTGAAGTTTGGATTGCCTGTTTCTCTTTACATAGAAAACCGCCATTTGTAGAATGCTCTTTTGCTTCACTTATAATTGTTAGAGCGTGGGCATATCTTTTGTAGAAAGAATTAAACTCTCTTGCTTCACTTATATCTATTTAGAGAGATGACAGGAATTGGTCATTCACATGGTTAGTCATAAAATCCTACATAAAACTTGTAGATCACTGAATATGATATGTTTGATTCCTTGCAATAGTTTTGCGATATAAAGATGGTGATATTAGAGTCATGCTAGTGGGCAGTTGTGGATTGTAGAAATACTTGTGTGGAAGTTTGTGATTCCCGTAGCATGCACGTATGGTGAACCGTTATGTGATGAATTCGGAGCATGATTTATTTATTGATTGTCTTCCTTATGAGTGGCGGTCGGGGACGAGCGATGGTCTTTTCCTACCAATATATCCCCCCTAGGAACATGCGCGTAGTACTTTGTTTCGATGACTAATAGAATTTTACAATAAGTATGTGAGTTCTTTATGACTAATGTTGAGTCCATGGATTATACGCACTCTCACCCTTCCATCATTGCTAGCCTCTTCGGTACCGTGCATTGCCCTTTCCCACCTCGAGAGTTGGTGCAAACTTCGCCGGTGCATCCAAACCCCGAGATATGATACGCTCTGTCACACATAAGCCTCATTATATCTTCCTCAAAACAGCCACCATACCTACCTATCATGGCATTTCCATAGCCATTCTGAGATATATTGCCATGCAACTTCCATCATCGTCATATACATGACTTGAGCATTTATCGTCATATTGCTTTGCATGATCGTAAGATGGCTAGCATGATGTTTTCATGGTTTGTCTGTTTTTTGATGTCATTGCTACGCTAGATCATTGCACATCCCGGTACACCGCCGGAGGCATTCATATAGAGTCATATCTTTGTTCTAGATATCGAGTTGTAATATTGAGTTGTAAGTAAATAAAAGTGTGATGATCATCATTATTAGAGCATTGCCCCAGTGAGGAAAGGATGATGGAGGCTATGATTCCCCCACAAGTCGGGATGAGACTCCGGACGAAAAAAAAGAGAAAGGCCAAAAAAAGAGAAGGCCCAAAAAAAAGAGAAAATAAAAAAACAAAAAAAGGAGAGAGAGAAAAAGAGAGAAGGGGCAATGTTACTATCCTTTTTCCACACTTGTGCTTCAGAGTAGCACCATGTTCTTCATATAGAGAGTCTCTTGAGTTATCACTTTCATATACTAGTGGGAATTTTCATTATAGAACTTGGCTTGTATATTCCAACGATGGGCTTCCTCAAATGCCCTAGGTCTTCATGAGCAAGCAAGTTAGATGCACACCCACTTAGTTTCCAGTTTGAGCTTTCATACACTTATAGCTCTTAGTGCATCCGTTGCATGGCAATCCCTACTCACTCACATTGATATCTATTGATGGGCATCTCCATAGCCCGTTGATACGCCTAGTTGATGTGAGACTATCTTCTCCTTTTTTGTCTTCTACACAACCTCCACCATCATATTCTATTCCACCTATAGTGCTATGTCCATGGCTCACGCTCATGTATTGTGTGAAAGTTGAAAAGGTTTGAGAATGTCAAAAGTATGAAACAATTGCTTGGCTTGTCATCTGGGTTGTGAATGATGTGAATATTTTGTGTGAAGAAGATGGAGCATAGCCAGACTATATGATTTGGTAGGGATAACTTTCTTTGGCCTTGTTATTTCGAAAAGACATGATTGCTTTATTAGTAGGCTTGAAGTATTATTTCTTTTATGTCAAATGATAGACTCTTGCTTTGAATCACTCGTGTCTTAATATTCATGCCATGATTAGATACATGATCAAGATTATGCTAGGTAGCATTCCACATCAAAAATTATCTTTTCTATCATTTACCTACTCGAGGACGAGCAGGAATTAAGCTTGGGGATGCTGATACGTCTCCGTCATATCTATAATTTTTGATTGTTCCATGCCAATATTATACAACTTTCATATACTTTTGGCAACTTTTTATACTATTTTTTGGGACTAACATATTGATCCAGTGCCCAGTGCCAGTTCCGGTTTGTTGCATGTTTTATGTTTCGCAGAATATCCATATCAAACGGTATCGAAACAGGATAAAAACGGACAGAGCTTATTTTTGGAATATTTGGAAAATCTGGGAGAAAGATCAACGCGAAACGGTGTCCGAGGTGGCCACGAGGTAGGGGGCGCGCCTGCCCCCCTGGGCGCGCCCCTGACCCTCGTGGGCCACCCGTAAGGCGGTTGATGACCTTCTTCGGCCGCAAGAAAGCTAATTTTTGGTAAGAAATCACGGTGAAGATTTCAGTCCAATCGGAGTTACGGATCTCCATATATATACGAAACGGTGAAAGGGCAGCAGAGGAGAACGCAGAAACAGAGAGAGACAGAGAGACAGATCCAATCTCGGAGGGGCTCTCGCCCCTCCACGCCATGGAGGTCAAGGAACAGAGGGGAAACCCTTCTCCCATCTAGGGAGGAGGTCAAGGAAGAAGAAGACGAAGGGACCCTCTCCCCTTCACTTACGGTTGCGTCGGAACGCTGCCGTGGCCATCATCACCACCGCAATCTTCACCAACAACTTCACCGCCATCATCACCAACTCTTCCCCCCTCTATGCAGCGGTGTAACCTCTCTCTTACCCGCTGTAATCTCTATTTAAACATGGTGCTCAACGCTATATATTATTTCCCAATGATGTATGGCTATCCTATGATGTTTGAGTAGATCCGTTTTGTCCTATGGGCTATTTGATGATCAAGATTGGTTTGAGTTGCATGTTTTATTATTGGTGCTGTCCTATGGTGCTCTCCGTGTCGCGCAAGGGTGAGGGATCCCCGTTGTAGGGTTTGCAATATGTTCATGATTTGTTTATGGTGGGTGGCGTGAGTGACAGAAGCACAGACCCGAGTAAGTAGGTTGTTTGCGTATGGGATAAAGGGGACTTGATAGTTTAATGCTATGGTTGGGTTTTACCTTAATGAATCTTTAGTAGTTGCGAACGCTTGCTAGAGTTCCAATCATAAGTGCATATGATCCAAGTAGAGAAAGTATGTTATCTTATGCCTCTCCCTCAAATAAAATTGCAATAATGATTACCGGTCTAGTTATCGATTGCCTAGGGACAAATAACTTTCTCGTAACACGAAGCTCTCTACTAAAACTAATTTAGTTGTCTCTTTATCTAAACAGCCCCTAGCTTTTATTTACGCGCTCTTTATTTTCTTGCAATCCTATCCAAAAACATCTACAAAGTACTTCTAGTTTCATACTTGTTTCCGGTAAAGCGAACGTTAAGCGTGCGTAGAGTTGTATCGGTGGTGGATAGAACTTGAGGGAATATTTGTTCTACCTTTAGCTCCTCGTTGGGTTCGACACTCTTACTTATCGAAAGAGGCTACAATTGATCCCCTATACTTGTGGGTTATTAGTAGCATCCAACACCAGTGCATAGGAACCTGGAGAAGGCATCACTTCCGGGTGGTCAGCTCGGCTCCAGCTAATAGGCTTCTCAGACCAGTGCATGAATTCTGGGGCTGTCGTAGCAACGGCGTTCACTTCACGATGCTTCTGACGCCGGCTGTGTCTATCGCTGGCCATATTGGTGAAGACGACGTAAGGACCATGTTCTTCGGGGTAATCATCTTGGACTGCACCGACTGCTGGACGGGCGGCCGGCTGCTGGGGAGGCGGAGCCGGCGGGCCAGCAGGCGGAGGGGGCAGTCCTTCTCCCTTGGCGATGCGGACGAGCCAGTGGCACTTCCGAGTTGTATGGTTGGACGGCTTCACACCACTGTGGAACTTGCAAGGGGCATCGAGGGTCAGCTCAAAGGAGAAAGCAGGCAACCAAACTGGCTTGCCGCCCTTCTGGCGCTTGGGGAGGGGTTGTCCTTCAGGTTGCTGGTCCTCAACGGTCGCCACCTGCCGGCTGGTGGAAGCCGGCTGCGGGGCCTTGCGTTTGTTGTCGTTCGGCTACTGGCGCCGGCTGTTGTCTCCAGCCGGCGTCCGAGGAGCCGGAGGGAGCACCTTCCCAGAGGTATCCACTCGGAGCTCCGACTTCATGGAAGAGTCGGCAGTGGCGTACTTGTCTGCTATGATCAGCAGCTCGTCGAGTGTGGCCGGCTCGTCGCAGAGGAGTCGGTGCTTGAGTAAGGTGCCCTCTCGGCACCCGGCAGTGAAGTATTCTATGGCCTGCACCTCGTGCACCCCTTCGTAGGAGTTGCGCAGTTCAGCCCACTGCATCAGGTAGTCGCGGGTGGACTCGTTAGGGCCCTGGACGCACAATGAGAGCTAGCGGGGCTTGGGTGGCTGCTTGTAGGTGCTGGTGAAGTTGCGGACGAAGACTTCAGTGAAATCTACCCAGTTGTTGATGCTGCGGGGATTCAGGCTGTTCAGCCATGTCCAGGCCGTTCCCTGGAGCATGAGCGGAACGTACTTTACGACAATGCTTTGTTGCCATTTGCTATGCTGACGGCGTGGAGTAGTCGACCAGCCAGTCTTCCGGCTTCACAGAGCCGTTGTAATTGGGTGTATCTCGTGGAAGTGAACCCTTTGGGAAAGGGCTCGTCGCGGATGCGGGGGCCGAAACAAGGCGGGCACAACGCGTCTTCCTCTTCTAGCGCCAGGGATCGATTGAGACGGTCGATTCGATGGCGGGCATCATTCTCTCCGATTCCCTCTCGGCGGCCCAGTCGGTCGCCGAGAGTTGGGTGGTCAACAGGCAGCGGGGAAGCACGCCTCTCCCTCCGAGAAGGAGGAGGAGGCGGACAATCGTCCTGTCGTTCTACTGCTCGAGGGCGACCGTCTTGGTCGCGCTCGATGGTGAGGCGTGTGCGGCTGCGGCTTGCAGTCGGCTCCTTGTCATGCTTGTCGCGGACGCTGCCTGTTGGCGTCCGGGAGGTCGCGCCTTGCTCTAGGCGAGGGGGCGGATTGTCATCCCGCCGGCCGGGTTCTTCGGCGTGGCAGCCGGCTTCTTACTGCGCGGCAGCCGCGTCAATGAACTGCTGAACACGCTCCGTCATGTAGTGACACTCGTCGCCCTCGAGGTGGTCTAGCTCGTCTGCTGCCGCCTGGGCAGCTCGTATGTTCTCCATGGGCGTGGCATAGACAGGGCGGTCTGCCCCGAACATGCTGGCGATGGTAGCGCCACGCTGCCGGACCGTGCCAATGCGGTTGGGCCCGCCGGCAGCCGGCGTGCCGCCAACAGCGCGGTCGATCTCGCGCTGGTAGGCCTCTGAGAGGCGTCTAATGGTGGCCAACTTGTTGGCGCTTTCGACGAGCGAGACGCGGCGGGCTTCCAGCGTCTCGGCGTCGGCATCTTCTGCAATGGGTGTAGAGAGATCTCGCAGCGCCGCCTGGAGTGGGTCTTGGGCGTCCCCTCTAGAGGCTCCGTCGTGGCTGATGACGAGCACCTCCGTGCTGGTGCTGCCGCCACTGTCGGCGCGAGGGAGCGGGTCGTCGATGATCACCACGTTGGTGGGGAAGGCGCCGAGCGATGACGTGTCGGAGTCGACAAGCGTCGGGTCGGTGGAGCCGATCGACTCCAGGTCGGAGGCGGCTCGTTGGCGATGTCGAGCTTGTTAAGGAGGTCGACCAGGCAGCTCTCAGAGCTGGTTGTTCCCACGTCGGGCGCGGGGTCCTCGGGGAGGCGGATCTCTCCTATGAGGTCAGCGAGGTAGCTCGCTGCGCTGGCAAGCTCAGCGCCATGCAGCGCGCCGGCGTCAACGCCATCAGGCGTGCCGGGCTGGCTACGCTCGCTAGGGTGGAACAAGGTTCCCGTCCAGAACAGATCTCCGGACGACGGTGCACCTAGCCGCACGGTGGGCGCCAAATGTCGGGGGTGTCGTGCGACATATGCCAAAGGATGGCTTATCATGGAGGGGGCTAATAATACGTCGCCGGTGCCTGGAAACGGGATAAGGCGCAAACATGCCCGACGGTGGATCTTACCCAGGTTCGGGGCTCTCCTAGGAGATAACACCCCTAGTCCTCCTCTGCGAGGTCTCCGCATGATCACTCAAGCAACAATGGTGGCTACAAGCTTGCTCCTTGAGCTGTTTCTCTAGAGGGGGAAGAAGAGCAAGGCTAGCCCTAGTTTCCTCTCTCTCTATACATGGGTGTAGATGGACTAAAGTCTGAAGCCTTTGCATGGGTGCCCTGGGGGGTTTATATAGGCCTACCCCCCATGAGGTACAAAGGTAACCTGGCCGGGTGTAGGACCCAGCTGTCAGTGTCTCTGGTCGCGGGCTTCTCCGCTGGCGGATGGGGCCCGCCGCCTGGTGGGCCCCGCCGGCTGTCTCGTACTTGGCCGAAAGGCCGTGCCCGCCGCTTGCGGGTCTTGCCGGCTGCTCAGTACTATAGTCGTGCTGCTAATGATGCATGCTTTGTCGGGGGAGGCGTGGCTACAGTACCGCCGCCTGGCGGGCGTTCACTATAGCCACTTGAGGGGGAGGGCCGCCTGGTCATCAGCCTCCCCCTTGAGCCGACTGGCCAGGGATGGCCGCTCTCTAGCTTCTCGCAGACAGGTGGGGCCCGCCGCTTGTGGGCCGTACGGACAGCCCATCGTGGGAGCATGGCTCCCTCTGATAGGGGTGATGTCATGGGCAGCGTGGCAACAGTGCTGCGCCGGGCGGGGGATCTCCGTCAGGTACGGCGCACTGTGGCCACGCTTGGCCCTGGATTTGGGGGTGGCAGGGCGTGCTGTAGCCACGCCCCGTCTCATCGTATTTATGTGGGTGCAGACTTTGAGGACGCCTAGGGCCGCCTGCTAGGAGCCGACCTCTTTGGAGGCAGCCTGCTAGGAGCTGGCCCCCCTCATGGCCGCCTGCTGGGCTTTGCCGTCTCCTAGCAGCCGGCCGCTTGGACCAGCCAGCCGCAATTAGACGGCGCTTGGCTCTTTGAATCTTGAGGGGAGCAGCCAGCCCTGATATCTTGAAGTGCCATGGGGGGCCGATGAGGCTACCCGTGGCCGATTACTCCGACAACGATGAAGGTATAAAGATTTCACTTGGTGGGTGAAAGAACAATGAACAAGTGATGCACTGCATCTACCCCACTTGTTGCAACCTGGAAGTTTTCTCTTCCCCTTCTTTTCGTAAATTGGTTTGTTCAGAATGTTTTATCTGTAAGAACAGGGTCCCCGCGTAGCCTATCTTTGGCAACATGGGTGGCCACTCACCCTAGCCGCCAGCATCGTCCTCACCGGCTCCTCTCCCTTGCTCTCATTGGTGGCCATCGTCGGGCAAAGCCCACGTGGTGGTCACGGCGGATGGATCTCCTTCTTCGCCCGGCGCTCATACAGTGGGTGTCGCGGATGGTGGCTCTTGATCCAGATGCGAGCGGCGCGATGTACAAAAGGGGACAGCGGCTGCCGGCGCGGCGGCCTCTCGTGTCTCTAGTGGGTGTGCTGTGGAGGTTCATGGCGGTATGGGGCTGCATCAGAGGGATCGCGACTGGCGGCACGGTTCTGCTACAAGTGGGCAGTACATGAGTCATAATAGGGTCGCGTTGCACGGGCGCAGGTGTGGCGAGGGCGAATCACATGGGCGCGGCGATTCTGGTGATGTGGTCATTGGCCCAGGGCGACAAGGTGTTGTGGGGGCTTGGTGGCCGCGAGGGGCACATCGGGCGCGTGCAGAGTAGAACTGGCATGGTGTGTAGGTGGCCCTCCATGGTGCTGGCCGGCGCGTGGAGATTGGAGGTGGAGCCTGATATGTTTCCGTCGTATCTATATTTTTTTTTAATTTCATGTCAATATTATACAACTTTCACATATTTTTGGCAACATTTTATATGATTTATTGGACTGACATATTGATCCAATGCCCAATGTCAGTTCCTGTTTGTTGCATGTTTTTTGTTTCACAGAATATCCTTATCAAGCGAAGTCCAAACGCGACAAAAATTTATGGAGAATTATTTTGGAATGTATGCGATTTTTGGGAGGGGAAATCAATGCAAACGGAGGCCCACGACCTCCACCACCCATCAGGGTGCACCGGGCACCCCTAGCGCGCCCAGGTGTCTTGTGGGCTCCCGTTAAGTCGGTTGGGGCTGTTCTTCGGACGCAAGAAATATAATTTATGAAAAAATCGTGTAAAAATTTCAGTGCAATCAGAGTTATGGATCTCCGAGAATTTAAGAAACGGTGAAGGGCCAGAAAACAGGAATGCGAAACAGAAGATAACATAGAGAGAGATCCAATCTCGGAGGGGCTCTCGCCCCTCCGCCGCCATGGAGACCATGGACCAGAGGGGGAACTCTCCTCCCATCTAGGAGGGGGGAGCAAGTAAGAAGACGAAGAAGGCAGGCTGATGCGAAGCATCCTATGGTCATCCCCATGGACCTACCATCGTCTCACCAAGTGCCAAGAGGACCTATGACATGAGCACGAGCTAGAGCTCTCGAGAACAAGGTGACTTCCTTCCTTAGTGATATCACATATGTTCCACTCAAGACATGTTGTGCATGATTAGGTGTCAAGAGGACCCTCCCGAAGATGCTCGTGAAGACAGACAAGCCGCCACGTTGACGGATGAAGAGGAACGCCGAAAGGAGAAGAAGGCAGCTCCAGGACCCGGACATCCGGCCCCAGGCCCGGACATCCGGCCGCTCGAGACATCCACTACAGCAGCAACCCAGCCGCCAAGCATCTACAGGCCCCGGACATCCGGCCCAGCCCGGACATCCGGCCCGACGCCCGGAAATCCGGCACCCTCTATCCAGAGAGCACCGAGGCCGACCATGCCAGCCTGGACATCCGGAACCCCAGCCCGGACATCCGGCCCGTCCCGAGCCTTCAGACATCCGGCCCATCGCCCGGACATCCGGACCCCGCCTATCCACAGAGCATCAAGGCCAGCATCGACTGCCCGGACATCCGGCGCCAGCCCGGACATCCGACACCTCGTGAAGGCCCGGAAATCCGTCCCGACGCCCGGACATCCCGCCTCCCCTGTCTGGGCACAGTGTAAGGGCCCGAGGCCCATGTACCCCTTCGCCAACCTAGACTGTACAAACTCCTCCTCCTCCCTCTTTCTAGGGTTAGCATTGGTTTAGCTCATAGGTGAGATAGAGCTTTGTTCATCCATACGGATCTACTCCTTGAGAGAGACTGCAGCCCCTCTTCAGAGAAGATCCACGTTGGATTCAAGACAGCCTCTTGGGTGGCCCCCTCAAGACCTCTTCACGGAGAAGAACCGGTTACCCTTTGTATTGTCTCTTGTTGGATTTGGATCGTGTGATCTCTATGTGTACTTGGATCTAGCATATGTGTGATTATCTCTTGTTGGTTTGAGTGATTCTCTTGTGTTTTCCCTCGTGTTTCCCCTCGTGCCGCTCCTTTCGTGAAAGATCAGCCGTATAGGGTTCCGCCCTACATCATCTTGGATCAGAGCAAGGTTGATCACGATTTCAGAGCCCCCTCTCTTTGTTTTCTAGCCTTGTTTTGTTGATTTTATCCCCAATTCAAAAATTCCCCACAAAAATAGCCCCCCAATTTTTTTGTGATTTGTTGGTGTGATGAAGTTTTGTTGGATTTGATCCGCGGATTTCGTGTGTTGCGGGTAGATCTAGCTTTTCCACGTCTTTTCCCCAATTTTCATCCACAAAATCTCCCGAATTTTGCCTTGATTTGCCTCTTCCTCGCGGAGTTCATCGAGTTCGTCCACGGATCCAGCGCCCGGACATCCGGCCCCTGACAGCATCACTTCCATCCACCACTCCGTTTCCCGCCTAACTCTCGCCAAATTTCGATCCGGTGCCCCCATCCACTTCCGCATAACACCACCACTTCCACATAACACCACCACTTCCGCATAGCACCACCATAGCTCTTCCACTACCAACTCCGACAATTTTGACACGTTTTGCTTTGAGAATTTGAGTTGCGGTTCTCGTGTCCTATTGTGTTTCGGCTATTTAGGTACGGTTCAACATCAACATCACCGACGCTCATCTTCGCCACGGACTCGTCATCAACAACGACAACTTCACCATTTTGACACCATACCGTAAGCAAGAACAGTAACCTCATCTTGGTATCGTGGTATCATTCTACATGCTTGCCATTGCATTGATAACCCCATAGCCATTTTGCGTAGCTTACCCATCGAGACTAGCCTTTGAGTATTGCCGGCAACGTGACTTGTGCACATTAGTGGTTGCTACCTCTTGAGCATGCGTTGGTTTTCCCTTGAAGAGGAAAGGGTGATGCAGCAAAGTAGCGTAAGTATTTCCCTCAGTTTTTGAGAACCAAGGTATCAATCCAGTAGGAGGCCACACGCAAGTCCCTCGTACCTAGACAAACAAATAATAACCTTGCAACCAACGTGATAAAGGGGTTGTCAATCCCTTCACAGCCACTTGCAAAAGTGAGATCTGATAGAGATGATAAGATAATATTTTTGGTATTTTTATGATAAAGATTGAAAAGTAAAGATTGCAAAATAAACGGTGACAGAAATAGCTAATTGACGGGAGATTAATATGATGGAGAATAGACCCCGGGGCCATAGGTTTCACTAGTGGCTTCTCTCAAGATAGCATAAGTATTACAGTGGGTGAACAAATTACTGTCGAGCAATTGATAGAAAAGTGCATAATTATGAGAATATCTAGGCATGATCATGTATATAGGCATCACGTCCGCGACAAGTAGACCGACTCCTGCCTGCATCTACTACTATTACTCCACACATTGACCGCTATCCAGCATGCATCTAGAGTATTAAGTTCATAAGAATAGAGTAACGCATTAGGCAAGATGACATGATGTAGAGGGATAAACTCAAGCAATATGATATAAAACCCATATTTTTATCCTCGATGGCAACAATACAATAGGTGTCGTTTCCCCTGCTGTCACTGGGATCGAGCACCGCATGATTGAACCCAAAGCTAAGCACTTCTCCCATTGCAAGAAAGATCAATCTAGTAGGCCAAACCAAACTGATAATTCGAAGAGACTTGCAAAGATAACCAATCATACATAAAAGAATTCAGAGAAGATTCAAATATTGTTCATAGATAATCTTGATCATAAACCCACAATTCATCGGATCTCGACAAACACACCGCAAAAAGAGTTACATCGAATAGATCTCCAAGAAGATCGAGGAGAACTTTGTATTGAGATCCAAAGAGAGATAAGAAGTCATCTAGCAAATAACTATGGACCCGAAGGTCTGAGGTAAACTACTCACACATCATCGGAGAGGCTATGGTGTTGATGTAGAAGCCCTCCGTGATCGATGCCCCCTCCGGCAGAGCGCCGGAAATGGCCCCAAGATGGGATCTCACGGGTACAGAAGGTTGCATTGGTGGAAATAGGGTTTCGTGGTGCTCCTGGTTGGTTTCGGGGTACATGTGTATATATAGGAGGAAGAAGTAGGTCAGTGGAGCTGCGAGGGGCCCACGAGGGTGGGGGCACGCCCAGGGGGGCAGGCGCGCCTCCCTGCCTCGTGGCCTCCTTGTTGATTTCTTGACGTCCACTCCAAGTCCTCTGGATCACGTTTGTTCCAAAAATAACTCTCCCGAAGGTTTCATTCCGTTTGGACTCCGTTTGATATTCCTTTTCTGCGGAACACTACAATAGGCAAAAAAACAACAATTTGTACTAGGCCTTGGGTTAGTAGGTTAGTCCCAAAAATAATATAAAAGTGCTTAGTAAAGCCCATTAAACATCCAAAACAGATAATATAATAGCATGGAACAATAAAAAATTATAGATACGTTGGAGACATTTCAGTGGTCATACTTCCCATAGCATACATACCATATCATTGTGGTGCATATCTTGGTATCATCTCTTGTGTCACAAAGTTGTCATCGCATATACTCAATTGCTATCTTGGTTCGAGAAGTTTTGCATGAGAAAAGATCTCAAAAGAGAATGAGCCAAACAAGCTTTTAAGCAAAAGGGAAAGATAAGCAAAGAGCTTATAAGCAATAACCATATCATCATACAACATTAATATTATCATACTCGATCATCTTGGATCATATCATCGGAATACCATACATATAGCATACTTGGGATATAAGTCGTTGCATTTTTGCTTAGTAGGTTGTGCACAAGTTTTGTATCCGCCAATTGTGCAATCGTGCTAGCGTCTCTCTAGTGTTGTGCAACAAGAGCATTTTCGTGGATTCCACATTTTGGCTCATTCCTTGGTTGCACGACCCCATTTATCTATTTGCGTGTGTGTTTCCGTGTACCACATTTTGCTATTGGTATACTTGTTGCATTTGCAAATTTGCCAATCTTTTCCAACATTATTGAGTCTCACTAACTATTGCATCAAATTTTGTGCCACCATCCTAACCGAGCTCCACTATAAGATTTTACTTGTGTAGGTGTGAGAAACCGACAAGAATTGGTACCAATTGTGCTATTTCCTTGTTATACATTGAGTGATCATTGATCCATCTTCAACATCGGTCAAGGTACATTTGGCATAAGTTCTTCTCTTTCTCCCACTCACATATTTGCTTCAAATGATGGATAGGCCAAGTACTTCTACCAACCCACTCTTCCTTGAGCAAGACGACAACCCGAACAACTACGTCGCCAAGATACACCTATTTGGTACACAACGAGCCTTGCATGAAGAGCAACTAGCAATGAGCGACCGCATCGACAACCTCGCCACCAACTTGCAACTCTCCGAGCAACGTACAAGAGACTACTTCGACAACAAGCTCGACGAACAAAAGCAAGAGAACAATGCAAGAATGGACGAGATTCGTGCCTTGTTGGTTAACCGCTCTTCTACCACTTCATCCTACTCAAGAAGGAGCCGCTCAAGTCGACACTCCGAGGACACTATCTCCGGCTCAAGTACCCCGACATCGAACACTTTTTGTCGCGCCGCGCGTCAAGATCGTCAAGCAAACCGCAATCCTCTACACGACACCGACTATCAAGAGCATCGACATCGTCAAAACCAAGCTACATTCGCGCAAGCACAAGAACGGCAACATCAACGCCAACGAGAAGAAGAGGAACGAGCGCGACAACACCAAGATGCACAAGATGCCGAGGCACAACGTCAAGAGCAACAACTACGTGAAGCTCAAGCACTTGAGGCGCAACGTGCCCTTCGAGATTCAAGTCAAGTCGTAGCCACGCGCAACCGACAAGCTCGTGAGCATCAAGAAGCGCTTCGCGATGAAGTTCAAGAGAGGATTTATCAATCACGTGTGCATCGACAAGCTCCTCAACCTCCTCTTCAAGCTCGACAAGAACCTCAAGTTCGCCAAGAGAATGAAGACAATGGAAATCCTCCAAGACAAGAGCAACATCAGGTCGACAACCCTCCTCGCCAAGAGCAACATGAGTTTTTCAATCCTCAACGA
This sequence comes from Aegilops tauschii subsp. strangulata, assembly GCF_002575655.3. NCBI lineage: Eukaryota > Viridiplantae > Streptophyta > Magnoliopsida > Poales > Poaceae > Aegilops > Aegilops tauschii. The sequence continues at coordinate 93,508,381 of NC_053039.3, forward strand.
CATGGGCATCATCATCCCCGACCCCAAGACAATGAAGAGCAACGCTACGGCAAGCTCAAGTTCACCATGCTCAAGTTCACCGGAAGCAATGACCCCGAAGAGTACATATCATGGGCATTGAAGGTCGACAAGATCTTTCTCTTGCACAACTATGAAGAAGAGAAGAAGATCGTGATGGCTTCCCTTGAGTTCCAAGACTACGTCCTCATTTGGTGGGAACAAGTCATTAAGCGCCGAGCGGCAAGAGGTGAACCACCCATCACTACTTGGGCTTAAATGAAGGATGTCATGAGAGCACGTTTCGTGCCTACCTACTACAACTGCGACCTCTTCAAGAAACTCCAACTACTCAAGCAAGGAACTAAGAGCGTTGAAGAGTACTACAAGGAAATGGAGATTACCATGATACGAGCCAATGTCACGGAAGATGATTAGCAAACTACGACACGTTTCTTGAATGGACTCAATCATCCTATCAAGAAGATCGCCGACTTCCAACCATACTCGAACCTCATCGAGCTATGCATGAAGCTACCAAAGTGGGACGCCAAGTGCAAGATGACTTCAAGTACGCCAAGTTCTCATCCAAGTCCTACGGCTTCTCCAACAACCAAGCTTCAACGACTCCAACACCTTCTACCTCAACCAAGCCATCTACAAGCAACGGCGACAAGTCAAGTTACAAGAAAACTTTGACAACCTCAAGTCGTCTTCCTACTACAAGCAACTTCAAGCCAAGAGCTTCAACATCATCTACCCCAACCGATGAGACCATTAAGACGAGTTCCTTCAAATGCTTCACATGCGGAGGCCGAGGCCACAAGTCCTTTGAGTGTACAAACAAGCGCACCATGATCCACAATGACGACGGAACCTACGACTCTATGAGTGAAGGAGAAATGGAAGCCCTTGAGCAAGTGGCCCTGGACTGGCAAGTGAACGACTATGAAGATGATCAAGTCTTTTGTGACGAAGATTCGAGCCCCGCTCTCATTGTCTCCAAGGTCTTGACTCTTCAACATCAACAAGAAGAAAACCAAAGATGCCATATCTTCCACACCAAGTCCGGCATCAATGGAAGGTCCGTCAAGGTCATCATCGATGGAGGGAGTTGTCATAACTTAGCAAGTGAAGAACTATGCTCCAAGCTCCAATTGGTCTAGATGAAGCACCCACACCCCTACAAGGTCCAATGGCTTAGTGACTCCGGCACTATCCAAGTCGAGCATAGGGTACAAGTTTGCTTCAAGATCGGAGCATACGAAGACACTTTGGAATGCGATGTCGTACCGATGTCCATTTGCCACCTCCTTCTTGGACGGCCATGGCAATTTGACCGAGGCGTCATCCACAACGGGCGTACAAATCACTATAGCTTCAAGATGAAAGGAAAGGAGTACGTGCTACGACCTATGTCTCCAAGTCAAGTGATCGCCGACAAGCAAGCCACCCATAGTGGAGAGAATAGTGAGAGAGCGAACCACCAAAAAGAGAGTGAGCACCACAAGCCAAAATTGAGTGCCTCCACGATGATCGACAAGAAGAACTTAGTCCTATTTGCCACCAAACGTGAGATGAGAGAAGTGCGTGAGAACCCATCAAGTGTCATGCACTATGTCCTTTTGTGCAAAGACGAGGCACCAAAAGCTAACACCTCTCACAATCTACCTCTAGTGTTATCTTCTCTTTTGCAGGAATTCCAAGATGTTTTCCCCAATGAGCTACCTCCAGGTCTACCTCCACTACAAGGCATTGAGCACCGAATTGACCTCATCCCCAGAGCACCCCTTCCTAACAAAGCTCCTTACCGCGTCAACCCCGAGAAAACTAAGGAGATCCAACGGCAAGTACACAACTCATCGACAACGGCCACATACCCCTTGTGCCATCCCGGTAATCCTAGTTCCCAAGAAAGATGGTACATTTCGCATGTGTTCAGATTGTCGTCCTATCAATGCTATTACCATGCGTTATCGTTACCCTATTCCACGCCTAGATGATATGCTAGATGAGTTTTCTGGAGCCTCCATCTTCTCTAAAATTGACCTTAACAGTGGCTACTATCAAATACGCATCCAAGAAGGTGATGAATGGAAAACCGCATTTAAGACCAAGTTTGGCTTATATGAATGGCTTGTTATGCCAATGGGTTTATCCGAAGCACTCGGAACCTTCATGCGACTCATGCATTTTGTTCTTCGACCTTATATTGATGTATTTGTTGTGGTCTACTTTGATGACATTCTTGTGTTTAGCAAATCTCTCAATGATCATGTCACCCATCTTAAAACCGTGTTGCAAACCCTCAAGAAAGAGCGCCTTTATGCTAATATGGACAAATGCCTTTTTGGTGTTGATAAGCTTGTTTTCTTGGGTTTTGTTGTATCTTCCAAGGGTGTTCATGTTGATGACTCTAAGATCAATGCTATTAAAACATGGCCCCAACCAACCAACTTGCAACAAGTGCGTAGTTTCCTTGGTTTAGCCGGTTTCTACCGTAGATTTGTGAAGGATTTTAGCACTATTGCTTCTCCTTTACATGCTTTGAGCAAGAAGAATGCACCCTTTGTTTGGGGACCATCTAAAGATAGCGCATTTAATTAGCTTAATAATTTGCTTACTCATGCCCCCGTGCTTGCTTTACCCAACTTTGACAAACCTTTTGAAATTCATTGTGATGCTAGTGGTAATGGCATAGGAGGTGTGTTAATGCAAGAGAAGCGCCCCATAGCATACTTTAGTGAGAAACTTTCCGGAGCGCAACTCAATTACCCCATCTATGACAAATAGCTTTATGCTTTAGTGCGAGTTTTGCACGAATGGGAACATTATCTTCGCCCTCATGAATTTGTCATCCATACCGACCATGAAACGCTTAAGTATCTTAAGGGTCAAACTAAGTTGAACAAGCGTCATGCTAAATGGAGTGAGTTTATTGAGTCATTTCCTTATGTCGTCAAGTATATTAAAGGTAAGGAAAATGTTGTGGCGGATGCGCTTTCCCGTATATGCATGCTTGTTACCCAACTTGAATTGAATGTCATTGGTTTTGAGCACATAAAAGACTTGTATGCGCATGATCCTACTTTTGTTATTCCTTATGCCAAGTGTTTGACACATACATCTGAAGGAAATATGCCCTAGAGGCAATAATAAAGTTATTATTTATTTCCTTATATCATGATAAATGTTTGTTATTCATGCTAGAATTGTATTAACCGGAAACATGATACATGTGTGAATACATAGACAAATAGAGTGTCACTAGTATGCCTCTACTTGACTAGCTCGTTGATCAAAGATGGTTATGTTTCCTAGCCATAGACATGAGCTGTCATTTGATTAACAGGATCACATCATTAGGAGAATGATGTGATTGACTTGACCCATTCCGTTAGCTTACCACTTGACTGTTTAGTATGTTGCTATTGCTTTCTTCATGACTTATACATGTTCCTATGACTATGAGATTATGCAACTCCCGTTTACCGGAGGAACACTTTGTGTGCTACCAAACGTCACAACGTAACTGGGTGATTATAAAGGTGCTCTACAGGTGTCTCCAAAGGTACTTGTTGGGTTGGCGTATTTCGAGATTAGGATTTGTCACTCCGATTGTCGGAGAGGTATCTCTGGGCCCACTCGGTAATGCACATCACTATAAGCCTTGCAAGCATTGTAACTAATGAGTTAGTTGCGGGATGATGTATTACGGAACAAGTAAAGAGACTTGCCTGTAACGAGATTGAACTAGGTATTGAGATACCGACGATCGAATCTCGGGCAAGTAACATACCGATGACAAAGGGAACAACGTATGTTGTTATGCGGTTTGACCGATAATGATCTTCGTAGAATATGTAGGAGCTAATATGAGCATCCAGGTTCCGCTATTGGTTATTGACCGGAGATGTGTCTCGGTCATGTCTACATAGTTCTTGAACCCGTAGGGTCCGCACGCTTAACGTTCGCTGACGATTTGTATTATGAGTTATGTGATTTGATGTACCGAAGGTAGTTCGGAGTCCCGGATGAGATCGGGGACATGACCAGGAGTCTCGAAATGATCGAGACGTAAAGATCGATATATTGGACGACTATATTCGGACATCGGAAAGGTTCCGAGTGATTCGGGTATTTTCGGAGTACCGGGGAGTTACGGGAATTCACCGGAAGAAGTATTGGGCCTTATTGGGCCATACAGGAATAGAGGAGAGAGGCCAAAAGGAAGGAGGCGCCCCCCCCTCTGGTCCGAATTGGACTAGGGGTGCAGCCCCCTTTTCCTTCTCCCTCTCCCCCTCTTTCCTTCTCTCCTACTCCGAAAAGGAAAGGGGAATCCTAGTAGGACTCCCCACACTTGGCGCGCCCCCTCTAGGGCGGCCTCTCCCTCCCTCCTTTATATACGGGGGCAGGGGGCACCTCTAGATACACAAGTTGATCTGTTGATCTCTGCCAGCCGTGTGCGGTGCCCCCCTCCACCATATTCCACCTCGGTCATATCGTAGCGGTGCTTTGGCGAAGCCCTGCGTCGGTAGCATCATCATCACCGTCATCACGCCGTCGTGCTGACAGAACTCTCCCTCGAAGCTCTGCTGAATCGGAGTTCGTGGGACGTCATCGAGCTGAACGTGTGCTGAACTCGGAGGTGCCGTGCATTCGGTAGTTGGATCGGTCGGATCGTGAAGACGTACGACTACATCAACCGCGTTGTCATAACACTTCCGCTTTCGGCCTACGAGGGTACGTGGACACACTCTCCCCTCTCGTTGCTATGCATCACCATGATCTTGCATGTGCGTAGGAAATTTTTGAAATTACTACGTTCCCAACAACATCTTGGGAACGTTATTACATCAAAGATGGTTATCTTATGAGAGCTAACAAACTTTGCATCCCCGAGTCTTCTCTTCGTTTGTTGCTTTTGCAAGAATCTCATGGAAGAGGACTAATGGGACACTTTGGACGCGACAAGACATTTGCTACGCTCTCCAAGAAGTATTTTTGGCCCAAGATGTTTCGCAACGTCAACCGCTTCACCAACCGATGCTCTACATGTCGCAAAGCTAAGTCTAAAGCTCAATCTCATGGACTCTATATGCCTCTTCCAATTCCGTACCAACCATGGGAAGATATTAGCATGGATTTTTTGTACTTGGTTTGCCTAGAACTAGAAATGGAAAGGATTCCGTGTTTGTTGTTGTGGACCGATTCTCTAAAATGGCACATTTCATACCATGCAACAAGATAGACTATGCTTCACATGTTGCAAATCTTTTTTGTAGGGAAATTTTGCGCCTACATGGAGATCCGAAGACGATTGTCTCGGACCGCGACGTCAAGTTCTTGAGTTTATTTTGGAAGACCTTATGCGCCAAGCTCGGAATCAAGCTCTTGTTCTCTTCGGCATACCATCCTCAAACTGACGGCCAAACGGAGGTGACGAACCGCACGCTCTCCACTCTACTACGTGTGCTGATAAAGAAGAACATCAAGGAGTGGGAGGAGTGCCTACCTATCGCCGAGTACGCCTACAACCGTGCAAGACATTCAACTACCGTCAAGTCCCCCTTTGAGGTCGTCTATGGCTTCAACCCGTTGTCCCCATTGGACATTCTTCCTCTACCGCTCCAAGAGCGAACCAACATGGACGCGAGTGCCCGAGTCAACTACCTCAAGAAGATGCATGAAGATACAAGGCACACCATCGAACGCCAAGTACAACGACTCACGACCAAGATCAACGTCAACAAGAAACCCATTATATTAAACATTGGAGATCTTGTGTGGCTACACCTTCGAAAGGACCTTTTCCCCAATGAACGCAAGTCCAAACTTCTACCACGAGCCGATGGACCCTTCAAGGTGCTTGCACGCTACAACAACAATGCCTACAAGATCGACATCCCATGCGACAAGTACTTCTTGAGCGACATCTTCAACGTCAAAGATCTCTCCCTGTACCATGGTGATGAGGATTTCGATCCGAGGTCGGATCTTTCCCAAGGGAGGGGAGATGATGCGGAGCATCCTATGGTCATCCCCATGGACCTACCATCGTCTCACCAAGTGCCAAGAGGACCTATGACACGAGCACGAGCTAGAGCTCCCGAGAACAAGGTGACTTCCTTCCTTAGTGATATCACATATGATCCACTCGAGACATGGCTACTACCTAAGTCTGAGATGTTGTGCATGATTAGGTGTCAAGAGGACCCTCCCAAAGATGCTCGTTAAGACGGACAAGCCGCCACGTTCACGGATGAACAGGAACGCCGAAAGGAGAAGAAGGCAGCTCCAGGACCCAGACATCCGGCCCCACGCCCGGACATCCGGCCGCTAGAGACATCCACTACAGCAGCAACCCAGCCGCCAAGCATCTACAGGCCCCGGACATTCGGCCCCAGCCCAGACATCCGGCCCGACGCCCGGAAATCCGGCACCCTCTATCCAGAGAGCACCGAGGCCGACCATGCCAGCCCAGACATCCGGACCCCTAGACCGGACACCCGGCCCGTCCCGAGCCTCCAGACATCTGGCCCATCGCCCGAACATCCGGACCCCGCATATCCAGAGAGCATCAAGGCCAGCATCGACCACCCGGACATCCGGCGCCAGCCCGGACATCCGGCACCTCGCGAAGGCCCGGACATCCGGCCCGATGCCCGGACATCCGGCCATCCCTGTCTGCGAATAGTGTAAGGGCCCGAGGCCCATGTACCCCTTCTCCCACCTAGACTATATATACTCCTCCTCCTCCCTCTTTCTAGGGTTACAATTGGTTTAGCTCATAGGTGAGATAGAGCTTTGCTCATTCATACGGATCTACTCCTTGAGAGAGACCGCGGCCCCTCTTCAGAGAAGATCCACGTTGGATTCAAGACCCCCTCTTGCGTGGCCCCCTCAAGACCTCCTCACGGAGAATAACTGGTTACCCTTTGTATCGTCTCTTGTTGGATTTGGACCGTGTGATCTCTATTTGTACTCGGATCTAGCATATGTGTGACTATCTCTTGTTGGTTTGAGTGATTCTCTTGTGTTTTCCCTCGTGTTTCCCCTCGTGTTCTTCGTGTTCTTAGTTGGGATCCGCTCCTTTTGTGAAAGATCGGCTGTATAGGGTTCCACGCTACATCAGAGGCTCTCTCCCCCTCTCTCCCGGTGGCGCTGGAGTGGCGCCGGGGCAAGGATCGTGACGGCGATCTTCATCAACAATCTTGCTAACGTCAACACCAACTTTCTCCCCATCCATGTAGTGGTGTAACACCTATTTCCCCCGTTGTAATCTCTACTTAAACATGGTGCGCAATGCTATATATTATTTCCCAATGATCTACGGCTATCTTATGATGTTTGAGTAGATCTGTTTTGTCCTATGGGTTGATAGATGATCATGATTGGTTTGAGTTGTATATTTTATTTTTGTGTTGTCCTACGGTGCCCTCCGTGCCGCGCAAACATGAGGGATCCCCGCTGTAGGGTGTTGCAATACGTTCATGATTCTCTTATAGTGGGTGGCGTGAGAGACAGAAGCACATACCCGAGTAAGGGGGTTGTTGCTTATGGGATAAAGAGGACTTGATACTTAATGCTATGGTTGGGTTTTACCTTAATGATCTTTGGTAGTTGCGGATGCTTGCTAGAGTTCCAATCATAAGTGCATATGATCCAAGTACGGAAAGTATGTTAGATCATGCCTCTCCCTCATATAAAATTGCAATAATGACCAGCGGTCTAGCTATCGATCACCTAGGGACAAATGACTTTATTGTGTGACAAAAGTTATCTAGTTTTATTATCTTGAAATTTATTCATAGTTTTATTCTCACAAAGTACTTCTAGTTTTATTCTTGTTCTACGTAAAGCAAACGTTAAGTGTGCGTACAGTTGTATCGGTTGTCGATAGAACTTGAGCGAATATTTGTTCTGCCTTTAGCTCCTCATTGGGTTCGCACTCTTATTTATCGAAAAAGGCTACAAACGATTCCCTATACTTATGGATTATCAGAGCCGCCGCGAATCTACTGTGCTGCATGGCGCAGGCGCACGAAGGAAGCTGTGGCAGCGGCCCGATCCGTGTGCCATGGCGTCTTGGCCGTAATGGTGGCCGGGATTCTCGGCATGTGCTCGCATTGACTCGTAGCTTGAGGTCCTGCGGTGAGTGCTGACGTACTTGAGCTCGGTGGTCGATGACGGAGGACACAAGGCGTAGCGGTGTGACGCCTGGATAATTAAGCTACAGTAAACCTCTGTTAATGATGCCACATCACCACGGTTATTGTTCCTAATCTCGCGTTAGTTTGAAACTGATTCAAATTCAGATTCAAAATCAAGTCAAACGGTAAAAGTTTTCAAACATTAAAACTAAAATGTTTGGGTTGTGCCAAATAATGCATAGGTATTTATGGTGGAGAAATCACACTTTTATAAAATGTTAGACTACTCTAAAATGTTTTAAACAGTAGCAAAAACAATTATTTAAATGCTTTAAAAAATTAAAACAAATGAAAACTACTTTATTTAAAGTTCCCAACTTAATGTGGTTGTGGTATAATTAGAACTACCAATTTAGGATCTATTGCACTAATTAATAAAACTAAATAAACTTAAGAGATAAGTGAAAACAGAAAAGAAATAAATAAAAAGAAGATCAACAGAAAAGTAAAAGAGAAGAAAGACCCCCCCCAACTGGGCCTCGACCCAGCAGGCCACCGGTCCAACTGGGCAAAGGCCCAACCGGCCGAACCACCCACTCCCTTATCCCCCTGAAACCCTAACCCACTTCTACCACCACACACTCCCCCCCACTCTCCCCGATCCCCTTTTGGATCGGGGCAGCCACCCCGGCGCCCGATGCCCTCTGCCTACCCTGACGCTCCGCCGTCGCCAGGCGCGCGCCGGCCCTCAACTCGCCGGCGACGACCTCCTCCTCCCCGTTTTGGGTCTGGGCGCCCCGATCGCCCTGACGCCGTCGCCAACCACCACCACGTCACCGGCGCCACACCGCCATCGCCCGACGCCTCCCGGAGCTACCTCGTCGTCGAGTTGCCGCCCCGTCGCCGGATCTCACTTCCCCGACTCCTCCCCGAGCCATGCTGCCCTTGACCCTACGGATCCGCGGTGAGGCCCCCAGCCTCCCTTCCTCAATGCTCCTCGCACCGTCCCGCGGTCGTTCACGCGCCGCCCGGTGCTCGTGCTCGCGGTGAGCATGCGCGCACCCGCGCGCTAGCCTCGCCCGTCGTCCGCGCCGTCGTCCGCCCCGGCGCGCTCCACGCTCGGCTGCGTCACGCCTCACACCCGCGGCCACCTCCGGCACTCCAGTGCCCGCCTTGCTCCTCCCTTTTTGCCACGCCGTGGCGTCGTCGCTACCACGCCGGCACTGCACCGGCGTTTTCCCCCTCGCCGTGGCCCCGACTGGCCGCGTCCAGTTCGGGTGCCCACACCCGCAGCGCCCCCCCTGCGCCCGTTAGCGCCCATGCCCGAAAAGGCCCCCACTGGTCCTATGACAAATGGGGCCCAGCCCCTGAACTTTAATAAAAAAAGAGAAGTTTTAATATTAAAATTAAAATTAAATAATAATAATAATTAATTAATTAAAGAATTAATTAACTTAATTAATTTTGTATTAGATTAACCTAATCATTTTAGTTAACTAATTAATCATGTTTAATTAACCTGAGACTATGATAAACGGGCCCCACGTGCCAGGGTTGACCTAGTCAACCTGTAGACCTGCTGACATCATGCTGATGTCACGCTGATCCAATAATTACCTTTTGTAATTAATTAAAATCTATTAATTTCAAAATTGAATTAAAACTTTAAGAATTCATATAAAATAAACCGTAGCTTAGATGAAAAAAGTTTGTACATGAAAGTTGCTCAGTACGACGAGACGAATCCGGATACGCACCCCGTTCGTCCGCCACACATCCCTAGCACACGCAACTTTCCCACTCCGGTTCCTCTGTCCAAAAACGCGAAACACCGGGGATACTTTCCCGGATGTTTCCCCCCTTCGTCGGTATCACCTCCTACCGCGTTAGGGCACACCTAGCACCGTTACTTGTCATGTCATGCATCGATATGCATCTGTTTGAAGTGTATTCATTATTTCTTCCCCCTCTTCTCTCCGGTAGACTACGAGACTGACGCCGCTGCTGGTGCCCCGATCTACTACGTTGTTGACGACCCCTCCTTGCCAGAGCAACAAGGCAAACCCCCCCCCCTTGATCACCAGATATCGCCTATTCTTCTCTATACTGCTTGCATTAGAAGAGTGTAGCATGTTACTGCTTTCGGTTAATCCTATTCTGCTGCATAGCCTGTCATTGTTGCTACAGTTGGTACCCTTACTTGCTATCCTACTGCTTAGTATAGGATGCTAGAGTTCCATCAGTGGCCTTACACTCTTGTCCGTCTGCCATGCTATACTATCGGGCCGTGATCACTAGGGAGGTGATCACGGGTATATACTATATACTTTATATACATGACACATGTGGTGACTAAAGTCGGGTCAGCTCGTTGAGTACCCGCAAGTGATTCTGATGAGGGGGCTGAAAGGACAGGTGGCTCCATCCCGGTAGAGGTGGGCCTGGGTTCCTGATGGCCCCCGACTGTTACTTTGTCGCGGAGCAACAGGGCGGGTTGAGACCACCTAGGAGAGAGGTGGGCCTGGTCCTGGTCGGCGTTCGCGGATACTTAATAATAACACGCTTTAACGAGTTCTTGGTATTTGATCTGAGTCTGGCCATTTGGTCTATACGCACTAACCAACTACGTGCGAAAGTTATGGGCACTCGACGTCGTGGTATCAGCCGAAGCCTTCGTGACGTCAGCGACTGAGCGGCGCGCGTCGGATTGGAACGTAAGCCTCCTCTTGTATTAAGGGGGCTAGTTCTGCTTCCGGCCGCGTACGCAACGTGCAGGTGTGCAATGGGCGATGGGCCCGGACCCCTGTGCCATAGGATTTAGACCGGCGTGCTGACCTCTCTGTTGTGCCTAGGTAGGGCTGTGACGTGTTGATCTTCCGAGGCCGGGCATGACCCAGGAAAGTGTGTCTGGCCAAAGGGGATCGAGCGTGTTGGGTTATGTGGTGCACCCCTGCAGGGAAGTTTATCTATTCGAATAGCCGTGTCCCTCGGTAAAAGGACTACCCGGAGTTGTACCTTGACCTTATGACAATAGAACTGGATACTTAATAAAACACACCCTTCGAAGTGCCAGATATAACCCGGTGATCGCTCTCTAACAGGGCGACGAGGAGGGGATCGCCGGGTAGGATTATGCTATGCGATGCTACTTGGTGAACTTACCATCTACTCTCTTCTACATGCTGCAAGATGGAGGTGGCCTGAAGCGTAGTCTTCGGCAGGATTAGCTATCCCCCTCTTATTCTGGCATTCTGCAGTTCAGTCCAACGATATGGCCCTTTACACATATAGCCATGCATATGTAGTGTAGCTCCTTGCTTGCGAGTACTTTGGATGAGTACTCACAGTTGCTTTCTCCCTCTTTTCCCCCCTTTCCCTTCTACCTGGTTGTCGCAACCAGATGCCGGAGCCCAGGAGCCAGAGGCCACCGTTGACGACGACTCCTACTACACCGGAGGTGCCTACTACTACGTGCAGCCCGCTGACGAAGACCAGGAGTAGTTAGGAGGATCCCAGGCAGGAGGCCTGCGCCTCTTTCGATCTGTATCCCAGTTTGTGCTAGCCTTCTTAAGGCAAACTTGTTTAACTTATGTCTGTACTCAGATATTGTTGCTTCCGCTGACTCGTCTATGATCGAGCACTTGTATTCGAGCCCTCGAGGCCCCTGGCTTGTATTATGATGCTTGTATGACTTATTTATGTTGTAGAGTTGTGTTGTGATATCTTCCCGTGAGTCCCTGATCTTGATCGTACACATTTGCGTGCATGATTAGTGTACGATTGAATCGGGGGCGTCACACGTTGGTATCAGAGCCAACTGCCTGTAGGAATCCCCCTTCCATACTCCTTGGCCGAAGTCGAGTCTAGACATTGCAAAACTTTTACTAACATGGCTGTGTGGCTTACGGGCCCACGCCACCATTGGGTGGTATTAGGATCTTTTACTCCTCGATCTTTACTCCGGGATTCTGATCTCTTCTATTCGGGTTAAATGATTTTGCTAAGAAGACTAACTTTAGGTTCTCGAAAGACTTTCTCCCGGAGAGCCCCTCACTCCAGATGATCGCTTGCTGCACCAGAAGATTCCGAAGATACTCTCCGAGGTTTTCCCGAGACCCTTGTGCCCACCGACTTTACAATCCCCTACCACCGATATACCCTTATGGATAACTACCTACAATTGTCGTTCATACCTTCATCCTCAGTTGCTCTTGTTATTACAAGATGCCCTCAATTTCTCTCCATTGTTCCGAAAATCCTTTAAGCTTACTACCTTGCAGTTGTTTACCACATGAATACCCCTATTGAAGATTCCTCGCACTTATTGAGTATCCGTTCATCCCCAGTTGTTCGTATGCTTCATAAGATACTCTGAAATACTATCCGACCTTCTGAGCATCCTCTTCGAACTATTGCTCTGCAAATACTTGTATGCTTACATTATGGATGCTCCCATATCACTAGCAATATTCACTAGTATCTTTTAACACTGTCATTTTGATCCTATTGATTCAACATGTGTGCGAATGCACACAATCATCAATCGACCCTTCTAAATTATCTTTCCGGCTCAGACGTCATTTTGAACATGAGCTGGTTCTTGACCAAACTATTTGTCATCGATTGTGCCTCTGGTCTATTCAGTTTATCCATCCTTGATCAGAGTGTCTGCTCTGATCCTTCGTTTTGGAAATCATAAATTCCTTTGTTAACTAAGCATCAAATTATTCAGATGTTCTATAATCTGACGCCCTTGCATTATTTCTTCCTCTGATTGAGTACCGATACTCACATCAGCTCCGTTGTGGATCGCTCAATCCATTGTTGGATTTCATCCGACGTCGTCCTTCATATTCAATAACCTTGTGAGCCTTTCCACAGGTATATAATGCCTTTGATAAATTGTATCCTCTCCTTTTGTCACCCATGCTCTACTATCAAGCTTGTGTTATTTACTATTGAAGCTTGTGGTATATGTTCCCAAGATGACCCTAAGGGTTGAACCTATGCCTTTCCAGATCCGGGTAAACCCGAGAGCTATCATGAGTCATACTCTTCTGGAGTTTTGCTAGATAAAATTTAAACATTACAACTTCTTCGAAAAATGAGAAGTGAATGAAAGGTTATGCATTGGAGAAGTGGGAGTCGACCTTGAACTTTGTGTTCATGCCCATGGACACGATGTAGATCCTATCATAGAAGCTTCTTGTAATAATAACTATTTCCTTAATAAGATATCGTCTGGTATCTGTGTATTGATCCTTTGCAATCATGGTTCCGACCATATTTTCTCCTTGATTCCATTTCTCGGACAAGTTAAAGCACTTGTCTTTTGTTGATCGACACATGTCCACAACCTTTATTTTGATCTTCCTCGAGTATTACCCTCTGGTATCTCGAGAACTGTGTTGCTTCCTGCGAGTCTTCATCTAGTATTGCTTCTCACCGATTTCAGATTCCCCCAGTTTCTGAGTTATTAGTCACTCGAGAACACCGATAAGTGAATCGATTCCGCACTCCGATTCAATAACTCTAAGTAATTTACGTTGCTTACGAGTTTAATAATCCTCCAAGTCATTCCTAGCCTTATCGGCTATATCATTATCGTGCAAACTTTTTACTGTGCTACCTGGTCCTTCTTCTCGGAGCATAATTTTCGACGATGAGCTAAGCTTACGTTGATTTTCCTCATCATATCATTTCGCCTTGAACAACTAGCTTGATTCCGAGTTTGTGTCATATCCGTGGTTTCAATAACTTTATGCTACATCCTTTCTTTTGCTTGATGTTGTCGATGAGCGATTATATCTTCATGAAACCTCTCGACAAATGTGTCATGATCATCATCAACATTCTGAGCTCTTCAAGGATATCGATTGAATCCATGTTGAGAAATACCATCCTTGCCCTCAATGTTTTGTGTTAATCATCGACCACTTTATTGCCTTCCGTTCAACACAAACTTGTTCGTGTTCTGTGTTATACCTTGAGTTTCTTGCTACCCATCATTTGTTTTTCTTTACCTTGAAGTATTACCATCTTTTATGTCAAGAATGTCATGCGAATTTCACCATGTCTTGAGAATCCTGGATACATAGTGATACTTCTCACCATCACCATTATTCCTTGTTCCCCGTGTTGTTTCTAACCGGAATACCGACAAATGCACTATGATGTGTAAAATTCAAAAACTTCTAACAACCCTATTGCTTGTAAGTTAATGGTCGATAGTTCATTCTACTTCTTTTGTCATTTAGTCACCATTCAAACATTGATCGTGCGACCCAGCCCATATTTCGGGTGCACCTTTCAATCAATGTTCAATTGAGTATGCTTTCCTCTAGCACACCAATATATCATTTGATCTGACAAATGTTATCTCCTTGTTCACATGACTGTGGAAACCCATCTTTTTGGAAATCTGGAGGAATTGTCGCTGAGTCAATCAGCCACCTCCTCACCTCTCCTTGGTTTAATGATGAACTATTGTTTCAGGAACCCGCTCCCATAGTTCATTTCCCGAGAATCTTACAATGTCATTTCGTCTGTTTGCGTTGCACCTTTTCTTCTCGGACATCCTGAGTCTGAGGTATCATGACACCAATCGGATCTGAATCTCGGTCAGATATGATGGTTGGGACAACTTTCCAGGAGTTATGATGTTGGTCCTTAGATGACCCGGTAATATGATGTCATGCCTAGCACTCACCCCCTAGCTGGAGGACCTATCATTATAATTTCTTTTGCAAGGATAACCATTCTTCCTGGAGGAAATTGTAAGACTTATTTTATAAGTTGCTCCTAATGGATCATTTGTGTATGCAAAGTCTGGCCCTTGATTGAAACACCATATCATTGCTACCTCGAAGCATGACTATGATACCCCCCGCTCTTCAACAAGAACATTGGAGGCGCGATGCTAAATGTTTCTTGGTCAGTTATCCAAACACCGTTGTATGGGTAACATCTTGATTAATCCTTGCCTCTTATCTGAATGGTTGGGTACTTGCTCTCCTACCCTGTATGCCATGTTCTGCTTGTACATGGGAAGGATATACTCCTAATAATTGTGTGTAATCATAATTTTCCTTTCCATTGTTCTGTTTAATCTGATAATCGCGTTTTCCTTTCCATTCTTTTGTTTAACCTTTCCAGAACCTGACTTAACTAGCAGAGATAATTCCCTACTTAGGTAGGCACCTTGTTGTACCATTCTGTCTGTAAGATCCTGTTACTATTGTTGATGACATTTCGGTAACCACCGATGGACGAGAACTTTGCCTTTTGGTCTGCCTCGTTCAACGAGCAGGAAAACGGTTCTCTTCGTCCCTCGCCCTTGGTACCGACGTTGTTGCCGACATAACTGATAGGCTATCCTCTAACATGCCTTCCTTACATGATCGTGCAAGACATTACTGCCCTTTCTACTCTTAACCCACATGGTGGGCCCATAACCCACAGTTCCACAGGATCGAAACCTGACTCTCCTGTACCCCTTGTTTCCAAAGTTATTCCCCACGCGCGGCTTTGTATGTAATTCACAAGCCACCTTTCGAGAGATCACCAATTCTGGTATCTGAAACAATACTTATGCCCATTGCTCTGAACCCCTTTCACACTCTGTTTCGGGCATCGAACGATTGCCTGCCCTCTTGAAACTTCCCATGATACCTCTTTATATTGCTCTCGATATTTTCTTACGTTTCAATTCGAGAGTTACTTTCCGCCACCTTCCCTGATGTTATCTACCACATAGTCAACCTTGTAGAGGTCCATTCTCCCAGAATACTCCCTTATTCTTTCGTAAGTACGATGAAGTTCCCGAAGAAAGGATGTCGATTTCATCACGATGACTTGAAGTAGAGAAACGAAGACATTAACGTAATGGATCGACCTCTTCGAGAAGAGCAACCAAGACCAAGAAGATCCGTTAGAATTTCACAACCACAAATTTCCCCATTACACCACCTCTTAAATCTCGGGACGAGATTTCTTGTAGTGGAGGAGAATTGTGACGCCCGCATAATTAAGCTACAGTAAACCTCTGTTAATGATGCCACGTCACCATGGTTATTGTTCCTAATCTCGCGTTAGTTTGAAACCGATTCAAATTCAGATTCAAAATCAAGTCAAACGGTAAAAGTTTTCAAACATTAAAACTAAAATGTCTGGGTTGTGCCAAACAATGCATAGGTATTTATGGTGGAGAAATCACACTTTTATAAAATGTTAGACTACTCTAAAATGTTTTAAACAGTAGAAAAAACAATTATTTAAACGCTTTGAAAAAAATTAAAACAAATGAAAACTACTTTATTTAAAGTTCCCAACTTAATGTGGTTGTGGTATAATTAGAACTACCAATTTAAGATCTATTGCACTAATTAATAAAACTAAATAAACTTAAGAGATAAGTGCAAACAGAAAAGAAATAAATAAAAAGAAGATCAACAGAAAAGTAAAAGAGAAGAAAGACCCCCCCCCAACTGGGCCTCGACCCAGCAGGCCACCGGTCCAACTGGGCAAAGGCCCAACCGGCCGAACCACCCACTCCCTTATCCCCCCGAAACCCTAACCCACTTCTACCCCCACACACTCCCCCCACTCTCCCCGATCCCCTTTTGGATCGGGGCAGACACCCCGGCGCTCGATGCCCTCTGCCTACCCCGACGCTCCGCCGTCGCCAGGCGCGCGCCGGCCCTCAACTCGCCGGCGACGACCTCCTCCTCCCCGTTTTGGATCTGGGCGCCCGATCGCCCTGACGCCGTCGCCAACCACCACCACATCACCGGCGCCACACCGCCATCACCCGACGCCGCCCGGAGCTACCTCGTCGTCGAGTTGCCGCCCCGTCGCCGGATCTCGCTTCCCCGACTCCTCCCCGAGCCACGCTGCCCTTGACCCTACGGATCCGCGGTGAGGCCCCCGGCCTCCCTTCCTCAATGCTCCTCGCGCCGTCCCGCGGTCGTTCACGCGCCACCCGGTGCTCGTGCTCGCGGTGAGCACGCGCGCACCCGCGCGCTAGCCTTGCCCGTCGTCCGCGCCGTCGTCCGCCCCGGCGCGCTCCATGCTCGGCTGCGCCATGCCTCATGCCCGCGGCCACCTCCGGCGCTCCAGCGCCCGCCTTGCTCCTCCCTTTTTGCCCCGTCGTGGCGTCGTCGCAACCACGCCGGCGCCGCCCCGGCGTTTTCCCCCTCGCCGTGGCCCCGACTGGCCGCGTCCAGTTTGGGTGCCCACACCCGCAGCGCCCCCCCTGCGCCCGTTAGCGCCCATGCCCGCTAAGGCCCCCACTGGTCCTATGACAAGTGGGGCCCAGCACCTGAACTTTAATAAAAAAAGAGAAGTTTTAAAATTAAAATTAAAATTAAATAAAAATAATTAATTAATTAATTAATTAAAGAATTAATTGTATTAGATTAACCTAATCATTTTAGTTAACTAATTAATCATGTTTAATTAACCTGAGACTATGATAAACGGGCCCCACGTGCCAGGGTTGACCTAGTCAACCTGTAGACCTGCTGACATCATGCTGATGTCACGCCGATCCAATAATTACCTTTTGTAATTAATTAAAATCTATTAATTTCGAAATTGAATTAAAACTTTAAGAATTCATATAAAATAAACCGTAGCTCAGATGAAAAAACTTTGTACATGAAAGTTGCTCAGTACGACGAGACGAATCCGGATACGCAGCCCATTCGTCCGCCACACATCCCTAGCATAGCAAACACGCAACTTTCCCACTCCGGTTCCTCTGTCCAAAAACGCGAAACACCGGGGATATTTTCCCGGATGTTTCCCCCCTTCGTCGGTATCACCTCCTACCGCGTTAGGGCACACCTGGCATCGTTACTTGTCATGTCATGCATCGATATGCATCTGTTTGAAGTGTTCATTGTTTCTTCCCCCTCTTCTCTCCAGTAGACTACGAGACTGACGCCGCTGCTGGTGCCCCGATCGACTACGTTGTTGACGACCCCTCCTTGCTAGAGCTACCAGGCAAGCCCCCCCTTGATCACCAGATATCGCCTATTCTCCTCTATACTGCTTGCATTAGAAGAGTGTAGCATGTTACTGCTTTCGGTTAATCCTATTCTGCTGCATAGCCTGTCATTGTTGCTACAGTTGTTACCCTTACCTGCTATCCTACTGCTTAGTATAGGATGCTAGAGTTCCATCAGTGGCCTTACACTCTTGTCCGTCTGCCATGCTATACTATCGGGCCGTGATCTCTAGGGAGGTGATCACGGGTATATACTATATACTTTATATACATGACACATGTGGTGACTAAAGTCGGGTCAGCTCGTTGAGTACCCGCAAGTGATTCTGATGAGGGGGCTGAAAGGACAGGTGGCTCCATCCCGGTAGAGGTGGGACTGGGTTCCTGACGGCCCCCGACTGTTACTTTGTGGCGGAGCAACAGGGCGGGTTGAGACCACGTAGGAGAGAGGTGGGCCTGGCCCTAGTCGGCGTCCGCGGATACTTAATAATAACACGCTTAACGAGTTCTTGGTATTTGATCTGAGTCTGGCCATTTGGTCTATACGCACTAACCAACTACGTGGGAAAGTTATGGGCACTCGACGTCGTGGTATCAGCCGAAGCCTTCGTGACGTCAGCGACTGAGCGGCGCGCGCCGGATTGGAACGTAAGCCTCCTCTTGTATTAAGGGGGCTAGTTCTGCTTCCGGCCGCGTACGCAACGTGCAGGTGTGCAATGGGCGATGGGCCCGGACCCCTGTGCCATAGGATTTAGACCGGCATGCTGACCTCTCTGTTGTGCCTAGGTAGGGCTGTGACGTGTTGATCTTCCGAGGCCGGGCATGACCCAGGAAAGTGTGTCCGGCCAAAGGGGATCGAGCGTGTTGGGTTATGTGGTGCACCCCTGCAGGGAAGTTTATCTATTCGAATAGCCGTGTCCCTCGGTAAAAGGACGACCCGGAGTTGTACCTTGACCTTATGACAACTAGAACTGGATACTTAATAAAACACACCCTTCGAAGTGCCAGATATAACCCGGTGATCGCTCTCTAACAGGGCGACGAGGAGGGGATCGCCGGGTAGGATTATGCTATGCGATGCTACTTGGTGAACTTACCATCTACTCTCTTCTACATGCTGCAAGATGGAGGTGGCCTGAAGCGTGGTCTTCGGCAGGATTAGCTAGCCCCCTCTTATTCTGGCATTCTGCAGTTCAGTCCACCGATATGGCCCTTTACACATATACCCATGCATATGTAGTGTAGCTTCTTGCTTGCGAGTACTTTGGATGAGTACTCACAGTTGCTTTCTCCCTCTTTTCCCCCCTTTCCCTTCTACCTGGTTGTCGCAACCAGATGCCGGAGCCCAGGAGCCAGAGGCCACCGTCGACGACGACTCCTACTACACCGGAGGTGCCTACTACTACGTGCAGCCCGCTGACAACGACCAGGAGTAGTTAGGAGGATCCCAGGCAGGAGGCCTGCGCTTCTTTCGATCTGTATCCCAGTTTGTGCTAGCCTTCTTAAGGCAAACTTGTTTAACTTATGTCTGTACTCAGATATTGTTGCTTCCGCTGACTCGTCTATGATCGAGCACTTGTATTCGAGCCCTCGAGGCCCCTGGCTTGTATTATGATGCTTGTATGACTTATTTATGTTGTAGAGTTGTATTGTGATATCTTCCCGTGAGTCCCTGATCTTGATTGTACACATTTGCGTGCATGATTAGTGTATGATTGAATCGGGGGCATCACAAGCGGGCACGACAGCGACGATCTCCACGCTCACGGGTGGTCCAGGTCTGGAAGCTTCTGTAGGGATGGGATTGTTTCGGGCGAAATCCTAGGCCCAACTTTGTCGGTGCTGTCGACGGCGATGCTCTCGGGCGTCGTCTCCCTCCTTGGAGGCGTCGCCGAGGAACCCTTCTTGCTCTACGAGGGGCTTGGGCTCTCCTGGTGAAAACTTAAGCTCTGGATGGTTTCCGGAGCGGGCGACGATGGCGTCTTCGTCGTTTCCTGCTTGGGGCGTTGCTTGGGAGAGCTAGCTTGTACCTGGTGCGATTTTATCCTATGTCAGGTTTGGCGGATGCTGGGCCGCGGCCCTGGATGGCTGATATGCGCCGAGGCACCGGCCTCAGAACAGGATGCGTGAGGCGGCTCCATGGGGCGGGGCAGCGGCCGGAGCTTCGCCTGGGTGGAAATATTGGTCACTTGGGTGGTAGGTTTGTTGGCTCGGTCGATGTGCCCAAGTGGGGACGGTTGGACGGTACGTCGGCGCGGCGGCCCCAGATGTGGTCGGCGTTCCTGGTCTCCATGCGGTTGCCCTGAGCAATATAGTTTTGCAGGCATCCAAGTTGTGCAACGCTGCAACTCGAGTGCGGGAAGTGGCAGGTCGGGGCGGCGGCCCCAGAGGGTGGTGTTGGTGGGCTGCGCAGGGTGCGGTATGGCGAATGAAGGTCGGGGCGGCGCCCCCGATATTTCTGCATCATCTAGCGTGTTTGACCTCGTGTCGTGTGGGTGACGAGGTTGCTCTCGACGTCAGTGTTGGCGTCTATGGGGAGAGCAATGTCAGGGTCATGACAATTTGTGGTAGTCGGCTCTTCTCTGGCATGTCCACGAGATTACCTCAGCTGGTTTGTTGTTGTGAAGTCGAAGCTGCAGTGGTGGGGGCCAGTGGTATACAATGACGTGCAACATGTGGTTCATTCGGTGATCTTCTGCAGCGCCAACCATGCCTAGTTCTCCTTCGCAGTTCCTTATCAAAGTCGGAGCTGCATTGTTTGGTCGCAGGTGGCTTAGTCCCGGTGCGGATCTTCATTTTGTTCCACTCGGCCTCTATAGTGTGGGTTGAGTCGACAATCGCCTACGGGGGAGTTGGAGTCTTTTTTTTAGAGTATAGGGATGATGATGACTCCTTTTGGGGAGGAGTGATGACGATGACGCGTGTGCACTGTCTCGGCGAACTCTCTTTAGAGTGGTGTAAGTGGGGTATCTTATGTGTGCCGCTCAACGGTTGTGATGGTTTTTGCCCGGTTTTTCATAATTAACTAGGCAATCTTGCTTTTGCTTGGTTTTACCTAATTAATCGAGCAACTCTTTTCTTAACGAATGCGGGAATCCTACCATTTTGAAAAAAATATTTTATCTGTCAAGCCGTGCATCCAAATATCAAATTGTTTACACTGTTGGATTTCTCGCATCGAGATCTTCGAAACTAGATCCCATGTTAATAGATTTCATTGAATTTTTTCTCATTTTTTCAAAAACTAGGAGAAAAACCCATAAAAGAAAATCCAAAAGAAACATAGGCCGAAAAATTCTGAAAGGAAAAAGGTTTTCCCTTTCATCGGGAAGCACATGCTATGCTTCTTGTAGAATAGCCTGTGCTTCTGGAGGAAACACGGGTTCCTGCGGAAGCAAATCTGTGCTTTCACGAGAAACACAATTGTGCTTCTTGTGGAAGCACATATTTGCTTTGTTCGAGAAGCACGACTATGTTCACATTTTTTTTCAAAACCTAAGGAATACCGGGCAAAAACTGAAAAGCCAAAAAGAAGCCAGAAAAAACCATCTGAAACAGGAAAAGGTGTGCATAAAAAAACAAAATTCAAAGAAAGCGCACAACACATGACACATGGCGGTGGCTGGACACCCCAATTGACGTGCTCCCCAGGCAAAAAGTGACCCTTACAGGAGCCCCTCGAGGGAGGACCTCATAGATGACGCATGTTGCGTCATACAGGAGCACGACACAAAGGGTCCATGAACAACAGGACCAACCGACACGAAGTCACTTATTATTTTACAACACACCACCTAAAAATACGTGAAAAAGGAGCTGCGTTTGTGAGTATTCGAACCTATGACCATGCACTCACGCGTCAAAAAGAACCTGTTAGTTACTCGACCTGGCTGCGAGGCATGGGAAGCGTGGAATATATAAGAAAACACAACAAGGTTGAGATTTGAAACCATTTTCTTAAACATTTCTTGACAATTACAAACAATTTTGAAATACCACAAATATTACTTTAAAATAATAATTTTTAAAATTCCAAAAACTTTTTGAAAAATGTAAACAATTTTTTTATTTAGATTTTTTAAAAATGAACAAGTTTTGAAACATGAATTCCTTTTGAAATCCAGAATACTTTTCTAAAAACGTGAAAATTTTACTAGAAAATGGCAAAAAAATTCAAAATTTCCGAATATTTTTCGAGATTTTTTTTATATTCGAACATAATTTAAAAACATGAAATTTCTAAAATTCATAAAAAAATTAAAAAATAAGAACATTTCTAGTAAATGCTAACAAAAGTTGAATTTGTATGACAATAAACCTTTTAGGAAATTCCTAAACATTTTTTGACACATGATTTTTTTAAAGTGGACAAATTTTGAAAACATAATCCTTTTTTGGAATTTGCAAACAATATTTAGAATTTTTGAACAAGTTTAAAAAGGAAAATAGATTTGAAAAATGAAAAAGTTAAAATACAAAAAAATACGAAATTTGTTAAGTTAAAAAAATGAAAAACTTAAATAATAAAAGGAAAAACGAAACCCAAAACGACAAAATTTAAGAAAAAATGGGCCAGCCCGATCATGGGCGCACCTATGCGTAGCCCGACAGTTTGCCACGTCGTGCGGCAAATAGGGTTTTCCCTGGGGTGTTCCTATTTGGTTGGCGTCTTCAGCCCACTTAGAAGCTGACAGGCGCCCACTGCAGCGCATAGTGGGTTGGCCCATGAACGCGCAGCGAGCTGTGTTATATAGCGCAAAAAACCAGACAGAAAAGTACCTTGGTGTAGATTCGAACTCCCGCCGTTGCATCCTGGAATTGCCTAACTATCCACCCGACCTCTTGAACGCAGGTGATTAATAACAACGCGAACTCTTTTAGAACCAGTATAGCCGCGTCGCAAAGTTTTTTGATTTATTTGAATATAATTCTGGAAAAGTTCACCGATTTTGTAAGAAAGTTCGTTCAATTTGGAAAAAAATTCACCGAATTTTTTAAAAAATCATCGGACTTGGAAAAAGTTCACCGGATTTGAAAAAAGTTCACCAATTTTGATTTTTTTTGTCCATTTAGGAAAAAAGTTAATCGAATTTGAAAAAAGTTCATCGGATTTGAAAAAAGTTCAGCGATTTTGAAAAAAAGTTCGTCCATTTAGGAAAAAATTTCATCGTATTTGGAAAAAAGTTCAGCGATTTTGAAAAAAGTTCACCGGTTCTAAAAAAAATTCGACCATATGGGAAAAAATTTCATCGGATTAGAAAAAGTTCACAAGTTTTGAAAAAAGTTTATTGATGTTAAAAACTAATCTCAATTTTGAATTAAAATTCATTGAATTTGAAAAAAAGTTCATCTAAGTTGAACAGTGTTCACCAATTTGAAAAAAAAAATCATGCAATTTGAATTATTTTGTGCATAAAATTAAAGAAAAAAGAAAAAAATGTGAAAGAAAAGAAATAGGAAAAACCAAAATGAAAAACTGGTCCAGAAAAAACACACAACAAGAAAGAAAAAAAGCGGCATGGTAAAGTATAAAAGATGGAAATTCTTTCCCGGTTGGCTAATGCGAGTGAAACTTACACTACAAGTCACGGGTTCATATCTCTCCAGCACTCATTTTTTGCGCATTAAGCTAGAAATAAAAAAGGTGTGAGATGGGGCGCCCCGGGAGCGCTGCACCCGCTTGTTAGCGAAAATGCCCTATAACTGGCTCCTGCAGCGCCAAATAGGGTTTACGTTTTTCCCAAGTGTAAGACCATGTTCGGTTCGTAGGATAGCAAAACATAGGAAATAGAAAAAATATAGGAACGGAAAAGGAACGCATGTGTAAAACACTAGAATGAAAAACTCAGGAAAGTGGTCAAAACAGGTGTTCGGGTGACATAGGAAAACCATCCGAAAGAACTGTGCAAACAGTGGTCTTCATGTATTCTTTAATTGAAGCAAGGCAGCTTTATCTCTTCCTCTTACCTCACCACTTCACACATCCATCATTTTTTTAATCCCCTAATGATACGCCAGAACGGCTCGCCTCGGTCTTCGTGAGAAAAATGAGCTCCGGCCGGATGTTAGGTTTCCTTTGGAATCAGCACTGGAAGAGCAATTTTCCTCCGGTTTACTGTATGCATTTCCTGTGTCCCGAACGATGCAAAGGAAAATATACCTCTGTGAACAATGTTCCTTTGAAATTCCTTCACAAATCCTGTGAACCGAACAGGTCCTAAAGGTCTTACCATAAATGGGCCGGCGGAAATCAAACAAATGGCACCGTCACTTTGGTCATTACGGTCATGTCTGTGTGTGTGCTACAACTTGTTCTTTCTTATTTGCAAGCGCTGCTATACACGCTTGTTCGGGAGCCTCCCCAAGGGTTACTTGGGTGGGCCGAGAGCGCGTCACTTGGCGCGCTTTTAACCGCCGCCACCTGTCGCGCTCTGGACGCTTTTTTCAGGGTTTTTTTTTTCTGTACCGGTTTCGGCTTTTTAGATGTTCTTAACCAAATAATTTTTTTGCACAAAAAAATGTATTTTCCTTTTTTCCTCGCGCGAGAGGCACGGGTTTTCCTTCACGAGAGGCACGGCCAGAAACAAAAAAAAATGCGTTTTCTATTTTTTTTTTGCTTTCGGGAGAAACATGGTTTTGCTTTTGCGAGAGGCACGGTTTTGCTTCCGCGAGAGGCACGGCCATGCCTCTCAGAAACGAAAAAATGTGTTTTTTTGTCCACGAGAGGCACGGTTTGCTTCCGTGAGAGGCATTGACGTGCCTCAAAGAAGCGGAAAAAACGCATTCTTTTTGCTGCTGCGAGAGGCACAGTTTTGCTTATGCGAGAGGCACGGCCGTGCCTCTCAGAAACAGAAAAAAACACTTTTTTTTGTTCCGCGAGTGACACGGTTTTGCTTCCACCAAAAGCATAGCCGTGCCTCTTGAAAACGAGAAAAAAAACATGTTTTCTTTTTTTCCCTTCCGTGAGAGGAACGGTTTTGCTTCTTTGAGAGGTACGGATTTGCGTCCACAAGGGGAACGGTTTTCGGGAAGGGAAAAAACATGCTTCCAGTTCGGTCTTTCCGAGAAAGAAAAGTCATCAAAACCTATCAACATGGGATCTAGTTTTGAAGATCTCGATGCGAGGAATTCAAAGGTTCGAAATTTAGACGCACGGGTTAAGATATAAAATGTTTTGAATAAACAGATCTAGAAAAAATAGAAAAACTCTCAGGTGTCGACAAGTGCGCACATGCAACACGCGACTTGTCGCAGTCTGGAAAGATGCAAGTGATCTTTGAAAGGAATACTTCTCAATTAGTGATTTCGTGCTATCCCTCACTTATAGCAAGACTTAGGGAAGCCTTGCCTGAAGGGAGCGCAAGATGGATCTGCCCAGACGTGCGGGAGGCCCGAGACTCATTTTTTCTTTTCATGTTTTTTTCTTTTTTTCTTTTTCTCTGTTTCTCTACATTTGTTTATCCTTTCAAATATTCAAAATAGATTTATTAGAAAAAACACTCTACTTCAAACATTTGGAAAATGTTAATCTAGCATTTGTAAAATGTTAAATGTGTATAGAAAATTGTTTTTCATGTATAAAAATATACAAAGTGTACGAAGAAAAGTTGATCATGTATTTTTTTAAATGTGAATTAAGCATTTGGAAAAACTGTTAATCATCAATTTAAGAAACGTTAAATGCGTATAATATTTTTTACCTACTGTATATACCAAAAACATAGAGAGTGTATTAAAAACTTGAACGTAAAAACTTAAATTTTAGAAAAATGTTGATCATGTATCAAATTAATGTTAATCATATATTAAAAATGTTAACCGTGTATAAAAATATTCCTAATATATACCAAAAATGTACAATGTGTACGGTAAAATTAGTCTCAAAGAAAAATATTTAAGAAAATATTAAATTTGTAGAAAAAATGTTCGTGATGTATACGAAAAATGTAGAACATGTATTAAAAAATTGAACATAAAAACATAAATTTGAAAACAATGTGACCAAGTTTAAATTTTTAATCATATATTTCAAAATGTTAACCATGTATTAAAAAGGGTTCCTGCTATATATATCGAAAATGTATAGTATGTATGAAGATAGTATTCATGAAACATATTTTTTAATGCTAGTTATGTTTTGAAAATGTTAAACATGTATAAAAATGTTCCTAATGTATACATATAATTAAAAAATGTGCACGAAAATTTAGACATGTATTGTAGAAAAAAACAAAGAAAAGCGATGAAAACCGAATAGATGGAAGAAAGAAACGAGAAAACAGCTCAAAAACAGAAACCTGGTAGAAAACCTTGAAAACCCAAGAGAGAGAAAACACCTGAAAAACGAAACAAAACTGAAGAAAATGATTTTTTTTTTAATAAAAACAAAGAAATAAACAAGAAAGGCAGAAGATAGAAAGGAACAAAAAAACAAGAAAAATAAACGAAAAGCAAAAACTCAATAAAACTGGTATAAAACAAAGAAAAGGATGAAACCCAAAAGCCGACAAGAATGTGAAGAAACAAAAAAGGAAGAATCATGAAAAAGAAACCAAAAGAAAAAAGCACGAGCAAAACACAGCGAGCAGATGAGCGTGCACGAGCAAGTGAGCCGGTGAGAGCACAAAAACGGGCTGGTCCATTATTGTAGAGAGTACAGAAAACCTTCAGAAGCCCGTGTCATTATAAGTGAGATATAGCTCTCGCACTTCTTTGTATTGTGCCTTCATCTGCACCTTGTTTTTTTTAGGAAAAAAGAGCAGAAGGTGTTTCCTCGTACACCATGCGGTAAACCAGCTAACCACCTAGGACCCGTTTGGTTGCTCACATCAATCCCAATCAGGCCCGTGCGAGAAGAAAACGGGGTGTTTGGTTGCCTGGCCTGCATCAAAATCTTAGCCCGCACGAACCTTAAAGCACTTCTCAGCCAGGCCCGCTAGGAATGGATGAATCGGCCGTTTCCAGCGAGCCATGCTTGATGCAAGGGAGGAGAACGCGACGCTGACCTCCTGCGCCCACGGAGATGGCGGGAGCTTGTGTGCGTCTCCGAAAAAGTGGCAGGAGGAATTGGCGTCACTGCCCACCGATTCGGCCACCCTATATAGGCAGCGTCACCGCATCGCTGAAACTCCCGCCACCATTCGCCCCTCTCGAGCTTTCCAACCGACGTGTATTGACACGGATGACAAGGTAAGTGCCGCTGCTGCTCCATCCATCGACTGACGGCGGCGACGATTCGACTCCTCCTCTTCTCCGACATGTTCAGCACCTCCTTTGCGGTTGTTCTGATGTCGTCTGTGAGTTCATTCAGCCCTTTCTCTCTACTAGTTCTAGCTACATCTATGAGCATGTGGTAGGGTTAGATCCGTGTCCATGTTGTAGCATTGTACACCGCCCGATTTGTGTGTGTGATGTTCTGGTAGCTAGTGGTGATGGATTTGAAGCATTCTAGGAGTTGTTTCCATGTCGGGAATGATTGATAGCTAGTGGTGATGCACCACTCACTACAAAAAAAGACACATCCATGACATTTTGGGCCGAATGTTTTTTTTTTCTTTCATACTTATGACACTTCTATGATGATAATTGTGACAAAACCCGGTATCATCATAGATGTGGTAGGATCCTAATTCTATAAAAAAATCATGACAGAAAATGGGCTTTTCGTCCTGGGCGGGCCGAAGACGCACCCGCGTGACATTCTATAGGCCGTCCATGATGGAAAAAAAATCATGGTAGAAGCGAGGGCGAGGAGAATTTTGGGGAGTTCCCGGTTATGGTGGCTGGTCGGGGCCGAGCGATGCACGGAGGTTTGCGCGTTTCTCTCGTACACGTACGCGCGTGTGTGCGAGGTGTTGCGCTCTAACTGAACCCGAGCGAGGCGTTGGGCTCTAACTGAACCCGAGCGATTGCACTAGCTACGTTACTAAACCCCGATCGATCTCTTGTTGTTAACTGAACCCGAGTGATTCCTTCGCTACTGCTACTAACTGAAGCCGATCGAAGCTGCCTCTTGATGAACAGTGAGCGTTGCTGGGGGTTGGATGAACAGTTCCCGGTGGGGGTTGGATGAACAGTTCCCGTGGTAGTAGAGGTCATTGCCGCTGGATGAACATGACCCCGATCGAGGAGGTGGGGGTGGATGAACAGTAGCCGATGGAGGAACCCCGTGGAGGGCTGGTTGAACAGGACCCCGTGGAGGGCTGGTTGAACAGTAGCTGGTGGAGGGCTGGTTGAACAGTAGCCGGTGGAGGCTGGATGAATAGGACCCCGTCGATGAACAGTAGCTGGTGGAGGTAGCAGGAAGTCGACGGTGGATGAACAGTATCAGATGGAGGCTGGAGGAAGTCGATGGTGGATGAACAGTAGCAAGTGGAGTCCCGTTTTGCGGTATGCCTGTCGGAGTAAATGACCACGGGTAGCCTAACCGACTCCCCTGGCTCTTTGAAAAATTATCAGGCCGATCGAGCCTTCAAGCACCCAAAGCACGGGGCCGCCTTCCCCCGGTCGGCTATCTCACAGGCCGACTACAGGAAGGCGGCCCGACCTTGAAACCCTCCCGAAGAGAGCCACAAGAAGGCCGACTCCAAGAAGCCGGCCACAAGAAGGCCGACTCCAAGAAGCCGGCCACAAGAAGACCGACTCCCGGCAAGCGGCCAAGATTGCACCCTCAAGGACTACACCCACATAACGGTGACAAGACGGGGCGTGGCTACAGTAAAGTCTACCACCCCCGAATCCCGGAGCACGCATGGCCACAGTGCGCCGTACGGGTCAGCCATCCCCCGTCCGGCGTGGCACTGTAGCCATGTTCACCATGACGCCACCCACGACAGGCTGTCAGTACGGGGTGTTGCCGGCTCCCAATAGCCGGCTACCTCACTCCCTCGAAGTATGTGCATCATTAAGGAGACAATACGAGGTAAGGCTACAGTGAGAGTCCGCCGGACGGCGGCACTGTAGCCATGCACACCTCGGCAAAGCCCTCGTCATCAGGGGCGAGGCTACAGTAACCAGCAGCCGGCGGGACCCACCAGTCGGCGGGCCCCAGCGGCCGGCGGAGAAGCTGGCGGATACAGACACTGACGGCCTGGACCCGCATCCAGCCGGATTACCATTGTACCCCTGGGGGGTAGGCCTATATAAACCCCCAGGGCACCCATGCAAAGGGTTGATCTCTTAGAGTTTTAGACACCACATAGAGAGAAGAGGAGAGCTAGCCTTGCCCTTCTTCCTCCTCTAGCCAAACAGCTCAAGGAGCCACTTGTAGCCACTTGTGTTGATCTAGTGAACATGCGGAGACCCCGCAGAGCAGGACTTGGGGTGTTATCTCCACGGAGAGCCCCAAACCTGGGTAAAATTCGTCGGCGTGCATGTCTTTGCCTTATCCCGTTTCCAGGCACCGGCGATGTCTTACTGGCTCCCACAATGATAAGCCACCCGTTGGCATATGTCGCACCTACCACCCGACATTTGGCGCCCACCGTGGGGCTAGGTGCACCGTCGTCCGGAGACCTATTCTGGACGGGAACCCATTTCCTTCCCAGCGAGCGTAGCCAGCCCGGCACACCCGATGGCGCTTGCCCCAACGTGCTGCAAGGCGTCGACGACGCCTGCGCGGCGAGCTGCCTCGCCGATCTTCTTGGCGAGGCTCGCATCTCCGACGAGCCTGCGTCCGACGCGGGCACAGATTGCCCCGAGAGCCGCCTCGTCAGCCTCCTCGACCAGCTCCATGTCTCCAGCGAGCCTGCTGTAGATTTGGAGTCGGTCGGCTCCACCGACCCGATGCTTGTCGACTCCGACACGGCATCGCTTGACGCCTTCCCCACCAACATGGTGATCATCGACGACCCTCTTCCTCGAGCTGACAGTGGCGGCAGCACTGTCACTGAGGTGCTGGTCATCAGCCACGGCGCCGCCTCAGGCGAGAACGCCCACGACGCCCTACACGCGGCGCTACACGACCTGTCTGCCCCCATCCCGGCCGACGCCGATGCCGAGACACTGGAGGCACGCCGCCTCGCCCTCATCACGGAGGGCTAGAAGATAGCATCCATGAGACGCCTCACTGAGGCTTACCAGCGCGAAGTCGACCGCGCCGCCTTTGGTACGCCGCCTCCTGGTGGGCCGAGCCGAGCCGGCATCGTCAAGAAGTGCGGCGCGGCCATCGCTAGCATGCTGGGAGCAGACCGCCCGGTCTACGCCACGCCACTCGAGAACCTGCGTGCCGCTCAGGCGGCCGTAGACGAGCTGAACGGGCTGGGGGCCTACGAGCTCCCCTACATGACTAGACGCATCCAGCAGCTGATCGACGCGGCCGCAGAGCGGCATGAAGCCGGCGCCCGGACTGAAAGTCCTCCCCCACACCGAGAGCACGACGCGACATCCCGGACGCTGACTGCAAGCGGCGCCCGCGCAAGAAAAGACAAGGAGCCGACTGCTAGCCGCAGTCGGACTCGGCTCACCATCGAGCACGACGCAGAAGGCCGCCCCCGAGCTGTGGAACGACGAGGCAATCCGCCTCCTACCCCGCCTCATGGGGAGAGATATCCCACCCCGCCGCATGTCACGCATCCGACTCTCAGCGACCGACTAGGCCACCACGAAGGAGTCGGCGAGAATGACGCCCGCCACCGGATCGACTGCCTAGCACGATCCATGGCGCTAGAAGAAGAAGATGATGTCGGCCCGCCTTGCTTTGGCCCCCGCATCCGCGACGAGCCCTTCCCCAAAGGGTTCTCACTCCCAAGAGACACGCCAAAATACAACGGCTCCGTGAAGCCGGAAGACTGGTTGATCGATTACTCCACCGCAGTCAGCATAGCAAGCGGTAACAGGCGCGTTGCCGTGAAGTACGTCCCGCTCATGCTTCAAGGCACAACACGCACCTGGTTGAATAGCCTCAAGCCCTACAGCGTCAACAGCTGGCTAGACTTCACGGAAGTCTTCATCTGCAACTTCACCAGCACATACAAGCGGCCTCCCAAGCCCCGCCAGCTTTCCTTGTGCGTCCAAGGGCCCAGCGAATCAACTCGCGACTACCTCACGCGTTGGGCCGAGCTCCGCAACTCCTGCGAAGGGGTGCACGAGGTTCAAGCCATAGAGTACTTCACCGCCGGGTGCCGAGAGGGCACCCTCCTCAAGCACCGACTCCTTTGCGACGAGCCGACTACCCTCGACGAGTTGCTGATCATAGCAGACAAGTACGCCACGACCGACTCTTCAATGAAGACTGAGCTTCGAGTGGATGCCTCTGGAAAGGTGCTCGTCCCGGCTCCCAAGATGTCGGCCGGTGATTCCAATCAACGCCCGCACCCGAACGACCACAAGCGCAAGGCCCCTATGCCGCCTTCCAGCAGTCGGCAAGTAGCCACAGTCGAAGACGAACAACCCGAAGGGCGGCCCGTGCCCAAGAAGCAGAAGGGCGGCAGGCCGGCTTGGCAGCCGGCTTTCTCCTACGAGCAAACCCTTGATGCCCCCTGCAAGTTCCACAATGGCGCGAAGCCGTCCAACCATACGACTCGGAAGTGCCATTGGCTCACGCGAATCTCCAATGGCGAGGGACTGGTGCCGCCTCCACCTGTTGGCCAGCCACCTCCAGCCCCTCAGCAGCTGGCTGCTCGACCAGCAGTCGGAGCCATTCAAGACGAGTTCCCGGACGAACATGCCGCCTACGTTGTCTTTACAAGCCAAACTGAAGACAGACGCAGTCGGCGCCGACAACAGCAAGAAGTCAACGCGGTCGCCTCCAACAACCCAGAGTTTATGCATTGGTCTAAGAAGCCTATCAGCTGGAGCCGGGCCGATCACCGAGAGGTGATGCCGTTTCCTGGCTCTTATGCATTGGTATTGGACGCCACCCTCGCAACAGAAAGGCGAGCTGCCCGTTTCTCCCGAGTACTGATTGACGGAGGGAGCAACATCAACATATTGTACCGTGACACCATGGAGAAGCTGAACATCAAGACGAAGCAACTCATGCCAAGCCGGACTGTGTTCCACGGCATCGTACCCGGCCTGTCCTGCTCACCAATCGGCAAGATTAAGATAGATGTTCTCTTCGGAGACAAGGATCACTTTCGCCGAGAAGCAGTCTGGTTTGAAGTGGTGGATCTAGAGAGCCCTTACCACGCGTTGCTTGGCCGACCTGCCTTGGCCAAGTTCATGGTTGTGCCCCACTACGCCTACCTCAAAATGAAGATGCCTAGTTCGAAGGGGATCATCACCATAGCTGGAGACTACAATAAATCCTCCGAGTGTGCTGCAGCCAGCTGCCGGCTGGCCGAGTCCCTCGTGATTGCCGAAGAAAAGAAGATGCTGGACCGAGTCGTGGCCATGGCCGGCAAGCAGCCGGCCCTGTCCCCTGACCCCAAGGAGTATGATGCTCAAGGCTCCTTCCAGCCGGCCAAGGCAACAAAGAAGATACCTCTGGACCCAGAGAACCCGGAGAGGTTTGCCGTCATTGGGGCGAACCTGGACAGCAAATAGGAAGGCGAGCTCGTCGATTTCCTCCGTGAGAATTGGGACATCTTTGCATGGTCCCCAAAGGACATGCCGGGTGTTCCGAAGGATTTCGCCGAGCACAAGCTACACGTCCGAGCAGACGCAAAACGAGTCAAACAACCTCTCCGCCGACTATCGGAGGAGAAGAGAAGGACTGTAGGAGAAGAGATAGCCCGGCTTCTGGCGGCCGGCTTCATTATGGAGGTGTTTTT
Organism: Aegilops tauschii subsp. strangulata; assembly: GCF_002575655.3. NCBI lineage: Eukaryota > Viridiplantae > Streptophyta > Magnoliopsida > Poales > Poaceae > Aegilops > Aegilops tauschii. The sequence continues at coordinate 93,541,254 of NC_053039.3, forward strand.
TCCAGAATGGCTTGCCAACCCAGTCCTCGTATTGAAGAAAAACAATAAATGGCGCATGTGTATAGATTATACCAGCCTCAACAAAGCATGCCCAAAAGATTCGTTTGCCTTACCTCGAATCGATCAAGTGATAGACTCCACAGCCGGATGCGAGCTGTTGAGTTTTTTGGATGCTTACTCGGGCTACCATCAAATCAAGTTGGATCCATCCGACCGCCTGAAGACCGCCTTCATCACACCATTCGGAGCCTTCTGCTACCTGACTATGACATTCGGCTTGAGAAATGGGCTTTTTTTTAATAATACATTTTTTAATTAATTTTCATAAATATTACGCTGGATAAAAAAATTTCAAAAATAATACACCGCCGGCCCGCTGCAGGCCGACTCGGCCTAGTCGGCCCACAGCAGGCCGATTGGATTCCAGTCGGCCTACAGCTGGCCGACTGGCCCCTGTCGGCCCACTGTGGGCTGATTGCGTCCTGTCGGCCCACTGTGGGCCGATTGAAGCTAATTGGCTCGCTGTGGGCTAATTGTTTTTGCAAAAAAAGTAGGCATAAAAAATATATGTTTAAAAAATGTTAATCATGTAATTAAAAAATGTTAAACGTGTATAAAAAAATGTTCCTGATGTATACAAAAAATGTACAATATATATGCAAAAAAGTTGACATAAAAAATATGTTTTAAAAAGTGTTAAGCATGTATTTAAAAATTGTTAAATGTGTGTATAAAAAATGTTCCTTATTTATACAAAAAATATAGAATGTGTATGAAAAAAATTTGACACCAAAAAAATATGTTTGAAAAGTTGACATTTTTTCAAATACATGATTAAAAATTGTTAAATGTGTGTATAAAAAATGTTTCTTATCTATTCAAAAAATATAGAATGTGTATGAAAAAAAGTTGACATCAAAAAAATATGTTTGAAAAAAATGTTCCAGTTCCATACAAAAAGAGCAACCAATCATACTTAGGTCCGTGATGCTCCCATACCGGATCCGGAGCTGGAACATTTTTTATTCACCTTTAACCTTTCATTCCAATACATGAAACATTTTTGTGTACTCGTTGAACATTTTTTCAAATACATGATTAACATTTTTTTCAAACATATTTTTTGGGGTCAACTTTTTTTCATACACATTCTATATTTTTTGTATAGATAAGGAACATTTTTTCAAATACATGATTAACATTTTTTTCAAACATTTTTGTTTGGTGTCAACTTTTTTTCATACACATTCTATATTTTTTGTATAGATAAGGAACATTTTTTATACACACATTTAACAATTTTTGAATACATGATTAACACTTCTTAAAACATATTTTTAGTCAACTTTTTTGCATATATATTATACATTTTTTGTATACATCACGAACATTTTTTTATACACGTTTAACGTTTTTTAATTACATGATTAACATTTTTTAAACATATATTTTTTATGCCTACTTTTTTTGCAAAAACAATTAGCCCACAGCGAACCAATTAGCTCCAGTCGGCCCACAGTGGGCCGACAGGACCCAATCAACGCACAGTGGGCCGACAGGGGCCAGTCGGCCAGCTGTAGGCCGACTGGAGTCCAATCGGCCTGCTGTGGGCCGACTAGGCCCATTCGGCCTGCAGCGGGCCGACGGTGTATTATTTTTGAAAAAAAATTACCCAGCGTAATATTTATGAAAATTAATAAAAAATGTATTATTTAAAAAAAATTAGCTGAGAAATGCCGGTGCCACTTTTCAGCGTTGCATGCAGAAGTGCCTCCTCAAGCAACTCGGCAGAAATGCCCACGTCTATGTAGACGATATTGTGGTGAAGACGGAGAGGCGCGACACCCTGCTGGAAGACCTCAGAGAAACATTCGACAACCTGCGCCGGTTTCAGATCAATCTCAACCCTGAGAAATGCGTGTTCGGAGTACCAGCCGGCCAGCTTCTAGGCTTGGTCTCCGAACGCGGCATCGAGTGCAACCCAGTGAAGATCAAGGCCATAGAGAGAATGCAGACTCCTACCAAGCTGAGAGACGTCCAAAAGTTTACCGGGTGCCTGGCCTCCCTGAACCGCTTCATCAGCCGGCTAGGAGAGAAGGCTCTCCCCCTGTACCGACTCATGAAAAAGTCCACCCACTTCGAGTGGAACGACCAAGCAGACCAAGCTTTTCACGAGTTGAAGAAGATGCTGACCACGCCACCTGTCTTGGCGGCGCCGACTGAGAAAGAGCCCATGCTCCTTTACATTGCCGCGACTAGCCGAGTGGTCAGCACAGTTATTATGGTCCAACGCCCAGAAGAAGGCCGAGCTCAGTTAGTCCAAAGGCCAGTGTATTATTTGAGCGAAGTACTGTCCACCTCGAAGCAAAACTACCCGCACTACCAGAAGATGTGCTATGGAGTATACTTCGCTGCCAAGAAGCTGAAGCCCTACTTTCAAGAGCACCCCATCACGGTCGTATGTACAGCTCCGCTTGCCGAGATCATAGGCAGCCGGGATGCATCCGGCCGGGTGGCCAAGTGGGCCATTGCGCTGGCTCCTTACACGATCTTCTACCAGCCTCGCACCGCCATCAAGTCCCAAGCATTGGCCGACTTCCTTGTCGACTGGGCCGAGACCCAGTACCTACCGCCGGCTCCTGACTCCACTCATTGGCGGATGCACTTCGATGGATCCAAGATGCGCACCGGCTTGGGAGCCGGCATCGTCCTCACCTCTCCCAAGGGCGACAAACTCAGATACACATTGCAAATTCATTTTGCCGCCTCCAACAACGTGGCCGAGTATGAGGCGCTCATACATGGGCTCCGGCTAGCCAAAGAGCTCGACATCCGCCGGATCCTGTGCTATGGCGACTCGGATTTGGTAGTCCAACAATCATTTGGCGACTGGGACGCCAAGGACGCAAACATGGCGAGCTACCGATTCCTCGTTCAGCAAATCAGCGGATACTTCGAAGGATGCGAGTTCCTCCACGTGCCACGGGCCGACAACGAGCAAGCAGATGCCCTGGCACGAATCGGTTCCACCCGACAAGCTATCCCAACCGGCGTCTCTCTCCAACGCCTCCTCAAGCCGTCTCCAGAATCAGACTCCATCTTCGTACCGCCTGACCCTGATGCAGTCGGATCCGACTTGGGGAACCCAGCAGGCAGCTCGGGGACTTCGACAGGCGGCCCGCGGACTGCCGTAGTCGCACCCCGCTCGGGGACTTCAGAACCCGGCCCGGGGACTGCAGCGATCGGCCCGGGGACTGCAACGACAGAACAGGCGGTGGCCGACTCCAACCCTTCACCACCCAACCCACCCACCCTGGTCGCAGTAGCCGTATTGGCAATAGAAGAATTCATAGCTCCATCATGGGCCCAACCCATCCTCAACTTCCTGGTAAATAGAGAGCTGCCGACTGACGAGATCTCGGCAAGACAAGTTCAACACCGAGCCGGAGCATACACAATAGTAAACAGAGAGCTTGTTAGGCGCAGCGTCACTGGAGTCTTCCAGCGCTGCGTCGAGCCAGAGAAGGGTATAGCAATCCTCAAGGACATCCACCAAGGTGAATGCGGCCACCATGCGGCCTCAAGATCACTTGTCGCCAAAGCTTTCCGCCATGGGTTCTTCTGGCCGACTGCTTTGGAATACGCCAAGGAATTAGTCAAATACTGCAAAGGGTGCCAAGTCTTCAGCTCCAAGCAACACCTGCCGGCTTCTGCACTCAAGACCATCCCCCTCACCTAGCCCTTTGCCGTCTGGGGACTGGACATGGTGGGCCCATTCAAGACGGGGCGCGGCGGCATGACACATCTGCTTGTCGCCGTGGACAAATTCACCAAGTGGATTGAAGCGAAGCCAATCAAGAAGCTGAACGGGCCGACTGCCGTGACATTCATCGCAGATATCACCACCCGATATGGCGTACCACACAGCATCATCACCGACAATGGCACAAACTTTGCCAAGGGAGCACTGGCATGTTTCTGTGCGACACAGAGCATCCGACTCGACTTAGCGTCCGTAGCCCACCCACAGTCAAACGGACAAGTCGAGCAAGCAAACGGCCTCATCCTCTCCGGCATCAAGCCCTGACTGGTCGTACCACTGGAGCGTCCGGCTGGCTGCTGGCTCGACGAGCTGCCCGCCGTCCTCTGGAGTCTGCGTACTACCCCGAACAAGTCAACCGGCTTCACCCCTTTCTTCCTTGTATATGGTGCCGAGGCTGTCATCCCAACTGACATTGAGTTCGACTCACGTCGGGTCACCATGTACACGGAGGCGGAGGCCAAGGAAGCGCGAGAAGACGGCGTTGACCTGCTGGAAGAGGGCCGACTGTTAGCACTCAACCGGTCCGCCATCTACCAACAGGGTTTGCGCTGTTACCACAACCGGAAGGTCAAGCCAAGATCCTTCCAAGAAGGCGATCTCGTGCTCCGGCTGATCCAGCGAACAGCCGGCCAGCACAAGCTCTCGGCCCCTTGGGAAGGCCCCTTCGTCATCAGCAAGGCCCTAGGCAACGACTCCTACTACCTGATCGACGCACAGAAGCCGAAGGCACGCAAGAGAGATGATTCCGGCAAGGAGTCGGAACGACCATGGAACGCCAATCTCCTCCGAAGATTTTACAGCTAAATGCAGTATGTACCACGCTACCTTTTGTATTAAGTACAAGACAACGGGCCCCCCGAGGAGCACTCGGGGACTACCCTCTTTTATCTATGTATGATGAGTGTAATACCTATGAATGTATTACTACATTCGTTTTCCTGTCCGGCACCGGGTTCGATCAGTCGGCCCGGGGACTTGCCGCCTTGAGTTTATTAAAGTTCTACCTGCAGTTAGACAAGTAGTGTGCCGGCACCCAAGCCCTCTCTTTTTGAAAGTCGCAGCTCGAAGAATCGACTGTCTGACTGGCAAGAGTCAAAGGCAGGAAAGGATGCCCACACAAAAAACGGCTAAGGACTAACGAACTTATATAACACAAGCCGGCCTCCCACCCCGCCAACCGGCTATCAGAACAGCTGGCTGGCCGGCTTCCGAACGGCCAAGCCCTCCCAAACGGCCAAGCCCTTCCCCAGCCACAGACTGCAGAGCAGCTGTCCGGCTGGGAAGGCGGCGACCAAGGGAGGGCGGCAAAGGAAACAGCCAAAAGGATGAAAAGCAAATACAATCGGAAGCCAAGCACATGCATGATTATATTTACACAAAAGGCCTTCGAAAGGCCGGCGTTCGACATAGTTTGAATACACCCCTAGTGGGTGGAACTGTGCAAACTTAACAAATATTGTTCAAAGAGTAATACACAGGAAAGCAAAGACGGCGGATCAGGCCAAAGGTGCAACAGGCGAGCCGGGCAGGTCAGTGGAGACGGCAGTGCTGGCTGGAGGAGTGGCCGGCTGGTGAGTCTCGGCTTGATCATCACCGGCTGCAGGCGGCGCGCTCGCACGTGCCTCGTTGCTGGAGGCACGATCAAGCTGAGGCTGGCCGGTCGCTCCATCGTCTGGCACGGCGTCTTCACCATCCTCTCCCTCCTCCTCTTCGCCTTCGTCACTGGAGTCGATCTCCTCCGCCGAGTCTTCACCATCTGCTGGGTTCAGCCCAAACCACTCCTCTGGCTGAGCAACGCCGTCATCATTCACCTCAGGGGCAAAGGCACTGGTGTCGGTGTAGTCGGCGATCACCGAAGCACGCTGGATGATAGCCGGCCGCACCGCCTCCAGCTCTTCGTTGGCCTCCTGCCGCCAGGTGGTCAGCTGGGCCAAATCCAGCCCAGCATACCAAGCTCGAACGAACTCCAGCGCCCGCCTGGCGCCTGACTGAGCTACAGAAGCCTTCCAGGCCTCGAAGCGGCCAACCGCTACCTCCAGCCAGTCGGCAGTCCGACTGGGGGTACGGGGAACCACCTCGCCGGGCCAGAGGGCGGCCAGCACTTGCGCCCCAACGCGCTGAAGACGGCGGAGCATGCGGTGAGCCGGCTGGAGGCGGGCTTGGATCGCCAGAAGCTGCTCCTCAAGCGACCGACGAGCATCCGGCGCAATCTCAGCTCCAGCCTGCCTTTGCGCGTCGTGGCGGGCCTCGATGACTTGGTTGGTGGCAACGGAGTAACCGGGGAAGTACTCTGCGCAAGAGAAGAAAGGAAGAAAACACAAGGTCAGAAAATGGACCAAATGGCAGGCGGCAAGCAAAGGGACGAAGAAGAAGGCGGCCTACCGTCAACCAAATCTTTGATCCGGCCGTAGCCATCGCTCAGCGCTTGCCTTGCCTCAGCCCAGCTCGCCGCCTCGGTCTCGTATTCGGCTTGAAGGGTGGCCTCGCTGTCCTCTGCCGCCTTCAGGGCCGCCTTATGGCTCTCCTCCTGGTCGGCCAGCTTCTTGACCAAGCGGTCACGCTCCTGAGCCAAGGCGTTGCACTCGGCTTCCTTGGCGCGAAGGGCAGTCTGGGCCCCACCCAATTGCTCCCTTAGGTCGGCATTGGCCTCTGCAGATATGGTAAAGAAAGAAAAAAAGGCAATAAGAAAGAAGTCGCCAGGGAAGATCCGGCCCGACTGCTCAGCAGTCACCCCGAATCTCGGGGACTACACCCAGTGGGTGCGCTGACGCGCCCCCACGTGAGATAAAAGACGAAGCACTTACTCCGGCTCTTGGTCAGATCAATGGTCTTCTGGTTCAGCTCCCGGACCTGGGAGTTGAAGGTAGCCGCGCGGAGGTTGTGATAGTCCTGCAAATAGGACAGAGGAGCAAATAAGAGCAAGATAGCAATCAAAGTCTACTAAGAAGTTCCAAGCCGCCTGCTCAGCAGCCGACTCGGAACTTGGGGACTACACCCAGTGGGTGCGCTGACGCGCTCCCACAGAAGAAATCAAGAACAAGAAACAAAAAAGTGGGAAGACTCACCCGAATGGTCGTCCGCGTCGCGAGGAACTCTTGAGTATACTATTTCAGCACGGTGGCTTGGGATTGAATCCGGTTCCGGACTTCTTGCACCGCCACATTCAACACGGCCGTCCCACCACCCGGCGTCCATCCTGGCGAGCTGGCGCTGGCCGTCTCCAGATCCTGGGCCGACGAGCCAGAGCTCGCGACCTTCTGCGGGCCCAGCGCCGAAGTCGCCTTCCCAGCGCGCTGGCGCGATGGCGACCGAACCACAAGGTCTGCCCTCGCAGCCGGCTCGCCTCCAGCCGGTTGCACGGGCGGCGCGCTAGACCGGCTGCCTTGGTCCGCCCCAGTCGGCGATAGCGGTGCCGCCTCCCACTCCGGGACGATGACGTCGCCCTCCTCCCTCTCCGCCGCCAGCTGGTCGCCACCGGCTTCCTCTGGCGGGGGCACCGAGATCTCGGGCGCCACAGCGCGAAGGGGGACGACAAGCAGCGGAGGCCGGTTACGCAGGGCCGCCGCCGCCCTCTCTGCGGCCACAGCCTCCGCCTGAGCCTTGGCCTCTGCGTCGGCTTGTGCCTCCGCCGACCTCTCCGTCGTCTCCTGCGCCGCCGTGGCAGCGGCCGCCCTCAGCTCCTCCGCCTCCCGCTCCTCCCGTGCCTCCCGCGCATTCCGCTTGAAGCTCGACACGGGGGTCCACGCGGCGGGCGCTTCCAGATCCTCCCGCCGCTCCAACCATGGAGGCGGCAACGGTCCGCTCAAGAGAAAGCGGAGCCCTGTATTTTTTAAGTCAAGACAAAGACTCAGAAGAAACCATTTGTGGCTGCTTCACCACCCTGCGGAAGCGGGCAGCCTTCGCGGCCGCCTCGTCCCGCCTGGTCGCAGCCGCCGCGCTCTTGGGCTTCTTCGGCCGACTGCCGAATAGGCTCGGCGCAGCCCGGCGCTTCTGCGCGCCGCCTCGGATAGTCAACGCGGCAGATGAACCCGAGCCATGCTGATCGGACGCTGGCTGGCGGCGTGGGACGACCTCCGCCTCGTCATCATCCGGCCAGTCGTCGAAGCTGGCTCCAAGCCCGGAGCCGCCTGCCTTGCCACCTCCCCCATGATGTCGTCGTCCAGAGCGGCCGTCCCCAAGTCGGGGTCGTCCAAGTCGTGCGTCGTCCGGTCGGGGAGATATTGGCGCTCCACCCCCGCTGCCCTGGCTGCCGGTCGAATGAGGGGGCTCTGTCAAGACAAGCCGACTGGTCAGAGTCGGCCAAAAGAAATTTGGTGACAAAAGTAAAGAAGATAAGAAAAAGAAAGTTTACCATAGGCGGGGGATTGGCACGGGAGTACGGCTCCTTGCCAAACCACCACTCGTCGGGGAGTTTGCAGTTCGCAAGGTAGTTCACCATGTGAGCTACCTCCGCATGAGGCATCTCCTTGGTACACAGCCGACTCGGATCGAGTTGGCCGCTCATTTGACAAATCATATGAGGACGGCCTTGGAGCGGGAGCACCCGGCACGCCACGAAGGCGGCCAGCAGGTCGGGCCCGGTTAGGCCCTCCGACTGGACCATTACCCGGAGTCGCGCGACGGCGGCGGCTCTAGCAGGCGACAGCGTTCTGGCCCGATAGGACCATTGGGGCCGCCTCCCAGCCGGCGGGCCGGCTGCATAAGCCGGCAAGTTGACGAAGTCGCCTTGCGGAGCGACGTTCTTCACATAGAAGTAGGATTTTTGCCAGAGCTTCACCGACTGGATCAGCGTGATGGGAGGAAAAGGGTTGTCGGCTACCGGCCTCCGCATCGCGATGAAGGCGCCTCTCTGAGCCGGCACGCCCCTCATGGCGGTACCGAGCTTGGACTGGAAGAATTCCCCCCAGAGCTCGAGGGTGGGAAGGACACCGAGGAAGCCCTCGCACAAGGTGACGAAGGTGGACAACAGCACCACCGTGTTTGGAGTGAGGTGGTGCGGTTGGAGCTGGTAGAACTCGAGGAAGGAGCGGAAGAAGCCGCTCGCAGGCAGGCCAAGGCCGCGCAGGCAGTGCGAGCGGAAGATCACCCGCTCGCCCTCCTCCGGCGCCGGCGAGATCTCCCTCTTCAGCGCAAGACGGACCCGCACATGCTCCTTGAAGGGCAACCGCCGCGTCTTGTGGAGGAAGTCGATGTGGTCCTCGTGGATGTTGGAGCCGTCCCAGTCTCCGCCGCGCGACATGAGGGCAAGAAGCTGATGAAAAAGGCGCGGCGACGGCGAAAGCATGGCCCCACGGCGGCGAAGCTGCGGGGTAGTGCGAAGACTGGAGGGACGGTGCGGCAGCGAGGGGCTACGGCGATGAAGAAGAAGGAGAAGAAGGAGATGGCGGAGCGAGGGCGAGCGTGCGAGCGTCTGCCGCTCCTCCTCCTCCCCCTATTTATAGCCTCGTGCGACGAAGCCGAGGAGGCGAGGCGTGGGGGGGGGGGCGTGGGATTAACTGCGTCCACTCCCCCACGTCCCGCGATTATTGCGCCCTAACGGCGTGCGGAAACCGCCGCTGGAAGGCGAATGGCCCGTTTTGGGCCACAGAAGATCCACACCCGGGCCGAGGCGTGGAAGTGGCGGGCCCCGGCCTGCGGCGGCGTCCCATCGCGCACGTGGGCAGGCAGGCTCTCCCAGCCGGAGGGCGCTACGTGGCGCGCGGCCGGCAAGCGGCCGGCCCGCAACCAGGCGTGTGCGTCAGCTGGTTCCCGCCTTTAGATATCGAAGCCTCACCAAGACGGCGCACCTGATCAAAGCCGGCTCCTAGCTGCTGGCTCCTCAAGATAGGAAGCTGATTAAGCTTCTCGTCCTCCTTTCAGCCGTGAAGCCCAACCAGCTTCGGGGACTACTGTCGGAGTAAATGACCACGGGTAGCCTAACCGACTCCCCCTGGCTCTTTGAAAAATTATCAGGTCGATCGAGCCTTCAAGCACCCAAAGCACGGGGCCGCCTTCCCCCGGCCGGCTATCTCACAGGCCGACTACAGGAAGGCGGCCCGACCTTGAAACCCTCCCGAAGAGAGCCACAAGAAGGCCGAATCCAAGAAGCTGGCCACAAGAAGGCCGACTCCAAGAAGCCGGCCACAAGAAGACCGACTCTCGGCAAGCGGCCAAGATTGCACCCTCAAGGACTGCACCCACATAACAGTGACAAGACGGGGCGTGGCTACAGTAAAGTCTGCCACCCCCGAATCCCGGAGCACGCATGGCCACAGTGCGCCATACGGGTCAGCCATTCCCCGTCCGGCGCGGCACTGTAGCCATGTTGACCATGAGGCCACCCACGACAGGCTATCAGTACGGCCCGCGGGCGGCGGGCCCCTTCAGCCAGAGAGACGCTCGAAGGCGGCCAAGCCCCCCTCTAGTCGGCCTGGGGTGTAGCCGGCTCCCAATAGCCGGCTACCTCACTCCCTCGAAGTATGTGCATCATTAAGGAGACAAGACGAGGTAAGGCTACAGTGAGAGTCCGCCGGACGGCGGCACTGTAGCCATGCACACCTCGGCAAAGCCCTCGTCATCAGGGGCGAGGCTACAGTAACCAGCAGCCGGCTGGACCCACCAGTCGGCGGGCCCCAGCGGCCGGCGGAGAAGCCGGCGGATACAGACACTGACGACCTGGACCCGCATCCAGCCGGATTACCATTGTACCCCTGGGGGGTAGGCCTATATAAACCCCCAGGGCACCCATGCAAAGGGTTGATCTCTTAGAATTTTAGACACCACATAGAGAGAAGAGGAGAGCTAGCCTTGCCCTTCTTCCTCCTCTAGCCAAACAGCTCAAGGAGCCACTTGTAGCCACTTGTCTTGATCTAGTGATCATGCGGAGACCCCGCAGAGCAGGACTAGGGGTGTTATCTCCACGGAGAGCCCCGAACCTGGGTAAGATTCGCCGGCGTGCATGTCTTCGCCTTATCCCGTTTCCAGGCACCGGCGATGTCTTACTGGCTCCCACAATGATAAGCCACCCGTTGGCATATGTCGCACCTACCACCCGACAACGCCACAGCCCTCCCGATGAACAGGACCCCTGTTTCGATCGTAGCGCTCCAACACAAGTCCGTTTCCTCCGTTTTGCGGTACGCCACACCCCTCCTGATGAACAGGACCCCCGTTTCGACCGTAGCCGGTCGAACAGAAGGCCGTTTCCTCTGTACTGTAGTATGCCAGACCCCGTTTCGGCTGTTCCGTCCAAGCCGGTTGGCTCCCGTTGAATAGGACGCATTCCGACCCAGTCTGTTGCCTCCCGATGAACAGGATGCTGTTTCGCCGTTCTGACCCAGCCGGTTGGCTACCCAATGAACAGGATGCCGTTGCTGCCGTCTGTTGCCTCTCCATGTACACGAGCCTTGGCGGTACGTATGCGCGAGTACGCGTTCGAGACCCCGCTCGTATGTACGTACGTGGCCATAGTTTTTGGCATGTGGCTGTACGTATGTGTACACGGTTTAGAAGGGACTACCTGAACTGCTATGTCGGACGCTCTACTACTACACGTGCCGCTGCTTGCTCGGCCACGGTTCATCATTGCAGAGAGACCGATCGACCATTATGTACGTACACGTTTGCAACCAGAATGACAATGGTACGTACACTTCGACCAGGTGGGTCCCGGCTCTTAGGGAGGATAAGGAGGCACTTCCTTGCGTGTGAAGTTATTGATGGTGGGTCCGAGCTGTCAGGGGGAGGATTCATACTTTTACGCCTAATATGGAGGCACTTTCCTCGCGTCCAAAGATATAGCTGGTGGGTCCAATCTGTCAGGGGGAAAACATTTTTTCGCAAAATACAGCTAAGCCAAAATACAGAGGCCCTTCCGGTGGGTCCCTGCTGTCAGGTGGAGGAATCATTATTTTGTGCGTAATAAGAGGCACTTCCTTGCTGCGGCCGTGGACCCACCTGTCAGCCTCTCCACATGCAGTCTTCTTCCGATGTAAGTCGTTCCTTGGCCACGTTGACCACGCCGCGCCGAGAGCACCAAGGCGATGGACGCCGGCGAGGCCTAGGAAGGGAATGACCCGGAGCTGGGGAAGACTCAACAGTTGTTTCCCATGCGGAGGGGCGTACGAGGGTTTACTGGTTGGGCTGCAGTGTGAGGCTGCCGTCGCCGGAGAATAACAACAGGTCTGGGTGAGTACAGGGATGGCTAGGCCAGCGATGGGAGTAGGATGGGGCGGTGAGGCCTGTGCGGCAGCAGAGCCAGCCACGGGAGGCAGGAGCAGGCGGCACGACCGACGCTGGTTTGGGCGGCTGGAGCAAGAAGACCAGAGGTTGAAGAAGCACTGCGGCCATTGGATGGACATCGTACGGTCATCGTTCATATTGACTAAGTTCACAAAGCCCTCCGTGCGTGTCAGTAGGCCCACAAGTCAGCCTCCAACTGTGGTGGGTCCCCGATAGCAGGGGAGTATTCATTTTTTGTGCGTAATAAGGATGCACTTCCTTCCGTGCGAAGATATAGCTGGTGGGTCCGAGCTGTCAGCGGGAGGAACTTTTTTTTTTGAGAAATACAGAGGCCCTTCCGGTGGTTCCATGCTGTCAGGTGGAGGAATCATTATTTTGCGCGTAATAAGGAGGCACTTCCTTGCGTGCGGCCGTGGACCCAGCTGTCAGCCTCTCCACGTACTGTCCTCTTCCGATGGATGTCGCTCGTTGACCACATTGACCATGCCGCGCCGAGAGCACCAGGGCGGTGGACGACGGCGAGGCCTAGGAAGGGAACGACCCGGAGCCGGGGAAGACTCAGTAGTGGTTGCCCACGCAGTGGGGAGTACGAGGGTTTACTAGTTTGGCTGCCATCGCCAGAAAATAACAGGAGGTGTGGGTGAGTAGAGGAATGGCCTGGCCAGCGATGGAGTAGGGTGGGGCGGCGCGGCCTGTGCGGCAGCACGGCTGACCACGGGAGGCGGGAGCAGGCAGTACCATTGGCGCTGGTTTGGGCGGCTGGAGCAAGAAGATCAAATATTGAAGAAGCAGCACGGCCGTTGGATTAACATCCAGTGGTCACTGCTGCTAGAATCATTTGTGGACTAAGTTGACAAAGCCTTTCGTACACGTCAATCTAGTAACCCACAAGTCAGCCTCCAAATCTGTCCCAAATAGCATAGAGCTTGAAATTTCTAGCCAGATTCAAATTAGTTTAAAACTAAACATACCTTAATTGAAATCCAATGAAATTTTACCCGCAAAAAAACAATGTAATTTAAAATATCAAAATCCGAAAGAAAAAAGTATTTTGAAACTAATTGCATGTTTGCTGTATTTTTTTCATTTCACAGCCCATTTCTTATTACTTATAGCCCATATTCTGGGCAAGCCCGAATGCATCCCTCCTCGTCTTGAAAGATTTCCGGCCCAACAGGGCGTAGAAAAGCAAGTAGGCCTACGTTGGTTATTCTGCAAAAAATAAAATAGTCGGGCTTGCCATTTTCAGAAAGGAAAAAAACTGGGTTGGTCATGTGGTAAACATATGAAATAAAGCCTGGGCTAGACGGGCCAGAGCTCCCGCACAATCCAGTTGATACCCTTCCCCGTCCTGAATAAAAAAATACTGCTTGCGCTGCTGGGTCCCGGGTGTCTGCCGCTCCTTGTGCAGTTATCTCGCTTATTGACTACGTTGACAGTGGCGTGCGACCCAGATGTGAGGAAACCATCAGGAGGAAACCTTTTTTTCTTGTAATAAAGGAGGCACTTGCTTGCCTACTGCCATGATCCTGGTGGGTCCCTACTGTCATCCTCACCATGTACAGTCATCTCCTTATTCCTCTCAGTTGTTGACCATGTTGACAACACCGGAGGGCGGCGCCGCGGCAAGCGAACCAAGGCGGAGGACGATGGTGAGGACTCAGACGGGAACGAACAGGAGCCGGGGAAGATGCGTAGAGTTTTAGGGTGCGATGTGGCCACGATGGTGCGCGGCAGCACAACCAGCCGTGGGAGGCGGGAGCAGGCGGTCCCGCTGGCGCTGGTTTGCTTTGGCGTCTAGAGGAAGAAGAGACTAAAGAAACACGACAGACGTTGAATGTCAATCCAACGGTCAAAGTTGGCACAATCGTTTGTTGACTAAGCTGACACCAAGTAGCATACTTTTTATATATAGGAAGAAAAGAAAATTTGGGCTCGTTCACCAGATAACATTCCCGAAACTGCGACCGTTTGACCTTGTGTCGCAACTAAAACTGCGAGGAAAATGCGTTCGTCTGCCATCCTCCTCCCAGGGAATGTTCGCCACATAAGTGACTAGGACCCTTGGTTTTTCAACCGAGAGGTCTTGGGTTCGAGTCAAAGGAATCCTCAATTTTGTCCTCCTTCCTTCCTCGCAAAAAAATGAAAGAGAGAATCAAAGACTTGAGAAGGCATACAGAACAAACTAGTGTACCAGTACAGAGACGTTGCTGAGTTTTAGAAAAAAGAGAGATGTGCTCCTGTAGCTGGTTCGAATCCAAACCTAGGATATGACTATATATGGTTCTATACTACTCTACAAGTAATGAAACTGACATATCAAGCGTTCGCTTCTCCTCTTCTCTACTTACTCTGCCTAACTTCAAAAGCTCTGGCCGCAGCAACCATGTCCGCTAGTGGCTCGTCCACTTGCTCTTCAGCAGGCAACAACCAGATATGCACCAAGTCGCCACCCATACCATCGCCTGTGGGTCTCATCACACCCCCGCTAGCACACACACCGCAGCCGGTTGCTCATCGCAACCCGCTGCCGTTGGTGTGGTGCCACTGCTGCAATCACGCAGAGTCATCTGTCGCGTCTCAACCACAATCCTCAACCCTGGCCGAGTCTTCTACAAATGCCCGAATCATGGGGTAATAATATGTTTAAGTGTTGTTCCACTACTTGCAGTTGCTATTTTTTTAATAGTTTGGTTGATGATCATTCCAATTTGATTCGTGCAGAAAAGGGAAGATTCGTGTGATTTGTATTTCTGGGAAGTCGCTGATGTGGGGGAATGGAACTACACTGATTATTTGGTTAACCGAGGAATCCCAATACTAGCAGGTTGGGGTGTTGGACAAGTAAATGAAGGAACGACAGAAGAGGAAGATGCAGAGCAGAAGGTTAAAGATGCAGTTCCTCTGATCATGGCCAAGCAACAACTGCTGAACGGCCTTGACAGCAATGAGGAGATGAAAGAGCTTGTGAAGATAATGGGCAAAATCATTGTGCTCTGTAGGATGATTGTCTCTTTATTTGCAGTGTATGTAGCACTCGTGATGTATTTAGTGGCTATGACATGAGCACTTTGCTGAAACTAGTAATGAATGAAACCTGTTTAGCAGGCTGGGTGTAGTGTTCTGAACATCTAATGATTTCTATTAATGGAAATGGGGGGGTATCCCCTTTTGCTCATAAATAAATAAATAGCAGAGGCCCTTTTGCTAATAAATAAATTAATTAGCAGAGGCCTTGTCGGGTCAGCTTCGTTCCCATTCGAAGATGGAGAGCAAATTGTAGTCCAACAACAAACTATGTCATCAAATACAAGTTTCGCAACCAAATATGAGTACAACTAAACAAAAATGTCATCATGTTTTAGTTGTCATACAATCGCCAAACACAAATCAACATACATAATAAGTGATGTTCTCACAACAAAATACTAAACAACAACTTCATCAGGTTTCAGTTGTCATAGCAAACACAATTTCACATAGTAGATAAAAAGTCGTCTTCTCACAGGCAAATATGAAAAAAGCAATCTAATCATCATTCGCAGCATCATCATCAACATCTTCGCCATGTATATCAGTCTGAATCGTAATTCCCCCAGTGTCATCTTCTTCTTCGTCCTCAGTGTCCTCGAACGTTGGCATCTTATTGATCAACTCTGGTATGTCCACAGCCCGACAGGCAATCTTTTTGCCAGCGTCATTGACGTTATGGTTCTCAAAGATATTAGGAACATCCGCTGAATCTTCTACATCAGGAGCAGTGTAAGCATCATCTTGTTGTGCAACTTCATTAAACGAATTCCTATTCTCAAACCTTTGCAATACTCTCCAGTCATCGCTACGTGCATATGTGTCTTCCAAGAAAAATATCTGTGTTGCTTGATTTGCCAAAATAAAAGGCTCGTCGATCTTGCACGCCGCCTTTACATTGATGGATTTGAAATAATCATCAACTCTGGGTTTTGCGGTCCTGGAAAACAGGTTATACCAACGACAGCACAATAGAACCACACACCGATGAACCTCAAAACCGGAGATATACTGCAACTGAACAATGTCTGTTATGTTTGCATACATTTCAGTTGTCTCTTTGTCATACGTATCCGTGCTCATGATGGCACTGTTTTGTGTCTTCCTGCCTTCGTCACATGCAAGGGTGTTGTAGCGCACATATCCAACAACGCAAAATTCATAATGTCTTACCCGAGTATCAGGACCCATTGCTAGTGCGTAAAGGGCATCATTAACTGCCTGCCCATCCTCCTGCATCTTCTTAACCTATGGTTAGAAAATAGACAAGTTGATCATCTTATGTACTCAATATATTAAAAAAAACTAATAGTGCAATTCAAAAGCTTACATGGCTCTTGAACCATTTCGCAAATCCTGCCATAACCAGTTTGTCAATTTTCTTGGATTTTGTGGTAGTAACTCCTTTTTGTAGAAGCTGCACAACATAGTGCACTACAAAAAAATACACTTCCGTGATGATACGTGTTTGTCACAGTAGGTCACGTTTTCTGTCATGCATGTACATCCATGATGATTTTATGGCAGAATCAAGATAGTCATACATGTGTTGTCGTAGAAGTGTTCCATGACATTACCAAAATTATCATCACGGAAGTGTCCACTTCCATGATGATAAATGTCGCGTCATGGAAGTGCTTTCGTCAAGGGTAACCGACACGTGGCATCCACCGTAACGGGTCGCCGTTAAGCTATCGGGTCCGGTTTTGGATCCGATAACCCGTTAACAGCCCGGACCAATGGGGATTTACCACGTGTAAAATTCTCAATGACCAGAGGAACCACGTGTCGGCTCACCGTTGGGACAGATGTCATCCATTCATTGGACAGGAGGCACCTACAATACATCGACACGTGCCACGGCCCAACAGAAGCCCACTCCGGTGATAAGACCGGCCCGTTTGACTTGCACTAGTACGCGTCGGTGCTATACAAATGGTTTTTAACCCCTTTCCACAACAACATTTGGAACCATCGCCTAGTGAGTGACGGCGATAGGGGGGGTCCTTCCCACACGACCCAGAAACCATCAGGGATAGGGACCCTACAGTACTCCTACTCATTTCTGCTCACATTGCCATCGCAGTCGGTATTTTGTGGGGCTACGTTTACGATGCACGACCCATCACAAACGGTTCACTATTATAGAACGTGTATGATGCGCGGCCCATCACAAATGGTTCACTATTAAGAAGATTAGCTAATCATCGTACGAGTGTCGGACAGGATTACGGAACGTCAGACCGTCATAACATCGTCGTACACGACAACTATCACACACGCTATTCTGTGGTGCAACGTTTACGATGCATACTTCATCAGAAACAGTTCATGGTTGCGAATCGTGTACGCTAAGGCAACTAACACAAACTTTTAGTTTGCCCGCACCGTTTGTGATATTGTCTGACATTGCACACGCTTTGCAAACGGCAACTGTGTGCATGCTTGCACACGTTTCCTCTCTGTGAACCATCTCGGATTATGGTGTATATCGCAAACGTTTGTGTTTTACCAACCGTATGTTCCGCAACAACCTGGAGAGCGTAATTTCACTGTAATTTAATTGCTGCTATTTCAAATTGTATCGGGTTTGAATTTGAATGTATGCTATAGCTTTATTAATATCCATCAGGTTCAAACAACCAATGCATTATTCGATTCATAGGCACATATGTTCAAGAATTACATAAGAACCAAATAAAGAATGATGAACCACAATTGTATACTTGTACTATTAAAGACGGTAAAGAAAGAGGCGAAATATATTCTGGTTGCTGAACAAGGTGAAGCGGAATGCCCATATTGTGCCCTCCTGCATGCAGAAGGCACGCACGACTCTAGTCCAACCCCTTGTGATGGCCGACCGCCCATCCTTCACGGTCTTCGTGAAAACATCTAGATAATGATCATGTTCTGGTAGGAATAGTTTAACCTTTGCATGCCCACCAATCATGTAGTTTGAGAGGTAATCTTGAGTAAACAGCTTTGGCAACCACTTCAAAGGAAAAAGATTCAGACATTGTCATCTAACACAACTCATTATGGGCAGTAAAAAGAAGGCTGCAGAGTTCTTACTTACCATCCTGCAGTTTGCTGTTGTCTTGGATAAAGTGTAAACTGAAAGTGCGTTATATCGACTAGAGGGGGGTGAATAGGCGATTTTTATGAATTCTTCACTGAGGAATTTGCCAGTGAGGAAATTCCTTAGCGAAGAACTACTTGCAGCGGAATAAGTACTCAAAAGTATGCATAGCAGAACACAAGCATGGTCATCATGATGAAATGAAGAGAAGCACATAGTACAGAAGCGTAAACACAGGATAGCACAGGATGAAGACAAACAGACTGAAGAAATTGAACTGAGGAAATTGAGAAAGTCTTCAGTCAAAGTCTTCAAACACAGATATGAACAAGTGCACCGCACAGTTATGAGGAAATGAAAGAGTTGAGGAAATAGAACCAGTAAGCTTGGTGAAGACAATGATTTGGTAAACCAGTTCCAACTGCTGTCTCAGTTGTACGCCTGGTTGGAGCGGCTAGGTATTTAAACCTGAGGACACACAGTCCCGGACACACAGTCCTCACCGTATTCTCCTTGAGCTAAGGTCACACAGACCTCGCCCAATCACTCGTGGTAAGTCTTCAGGTGACTTCCAAACCTTCACAGACTCGGTCACTCAGCGATCCACAATTTCCTCTTGGATGCTCTAGACCATGATGCCTAACCATCTGGAAGAAGCACAGTCTTCAAAGGTAACAAGCGTCGGATCCACACAGGATCAATCTCTTCAGTGATGCTCAATCACTTTGGGTTTGTGGGTGTTTGGGTTTGGGTTTTCCTCACTTGATGATTTTCACTCAAAGTCCTCGGAGGATGGGATGCTCTCGAATGACAAGTGTCAGTTTCTCTCAGAGCAGCCAACCAGCTAGTGGTTGTAGGGGGCGGCTATTTATAGCCTAGGGAGTAGCCCAACATGATAAGACATAAATGCCCTTCAATGATATGACCGTTAGGTGGGTAGATATTTTGGGACAACTGGCGCATAGCACAGCAACGGTCGGAAATTTGAGTATCAAATTCCTCAGGGCTATCATGTTCCTCACTGTGTAGGCAATCCGCACTGGCGAATTCCTAACTCCTCAGTCAGAACAAATTCCTCAGAGACCAGAAGAACTTCGTCTCTGTCACTGAAGAATATGACTGAACTGTATGAGATTTCCAATGGCTTCACTCGAAGGGATTGGTAGGTGTAGGATTTTGAGTTGAGCATCACATGGAAATTTTTCCTTTGTATTTCCTCGACCCCCTTTAACAGTACGGTGTTTCCTATGACTCAAGAAAGAGAAAATGAAACTACGAAAACAAAAGTCTTCACGCTTCATGTTCCTCAAATGAATACCAAGTCTTCAAGGTCACACCAATTTCTTCACTTTCAAAGTCTTCAGAAAGTCTTCAGAAATACAAAGTCTTCAGTCGAAGAACTTAATTTTTAGGGGTCGACTTTCTCTGTAAATATCAAACTCCTCATAGACTTATAGACCTGTGTACACTCATAAACACATTAGTCCCTTAACCTATAAGTCTTCAATACACCAAAATCACTAAGGGGCACTAGATGCACTTACATAAACAAATAGTTTAATTGCCATCTTTGGACCCATTTTACTACAATCTTTATCAGCCTCCTCACTTGATGCTGGTTCATCGATATCTCATTGCCCCATAAGCAAAAAGGGTCGAAGCACGGATCTTTACCAATGACATATGTACCTAAAAGCACCAAGTTAATATTAGAAGCTAAACAACAATTGCACAATGATGTAGTACAACACTCTTTTATAATATGTCTATATACATCCGTATGTGGTAGTCCATTTGAAATCTCTAAAAAGACAAATATTTAGGAACGGAGGGAGTATCTTATAACATCCAATATACTCACATATTAGATGAATTAACATCTTATATTATGGGCCGGAAGGAGTTTAGTGCATTCTTACAAATTATCGGCTGATTAACTGCTGTTGTATCCATGGGTTACAATTAGTTTGAGCTAGTTCGGGCTCAAATAGCCCTAAAGTATATCTAAACATGAGGGCTAGTTTGAGCTAGTTGCATCTATAACCCACCAAAAAAAATATCCAACCCAAGAGGTGCTAATTGGCGCTAGTTCTCCTAGTGCATTTATTGTAAATCTAACCCTGCCATCCAAACAACTCTTTGGATGGAGTTAGTTCAGGGTTAGTCATGAGCTAGAAACTAACTATAACCTCTAGCTAAGTTGAGTATCCAAGCAGGGCTGTGTTGTTGTTGTTGTTGTTGTTGTTGTTGTTGTTGCTGCTGCTGCTCTTCTACGTATATATAGACATCATTAGAACATTAATGTAACACTCTTCCTTGTTGCTATGTAGCCTAGGATTGCATATTTAGACATTAAGTACAGTGCATGTTCCTATGTAGCCTCAGATATATTACATATGGCCCTAGTTAACCTAACGATAAATGGGTTGCAGATATATTCAGTTAAAAGTCCGATTCACCGATTAGTCCTTATCAGCCCCCGGCCTATATGGTACCAGCTACTGATATCCTGAACAGTGAGCAGATATAAGCCATGGGATGAAACTAACCTCGACGGAAAACAACAGCCGTTCCCAAAATTGTCCTGTTTAGGTACATCGAGAAGCATGTTAAGCACAACAAGCTAAACATGAACCAAAATTATCCATGGCTGACAAAATAATCTCCAAAAGATAGCTTCAGTGTGCAGGTTTAAGCACGCTAGTAAAGTAAAACAAGTGGAAAGGTGTGTTAACTGCAACAAGCCTAATATTTAACAACAAGCAAACATAGTCATTCAAATTGTTATTGTGCCGGTCTAAGTACACTGGTTATTGTTAAATAAAAATGGAACGGCGTGTTAACTACAGGATGCAGCAACCAAATGTACTCATTCATAGTGGTATTGTTGAAACTGGTACTGATGAAATTGATCTGCAGAGTTCATACTTGCACATATAGAACATCACGTTGTGAATAACTGGAATAAACAAGGCATACTACGAAAAACCAAAGATAGCATTTGAAACTGGACATATGCTAACTACAAACAACCGAACAATCAAAAAACTTTAAAAGAGGCATATGCTAGCTATAACAGGCTTAACAGCAAGCAAATATATGCATTCCTATCGGTATGTTTAAAACTGGATTGATGAAATGTACTGTGCAGTAAATAATTGCACATATAGAGCATCACATTGTGAACAACTGAAATAAACAAGGCATACTGCAAACAACCAGCTATAGCAATTAAAATTGGACATATTCTCACTACACTACAAAAGGGACTCGACAAAACAAATCATGGGTTTCCCCCTGTGAAGAGGCACGACAAAACAAATCATGGGTTTCCTCACTTGTCACCGATGGGCTCGTTCCCATGGGAAGAGCACGGACCCTGGATGCGCTCCATGTTGTCGCAGATGGGCTCCTTCCCCTTGGAAGAGCACGACTGTAGGGTGCCCTCCCTGATGTCGCAAACGAGCGCTTTCCCCTTGGAAGAGCCGGAGAGGGTGCCCTCCTCGTGGTCGCCGTCGATGGGGTCTGACTTGGAAGCTATGGATCCCAAGCCAGCATCACAGAACGTGTCCTTCAGAAATGACAAAAGGGGCTCGATGGCGATGTAGGATGGCAAATTGTTGACAGCGATCCAGCGGAGATCAACTGTGGGGCCATGGATGAGATCGACGGTGGTTGAGCCCAAGGGGTTGGGGGTGGGCCACTTAACCTGTGACATAGCCCGCCTCAGGCCGTCGCTGTCGATGACCTCGATGTCGTAGCCGGTGGCCGAGACATGCCCGCATAATCTAGCCAGCTGCTTGAGTGCCTATCGCCAGTAATGGTCGTCAGCTTCCTCGGCGACGTCGGGCGAAGAGACCGCGATACACCTCTTTTGGGCCAGTCGCTCCTCGAGCTCCACGGGAAGCATCGCCAGGCTTAGGCTGCGACGCTCTAGAGTGGGGGATGGGGATGGGATGGGTATCTGTGGTAAAGGGGGCGTTTGACAGGCATCATCTAAGAAACTCAAGGCGGCCTGGGTATGGAGATCGGTGGGTAAGCTGTACGGGCAAACCGGCAGATGATGACAATGGAGGCCTTGTGGCGGCAGCGACGGCGGCGGGGACCTTGCTAGGGTTTCGAGCGAGGGAGGGTGTGTGTGTGTGCATGCCCGAGGAGGTTTTGGTGTGTGTGTGTGTGTGTGTGGAGGGGGGTGGGGGGTGTTTGAGGAAATGACGCGGGTACTGAAAATTTTACTACACGGGAGTCAAACGCGGGAGTGAAATGCCGGGGCTATTGAAATTTTTGATGATAGTGCATCACACACGGTTCGGAGATAACAACCGTGTGTTATGAAACAAAAAAACCCTCGAGGCGGGCAGTTATTTTCTAGGGATGCAGGCGGGATTGGGAACAAGAAACATCGCACACGGTCCGAAGATAACAACCATGTGTTATGAAACAGAAAAACCCTCGAGGCGGGTAGATATTTTCTAGGGATGCAGGCGGGATTGGGAACAAGAAACATCGCACACGGTCCGGAGATAACAACCGTGTGTTATGAAATAGAAAAACCCTCGAGGCGGGCAGATATTTTTTAGAGGGGGAGCCTCGTGGAGCCCAATGTACTGTGCGGATGTGTGCATGACAGGGGCACCGGCATGGCACGCGGTTAGTTTGAGTGAACCGTGTCTGTTGCGTTATCCGACTTGTCTAATGTTCATAAATTTGGCGAAAAATGACGCGGAGAGGGTCAGAACACGAACACACTTGCATGTGGACCAAATTTATGTATCAAAAGGGTGGTTTGATTTTCAAATACCAAATGCAACTTCGACGTGGCACCTATCTCGCAAAGCGCACGGTATTGCTTGCCCCCACCCCCCTTGTGTCGGCACAAAGGGAATCCTAGCTATGAATGCATGCCCCCTCCCCCCAACCAAGGTTCACCTAGAAAAGTGCGAAGTAGCTAGCAGCCCCCTCCTTCCTCGTGTCGGCACGAAGGGAATCCTAAGCTATGAATGCATGCCCCCCCGACCGAGGTTCACCTAGCAAAGTGTGAAGTAGCTAGGAGCCCCCTCCCTCGTGTGGGCATGAAGGGAATCCTAAGCTATGAATGCATGCCCCCAACCGAGGTTCACCCTAGCAAAGTGTGAAGTAGCTAGCAGCCCCCCTCCCTCGTGTCGGCACGAAGGGAATCCTAAGCTATGAATGCATGCCCCCCAATCGAGGTTCACCTAGCAAAGTGTGAAGTAGCTAGCAGCCCCCCTCCCTCGTGTCGGCACAAAGGGAATCCTAAGCTATGAATGCATGTCCCCCCGACCGAGGTTCACCTAGCAAAGTGCGAAGTCGCTATCAGCCCCCCTCCCTCGTGTCGCCACGAAGGGAATCCTAGGCTATGAATGCATGCCCCCCAACCAAGGTTCACCTAGCAAAGTGCGAAGTAGCTAGCAGCCCCCACCCCCCCGTGTCGCCACGAAGGGAATCCTAAGCTATGAATGCATGCCCCCCCAACCGTGGTTCACCTAGCAAAGTGCGAAGTAGCAACCCCCCCACACACATACACACTTTCAGTCGGCGGGCCAGAGAGGCATATCTCACCAAGATGGATCGTAAAACGGACCAAGAATAATCCAACTTGGTCGTACAACCTCTCTCTTTTTGTTGGTTAAAGTGATGGCCGTCCATGCAACCCCGGAGATGGGCTAGCTCGCCAATAATCACAGAAGTAGCTAGTCCCCAAAGACAACCACTGCATGCGTGTGGCCCAAACATATGTATGTAGAGGTGTGTTTTTGAGTAACAATGGAACAACTTTGATGTGGCACCGTGATTTCGAACTAGAAATCCCAACACCGAGTGAGGGTTAGGTTGACGATGCATATGTATGTTACACCACACTTCAAGCCAACGACGGGGATTCATGCATGCATGCGTGCATAGTATATGTGCTCAAACTTAAGGTCTCAATCTCACCATGACCTATACTACGATAACATGAACCAAATGAAGAATCTACCATGGTAACCTATCTTGTTGTTGGTTAAGGTGATCATGGATGTCCACGCGGGCCCACGAATATATAGGCTTGTCGCCGATAACCACGCGAGGGAGTGTACCGTTCGAAGGCAACCACTACATGCATATGTATGGAGGTGATGCGTGCATGCATGTTTGAATACCATTTCACAACATTGATGTGGCGCGTGCGTCAAAACTCGTACACTAGCTCCCCACACAGAGCGAGATCGGTTCATGACGTGCCGTTGTACTAGCCACTTTGACTCGATGGGAGGGATTCATGCATACACATGCATGTGTGTGTGCTCAAACTGTATCATGCATGTCATCCCAGATCATGACTTATATATATATATACCGTATTACAAGCAAAACTAATAATCCCCTCCTAAGTCAAATTAACCTATCTTGTTGTGAGGCAAAAAGTAGTGATGGACCAAGCGGGCCCATAGATGGAAAGCATCGATATCGCTGATAACCGCTTAAGTGGGTGTGAGAGGACAACCACCACCGCTTTGCATGTGGGCCAAACATATATATGTTGAATACCCAAAATGCACAACTTTGATGTGCCACATGCCTCAAAAACCGTAAAGCATGCACCCACACAGAGCGAGGTTCATGAAGCGTACTACATATGATGGTCCCCTTCCCCCCTCTTCACCGCATACTATATGCTCTTGCCGTAATATGTAGAACCCAAAAGAATACTCATCGATGGTGAAATTAATTAACCTCTCCCGATGTAGGTCAAAGTGATGCATGCATGCATCGACGATGGCCTCATGGGCCCACAAATGGAAGCGTCACACGTGAGTGTCCTAGCTAGGATAACTACCGCGTGCATGCATGTGGCCTAAAAAGGTGTTGTGTCATGTTTGAATAGCCAATTTCACAATTTTGATGTGGCACGTGCCTCAAAATCCAAAAAGTCCCGACAGTGAGTGAGGTGTACTTGTTCACGGACGCGTACGTATAGTATATATATGCTAGTCCCCTCCCACCTCTTCGACGTGTACTATATACCATCATAACACAAACAAAAAAGATTCTACCTTGCTGGTCAAATTAACCTCACTCCCGGCTGTTCGTCAAAGTGATGGATGACGACCTCGCGGGCACACCGAAAGCGTCACACACGAGTATCGAGTGTTGTGTAGGAGAACCATCGACTGCATGTGGCCAAAACATGTATGTATGAAAGGGTTGTGTAATGTTTTAAATAAAGATTTCACAACTCTGATGTGGCACTGGCCTGCCTAAGAAAATGGCCAACCCACACGGTGGCTCACAACTCGTAGTGTACTGCGAGCCATCCGCCACTCCCAGACGCACACACCGCGAATCCACCGCAACTACGATGCAAGTTAAATTAATTATCCCGCGGTGAATATATGTTACCAAAGGAGGAACGTTTCAATTTTAAAAAAATCATAGAGATCATTAAGGCGTTCTAGTACATTAATTGATTGATTTTCTACAGGTATAATGTGCAAAAATCAAATTTGAGCTACATGCACACGTGACAGTGCACCTAAATGGATTGCAAAAACACATTTGTCTCACTGGGTGCATGTTTACTCCCTGTGCAACAAATTTCAAACATTGAGAATCTTGATTTTTAAATCCTAGTACATCCAAAACTTATTTGAAGTTCATGAAACTTATCGTGTTGTCATATGGACACCAATACAAAGTGGCATTGTACTTTTTTCGTCAAATTTGAGACCAGTTTTGATGTAATCTTTATCTAATTACAAACAAGAGATTATTAATAATTGGGAACCAATATCCCAAACGAATTATTTATTTGAACCGTGAGCGTTAGACCAACAATGGATACGTGCCATGCTTCGGTTAAGCAATAAAGCAACAACATTAATCATCCAAATAGAAAAATAATATACGTGCCGCAGCACGACCCGTGTGCTGTGCGAGCATGCGTGAGTTGACGGGACGCATGCGAGCAGTCCGCCGCGCAGGCAGACGGGGAGGCGTGCGTGTAGGTGTGTGAATTGACGGAGGCGTGCTCGCTGCGCAGTGTCATCGGGAGGCATGCGAGTAGCTGTGTGAAACTTTGGTAGGCATGCCAACAGTCTGGTGCGCAGGCTCACCGGGAGGCGAGCCATCAGTTTGACCACCGCCCGCCTCTCTCCCACAACCCCCACTACTCCACATTAATGGTGCGCCCGAGCGGCCGCACCCCCATCCTCGCCACACACACACAATCCTCTCTCTCCGCTTGCATCCTCGACGCCGCTCTCAGTCCTCAAAGCCGTCAGTGTATGAGGATGCCGCCGAAGCGCCCCATCGGAGGGGGTGGTGACGCCGGGGCTGCTAAAGCACCGGAGCATGGCGTGGAGATGGAGACAGAGGTTGCCGTCACCACCAGCGAGTTATCACTGCACCCTGACATCATCGAGCTTCCATAGCCAGAGGCGGAGTTCCACACCAGCTCTGGTGTCGACCCCAGCGACGACTCCGACGACCACTCCGGCGACGACTCCGACGACGACGGATAGCTGGTTAGTCATCTATACCCATTTATGTGTCAAATAGATCATAGGGTTTCTCTGGTTACTCCTGCCTCCCCCTTTTTGGAATAGGAATCCTATGGTTATGTTCTCCCAATCCATGAAATCTGAGTAAGTTTCGTTAGATCCATGTCGTGTATTGATTGTTTGAATGGTACAAGTGATAAGTGATTAGTTGTTTCGTTTGTGCAAATGATTTCTGCTAGTAATCCGACTAGGGTTAGTGTTCGTGCTAATAATTCCTAGCCAGGACTTGACAATTGATTTTGAATGACCTACATATGTTTGTGCCGTTATTTTCTTCAAGATTGGTCTGTACATAGATGACTGTGCTTAAAAATCGAACCATAATCTCTGGATATGTATAAATAAATAGCAATAAATTCCTAATCCTACTTCATGGCATGTAATCATTGATTTGATGCCAAATTTGTTTTACTGTTTCTATAGGTGCTGTCTAACGATGTGCACCGCGAGGATGAAGATGGCTAGAGGAGGTACAAGAGGCAAATCCCGAGGGAGCTTTATGCGGGAATGCATAACAGGCGTATTAGGACCTGTAACGGCGGCTATCGATGCCCATTTTGCAACCACAAACTTCATGACGCGTATCTAAGTGTTCTGGCGCATGCAAGAGGACGGTCTGTTGGCTCCTTCAAGCAGAAGTATTCTCGCAGGGTGGCGCACAACGCGTATGCCGAGTACCTGGAGAAGCTTCAGGATCGTGCCGGCATGTGAGATGAGATGTGGGATGGATCGAACTATGTACGCTTGAGTATGCTTAATGACGGTTGAACTATGTATTTATGGTTCAACTATGCTTATGTACGTGTACGCTCATTATCTATGTCTGAGTATGTTAAATATTCGGTCAAAATTTGGTAAAAATTACAAAGGGGGACCAATAAACCAGGACAGAGGTAGTACGTCAATCACACACGGTTCCCAAAATTGGAACCATGTGCAATGACTTTCATTTTTCCTGTTGCGTCAATCACACGCGGTTCGCTCTTGCAAACCGTCGCCCCCAAAATTCTTTATGGAACAGAAAACCCTCACCACCCAATTCAAAAAAGAAAAAAGAAAACCCTCACCATCCCCACGTCACAAAAACCCTCACCGCGCCCGCCACCCCCTCCGGTACGGTCCCCATTCACACCTGCACAAGCTCCTCCGCGTCTATGCCATGGCACCACCTATCGCATCGGCAAATACTTAGCTCGACGCCTGCCACCGCCTCCAGGCTGCCGGCAAAGCCCACCGCATTTCACCACTTCCGCTTGCCGCCGCCAATCGCCATCGACTTTCTCGATGCTGCTCGCAGTCGACCCAGCTCCGCTCGGTTGGGGAATCTGCCGTACTGAGGGTTCTTTTTCATGGACGACAAGGTAACCAATTTAATGAGATATTATCTCATCTCTTATCCCAGTTCATCTGCCTCCTTTAATCACCCAGCGGAAATCGCCGTGAATTAATTTTTATTTGAGCTGATTTGAGGGTTTTATTTCATTCATAGAATGTACAATGCGCCGACACATGAGGACTTTGCGACCTCCGCCAGAGATTCCATCTCATCATACCAGATCACTTGAGGACGCCCGCGGTATGTTCAATCTCACCCTAAATCGGTTGGCATGGCCTACTTTCCTGAACATATTCTAAATATTGCTACATTTGGATAAAAGGTGCCACATGCACCATATACATCAAAGGTGTGACGCCCCGAGACCGACGCTCCAGAAGACATCCATGTATTTCGTTGTCCCCGTGTGATTTATTTATTTGTTGCATTCATCATTGCATCATCCGCATTGCATCCGCATATTTTCTTAAAACTCTTAGTTCGTTCATAGTTTTTCGAGTCCCTCTTGTCTGGCCGCTTAATCTCTTTGCTCAGTGCTCAAACCCCTCGCTTGCTCGTCCGAAACTTCCCCGAACTCGATCCGGGCGGTCATGACCAGTGCGTCCGGATCATCCCCAAACATCCCCAAAATATCTTCGGTCTCTCAGTTGGACGCCCATAGCCTAATTTTCTCGACCGTCTGATTTCGATCGGAGGGACTAGGTAGCCCCTAACCTAATCCCCTGCTATATATATAGGTCCAACCCTAGATCCTAGGTGCCTTGTCCCATCGATCCCATCGCGCCGCCGCCACTCCTCCAGTCCCTTCTTCCTCGGGATCCCCTCCCGATCCAGCCTACCAATCGCAGCCTCCGACCACCTCGCTTGTTCTCCGCGCCGCTCCATTCCCAGCCTCCCGCGCGCAGCCGCATACCCGACCTCGAGCTCTCCCGCAGCCAGCCGGCGCTCTATCCAGGTTGGATCGAGGCCACGACCTTGCTCCCCTTTGTCTCCTCCGCCCAAGCCACCGCACAGGAGATGCCCGGCGCTCCACCCCAAGAAGCAACGGCGCCCGAGCGCTCCTCCTCCTCGTGACTCGCAGCTCCGGCGAACCTCGCCACCGGCGACCACCTCCCGCAGGCCCGTACCGCCTCCTTCCTCCCTGCACCCCTTCTCTTCCTTCCCTTTTCTCTAAGCGCCATCGCTTCCTCGTGTTTTTCTTCGCACAGGAGCTCCAACCCCGGCCATGGACACTCATGCTTCCCTGTCGACCCTGCCGACTTGAAGCCCGCCGAATCAGGTTCCTTGTCGTCCACGCCAAGACCAGCTAGCAGCCGCCCGCGTTCATCGTCCCGAGCCTCTCCTTTGCCGCGCACCTCTACCTCAACTCCGGCCGGATTGGCTCAGTTCCCCGCCGCCCTACCAAGTCCATGGAGCCGCCTCCCCGTCGCACGTCCGGTGAGGTCACCGGAGAGCGCCGTGCCTCTGCTGCCTCCCTATCCCGCCATCGCTCCTAGCTTTCCTTCCCTGTTCCTCTCTGAATCCTCTCCCTGACCTTCTTTTATTCAGGCTTCAATAGTAGCCATGGAGCCGCCCCCGCTTCGATTCGGCAGGGAACGGGACCCCGACGACCTCCACCGCCCGGATCCGTGTCTCCATGTCGCCAGCTTTCGCGTCTGCTTCCGCTACCCCACGCCAGCGCGCCGCCCTTCGCCAAGTCCACCGTCGCCGGCCTCTGCTCGCTCTGCTTTGAGCAGAGTAGCTTCGCTCATCCCGCACGAGCGCCTTGACCCTGCCTCGCTCGCGTTGACCGCGCCTCCAGCGCGCCAGGCCGCTGCCCAGCAGCGCCCCAAGCCCTCTGGTGAGAAGCCCAGATCCAGCGCCCCGCCTTGCACTAATGGGCCAGCCAGTTTCAGCCCGTTGACGTTTTTTTCAGTTCTGGACAATTTGCTAATTATCCAGAGTTTTACTATTTTACAGAAAAGTCCCTCTAGATCATGCATATAATAACTCTTAAACTATGCATCATATGTACAAACATCATATATGTAAAATGCTCAGAAATTTGTGTAGTTTAATAATATCCAACTTTCATCCATGTTTAAACTGTTTAAATGCGCTGTTTGATTTAATTTGCATAAATAGCATGTTAAAACGATTTATTTCATAACTAATTAACCATAGCTCCGAATTTAATAAACTTTATATGTAATTGGGGTAGAAAAATGCCTAGTTTAACATGGTGCACTCATCTTGCATGTTTAACAACTCTAAAATATGGTTTAGGGCACAACAGTACCAAATCAAAAATATGCACATGAGGATTTTCCGGAATTGTTGTTTGTTATTTTCGGCCTCATTTAAACTTGCCTAAATAGTTAGTTTACTTATGCCTCACCTCTAGCCATGTTGACCAACATTTAATATTGTTGAGTACATAAACGGGAGAGAACTAAATAAGTCATGTGGTGTTTCGTCAATATGCAACTCGTTGCATATTGAGCTCCACTTAACTTGTAGTGTTGTTTGTTGCACTTTGCCATGCCATGCCTCTTTAAACCGGACATGCATCATACTTGATTGTGCATCATGCCATGTTTATGCGATGGTTGTTTACCATGTTGTTTGCTTCTTTCCGGTTTACTTCTCTCGTTAGCTTCGGTTTCGTTCAAGAGTTGTGAGGATTCATTCGACTACGTCCGTTTGTCTTCTTCATGGACTTGTTCTTCTTCCTTGCGGGATCTCAGGCAAGATGACTATTACCCTCGATATCACTTCTATCTTTGCTTGCTAGTTGTTCGCTCTATCGCTATGTTTGCGCTACCTACCACCTGTTTATCATGCCTCCCATGTTGCCATGTCAAGCCTCTAACCATCCTTTCCTAACAAACCATTGTTGGGCTAAGTTACCGCTTTTGCTCAGCCCTTCTTATAGCGTTGCTAGTTGCAGGTGAAGATGAAGTTGGTTCCATGTTGAAACATGGATATTTTGGGATATCACAATATCTCTTATTTAATTAATGCATCTATATACTTGGTACAGGGTGGAAGGCTCGGCCTTTTGCCTGGTGTTTTGTTCCACTCTTGCCGCCCTAGTTTCCATCATACCGGTGTTATGTTCCTTGATTTTGCGTTCCTTACACGGTTGGGGATTTATGGGACCCCCTTGACAGTTCGCTTTGAATAAAACTCCTCCAGCAAGGCCCAACCTTGGTTTTACATTTGCCTACCTAAGCCTTTCCATTGGGTTTTCGCGAGCCCAAGGGTCATCTTTATTTTAACCCCCCCGGGCCAGTGCTCCTCTGAGTGTTGGTCCGAACCGAGTAGACTGCGGGGCCACCTCGGGGAAACTTGAGGCTTGGTTTTACTCGTAGGATGTCTCATCCGGTGTGCCCTGAGAACTAGATATGTGCAGCTCCTATCGGGATTTGTCGGCACAGTCAGGTGGTCTTGCTGGTCTTGTTTTACCATTGTCGGAACGTCTTGTAACCGGGATTCCGAGCCTGATTGGGTCTTTCCGGGAGAAGGAATATCCTTCGTTGATCGTGAGAGCTTGTAATGGGCTAAGTTGGGACACCCCTGCAGGGTATAAACTTTCGAGAGCCGTGCCCGTGGTTATGTGGCAGATGGGAATTTGTTAATGTCCGGTTGTAGAGTATTTGACACTTGACTTAATTAAAATGCATCAGCCGCATGTGTAGCCGTGATGGTCTCTTCTCGGCGGAGTTCGGGAAGTGAACACGGTTTGGGTTATGTATGAATGTAAGTAGTTTCAGGATCACTTCTTGATCACTTCTAGCTTCTCGACCATTGCGTTGCTCCTCTTCTCGCTCTTATTTGCGTATGTTAGCCACCATATTTGCTTAGTGCTTGCTGCAGCTCCACCTCATTACCCCATCCTTCCTATAAGCTTAAATAGTCTTGATCTCGCGGGTGTGAGATTGCTGAGTCCTCGTGACTCATAGATTCTACCAAAACAGTTGCAGGTGCCGTTGATACCAGTGAAGGTGACGCAACCGAGCTCAAGTGGGAGTTCGACGAGGACCTTGGTCGTTACTATGTTTCGTTTCCTGATGATCAGTAGTGGAGCCCAGTTGGGACGATCGGGGATCTAGCATTTGGGGTTATCTTCTTTTCATTTGGATTTGACCGTAGTCGGTCTATGTGTGTATTTTGAATGATGTATGAATTTATTAACGTATTGTGTGAAGTGGCGATAGTAAGCCAACTCTCTTTATCCCATTCTTGTTCATTACATGGGATTGTGTGAAGATGACCCTTCTTGTGACAAAACCTACAATGCGGTTATGCCTCTAAGTCGTGCCTCGACACGTGAGAGATATAGCCGCATTGTGGGTGTTACAAGTTGGTAATCAGAGCCATCCCCGACTTAGGAGCCCCCTGCTTGATCGAATCGCTGGCGTTGTTGAGTCTAGAACAAAAATGTTTTGAGTCTTAGGATTATATATATCGGAGAGTAGGATTCTTTTTACTCCTCAGTCCCTTCGTCGCTCTGGTGAGGTCTCCTGACGTAGATGTTTTGACTTTCTCTCCTCAAATTTCACTAAATTTTTTTAGGATCACGCGGGTATCTTGGAATCGTTCTGATATTCTTGTGACGAGAACATTGTTCTTGGTGCCTCCTGACATTTAGGGGTTGTGGCAGTGTCCCGGGGAGTTGAGCTCCGAGGTGTTGTCGTCACAATTTTATTGTTGCAGTTCTGGAATACCTGAGTTTTGCCGACATCGTAAATCTCTTTTATGCAGTTTGTTGGTGAGATCACCTCGACGCCACCCAGTACTGGGGTGGGAGTTCGGGAGTATTGCCATAACTCGTATAACGGATGCTTTTCGAAGGTTGAGGTACACGATTTCCGGTGTTTTCTTGGTTATGTGTTGATGGATGGATACAACTGGATCTAGGGATTGATAGTTTGGGTGAGATATATTGCGTCCCCTGTATCCCCAACACCAGATTGCATAACCAGAAAGTTTCGGGAGTTTATAGGTGGGTATTCAAGTAGCTCCTAGAATATCTTTCTGACAAATGCAGGATATCGGATTGGGTAAAACTCTATCATATGTATTTGTTCCGGCTTATTCTGCGAGCCAATCCTTTGTTTTGGTTTTGAGTTGTGGTATTCGAGTTGCTTCATTGTCAAGTGTTGATTCCATACCTTTTCTAAGCGGTGTTCTCATATTTCTATGTGGATGCTAATCCTTCTTGATCATCAAGGTTGTCTCTTCAATTCTTTTCAACCGGTGTGCTTCTCTTCAAGTGGATCCGATCATTTCAACATTCGCAAGATCATCCCTCAGTTTTTTCTCAATGGTGTTTGTTTCAACCGTCCCCAGTTGCCTTTGTTTTTCCCGCCCTCCCACCCTTTTCTTCAAGGACTCATATATCCCTAACCAAGTATCCATTTTATTGAGTGAAGTTTCTTCATTCTTTTCCTTTAATGTTTTTATCCGGTGATTTCTCATGAAGACGCTAAGGAAGCTTCAACTTTATCATTGTTCCATTCTAATTTTCTTCTCCGGTGGATTTAATTCAAGATTTCGGTGTTGATCTTATCCCTTTTCCTCTTTTCACAATGCTTTCCCATTCTGGTGCGCCAATTAATCATTCAACTCTCGCTATTCATTTGTTCCGGAGTGTTGAAGATAGCTTAGAAGATTCGCATTTACATTCTTAATCCGTTCAAGCTATCTCAAGGTTGTTATCTCTTTTGAGCCATTTAATTCAACCGATGCAATATCTTTCAAGCAATCTTTTCGAAAGGTGTTTTGAATGGGCCCTAACCCACAGGTCTTTTCCCAGGATCTTACCTGACTCTTCTAACTTTTTCGGAGCTATTCTCAATTTCATTTCAAAGTTTGACATAAGAATGAATTATCATCAGTCATATTCCTTCTCCAAGATCGCTTTCAAAACATTGTCATTGTTGGTTCATCATTTCTATTCTTCATTACAGAGTGCCTCAACAATTCATGGTGGTGTTTCTCGTCATCATTCTCAACATTTCAAGATCGAGGTAGAGATTTCTCCTAAAATTTTGGTCCACTCTCTTGAAGATTCATGGTTCTAGCTTCATGCCACTCTCATAATTGTTTTCGATTGTGAGAATTATTTTCACCCATCCGGAGCAATTCAAGAGTCTTTCAGTTTGATTCTCCGGAGCCCATCATCTCAGAATTATTCATTCCAGCTTTCAGCTCTCATTCTACAAATCTTACCGGTGCATCATTCAAGTATTCTCTAATCAGCTTGTGATCTATTCGTTCACATGTATCTAAATCCCCTCAAGTATCTTCATTCATTTTCCAATTTTTCCCGGTGTATTGTGCTTTTGCCACTTTCATTTTCAATTCTTACGGCGTTTTGTTCAAGATTCCTCGTCCTATATTCCCATATTTAATTTGTTCGTTGTTTCAATCCTACCGGTGGTTCGTTGAAGACCTTCTCAAGTTTGCGCTATATCTCTCTCAATCCTTTCTACGAGAATAAGTAGTATGCCAAATCCGTTGCTTGTCATCAATTTGAATTGGTGAAGGATACGCATAACATAATTCTTATTATTGTTTCATCCAAGTGATCTAGTTTCTTCTTTCCAGAGTTGTTCATCATGTCACATTTCTCGATTCGAGATGCTTCATCTTTTCTTTTCTAGAGTGTCAAGTTTTCCGCTTTATCTCATCGCAAAGCTCCATCTAAATCATCGCAAGGCTTCACTTTGTGTTTTCAACTTCTCTTTCTTTCTATCATCCTGTTATTACCGGAGTTCTTCATGGAGGCTCTACATGATGGTTCATCAAGGATTTAATTCGTTCTCGAAGTGTTCGCCAAAATTCTTATTGGAGGAGTTCAAGCATTCTTCATCTTCCATTCCGAAGTGCAATTCTTTCTACCTTATCTTTTGAGATGGTGTTATGTCATTCTTGACAATTTCCTTCATGTTTCATGATTCACAAGTTGTAAGAAATGGGATATTTAAACCCATCAATCTCTTCTTTGGAGTTATCTTGGGTTATATTTCACCTTAAGCTTTCCCTAAGGATTGTTGCTATTTATGGTGCTTATAAATGACCCAAGTTCTTCATTTATCCTCCCGGTGAAATAAGTTTCTCGTCTCCTTGTTGATATCAATCCAATCTATTGTTTTCGTTAGTGGCAGAATTTCACCTCATAATTTTGAGACGTTTTCCATAAGCCCACAACAACCTTATTCTTTTATTGTTTAATTTCCACCAACTCCATTCAATCCTTGTTTCTAAGGATGCCTTCAAATTCATTGGTGGTAGAAGTTATCATTTTCTTCTACTTTCTTTCTTCCTAACGATCTAGCTTCTATTCGTTCGTCCCGGAAGCATTGTGATATTGCACTCTTCGACACATCATCCCATTTTTGTCAAAGATCATGTTCTTTCCTTTGCTTATACATTCAACTGGAGTGTCGTGCCCTCCATTCAAGTTCTCTCATCTTATCAAGTTTTGCCTCCCTTCTCAACCGGAGTGCTGTCTGAAATCTTTCTTACCCCTTGTGTCATTCTTTCAATAGTTTCGGAGGCAGGGTGTTGTTGATTTCATGAAGTATCCTCTCATGTTGTCAAGTTCATGTTCAATTCCTTCCATTTACAGTCGGAGTGCTGTCCAAATTATATCATTCTTATTCCTTCTCCATCTTGTTTTAACCGGAGTGTTGTGTCTATCATTCCTCTTCTAACCGGAGTCTCATCCAAGTGCTTTCATTTTGCCAAATTCATATTCTATGCCTTCCATTTCCAACCGGAGTGTTGTCGTAATTGATCTTTATCGTTCCTTGTACATCTCGTTTCAACCGGAGTGCTTGCATGTACTTCTTGTCCATTGTAACCTTTTCTTATGTCTTTCAACC
This sequence comes from Aegilops tauschii subsp. strangulata, assembly GCF_002575655.3. NCBI lineage: Eukaryota > Viridiplantae > Streptophyta > Magnoliopsida > Poales > Poaceae > Aegilops > Aegilops tauschii. The sequence continues at coordinate 93,577,180 of NC_053039.3, forward strand.
AACAAGGTTCTCGTAATGTTCCTTGTTCCTCTTTTATAACGGAGTGTTTTCAACTTCGTTCATCTCCGTTGTATTCTTTCTTTCAAGTTTTCAACCTCTCAAGGTTCGTTGGTTTCACTCGTTTGTCAAAGAAGCAACTTAGTTTTACCTCTTCCTCTTTCGCTTCTCTCCGGTGCCTTCCTTAGATCTCGGGACGAGATCTCTTGTCAGTCGAGGAGTGTTGTGACGCCCTGAGACCGACGCTCCAGAAGACTTCCATATATTTCGTTGTCGCCATGTGATTTATTTATTTGTTGCATTCATCATTGCATCATCCACATTGCATCCGCATGTTTTCCTAAAACTCTTAGTTCGTTCGTAGTTGCCGCGGCTCTCCGTTGTCCGTTCCGAGACCAACCGGGTTTTTCGAGTCCCTCTTGTCTAGCCACTTAATCTCTTTGCTCAGTGCTCAAACCCCTTGCTTGCTCGTTCGAAACTTCCCCGAACTCGATCCGGGCGGTCATGACCAGTGCGTCCGGATCTTCCCCAAACATCCCTAAAATATCTTCGGTCTCTCAGTTGGACGCCCATAGCCTATTTTTCTCGACAGTATGATTTTGATCGGAGGGACTAGGTAGCCCCTAACCTAATCCCCTGCTATATATATATATAGGTCCAACCCTAGATCCTAGGTGCCTTGTCCCATCGATCCCATCGCGCCGCCGCCACTCCTCCAGTCCCTTCTTCCTCGGGATCCCCTCCCGAACCAGCCCACCAATCACAGCCTCCGACCACCTCGCTTGTTCTCCACGCCGCTCCATTCCCAGCCTCCCGCGCGTAGCCGCATGCCCGACCTCAAGCTCTCCCGCAGCCAGCCGGCGCTTGATCCAGGTTGGATCGAGGCCACGGCCTTGCTCCCCTTTGTCTCCTCTGCCCAAGCCACCGCACGGGAGATGCCCGGCGCTCCACCCCAAGAAGCAAAGGTGCCCGAGCGCTCCTCCTCCTCGTGACCCGCAGCTCCGGCGAACCTCGCCGCTGGCGACCACCTCCCGCAGGCCCGTACCGCCTCCTTCCTCCCTGCACCCCTTCTCTTCCTTCTCTTTTCTCTAAGCGCCATCGCTTCCTCGTGTTTTTCTTCGCACAGGAGCTCCAACCCCGACCATGGACACTCGTGCTTCCCCGTCGACCCTGCCGACTTGAACCCCGCCGAATCAGGTGCCTCGTTGTCCGCGCCAAGACCAGCTAGCAGCCGCCCGCGTTCGTCGTCCCGAACCTCTCCTTCGCGCCGCACCTCCGCCTCAACTCAGGCCGGATCGGCTCAGTTCCCCGCCGCCCCGCCAAGTCCATGGAGCCGCCTCCCCGTCGCATGTCCGGTGAGGTCACCGGAGAGTGCCGTGCCTCTGCTGCCTCCCTATCCCGCCGTCGCTCCTAGCTTTCCTTCCCTGTTCCCTCTCTGAATCCTCTCCCTGACATTCTTTTCTTCAGGCTTCAATAGCAGCCATGGAGCCGCCTCCGCTTCTATTCGGCAGGGAACGGGACCCCGACGACCTCCACCGCCCGGATCCGTGTCTCCCATGCCACCAGCTTTCGCGTCTGCTTCCGCTACCCCACGCCGGCGCGCCGCCCTTTGCCAAGTCCGCCGTCGCCGGCTTCTGCTCGCTCTGCTTCGAGCAGAGTAGCTTCGCTCGTCCCGCACGAGCACCTTGACCCTGCCTCGCTCGCATTGACCGCGCCTCCAGCGCGCCAGGCCGTTGCCCAGCAGCGCCCCAAGCCCTCTGGTGGGAAGCCCAGATCCAGCGCCCCGCCTTTCACTAATGGGCCAGCCAGTTTCAGCCCGTGGACGTTTTTTTTTCAGTTCTGGACGATTTGCTAATTATCCAGAGTTTTACTGTTTTATAGAAAAGTCCCTCTAGATCATGCATATAATAACTCTTAAACTATGCATCATATGTAAAAACTTCATATATGTAAAATGCTCAGAAGTTTGTGTAGTTTAATAATATCCAACTTTCATCCATGTTTAAACTGTTTAAATGTGTTGTTTGATTTAATTTGCATAAATAGCATGTTAAAACGATTTATTTCATAACTAATTAACTGTAGCTCCGAATTTGATAAACTTTATATGTAATTGGGGTAGAAAAATGCCTAGTTTAACATGGTGCACTCATCTTGCATGTTTAACAACTCTAAAATATGGTTTAGGGCAGAACATTACCAAATAAAAATATGCACATGAGGATTTTCCGTAATTGTTGTTTGTTATTTTTGGCCCGATTTAAACTTGCCTAAATAGTTAGTTTACTTATGCCTTGCCTCTAGCCATGTTGACCAACATTTAATATTGTTTAGTACATAAACGGGAGAGAACTAAATAAGTCATGTGGTGTTTCATTAATATGCAACTTGTTGCATATTGAGCTCCACTTAACTTGTAGTGTTGTTTGTTGCACTTTGCCATGCCATGCCTCTTTAAACCGGACATGCATCATACTTGATTGCGCATCATGCCATGGTTATGAAATTGTTTGTTTACCATGTTGTTTGCTTCTTTCCGGTTTTCTTCTCTCGTTAGCTTCGGTTTCGTTCCAGAGTTGTGAGGATTCGTTCGACTACGTCCGTTTGTCTTCTTCATGGACTCGTTCTTCTTCATTGGGGGATCTCAGGCAAGATGACCATTACCCTCGATATCACTTCCATCTTTGCTTGCTAGTAGTTCGCTCTATCGCTATGTTTGCGCTACCTACCACCTGTTTATCATGCCTCCCATGTTGCCATGTCAAGCCACTAACCATCGTTTCCTAGCAAACCGTTGTTTGGCTAAGTTACCGCTTTTGCTCAGCCCTTCTTATAGCGTTGCTAGTTGCAGGTGAAGATGAAGTTGGTTCCATGTTGAAACATGGATATTTTGGGATATCACAATATCTCTTATTTAATTAATGCATCTATATACTTGGTAAAGGGTGGAAGGCTCGGCCTTTTGCCTGGTGTTTTGTTCCACTCTTGCCACCCTAGTTTCCATCATACCGGTGTTATGTTCCTTGATTTTGCGTTCCTTATACGGTTGGGGATTTATGGAAACCCCTTGACAGTTCGCTTTGAATAAAACTCCTCCAGCAAGGCCCAACCATGGTTTTACATTTGCCTACCTAAGCCTTTCCCTTGGGTTTTCGCGAGCCTAAGGGTCATCTTTATTTTAACCCCCCCGGACCAGTGCTCCTCTAAGTGTTGGTCCGAACCGAGTAGACTGCGAGGCCACCTTGGGGAAACTTGAGGCTTGGTTTTACTCGTAGGATGTCTCATTCGGTGTGCCCTGAGAACGAGATATGTGCAGCTCCTATCGGGATTTGTCGGCACAGTCGGGTGGTCTTGCTGGTCTTGTTTTACCATTGTCGAAACATCTTGTAACCGGGATTCCGAGCCTGATCGGGTGTTTCCGGGAGAAGGAATATCCTTCGTTGATCGTGAGAGCTTGTAATGGGCTAAGTTGGGACACCCCTGCCGGGTACAAACTTTCGAGAGCCGTGCCCGCGGTTATGTGGCAGATGGGAATTTGTTAATGTCCGGTTGTAGAGAACTTGGCAGTTGACTTAATTAAAATGCATCAACCGCGTGTGTAGCCATGATGGTCTCTTCTCGGCGGAGTCCGTGAAGTGAACACGGTTTGGGTTATGTTTGAACGTAAGTAGTTTCAGGATCACTTCTTGATCACTTCTAGCTTCTCGACCGTTGCATTGCTCCTCTTCTCGCTCTTATTTGCGCATGTTAGCCACCATATTTGCTTAGTGCTTGCTGCAGCTCCACCTCATTACCCCATCCTTCCTATAAGCTCAAATAGTCTTGATCTCGCGGGTGTGAGATTGCTGAGTCCTCGTGACTCACAGATTCTACTAAAATAGTTGCAGGTGCCGTTGATACCAGTGCAAGTGACGCAACCGAGCTCAAGTGGGAGTTCGACGATGACCTTGGTCGTTACGATGTTTCGTTTCCTGATGATCAGTAGTGGTGCCTAGTTGGGATGATCGAGGATCTAGCATTTGGGGTTATCTTCTTTTCATTTGGATTTGACCGTAGTCGGTCTATGTGTGTATTTTGAATGATGTATGAATTTATTAATGTATTGTGTGAAGTGGCGATTGTAACCCAACTCTCTTTATCCCATTCTTGTTCATTACATGGGATTGTGTGAAGATGACCCTTCTTGCGATAAAACCTACAATGCGGTTATGCCTCTAAGTCGTGCCTCGACACGTGAGAGATATAACCGCATCGTGGGCGTTACAAAAGGGGATTTCCCCCTCTTCTTTCTATATTAGGCAAATAATTGATGTATTGTTCTTTCGATTACTCTCATATTTCCATGACATCATGTTTACCCTATCTGTTTAATTATAGATTTTTGTCCTTCGATTTCAACTGCTGTACAGTTCTTTCAATTTGGGCCCATATTTGCATGTTACCATATTTTCTTTAACATCCTACCATTTTCTGCAGCGCATCCCTTGCTATGCAACAGATTATGTAGTGCACAATCTTTCCCTTTACATAGATCAAGGCTGCACAGATGTCATACTGCACACAAACCATGGATTTACAATTGTTGCTACTGTAAGACATGATGAACGTGGTGACCCCTATTTTGGCACTGGCTTTTGGAAAGAAATTTCTAAGTTTATGTACTGAAAGCTGGCACTAAAATTGCACTGCACATAAAGGGCCTGGTCATGAGATATATGCTCACTTCCCCGACAAAATCATCCATCCAGACTTCGTTCGAAGTAAGTTTTCTTTTCAACTATCTGCATGTTGACTAACCCAGCTATGTCAAATGAATTGTGTAGTATTTAAGCAATCAATTGTTATTCTCTTTTCTTACTATATTCCTTCCTAATAACTTCTAGTTACCAATACACTTTTCTATTGCCCTATTTTAACTAAATATTCCCAGCGCTCCCATTTCTATTAGGAAGCGCCGCTGACAAGGAGACTCCGGAGGTGGAGAACGGGGCTGCCAACAAGCGGAGGCGGGGCGAGCTAGAACCGCAAGTGACTCCAGCAGGCCTAGACTTCATCAGCAGCCTCCCTGATGATATGTTGACATGTATCATCTCCCTCCTCCCAATCAAATATGGGTCGCGGACAATCGTTCTTTCCCAGCGGTGGCGCCCCCTATGGAACTTCAGCCCTCTCGACCTCATCGACACCCACGAGCTCTGCCATGGCTATCGCAAAAGCTTGGATGTGTTCTCCAAGATCCTCGGCAGTCAGCTTGGCCCAACCAGAGGCCTTAGAATGGGCAAATTCCGTTCCAACGGCAAGGACCGAGCCAAGCTTGAGGACTGGTTCCGATCCCTCGCCCTAGATCAGCTCGAGGAGCTCACTTTTGATGATGGGCATATGCGGCCCCCGCCAACGTCCGCACTCCGCCTCGCGCCCACGCTGCGCGTCGCCAAGTTCAGGAACTGCCATTCGCCCCCCTTAGTGACGCTCCCGCTCTTATTCTACCACGATTGAAGCACCTCGAGCTCATCATCGTCTGCCTCTCAAACGGTGACATGGAGCGCCTGCTCCGTGGTTGTACTGCACCTGAGTACGTTCGTCTTTAGGCGATCAATGGGTTGAGTACCTTCCACATCACCACCATGAATCTCCGGACTATTTATGTGTGTTGCTGGTGGGGCAGGAAGACATCACAAGATGTGTACCACGGTATGGTCATTGAGGACACACCTGCACTTGAGAGATTACTTGTAGTTGATCAAGAAGGTCCAACAAGAATCAATGTCATTTTTGTGCCGAAATTGACAGTGGTGGGCTACTCGTCTGACAAATACTCCGAACTTGTTATTGGATCCACACCCATTCAGGTACAACAGCCGCCTTCTACCTCTCCTTCTACAAATTAACATTATTTCTAATTTTCAAGATGTTTGTTCGTCTGTCATTCATAAAATGATTCTGACAAGCTTGACCCCGAAACTGCGCACAGTGAAGGTCTTCGCACTAGAATCTATCGGCCCCAACCTGGAGCAAGTTGTCAATCTCGTGAGATGCTTTCCGTGACTGGAGAAGCTATATATCGAGGTGATGTTCCTTTCCTGTTAAATGTTAACCATAAGGGAGTTCAATTTGTGACACCTTTTTCCAAGTTTACAATGACAATGTACTACGATTTCTGAAGCATTATTTTGGAGGATTTCAGTACATACATGTTCCACCCCCACCCCCCATATTGGTTGCTTGATCCATATGGTTACAATCAATAAGCATTTCTCCTTTGGATTCATCTGTAAGAGTTTTCTTAGGGAACTTTTCATCCACTCCAACCTCTTGTGAAGAAGGCTACATTTTTCTAGAATGTAATCAAATGCCCATGTTAATCATGTCAGATCGAAGATGGCATGTTAGTGCATTTTACAAATCCTGCAAACCAAATAGGCCTGTAGTAATGTTCAAAACTGCATGTAGGCACTAACACGTTTTCTTCTTTTGCACATAAGATTAGGCCCGGTGGTGGATAATGTGATACAATATAACAATCAAGTCAAATGCCTAGATCTGCATCTCTCAGAAATTACTTTGAACTCCTACCGAGGGACCTTACCAGAGATTATATTCGCCAGGTTCTTTGTTCTCAGAGCAAGGGTGCTGAAGGAAATGAGGTTTGCCCTACATTTATTTCGCAAAAATGAATGGTTTGTTGATCAGCGCCGGCCCCTGCGGAAGAATGGAATAGGCTCCAAAAATGCTGAATTTCATTTTGGAACTTCAGATGATAGAGTAATCGGAAGTCATCGTGTCAACCCCATACATGACTTCTCAGTGGCTGACCCCTTTGCAAAAATTGTGAGGTTTCGAAACCAGACTTAGAAGTGGTAATATTAGTTTGAACCTCTCTGATATCCATGTTCAGCGGATCAGCGCGAGCGTTTGTAGCTGATGAGTTGAATTTCATTTCTAATATCAGTTTGAACCTTGTAATCTTCGAATTTGAGCCATATAAATCTGGAATTTGAACATTGTAATATTTCGAGCTTTTGTGGTACAATCGTTGAAATGGCATCGTAGGAGACTCGTATATTGCTAGCACTATTTTGACCTTAATATGCAATAGTCTTAGATTTTATTAACCATTCTCAAATCTGTTTACCTTGTCGATCTCACACCACACGATCTCTATAGCTAACTCGACTGCGATCTTCGACATTATTGCACACAGTTGGTTTCTTCCATCGTGTGCACTGTAGAGCGCAGAATTAATTATCGCACTCGAGTGTCCATCATCACCCTTCTGTGTACTTTGACCTCATCACCCACGGGTAAACTTATGACCGAAGTCATTCCACACACTTTGTTTTTACAAAGATTTTTGCCAATAAACGCCCACGATTTGTCCCTCTTCTAGCCGACGCATGGCCAAACTAGCCGGGCGGGAAGCTTGCGCAGTAAACAGCGCAGTAGCGCAGGAACAAGCTCACCGACGATACATTTGGCACCTCTTTGAGCCCACACGTGCGGTGCGGTGTTGTAAAGCATGCACTGGAATCCTCCGCTATGAACATCATGACAAGACGTGACGATTACTGGCCGGCCGACCCCCATTTATTACAGCAGCCATTTAACCCTTGTGTCTCTTCAACCTTTCGATCGCACCCCACCATTGCAAGAAGCACACCCACCACGAGAAATTCTTAGAGGGTATCCTGCGCGGCTCCAATGGCGCTCCGAGCGGCTGCCGACGATGAGCAACAGTTCACCATGCGTGCCGTGGTGGACTGATACGTCTCCAACGTATCTATAATTTTTGATTGTTTCATGTTGTTTTATTATCAATCTTGGATGTTTTATAATCATTTTATAGTCATTTTATATCATTTTTTGGTAGTAACCTATTGACATAGTGCCAAGTGCCAGTTGCTGTTTTTTTCCATCTTTTTTACATCGCAGGAAATCAATATCAAACGGAGTCCAAATGCCCCAAAACTTTATGGAGAATTTTTATGGGCCAGAAGGAACACAACGGGCCCTGGTTTCACCTGGGGGAGTCCCGAGGAGGGGACAACCCACTAGGGCGCGCCAGGAGGCCCAGACGCGCCCTGGTGCGTTGTGCCCACCTCAGGTGCCCCCCGGACCGCCTCTTTGCTCTATAAATACCCCAATATTCCAGAAACCCTAGGACGTCGACGAAATATTCATCCAGCCGCCGCAAAGTCCAGAACCACCAGATCCAATCTAGACACCATCTCGGAAGGGGTTCACCACCTCCATTGGTGCCTCTCCGATGATGCGTGAGTAGTTCTTTGTAGAACTTCGGGTACGTAGTTAGTAGCTAGATGGCTTCCTCTCTCTCGCTGAATTCTCAGTACAATGGTCTCTTGGAGATCCATATGATGTAACTCTTCTTGCGGTGCGTTTGTTGGGATCTGATGAACTTTGAGTTTATGATCAGTCATATCTTTTTATATCCATGAAAGTTATTTGAGTTTCTTTGATCTCTTATATGCATGATCTCTTATAGCCTCGTATTTCTTGTCTGATATTTGGGTTTTGTTTGGCCAACTTGATCTATTTGTCTTGCAATGGGAAGAGGTGCCCGGTAGTGGGTTCGATCTTACGGTGCTTGATCCCAGTGAAAGAAAGGGAAACGACACGTATGTATCGTTGCTACTAAGGATAAAAAGATGGGATCTATGTCTACGCAATAGATAAACGGATCTTGTCTACATCATGTCATCGTTCTTATTGCATTACTCCATTTTTCCATGAACTTAATACACTAGATGCATGCTGGATAACGGTCGAAGTGTGGAGTAATAGTAGTAGATGCAGGCAGGAGTCGGTCTACTAATCTTGGACGTGATGCCTATGTAATGATCATTGCCTGGATATCGTCATAATTATTTGAGGTTCTATCAATTGCCCAACAGTAATTTGTTTACCCACCATTTGCTATTTTTCTCGAGAGAAGCCACTGGTGAAACCTACGGCCCCCGGGTCTTCTTTCTCATATATTTTCTTTGTGATCTACTTTTCCTTTGCATTTTTATTCAGATCTATTAAACCAAAAATACAAAAATAATTTGCTGCACTTTATTTTATTTGCGATCTATTATTTCAATGTATTAAATCTTTCTCTCGTCATCATGCAATTTCTGGCATCGTTACCCGAAAGGATTGACATCCCCTTTAACACGTCGGGTTGCGAGTATTTGTTGTTTGTGTGCAGGAGCTATTTACATTGTGTTGCTTTGTTCTCCTACTGGTTCGATAACCTTGGTTTCATTACTAAGGGAAATACCTACCGTCGCTGTGCTGCATCATCCCTTCCTCTTTGGGGAAATACCGACGTAGTCCTAGCAGACAGTAGCTTTCTAGCGCCATAGTCAGAGAGCAATCATGGACACCCACAGAAGGTTCATGGACCTCTTGGTGGTGTACACCAACGACCCGGTCTGGGTGGAGCACTTCATCCACATCATGGAGCTGTTGCTTGCCGAGGAGAAGTACAAGGTGGTCGGGTTCGACCTCGAGTACACCCGCGCTCGTGCTGGGTTCGTCCCAAGGTCACCGTCGCCCAGATGTGCGTGCGCCACCACGTCCTCGTCTAGCACTACTGCCTGGCCACAAGGCCTTGCGAGCATTTTGCCAGGTTTGTCAACAGCCCCCACTACATGTTCGCTATGGTGGACATCACCAACGTTGTAAAGGCGCTCGAGAATTCGGGCATCGCCTGCCAGAATCTTGTCGACATTCAGCGCCAATACAAGATCTGGGGCAGCAAGGAGCATGAGAAGGACTCACTGGTTCACCTCGCCGAGGCCATCATCGACCCCTACTGCAGAGACATGAAGGATTCGTGCAACAAGGACAAGCGTGCCTGGCACTCAGGCTGGATGGAGAAACTCGACAAAGCTCACGTCGTGTACGCGGCCAAGGAGGCGTACACGAGCTACGACATGTACAAGCGGATCGTTGACATGAGGAAGTGCCTCCTTCCGCAAAACAGCCAGGGATCCAGCCGTAAGCAGAGCAATGGCAAGCATCGTCGCAACAATAAGTAGATGATTAGATCCTCGTTTCTCCTACTTTAGTATGCATGTAATTGCTTACTTTGGTGTGTGGAATGTTATTTGTGTAGTCACTTGTGTAATTGTATGCTTAATTTGGTTATGCAATGCTGTCTTTTTAAGTATACATGTTGATGCTCTATAGACAGAGCATAGATGTTGTGCGGACAAAGAAAATCACATCACACACAGACTAAACAATGGAACCCGTCGATGATGTTTTCATCAATCACTCACAATTGTATACCAGCAATCATTTTCTCACAACACACACGACTTGTTAGCAGTAATTGTCTATGTTGTTATCGGTCCTCGCACACGTTTCCGATTACAGACCTGTTAGCCGCGTATCACACACATCTTGTTAAGTTGAACCATTTCTGTTATCATGTCTCAACGCAAATACTTCATCTGAGTGAACCGCATGTCGTATAGCGCACACACCTTGATCTAGCTGATTGTGTTTTGTGTTGCCTAATAAAAAACAGTTCATCCGAGTGAACCGTATGCTGTATATCGCACACACCTTCATTTGGCTGCCCATTTCTTTTGTTCCTCCTCATCGCAAACAGTTAACTGAGTTGAACCGTATGCTTTGCATCAAACACGCAACTAAAATCTGAACCATGTTTGATGCATCCTCAATCGCAAACATTTTGCACCTTTTTTGACGGGTTTTTACACCACCGTTTGCGATTATGGAATCGCACACAGTTTCGTCGAAGGGTCTCTGATCATAGTGTCGCGTTAGCAGCATCCTGTAGTAGTGCTGGTCAAAAGGTAGCGGGCCAGCTGATAACCCACAAGTATAGGGGATCACAACAGTTTTCGAGGGTAGAGTATTCAACCCAAATTTATTGATTCGACACAAGGGGAGCCAAAGAATATTCTCAAGTATTAGCAGTTGAGTTGTCAATTCAACCACACCTGGATAACTTAATATCTGCAGCAAAGTATTTAGTAGCAAAGTAGTATGGAAGTAACGGTAACGGTAGCAAAAGTAATATTTTTGGGTTTTGTAGTGATTGTAACAATAGCAACGGAAAAGTAAATAAGCGAAGAACAATATGTGAAAAGCTCGTAGGCATTGGATCGGTGATGGAGAATTATGCCGGATGCGGTTCATCATGTAACAGTCATAACATAGGGTGACACAGAACTAGCTCCAATTCATCAATGTAATGTAGGCATGTATTCTGAATATAGTCATACGTGCTTATGGAAAAGAACTTGCATGACATCTTTTGTCCTACCCTCCCGTGGCAGCGGGGTCCTATTGGAAACTAAGGGATATTAAGGCCTCCTTTTAATAGAGTACCGGACCAAAGCATTAACACATAGTGAATACATGAACTCCTCAAACTACGGTCATCACCGGGAGTGGTCCCGATTATTCTCACTTCGGGGTTGTCGGATCATAACACATAGTAGGTGACTATAGACTCGCAAGATAGGATCAAGAACTCACATATATTCATGAAAACATAATAGGTTCAGATCTGAAATCATGGCACTTGGGCCCTAGTGACAAGCATTAAGCATAGCAAAGTCATATCAACATCAATCTCAGAACATAGTGGATACTAGGGATCAAACCCTAACAACACTAACTCGATTACATGATAGATCTCATCCAACCCATCACCGTCTAGCAAGCCTACGATGGAATTACTCACGCACGGCGGTGAGAATCATGAAATTGGTGATGGAGGATGGTTGATGATGACGATGGCGACGGATTCCCCTCTCTGGAGCCCGGAACAGACTCTAGATCAGCCCCCCCGAGAGAGTTTAGGGCTTGGCGATGGCTCCGTATCGTTAAACGCGATGAAACCTTCTCTCTGATTTTTTTCTCCCCGAACACGAATATATGGAGTTGGAGTTGAGGTCGGTGGAGCTCCAGGGGGGCCAGAAGGCAGGGGCACGCCTAGGGGGGCAAGCGCGCCCCCGTGGGCCCCTGGCCTTGATTCTTTCACCAGTATTTTTTATTATTTCCAGAAATAATCTCCATTAAGTTTCAGGTCATTCCGAGAACTTTTGTTTCTGCACATAAATAACACTATGGCAATTCTGCTGAACAACGTCAGTCCGGGTTAGTTCCATTCAAATCATGCAAGTTAGAGTCCAAAACAAGGGCAAAAGTGTTTGGAAAAGTAGATACGACGGAGATGTATCAACTCCCCAAGCTTAAACCTTTGCTTGTCCTCAAGCAATTCAATTGACAAACTGAAAGCGATAAAGAAAAAAACTTTTACAAACTCTGTTTGCTCTTGTTGTTGTAAATATGTAAAGCCAGCATTCAAGTTTTCAGCAAAGATTATAACTAACCATATTCACAATAACACTTAGGTCTCATGTTTACTCATATCAATGGCATAATCAGCTAGCGAGCAATAATAATAAATCTCGGATGACAACACTTTCTCAAAACAATCATGATATGATATAACAAGATGGTATCTCGCTAGCCCTTTCTGAGACCGCAAAACATAAATGCAGAGCACCTTTAAAGATCAAGGACTGACTAGACATTGTAATTCATGGTAAAAGAGATCCAGTCATAGTCATACCCAATATAAACTAGTAGTAATGGATGCAAACGACAGCAGTGCTCTCCAGCTGGTGCTTTTTAATAAGAGGATGATGACTCAACATAAAAGTAAATAAATAGGCCCTTCGCAGAGGGAAGGAGGGATTTGTAGAGGTGCCAGAACTCGATTTTGAAATAGAGATAAATAATATTTTGAGCGGCATACTTTCATTGTCAACATAAGAACCAAGAGATGGCTATATCTTCCATGCTACACACATTATAGGCGGTTCCCAAACATAATGGTAAAGTTTATACTCCCCTCCACCAACAAGCATCAATCCATGGCTTGCTCGAAACAACGAGTGCCTCCAACTAACAACAGTTGTCGGAGTAATGGGCCACGGGTAGCCTAACCTGAGTCCCAGAACCTTTCAAAGCATCGGGGCCGGCTGCGCCCCTCAAGACGTCAAGATGAAGCGCTGCCTTCTGATGGCCGGCTGATGGAACGGCCGGCTGCCTGAAGACGGCCGTGCTCAGGAAGGCGGCACGAATACGGGCCGACTCCTAGCAGGCGGCCTCCAGAGAGGCCGGCTCCTAGCAGTCGGCCCACGGCGCCCTCAAAGTATGCGCCCCCATTAAGAAGACAAGACGGGGCAAGGCAACAGTGAAGCCCATCCCTCCCGTATCAGGGACGGGCGTGGCCACAGTGCTTCGTACAGGCGGAGATCTCCGCCCGGCGCGGCACTGTTGCCATTCCGCCCCTGACGTCACCGCCGGCAGGCGGAGCTGTCACAGCCCCACATCAGCCCTTGCTTGATTTTTCTTGCCGCCATGCATCATGTTTAAATTCAAATGAAATTTGAATTGAGGAATTTTCAAAGCCTCAGAAACCTTTTAAAAATGATCAACATTAAAATCTTCTCAAAGAAGCCTAAGAAAATGTTCCTGTTAAACCTTGAAAAATATTGGCAAGAATAAAATTCAAACCAATATTTTTGGAAGGTTTAACATATTTATTTTGGGCCTTTGAATTAATCCAATAATTATTTGAATTGGATCTATATTTGTTATATAATAAATATATGTTCAATAATTCTGGAAATTGTTGTGTAGCTTTGGATAAGTCCATTTGGTTTACACAATTATTTTCATGAATTTTGAAAATGGTTTGGTCTTTGATCTGAATCAAAACATAATAGCAAAAATAGAAAACTGAAACAAAAGAAAAGGACAGAAAACCTACCCGCACTTACCTGGCGCTCACCTGGCAGCCCATCTGGCCGGCCCAGCCCACCAGGGGCAGGGAGGTCTTCTTCCTCCCGCCAGTCGGACGCATAGCGCGTGCCCGACGCGCGCACGGCCACCGCATGCCACCTCCAGCCTGCCTGGCTCCTCCCCGATGCACCTAGACGGCGCCACGACACCCCCACGACGCCTCGACCTCTCCCTCGAGCTCATCCCCTCCTCTGTCTCCCTCACGCGCGTCCACCCAAACGCAGCCGTCGCCGCCGCTCGCCACCACCGCGGCCACCGCACTCCCCACGCTCTGCCATGACGCCTCGCTTCTTCAAGCCGAATAACACCACCCCGGACGGTCTACAGTGACGCCCCCGAGCTCGTCTTCCTCACCGGCATCTGAAGATCGCCGGCGTCGATTCGCCGTCTCCGACGCATCCCCGAGCCCACTGATCTGCTGGTCGACCTCCCTGTGAGCTCCCCTTCGGTTCTCCCCTAGTCCCGTATTCCCGCTCGTCCCCTAGCCAGCATGCCGCCTTGGCCGAAGCTTTTCCGCCGTCGGCCGTGTTGCCGACGTCGAGCTAGTCACTGGAGCTCATGTCCGAGCACTCCATCGTGCTCATCACGCTCCCCGTAGCACATATCACCCCACCGCCGTCCTCCCCGTGCACCACAACGCGATCCCGCGCGCAACCGAACTCCGGCCGCCGCCACGAGGTTGTTTCTGGTGAGCTCCGGTCACCCCACGACCTCCCACCTGCTCCCCTGGATGCGGGTGAGCAAGGGCTACGCCCTGGTGCCCTCGGCACGTGCAGCCGACGCCCGTAGTGCGTTTCCGGCGTGCCTCCGCCGCGCTGGATGGTCATCGACGGACTAACCCCGGCCGTGCTGACGTGGCCAGGTTAATTAGGCGTTAACCACCTCTTAATCAAACCCAAGAGTCACAGACAGCCGGGCCCCACCTCATAATTAACCACAGGGTTATTCCCTGCTTTAAATTAAGCTAATGCTTTGACCCCGCCACCTCAGCGTTGACCTGGGCCCCACTGTCAGGTTTGACTTGGACCAACCCTTTGACCTGCTGACGTCATGCTTACACATTGCTGACGCAGTTAATCATTTTCTGAATTAAAAATAATCCAGGAAATTCCAGAAAATCCTATAAACTTCTAAAAATCATAGAAAATAATCTATAGCTCAGAATGAAATAATTTATATATGAAAAATGATCAGAAAAATCCAATCTATCCATCTGTACCATTTTCATGCATGTTAGAACAACTTATGGCTGCTGTTTAGGCCAAATCATATAAATGGCATTTAAACCCTCACATATGGAGTTTGAATTTGAACCTAGGGTTCAAACCAACTCCATTTAACATGTTGCTAGTTGCATTAGCTTAAAACACAGCATATTGATTGTGTTTTCCTTCTTTGTTGCCGGTATTTGTTCCCCTCGGTAGACGCTGTTCCGACGTTGTGATCGTTGACACTAATGAAGACTCAATGCTATCTTCAGAAGTGCCAGGCAAGCAAAACCCCTTGTTCATTCTGATACAATCCCACTCTCTCGCTCCTGCTCTCTTTTACTGCATTAGGACAACAACGTTTCATCTGTTACTTGCTGCGGTAGTTGAACCCCTTTCCTCTGCATGACCTGTCATTGTCACAGTAAATAGATGAAACCCACTAGCATGAGTAGGAGTTGTTTGAGCCCTGATGTGCCTACTCATTCATGCTTGTTTGTCATGCCTGCTATTGCTTAGAGTTGTGTCAGGTCTGATTCATCGGGAATGAATTGGAAAGTTGTGAACATGTCCTACTGTGTGAGAGCTAAGTGTGTGAACACGATTCTGTAAAGGTAGCGGTGAGAGGCCATGTAGGAGTACATGGTGGATTGTCTCATTGAAGCCGTCCTCAGGAATTGAGTTCTGTGTTTGTGATCCATGAACAGTTACTACCACACATTGGGTTCCGGTCGACCCCTCTCGGCTTATTAACCGCCTCGATCTCTGTCCAGGAGTTGCAACTAGTTTCTGGTGTTTGTAGGTTGTGTTAGTAGTCTACCAAGTGGTACCCGGTACAGGTGGGCTTGGGACAGACTAGGCACCGTGGCACGGTGTACCAAGCGTAGATCCATCCGTCGAGGTGGGCTTGGGAACCCTGCACACATCGTTTGGGGCCATGAGCGACACCCCGGCCGGATCTCCTTGCGGATGGAACCCGAATAGGCGATAAACCTGGACGAGAGACTTGTGTGGTTAGTCAGGTCGTGGCCGACTCCCTCGCCAGGCTTCCGCTTGAAGGTTGCCGAGGTACACGACGTGTACATGGTGGTAAGTGGCGAGAGCGTGTGTGACGAAGTACACCCCTGCAGGGTTAATATGATCTATTCGAATAGCCGTGTCCGCGGTAAAGGACTTCTGGGTTGCCTATAACAGTTCATAGACAAGTGAAAGTGGATACTCTAAAATGCGCAAGATAAGCATGAGTGCTATGGATGGCGTTCTCGTAGGGAGACGGGAGCGGATCCATAGTGGTGTATTGATATGGTGAATATGTGGACTTGTGTGCGCCACCTCAGAAGAGTTACTTGCAGTCGTAGTTCAGGATAGCCATCGAGTCAAGGCTGGCTTGCTGCAGTTAATCTCCACCACCCCCCTTTATTGATACCGATGCATATGTAGATAGTTCTGATGTAAGTCTTGTTGGGTACATTTGTACTCACGTTTGCTTATTTTATGTTTTGCAGAGAGACGTCAGTCTCGCTAGTAGTTCCGTGTGGACTTCGACGTTTAGCTTGATACCTCAGCTACGATCTTGTGCCCTCGACAGGGTCTTGTAGATAGTCAGGCTTCGCAGCCTTTTTCTTTTGTAGATGTCTGTACTCAGACATGTTAAGCTTCCGCATGTGCTTGTTGCTTGTATGCTCTGAATGTGGGGTCATGAGACCCATGTTTGTAATATCTGGCTCATCGGAGCCTAATGAATAAATACTCTGAGTCGTAGAGTCTTGTTGTGATGCCATGTTGTATTTGCACATATCGAGCATATTGTGTGTATGATTGAAATGCTTGGTATGTGTGGAATCCGACAACCTAGTTGTTTATCCTTGGTAGCCTCTCTTATGGGGAAATGTAGTCTTGTGCTTCCATGAGCCATAGTAGTCCGCTACAGCCCGGTTTACCGGAGTCCTGCTAGCCCAGCACTACTGCTCCGGCACACTTGACTGGCCGGCATGTGATTCACTTCATTCCTGTGTCTGTCCCTTCGGGGAAATGTCACGCGGTGACATCCGGAGTCCTGCCTAGCCTGCTACAGCCCGGTTCACCGGAGTCCTGTTAGCCCAGTGCTACAGCCCGGATTCGCACGCTGCTGACCGACATGCTCGATGTTGATTCATGTATGCCTATCCCCGTAAGTTAGTGCCACTTTGGGTTCACGACTAGTCATGCCGGCCCGGGTTCTCTGTCATATGGATGCTAGCGACACTATCATATACGTGAGCCAAAAGACGCAAACGGTCCCGGGCCATGGTAAGGCGACACCTGTGGGAATACCGTGCGTGAGGCCGCAAAGTGATATGAGGTGTTACCGGCTAGATCGATGTGACTTGGAATCGGGGTCCTGACAGCTTTGGTATCAGAGCCTGACTGCCTGTAGGATTACCAAGCCAAACTGGTCAAAGTTGAGTCTAGAAATGCTTTAGTTATATAAGGGAATTGATTGTGGAAGGGAACGTAAGGCTCTTTTTACTCCTTTACCTTATGCCCTTCTGATCTGAGTCACCCTCTTCTCTTCTACGGGGATTAAGGACTAGGCTTCTCATCTTTCTATCAGGATCATGTGTTACTAATCCGTAGACTCGTAGGATTGTTGGTCTGAAGCCTCAGTTTAGTTTCTAGTACTTCCATGTGTTGATAGTTGATCTTGGAACCTTGATATTGTGATTCTGAATGGTTATGCCACCATTTTTGCAGGATGTCTCAAATCTTTTGAGCAATTACAGCCGTTATGTTGTCCGAGTCATCTCAGGTTTCTAAACAATCTGATGCATTTGCAAAATCCTTTCCCTCTGTTTTTGCGTCCCTTTGGGCCAGATTAAGCCCACTACCGGTGCGTTGAGGCACTCTATTGCCTCGGTATATATGTTGGAGCTATTATTATGATCCTAGGTGTTTTAGGGAGTCACCTAGTAATCTAGCCATGTTTTGTGTTCCCGATGTGATGATTCTGGCCATCTTTCTCGAAAGCATCCCGTGATGCCATTTAGTTAGTAGGCATTCTATTTCTGGGTTCTTGAACCCAAGATTCACTCTACTCAATTCGTGTAGGTAGTGTTTGCTAGTTCCCTTAGGATATTAGTAACCTTTGCGATAGTCCTCGAGGTCCGTGGTATACCATTCTTCCAAATACCATGAACCATCCTTGGCAGAAGTTCCTCGTTGAACCAAAAGATCACAACAAGAGTGCTCTCGATGAGTTCTCCATTCTACATTGTGAATCTGCCAGTCCTACCTTTCTGCATGGATTATCTGGAAGAAATATGTTGAATTTGTTTGACATACTAATTCATGCATCCACAACTCAGAAAATTATATGTTCCTTTGAGTTGTTCTCTTTAGTTGCATTCTGACCTCTGTCTATCAATTGATAGTCATGACTAGTTGTGCATTCGTGTTATTGATGCCTATTATCCTTGTGGTCCGCCAAGCCATTCTATTCCAGAATGACTAGGAGAAACAAACTCCAGTACCCTATCCATTTCTAGGATTTGGTCAAAGTAGTTGTATTCCACAGATCAAAATGCCAATCCAGCTTTTGTTTTGTTCTACCTTGGAGTATTACCATCTTTATGTCAAGAGTGTCATGGGAATTGCACCACCTCTTATGAATTCTTGACGTAGTAATACTTCTTACCATCATTGTTAATTCCTCGGTTCCCGTGTTATTGTAACCGGAATGCCGACAAGTGAATTGTGATGTGTGAAATCAATACTCCTAGCAACTTCGTTGCTTGGTAGTTAAAGGACAATAATTTCATCCTTAGCGTGTTGGTTACTGAATCACATCCTAAGGTTGATCGTGCTACCTAGTCCTTATTTCCGGTGCACTTTTCGATCAATGAGTTAGGATAGTGTCAGTCCTTGCTTATTCGGTCATATCGTCTTGCCCGGAAAAGCAAGATTGTTCTCGAGCTTAGAGACATATCGGTGGTTCATGATTTTCCAGATATCTTCACGGAAGTATCACCAGGTCGTCCCCTGACCGATGTGTTGAGTTCGTGATCAAGTTGGTTTTCCAATAAGCCACTCTTTCTCCAAGAACTGTGTTGGATACCCCTGAGCTAGTTGGTTAAGCCAAACAAAAACTTGGAGAGTTGGAAGATAAAAGCTTGCCAGCTTAGTTCATTTCAAGGGATATATTTGCGTGTGTTGAAGAAAGATGATATCTCCATCGATTGGTCCTCGTGATCAGTTGTTGGATCTATTGCCTTGTCAAAACTTTCACTTGAGTATGGGCTATCGTCAAGTCAAATCAGAACCAACGATGTTCGTGATGTTGTCTTACTCGTGGTTGATCTCTCGAGCATACACCATTACATCTTTTGGTCTGACCAATGCTATCACCGTGTTCACATGATGGTGGAAGTCCAGTGATATGGAAATTCTGATGAGTTGCTATTGAGCCCATCAACAGCATCTTGTCTCCTCCTTAATTCATGTTCAACATCAAGCTAGTGTTGGAAACTTTTGTAAGCATTATCTTCATGTCCCGTTTATGAAATACATGTTTGGTGTAAGTAGTGACTTCCTCGAATTCATGTGCATCTTGTGCAAGTTGCCGCCGTGAGTTCGAGAAAGATTGTTTTTGTTTCCTCTGGTACCATCCCAAGTCAGTTATGCATGTGCGAATGTATTCTATGGTTTGGTAGATTAATTACCTCCACTCCATATGTATTCCCTAGCACACCAAGCCACTGACTGATTTGTTCAAGGAGAAGAAGTTCCTTCCTAAGAGCAAGACTTATGTTGGGAATTCGATATCCTCGATGATGGTTCCTTACCAGAACTCGGTAGTGTTGTATTATAAGACTACTACGTGGCCATGCTTGTCCAGGACAGCGTGTTCACAGGTTGTAGCAGAACCAGCTCGTTTTGGAGTTTGCTATCGTAGTTCATCTCCCGAGAATCTCGCAACATCATCTCGTCGGTTTGTGTTTCAAACTTTCTTTCCAGACACGTTGTCTGAATTATCCTGTTACCAACCAGATTTGAATCTCAGGCAAATATGATGGTTGGAACTTCTTCCAAGAACTATGATATAGGTTCCAGTGAAGTGGACGCACCTAGATGGAAGCACCATTATTGTAGTATCTTGATTAAGCCGTTTGGTCACTTCCCATGAGGATTTCATATGACTTATCCCACAAGTTGTTCCTTATGGATTTTTGTGCCTTCGAAGTCCGACCTTTACTTGATGGCCATGTTGATCTTTTTTTAGCATAACCGTGGTAGCTAGAACATCAGGGAGAACATTAGAAGCGGAGTGCTAAATGTCTCTCGGTCGATCATCCAGATTTGCTTCTTTGGCATTGCTAAGGAAAGATCTGAGAAAGTGTTGTCCTCCTTTGCACCTGCATCCTCCATCACCGTTCATCATGGTAGTATGATGTGTTGCCAGGATCCTCGGCACGGATGTTGGTAAAACCTTGATGAATAGGGAAATGCTCAAGTTCTTGAAAGCACGCTCAGTCACTAGGTTATATCCTTGGTATCAACTTGAATGTGCCTTCCATTTGCCGAGTTGTTCTATAACCATAGTTTCCTTTCCAAATTGAGTGTGCCATTCTTTTGAATTCTTTCAAACGATCATTTGTAAACTGCCTTACGCTGGTATGAAGAGTTTCAATGAACTCTGAATCCAAAGTAATTCTTTTTGCCACTTAAGGGAATAATTCTATGAGTCACTTTTCCTAAGGTGCCCCATTATGGAATCATGGCAAATTTTCCTCGCTACTTTGAAACCCTCGTCAAATTGTTTCTTCCGTCCCTCCTGGTGCATGTTTTGCCTCTCAGCTCGAGAGATGTTTCAATGCCTCCCTCCATGAGTTGATCCTGAGTTGTTTGATATTCGAGAAGATCGATCCTTCTAGAGTTTTCCCTTTCCTCTTGTTGTCTTGTCGGTTGGGGTTCTCAGAGCAAGACATCGAGACAAAGATGGTGATCGAATCAACGTTCTTATGAAGTGCAACTTGGATCGTGAAGATCATGTTAGCTCGTACCCCCTCTGTCTTCTTACCTCACGTCTTGAATCTCGGGACGAGATTCTTGTTTAGGGGGGGTGAGCTGTCACAGCCCCACATCAGCCCTTGCTTGATTTTTCTTGCCTCCATGCATCATGTTTAAATTCAAATGAAATTTGAATTGAGGAATTTTCAAAGCCTCAGAAACCTTTTAAAAATGATCAACATTAAAATCTTCTCAAAGAAGCCTAAGAAAATGTTCCTGTTAAACCTTGAAAAATATTGGCAAGAATAAAATTCAAACCAATATTTTTGGAAGGTTTAACATATTTATTTTGGGCCTCTGAATTAATCCAATAAATATTTGAATTGGATCTATATTTGTTATATAATAAATATATGTTCAATAATTCTGGAAATTGTTGTGTAGCTTTGGATAAGTCCATTTGGTTTACACAATTATTTTCATGAATTTTGAAAATGGTTTGGTCTTTGATCTGAATCGAAACATAATAGCAAAAATAGAAAACTGAAACAAAAGAAAAGGACAGAAAACCTACCCGCACTTACCTGGCGCTCACCTGGCAGCCCATCTGGCCGGCCCAGCCCACCAGGGGCAGGGAGGTCTTCTTCCTCCCGCCAGTCGGACGCATAGCACGAGCCCGATGCGCGCACGGCCACCGCATGCCACCTCCAGCCTGCCTGGCTCCTCCCCGATGCACCTAGACGGCGCCACGACACCCCCTCGACGCCTCGACCTCTCCCTCGAGCTCATCCCCTCCTCTGTCTCCCTCACGCGCGTCCACCCGAACGCAGCCGTCGCCGCCGCTCGCCACCACCGCGGCCACCGCACTCCCCACGCCCTGCTGCAGTGCCAAATCGCTCTGCCACGGCGCCTCGCTTGTTCAAGCCGAATAACACCACCCCGGACGGTCTACAGTGACGCCCCCGAGCTCGTCTTCCTCACCGGCATCTGAAGATCGCCGGCGTCGATTCGCCGTCTCCGACGCATCCCCGAGCCCACTGATCTGCTGGTCGACCTCCCTGTGAGCTCCCCTTCGGTTCTCCCCTAGTCCCGTATTCCCGCTCGTCCCCTAGCCAGCATGCCGCCTTGGCCGAAGCTTTTCCGCCGCCGGCCGTGTTGCCGCCGTTGAGCTAGTCACTGGAGCTCATGTCCGAGCACTCCATCGTGCTCATCACGCTCCCCGTAGCACATATCACCCCACCGCCGTCCTCCCCGTGCACCACAACGCGATCCCGCGCGCAACCGAACTCCGGCCGCCGCCGCGAGGTTGTTTCCGGCGAGCTCCGGTCACCCCACGACCTCCCACCTGCTCCCCTGGATGTGGGTGAGCAAGGGCTACGCCCTGGTGCCCTCGGCACGTGCACGCCCGTAGCACGTTTCCGGCGTGCCTCCGCCGCGCTGGATGGTCGCCGGCGGACTAACCCCGGCCGTGCTGACGTGGCCAGGTTAATTAGGCGTTAACCACCTCTTAATCAAAACCCAAGAGTCACAGACAGCCGGGCCCTACCGCATAATTAACCACAGGGTTATTCCCTGCTTTAAATTAAGCTAATGCTTTGACCCCGCCACCTTAGCGTTGACCTGGGCCCCACTGTCAGGTTTGACTTGGACCAGCCCTTTGACCTCCTGAGGTCATGCTTACACATTGCTAACGCAGTTAATCGTTTTCTGGATTAAAAATAATCCAGGAAATTCCAGAAAATCCTATAAACTTCTAAAAATCATAGAAAATAATCTATAGCTCAGAATGAAATAATTTATATATGAAAAATGATCAGAAAAATCCAATCTATCCATCTGTACCATTTTCATGCATGTTAGAACAACTTATGGCTGCTGTTTAGGCCAAATCATATAAATGGCATTTAAACCCTCACATATGGAGTTTGAATTTGAACCTAGGGTTCAAACCAACTCCATTTAACATGTTGCTAGTTGCATTAGCTTAAAACACAGCATATTGATATGTCATGATCATGCATCATATTGTGCATTGCATTGATTGTGTTTTCCTTCTTTGTTGCCGGTATTTGTTCCCCTCGGTAGACGCTGTTCTGACGTTGTGATCGTTGACACCAATGAAGACTCAATGCTATCTTCAGAAGTGCCAGGCAAGCAAAACCCCTTGTTCATTCCGATACAATCCTACTCTCTCGCTCCTGCTCTCTTTTACTGCATTAGGACAACAACGTTTCGTCTGTTACTTGCTACCGTAGTTGAACCCCTTTCCTCTGCATGACCTGTCATTGTCACAGTAAATAGATGAAACCCACTAGCATGAGGAGGAGTTGTTTGAGCCCTGATGTGCCTACTCATTCATGCTTGTTTGTCATGCCTGCTATTGCTTAGAGTTGTGTCAGGTCTGATTCATCGGGAATGAATTGGAAAGTTCTGAACATGTCCTATTGTGTGAGAGCTAAGTGTGTGAACACGATTTGGTAAAGGTAGCGGTGAGAGGCCATGTTGGAGTACATGGTGGGTTGTCTCATTGAAGCCGTCCTCAGGAACTGAGTTCTGTGTTTGTGATCCATGAACAGTTACTACCACACATTGGGTTCCGGTAACTCGACCCCTCTCGGCTTATTAACCGCCTCGATCTCTGTCCAGGAGTTGCAACTAGTTTCTGGTGTTTGTAGGTTGTGTTAGTAGTCTACTAAGTGGTACCCGGTACAGGTGGGCTTGGGACAGACTAGGCACCGTGGCACGGTGTACCAAGCGTAGATCCATTCGTCGAGGTGGGCTTGGGAACCCTGCACACATCGTTTGGGGCCATGAGCGACACCCCGGCCGGATCTCCTTGCGGATGGAACCCGAATAGGCGATAAACCTGGACGAGAGACTTGTGTGGTTAGTCAGGTCGTGGCCGAATCCCTCGCCAGGCTTCCGCTTGAAGGTTGCCGAGGTACACGACGTGTACATGGTGGTAAGTGGCGAGAGCGTGTGTGATGAAGTACACCCCTGCAGGGTTAATATGATCTATTCGAATAGCCGTGTCCGCGGTAAAGGACTTCTGGGTTGCCTATAACATTTCATAGACAAGTGAAAGTGGATACTCTAAATTGCGCAAGATAAGCGTGAGTGCTATGGATGGCGTTCTCGTAGGGAGACGGGAGCGGATCCATAGTGGTGTATTGATATGGTGAATATGTGGACTCGTGTGCGCCACCTCAAAAGAGTTACTTGCAGTCGTAGTTCAGGATAGCCACCGAGTCAAGGCTGGCTTGCTGCAGTTAAACTCCACCACCCCCCTTTGTTGATACCAATGCATATGTAGATAGTTCTGATGTAAGTCTTGCTGGTACATTTGTACTCACGTTTGCTTATTTTATGTTTTGCAGAGAGACGTCAGTCTCGCTAGTAGTTCCGTGTGGACTTCGACGTTTAGCTTGATACCTCAGCTACGATCTTGTGCCCTCGGCAGGGTCTTGTAGATAGTCAGGCTTCGCAACCTTTTTCTTTTGTAGATGTCTGTACTCAGACATGTTAAGCTTCCGCATGTGCTTGTTGCTTGTATGCTCTGAATGTTGGGTCATGAGACCCATGTTTGTAATATCTGGCTCTTCGGAGCCTAGTGAATAAATACTCCAGTCGTAGAGTCTTGTTGTGATGCCATGTTGTATTTGCACAAATCGAGCATATTGTGTGTATGATTGAAATGCTTGGTATGTGTGGGATCCGACAACCTAGTTGTTTATCCTTGGTAGCCTCTCTTATGGGGAAATGTAGTCTTGTGCTTCCATGAGCCATAGTAGTCTGCTACAGCCCGGTTTACCGGAGTCCTGCTAGCCCAGCACTACTGCTCCGGAACACTTGACTGGCCGGCATGTGATTCACTTCGTTCCTGTGTCTGTCCCTTCGGGGAAATGTCACGCGGTGACATCCGGAGTCCTGCCTAGCCTGCTACAGCCCGGTTCACCGGAGTCCTGTTAGCCCAGTGCTACAGCCCGGATTCGCACGCTGCTGACCGACATGCTCGATGTTGATTCATGTATGCCTGTCCCCGTAAGTTAGTGCCACTTTGGGTTCACGACTAGTCATGTCGGCCCGCGTTCTCTGTCATATGGATGCTAGCGACACTATCATATACGTGAGCCAAAAGACGCAAACGGTCCCGGGCCATGGTAAGGCGACACCTGTGGGAATATCGTGCGTGAGGCCGCAAAGTGATATGAGGTGTTACCGGCTAGATCGATGTGACTTGGAATCGGGGTCCTGACAGGATCCCTGCTCCCACGACGGCCTGTCGGTATAGCCTGCAGGCGACGGGCCCTACCGGGCAGCAAGAGCCCGGAAGACGGCAGAGGCCAGACCAGTCGGATTCGAGGGAGGCCGGCTTCTAGCAGTCGGCCCGTTCCCCCCTCGGGGCCCGTGCACCTTAACCAGATAAGACACGGAGTGGCTACAGTGATCTCCCACCAGGCGGCGGGACTGTAGCCACGCTCCCCTGAGCAAGCCTGCGTCATTAGCATCACGGCTACAGTAATCAGCAGCCGGCAAGACCCGCGAGCGGCGGGGGCGGGCTATCGGCTCCGTACCAGACCAGTCGGCGGGGGCCACCAGGCGGCGGGCCCCAGCGGCCGGCGGAGAAGCCGGCGACCAGAGAGACTGACAGCCGGGTCCTACACCCGGCCGGATTACCATTGTACCCCTGGGGGGTAGGCCTATATAAACCCCCTAGGGCACCCATGCAAAGGGTTGGAACCTGTTAGAATTAGACCAACACCTAGAGGAAGAGGAGAGCAAGCCTCGCCTTCTTCTACGTCTAGCATACAGCTCAAGGAGCATCATTGTACACACTAATGCCTTAGTGACCATGCGGAGACCCCGCAGAGCAGGACTAGGGGTGTTATCTCCTAGGAGAGCCCTGAACCTGGGTAAAGTGCGCCGACGTTCGTGTTTACGCCTCATCCCGCTTCCAGGCACCGGCGACGTTCTACTCGCTCCCACCATGATAAGCCATCCATTGGCATATGTCGCACCCAACCCCCGACATTTGGCGCCCACCGTGGGGCGAGGTGCACCGTCTCCCGGAGACCTGTTCTAGACGGGAACCTTGTTCCTTCCTGGCGAGCGCAGCCAGCCCGGCACGCCAGACGGAGTCTGCGCCGACGCGCTGCACAGCGCGAATGTCGCCTGTGCGGCGAGCTGCCTCGCCGATCTTGTTGGCGAGGTTTGCCTCTCCGACGAGCCCGCGTCTGATGAGGGCACCGAGGGCCCCGAGAGCCGCCTTGTGAGCCTCCTCGATCAGCTCCACGTTTGTAGTGAGCCTGCTGTAGACTTTAAGTCGGTTGGCTCCACCGACCCAATGCTTGTCGACTCCGACACGGCGTCACTTGACGCGTTCCCCACCAACATGGTGGTCTATGACGAGCCGCTTCCCCGCGCGAACAGCGACGGCAGCACCGTCACGGAAGTGCTCGTCATCAGCCACGGCGACCACTCTGGCGGAGGTGGCCAGGATCCGTTGCAAGCGGCGATGCAAGACCTGACTGCGCCCATCCCGGAAGATGCCGACGCTGAGACGCTGGAGGCACGCCGCGTCTAGCTCGTCGAGAGCGCCAACCGGCTGGCCAGCATGGGACGCCTTTCGGAGGCCTACCAGCGTGAGATGGACCATGCCTTCGTTGGCACGCCGGCTCCTGGTGGGCCTTGCCGCATTGGCCAGATTCGGAAGCGTGGCGCGACCATCGCTAGCATGTTCGGGACAGATCGTCCCGTCTATGCCACGCGTGCAGAAAACATACGAGCTACCCAGGCGGCAGCAGACGGGCTAGGCAAGCTCGAGGGCGACGAGCGTCGCCACATGACGGAGCGGGTCCAGCAGCTCCTCGACGCGGCTGCTGAGCAGCAAGATGCCGGCTGTCGCACTGAAGCGCCCAACCAGCGAAACGACGACCCGCCTCCTCGCCGAGACCAAGGCGCGACATCCCGGACACCGACTGGTGGAGCCCGCGATAGAAGAGACAAGGAGCTGGCTGCTAGCCACAGCCGGACTCGCATCACCATCGAGCGCGACCAGGACGGCCGCCCCAGAGCAGTGCAACGACGAGACGATTGTCCGCCTCCTCCTCCCCGCAGGGAGAGGCGCATTTCCCCGCCGCCTGTTGATCACCCGTCGCTCGGCGGCCGCCTTGGCCGCCGAGAAGGAATCGGAGGAAACGATGCCCGTCACCGGATCGATCGCCTCAACCGATCCCTGGCGCTAGAAGAAGAAGATGAGCTGGGTCCGCCTTGCTTCGGCCCCCGCATCCGAGATGAACCTTTCCCCAAAGGGTTCACACTCCCGAGAGACACACCCAAGTACACCGGCCTCGTGAAGCCGGAGGACTGGCTGGTCGACTGCTCCACAGCCGTCAGCATCGCGAACGCCAACAAGCACGTTGCCGTGAAGTATGTTCCGCTCATGCTCCAGGGCATGGCCCGGACATGGCTGAACAGCCTGAAGCCCCGCAGCATCAACAGCTGGGTTGATTTCACCGAAGCGTTCATCCGCAACTTCACCAACACGTACAAGCGGCCGCCCAAGCCTCGCTAACTCTCCTTGTGCGTCCAAGGCCCCAACGAGTAAACTCACGACTACCTCACGCGCTGGGCCGAGCTACGCAACTCTTGTGAGGGTGTGCACGAGGTGCAGGCCATCGAGTATTTCACTGCCGGGTGCTGAGAGGGCACCCTCCTTAAGCACAAGCTCCTCTGCGACGAGCCGGCAACCCTCGACGAGCTGCTGATCATAGCAGACAAGTATGCCACGGCCGACTCCTCCATGAAGGCAGAAATCCAAGTTAACGCATCGGGCAAGGTGGCCCCTCAAGCTCCTCGGACCCCGGCTGGTGACACCAGCCGACGACAACAACCAAACGACAACAAGCGCAAGGCCATGCAGCCGGCTTCCATGAGCCGACAGGTGGCGACAGTCGAAAATCAGCAGCCGGAAGGGCAGCCTCCTCCCAAGCGCCAGAAGGGCGGCAAGCCCAACTGGTTGCCCGCCTTCTCATACGAGCAAACCCTTGATGCACCCTGCAAATTCCACAGCGGCGCGAAGCCGTCCAACCATACGACTCGGAAGTGCCACTGGCTCACCAGGATCGCCAAGGGTGACGGACTCCAGCCTGCTCCGCCTGCCGGCCCGCCGCCGCCTCCTCCCCAGCAACCGGCGGTTCAGCCTGTCGGCGCGATACAAGATGAATACCCTGAGGAGCATGGGGCCTATCTAGTGTTCACAAGTGTGGCCAATGACAGGCACAGCAGACGGCAGCAGCAACAAGAGGTGAACGCGGTGGCATTAGAGACCCCCGAATTCATGCACTGGTCTGAGAAGCCCATCAGCTGGAGCAGAGCCGACCACCCGGAAGTAATGCCTAATCCTGGCACCTATGCTCTAGTGTTGGATGCCACCTTTGCCACGGTGAGGCGAGCTGCTCGTTTCTCCCGAGTTCTGATAGATGGCGGCATCAGCATCAACATCCTGTACAAAGATACCATGGAGAAGCTGGGAATCAAGCAGAGACATCTTCAGCCCAGCCAGACCGTTTTCCATGGCATCGTACCAGGCCTTTCCTGCTCACCAATCGGCAAGACTCAGATAGATGTCCTCTTCGGGGACAAGAATCATTTCCGCCGAGAGTCAGTCTGGTTTGAGGTGGTGGACCTTGAGAGCCCCTATCATGCACTGCTTGGCCGGCCTGCGCTGGCCAAGTTCATGGCGGTCCCCCACTATGCCTACCTCAAGATGAAGATGCCGAGCTCCAAGGGAATCCTGACCATAGCGGGAGACTACAAGAAGTCGTCTGCCTGCGCAGTAGAGAGCAGCCGGCTAGCCGAGTCTCTCGTGATTGCGGCTGAGAAACAGCTCCTTGACCGGGTTGTGGCAATGGCAGGCAAGCAGCCGGAAATGTCACCCAACCCCAAGGAGTCGGAGGCTGAGGGCTCGTTCAAACCGGCCAAAGAGACAAAGAAGATACCCTTGGACCCGGAACACCCGGAGAGGCATGCTATCATAGGTGCAAACCTTGACAGCAAATAGGAAGGCGAGCTCGTCGATTTCCTCCGTGAGAATCGGGACATCTTTGCATGGTCACCTAAGGACATGCCGGGTGTTCCGACGGAATTCGCCGAGCACAAGCTACATGTGAGATCTGATGCCAAGCCGGTAAGGCAGCCCTTGCGCCGTCTGTCAGAAGAGAAGAGAAGAGTTGTTGGAGAAGAGATAGCCCGGCTCCTAGCGGCCGGCTTCATCATGGAAGTATTCTTTCCAGAGTGGTTAGCCAACCCGGTCTTGGTGTTGAAGAAGAACAAGCAGTGGCGCATGTGTATTGATTATACCAACCTCAACAAAGCATGCTCCAAAGACCCGTTCGCTTTGCCAAGAATTGACCAAGTGATTGACTCCACAGCCGGATGCGAGCTATTGATTTTTTGGATGCGTACTCAGGATACCACCAGATCAAGCTGAACCTGGCCGACAGGCTGAAGACCGCCTTCATCATGCCGTTCGGAGCCTTCTGCTACCTAACCATGACGTTCGGCTTGAGAAATGTCGGCGCCACATTTCAGCGTTGCATGCAGAAGTGTCTCCTCAAACAACTCGGCCGAAACGCCCACGTCTATGTGGATGATGTTGTGGTGAAGACGGAGAAGCGTGGAACACTGCTAGAAGACCTCAAGGAGACCTTTGAGAACATGCGCCGATTTCAGATCAAGCTCAACCCAGAGAAATGTGTCTTTGGAGTACCAACCGGCCAGCTCCTTGGCTTTCTGGTCTCAGAGCGCGGCATAGAGTGCAACCCTGTGAAGATCAAGGCCATCGAGAGGATGGAGGTGCCCACCTGACTGCTGGACGTGCAAAAATTCACCGGCTGCTTGGCGTCCATCAGCCGTTTCATCAGTCAGCTGGGCAAGAAGGCTCTTCCCCTGTACCAGCTCATGAAGAAGATCACTTTTTTCGAGTGGAATGACAAGGCGGATGAAGCTTTTCTCCATCTCAAAAAGATGTTGACCACCCCGCCCGTCCTAGCGGCTCCGACTGCTAAGGAGCCCATGCTCCTCTACATCGCCGCTACCAGCCGGGTGGTCAGCACAGTCGTAGTGGTGGAACGCAAGGAAGAAGGCAAAGCGCTACCAGTCCAGAGGCCGGTGTATTACCTAAGTGAAGTGCTGTCCGCCTCCAAGCAAAACTACCCCCACTACCAGAAGATGTGCTACGGCGTGCACTTTGCTGCCAAGAAACTGAAGCCATACTTCCAAGCGCACCCAATCACTGTGGTCTGCACAGCTCTGCTTGCTGAGATCATTGGAAGCCGAGATGCTTCAGGCCGAGTGGCCAAATGGGCCATAGATTTGGCCCCCTACACCATCTACTACCAGCCTCGCACCGCCATCAAGTCACAAGCACTGGCCGACTTCCTCGTTGATTGGGCCGAGACCCAGTACCTACCGCCAGCGCCAGACTCCACCCATTGGCGAATGCACTTTGATGGTTCTAAGATGCGCACCGGTTTGGGAGCCGGCATCGTCCTCGCCTCTCCCAAAGGTGACAAGCTCAGATATGTGCTGCAAATCCATTTTGCTGCCTCCAACAACGTCGCTGAATATGAAGCACTCATTCACGGGCTCCGGCTTGCCAAGGAACTCGGCATTCGCCGGATCCTGTGCTATGGTGATTCCAACTTGGTGGTCCAGCAGTCGTCAGGCGACTGGGACGCCAAGGACGCAAATATGGCGAGTTACCGCTTCCTTGTACAGCAACTGAGTGGATACTTTGAAGGGTGCGAGTTTCTCCATGTGCCAAGAAATGACAATGAGCAAGCAGATGCCCTAGCACGAATCGGCTCCACCAGGCAAGCAATACCAACCAGCGTCGCCCTACAACGCCTCCTCAAGCCGTCTGTCAAGCCACCGCCGGAGTCAGATTCCATCTTTGTGCCGGCTCCTCCTGAAGCAGTAGGATCCGACTTGAGGACCCCAGCAGCCGGCATGAGGAATTCGGCAGGCGACTCGGGGACCGCAGCAGCCGCACCCGGCCCGGGGACTTCAGAACTCGGCCTGGGGACTGCAGCAGTCGGCCTGGGGACTTCATCGACCCAGCAAGCGGCAGCTGACTCCATCCCGCCGCCTGCCGGCCCAACCGCCCTCGTGCAAGTAGCAGTATTGGCAATCGAAGAAATTGCAGCACCTTCATGGGCCCAGCCCATCCTCAACTTTCTGGTAAACAAAGAACTGCCAACTGATGAGGGCTCGGCCCGGCAAGTGCAACGCCGAGAAGCAGCATACACCATAGTCAACAGAGAGCTTGTAAGGCGCAGTGTCACTGGTGTCTACCAGCGCTGCGTGGAGCTGGAGCAAGGCCAAGCAATCCTCAAAGAGATTCATCAAGGCGAGTGTGGACACCACGCGGCTTCAAGAGCACTCGTGGCCAAAGCTTTCCGCCACGGTTTTTTCTGGCCGACTACTCTAGAAGATGCCAAAGATCTGGTCCAGAAATGCAAAAGGTGCCAGAAGTTCCGCTCGCAGCCACATCAGCCGGCTTCTGCACTCAAGACTATCCCCATTGCCTGGCCCTTTGCCGTCTGGGGCCTAGACATGGTGGGA
Organism: Aegilops tauschii subsp. strangulata; assembly: GCF_002575655.3. Taxonomy (NCBI): domain Eukaryota; kingdom Viridiplantae; phylum Streptophyta; class Magnoliopsida; order Poales; family Poaceae; genus Aegilops; species Aegilops tauschii. Next base: position 93,608,853 of record NC_053039.3, read on the forward strand.
CCATTCAAGACGGCGCGCGGCGGCATGACTCACCTACTTGTCGTGGTGGACAAGTTCACCAAGTGGATAGAAGCAAAGCCAATTAAAAAATTGAATGGTCCGACTGCTGTGACTTTCATCTCCGACATCACCATCCGGTATGGTATACCACACAGCATCATCACCGACAACGGCACAAACTTTGCCAAAGGTGCCTTGGCCCGTTTCTGTGCGACGTAGGGCATCCGACTGGACATAGCGTCTGTTGCCCATCCGCAGTCAAACGGCCAAGTGGAGCGAGCAAACGACCTCATCTTGTCCGGCATCAAGCCCCGACTGGTCGAGCCTCTGGAGCGTTCGGCCGGCTGTTGGCTCGATGAGCTGCCGGCCGTCCTCTGGAGCCTGCAGACAACTCCGAACAAGTCAACCAGCTTTACGCCTTTCTTCCTCGTCTACGGTGCCGAAGCCGTCATCCCGACGGACATAGAATTCGACTCCCCACGAGTCACCATGTACACCGAAGAAGAGGCAGAAGAAGCACGACAAGACGGCGTCGATCTGCTGGAAGAGGGCCGGCTGCTGGCACTCAGCCGGTCCACCATCTACCAGCAGAGCCTGCGTCGATACTACAGCCGGAAGGTCAAGGCAAGATCCTTCCAAGAGGGAGACCATGTGCTCCGGTTGATCCAGTGAACAGCCGGTCAGCACAAGCTCTCGGCACCTTGGGAAGGCCCCTTCATCATCAGCAAGGTGTTGGGCAATGACTCCTACTACCTCATCGATGCTCAGAAGCCTCGAGCACGAAAAAGAGACGACTCCGGCAAAGAGACGGAGTGACCATGGAATGCGAACCTTCTCCGAAGGTTTTACAGTTGATGAGGTATGTACCACGCCAACTTTTGTATTAAGTACGAAGACTTCGGGTCCCCCGAGAAGATCTCGGGGACTGCCCTCTTTTATCTATATGATAACACCACACAAAAAATACACTTCCGTGATGATACGTGTTTGTCACAGTAGGTCGCGTTTTTTGTCATGCATGTACATCCATGACAAATTTATGACAGAATCAAGATAGTCATACCTGTGCTGTCGTAGAAGTGTTCCATGACATTACCAAAATTATCATCACGGAAGTGTCCACTTCCATGACGATAAATCGCGCGTCACAGAAGTGCTTTCGTCAAGGGTGACCGACACGTGGCATCCACTGTAACGGAACGCCGTTAAGCTATCGGGTCGGGTTTTGGATCCGATAACCCGTTAACAGCCCCAACCAATGGGGATTTTCCACGTGTAAAATCATCATTGGCTGGAGGAGACACGTGTCAGGTCCGCGTTGGCACAGGTGTCACTCATCCAATGGGCGAGACGCGCCTATGATATGTTGACACGTGGACCGGCCATCAAGTTTAAATGGGCCGGCCCAACTGAAGGCCCACAAGATTTTGCAGACCATAATGGGCCGGCCCAGCTAAAGGCCCACGAGATTTTGCGGACCATAATGGGCTGGCCCAGCTAAAGGCCCACAAGATTTTGTGGGCCATAATGGGCCGGCCAGGTAAAGGCCCACAAGATTTTTGTGTGCCATAATGGGCCGGCCTAGGTAAAGGCCCACAAGATTCTTGCGGATCATAATGGGCCGCCTAGCTAAAGGCCCACGAGATTTCACCGACATTAATGGGCCGGCCCAGCTGTAGGCCCACAAGATTTTGAGGACCCTAGTAGGCCGGCCCATTAAGTGGCTGCCATGTTTTGGGCCAAATGCCGGCCCATATTTGATCCGGTCCATTAATGGCCTGCCACGCTCCGGGCCTAATAGTGGCCCATATGAGATCCGCCCCGTTAAAAGCCTACCACGTTCTGGGCCAAATTATGGCCCAGATCAGGTCCGGCCCTTTAAGAGGCTTTGGGCTCAATTATGGCCCATATCAGATTCGGCCCGTCAACTGGACACTATGCTTTTGGGCCCACTTGCTAAAGGCCCACTTAGTAATTCGGCCTGATATTAGTTTTAGCCTGTTAAAGGCCCATTTAACATTTCGCCCTATATTAATTTCGGCCTGTTAAAAGCCCGTCATATAGTTGGGCCTAACTACGACCCGGTTTGCATCCGGCCTGCTCGCAGCCGATATCTGATTGGGCCAAACAAGGACCGAGACAATTTTGGCTTGTTAAAAGCCCGTGATTTGATTCGCACAATCATGGGCCGGGGTTCATTTCGGGCTGCTGCCGGCCCGTGAGCTGTTCGACATGTTTCAGGCCCAACCTACATCGTGATTGCATGACGGCCCGATTATGTATCGTAATTTTACGGTTTGGCCGGTTTACTGCGAAGACATGATATATATACAGTAAAATAACTGCAGCATCGTGAATAAGAAAAAACCTAGACTATACAATAAAGAAATTACGGCATATTACATTCACTGGGCATCAAAGTTCGCCACTATGATAATAAAGCACAAGCAGACAACAGATTACATACACTAGGCATCAAAGATTGCCACCAGTGCAAATAAACACGCCGACAAAATAATATACAAAACCGACAGCACTTCAATAGAGTTCAAGAAAGGTTAGCCCTGCTGCGGAGCTGCAGCGCAAGCAGCTGAGCAAGATGATGAGACTATGCTTGTTCAACACTTATATCTTCCTCACTCTGAAAGATAAACAAGCAGACAGATGACAAATTTTGCACATAAAAGTATCAGTGCTGACAATTCATCACATTTCTTACTGACGAATAAAGTGACACAGTTTAAAATTGCATTAACACAATATGGTATTGTTCAAGTCAAGACATGGCAGGAAATGACATTGTGAAGGAGTTGGCAGCTTCACGACACCACTGGATTACAGATCAAGAACTCATAAGTATCAATGGTTAGTGTGCTGTCAATTTATACCATTTCAGATTGGCAAATAAAGAGACGATTTAAATAATAGTGGAATGATATGACATTGTTCATAGTTAAGACATTGCAGAATATGACATTGTGCTGTAGTGGGTAGGTTCACCACACCACTAGATTACGGATGAAGAACAGAAGCATACATGCAGTGCAAAAGAAGATCACTTGCTCTGTATAGTTTAATTTACATGGTATGAAGAAGGAACTTGGTTGTACAACTGAAAACTTAAATTGAGAAAGGACAAACTTTTGTTTATGAACTACATAATAAACTTTAAACAAGCAATTTGATGCAAACACCAAAAATAAATAGCTGTTGCAGTCATGCCTAACCAAATATATACAACAATGTTTGAAGGCTTGAGATGGACAAACTTACATTATTGGTGAAGACAGGCTCTATAAAGGCCTTGTCCATGCTGATGGGGGGGGGGCAATTCAAGAAGTTTACTACAGAATCTTCTTCAAAAGCATTGCCTTTATTCTAAATTTTGTTAAGAGTAAATATAGATGTGATAATATACGAAAAAATGGAGAATATTTAAGATAAGATGAAGAGTGATGCTACATAACCAAGTAGCTATAAATGTAAGTGCAGCGATATAGGAAAAAGGTACAGCCAAGAGCAATGCACAACTAAACTTCTTCAGTACCAACCTTATGGTAAGAGTAAATATATATCTGATGTGTAGAAAATGGAGGGCAAAGGAAAATAAGCTGCAGAGTGATGGTACATGAACAACTACCTCTCATTATAAGTACACTGATAAAGGACAGCATGTACTTACAAGAACAATGCAGAGCTAAAAAAACATTGGCATTGGATATATTCTACACTAATGTAACCATTCATACAGATCAAATAATTTGGAGCGAACAATTGATAAGCAAGCTATCATGCATACTGCTGTCACATAATGAACCAGGTATGTATGCAAGTACAGTGATACAGGACAACAGGTACTAACAAGAGCAAAGCAGCGGGCAGCATATTTGCGATATCCTGTCGTTCTTGTCAAACCGGAATTCTTCTTCGAGCAGATTTCCTGCAAAAAAGATCCGTAAGGCACATGCGGAAAAGTAGAAGTTCAAATTGTCATGTGATTTCATAGACAGTACCTCATCCTGGGAACGAGACTAGTGCATAACAAGGTTTTTCCATTCAATGTCTTCTAAATTTAGCACAGGAGACTTCACCGGAAATTCGTTTATAGACTTGCCGTCAAAGTGTGATTTCCTCAGGTAACACCGATACTGCTGCAATGCTTCCTTGAAAAGCACAAGCAAGCTTTGCTCGTCATGAATATCCAGATTGACCCTCGCCTAGTTACAACAATGTAATGTAAATCATTGATGTGTTCAATCAGCAGAAAACAGGAAAATAATAACCATGAATAATAGCACTTACACGTAAGTTGGACAGGAAGATGTGAAAATGGTGTTTGTCTTCACAATAATCTTCCCATGATGGGAATATATGCACATAGTCCCTAACAACATTGAAAGCATTGTCTTTTAAACTAGGAATAAATGGAATGGGGTTCCAATATGCAGGAATTGGCCATCTCTGCAGTTCGGATAGGTCTTCAGCCGGTGGACTTGCTGTACTTTTTGCTGGAGTGGGATTTTTCTGTGGTACAGCTGGTGCTATGGCAAATGAAATCGTATACCTTTTGCTGGAGTGTAGGTCCTGTGTGGTGGGGCTAGTGGTGTGGCCAGTGAAGTATGGGTACAGTCTGCTGGAGTCGGTCCTACGTTTTGTGTCACTGGTTGTACAACCAATATAAGTGGGGTGCTGTCTGATTTCTCTGGCACCACCATGTTTTTCAAGGACTTTGCTGGTGCTCCTTCAGGTTCGGCAATCACCCTCTTCCTTTTTGATGTCTGATGCACAAGAACAGCATTTGAGTGGAAAAACATGGTATGATGACAGATGGAATATGTATTGATAATGGATGGGCATGGCATCTCGACATATATGATGAGTAAACAAAGCAGATGGCGGTGCAACAAAGTAGAAGAAATGCAAGACAACATATGCAAGATACCCGCAATCAATAAAACATTGCCAAATTAGAACAGGCACCTTGATGGGTAAACAGGACATGCCATCTGCCTTTGACTCCTCGAGGTTAGAATAGTCATTAGGATCATATTCTGAACAAGAATCAACAGGTGGGGAGCGTATGAGTTTCATTGCATCCAGAATGGCACTCAATGCCTTGGTGCCAATTTTGTAAGTCATTGCAGTGTTTAGCTTCAAGAGTGGACTGCTGCAAGTGCGACACAAAGAAGCTACACAGATCATAGTGTAGATATAACGGGAAAACCTTAAGCATCAGAGTAAAATCAGCAAAGTGGAACTTGCTGGAATATATGTGCTAGTATTGCCGGTACGGCTAGAAAGGCTTCGGATACCAGCTCTCTTCAAGTGAAGGGGCGGTACTGTTAATATCAGTGTAACTCTCAAAGGCGACACAACTCCCCGCATTTCCTTGCTATTCTTATAGGATTCAAGTGGGCAGGCCACTACAAATCCTATTCCTATGTTTACAAGATCCTACAAATCAAAGAGGCTCAAAGTGTCCATTACAACCGACCGTATAGACCTCTACACTGCAAATGTCCCTGCTCATCTTCAGTACAAGGAACATACTGTACTACAATCATACTCCCTCCGTTCCAAAATATAAGTCTTGGTAGAGATTTCCACTATGGATCACATACAGATGTATCCAGATACATTTTAGAGTGTAGATTCACTCATTTTGCTCCATATGTAGTCCATGGTGGAACCAATACAAAGACTTGTATTTAGGAACGGAGAGAGTACATATTAAAGAAGAACGGAAGAGGAACATGGTAAAGAAAAGCAAGCAGATTTTGGATAATAAAATGTTGGTTGCGCAGTGCCCACACATGATGAACCAGAGCGCATTAAGAATGCAACCCCCAGCTGTCTCTCGACCATTTCAGGCGGTTGGATGAAGATCCTATGTCTCCTAACCCTTCTTCTTCCTCGTCTCTGATTCTTCCCATACAGAACACCGCACAGGCCGCCGGCCGGACCACCGGCCCCACCGTCTGTGTTCCTCCGCCACCCCCACCCCCACCTCCGCCCCAACCCCCACCCGCGTCGAGTTTTCTTCGTTCGGCGAGGCCCCACAACCACCTGAGCCCCTTCGATCGCACCGGCGAACTCCGGCGAGCTCTGAAAAATCGACTGACCCAATTTTGAAATTTAGTCTACTGTGATTTAACTAGTGTGGAATATAAAATGGGAAAACCATAAGCATTGGGAGTATAGTGTTGAGCGTGCCATGGCGGATCTGAAGGTGCAAACCGGACAAAGGCAACTTCGCAACCAAGACAAGAAATCAGAGTAAAGCAGTGGCGATCTATTTTCTTGCTGCGATAAATAAGTTGAGCAGATACGAAAGAGTACCGCCTCTGGTGCGGCGTCGTGTACGCATCTGCTGAGAATTTGACGGTGCTACGATAGCGATGGCTGTCGGCGGCGTGGAAGCAGATCTAGGAGGGTAGACGGTGGCGGCGGGGCGCGGTGGATGAGACGGTCGTAGGAGCGGCGCCGGCAAGGTGGACAACGGCGGGGATGAAGCGAGAGGACGGGATGCAAGGATCCCGGTCCGAAGCCATGGAAGAGAGAGGTCGATCTCTTGTAATGGACGGCAGCGTCGGGGTATCAGCACCGGCATGGTGGAGGAGGACGGCGTTGGATGGGGTGGCGGACGGCGGCGGACGGAGGAGGGTGGGGTGGAGAGGGTGTTTTGGCGCCCATGAAGTACGAATGGGGAAAAGGGAGGTAGAGAGGAAGGGGGAACCATGTATTCAGGGCGCGCTTGTCTCAAATGCGAGGAAATTTACAAACTTAGCCCCCGTTTCAAATTTCTACTACATCATAGCAACATTAGTCAGTTGGGGATAGGACGGTAATCTCGCATACACCGAATATTTGCCGACGAGAGTTTGTTTTTGGCGCCCACCGTGTATGAATCAGGGTGAGAGGCGGTTACGTCACGTTTGGGTGAAATTACAAACCTACCCCTATCGAAACCTATAGAAATCCAGCAGATAGGCTTTGCGTGGCAAGGATAGGCAGTAGTGATTTCCATCTCGCAGATTTTGGTTTCGGGCGGTTACTGCGACTTTCCCCGCTTTGTTCAAATTTTGTAGAGTGCACGTTTACCGTGCCAACTCAATTCGAATCCCGTTTGTATTCTATTTGTTTTTCGGGCGGGATCCATTTTCAATTGGAATTACATTCTATATACATCATTTTTTATATATACTTTCAAAAGCACAACACCATTTATACATAAATATGGTTTACAAATGGCATGATCTCAGATTCATAAGGTTGTATCCATCAATTTGGATTTTCAAATATTTGAAACCACTTTATGTTGAAATCCAATGTATGCATTCCTCGCTAACTGTCTCCAATTATGTGTGTTTCATGCAGGTTTTTTTACTTCTCAAACATGTATAATGTGTTTCACACACGCAACATATAGTGTAATCCCATTTAGACATTAATTGCATATAAACCATGCATTGTTTGTAATTGAAGAATCTATGGATCACCAATATTGATAAACTATATAACATTACACGTGTGCCCAAATTCAAATGAATATGCATGTTTGAAGTTATGATATTATCGATGTCGTGATCTCCAGTTTAAATATTTGAATCCCCTTTAATCCAGATATTCGTCTCATATAGCTATCACTCATGCTTATATAGGACTATCTCTCTGGACCTATACGCGTTCATCGTCTCTCAGGTATCTCGTTCTACCTGTATGTCGACAATGATCTTTTATCTTCATAACACACTGACGGTACTCTCTCCCTCGACCTTCATCACTCTATCTCTCTCTAAGTATATCTCGCTCCCTGCTATGTGTCTCTAACTATGATTCTCCATGTGGAATCTCTTTCTCTCACACAAACACAAAACTTTGTCTCCCGGGGTCTCATTTCTCTCTACTATTCCCATGTGTGCCACTCGCACACCCCTCATACAAAGATGTATTTCGCTCCTTAGATATGAGAACCTACGACTCTTCCTCTTCAATATCTCTTTCTCACACACAAACACAAACTCTGTCTCCCGGGGTCTCATATTTCTCCATTGTTCTCTTGTATGTCGCTCACACACACCCTCTCTCCCTAGAGATATCTTGCGTTCCCTCGTATGTCTATCTAGCTATCACTCTCGTTGTGAAATATCTTTCTCTCTCACAGACACAAAACTCTGTCTCTCTGGATCTCATTTCTCTCTGATATCTGTTTGTATGTGACTCACATGCACCCTCTCTCTATCTCTCTCACACCCACACACATAACCCAGCCTTCTGATCCACTCGACTCCTATCTCTAACGCACACTAGCTAGCATCTTTATCTTTCTATTTATCTGTTTCTCCATCAACCTTCTTTCTAGCCCTCACTCTTGATTCCTATCACGCACACTACATATGTTTCTCTCTACATGCGGTCAAGTGCCCTCTCACACACATATATAACTTCACCCTTTGAACCACCCGACGGTCATCTCCAACACCCAAACTAGCGGATGTCCCTCTAGCTAGCATCTCCATCTCTGTATCTATCTGTAGTTTCTCCGTCAACATTTCTTTCTCGCACAGAGTCTTTCTTCCTATCACCCACACTATATATGTCTCTCCATACATATGCATTTATAGGTTGGTCTCTTCTGCACAATCGTTGCGCCTCACTCCCTCTGCTCGCCATAGATGCATGCTCCAGCCCACGCCACTATCTCTTAAAGACAAAAACACATGCTCAATTGTCGGGCCTTCTTCCTTGCATTCACACATGCATGCATATTGTCATACCGATCCGTCTCTCCCATGTCGTTGATCTTATGACTTATGTCTTCTTTCTTTTATCTCGATCATGCGCGCGCACACAGACACACATCCCACGTATACATGTATACCTCTCACACATGCACGTTCAAGGTCTCTATGTCTCCATACGTTTAATTACCCTCAATCCTAACGCCACATCGAATCGTTCTCCTCTTTTGTGCACATAACTTCCGTCTGGATGGGTAAAACACACACTCACACTTAACAATCTCCTTCTAGCTACCCCCCGCCTCTCACTCTTCCCCTATATCCCCGAAACCAATAAGACCATCCCTTTGTTTAATTCCCGCCTACATGCACCATCGATATATAGTAGTCTTCCTCGGTGTCTCTCGAACAAACACGTTCTCTCGATGTCGACTCCTCTCACGCGCACACACCTTCTCTTCCCTCTCTACGGGCATTTTCTCTCTCGCACCCCATCGTTGGTGGCCTCTGCCATACACATCACCTCTCTATGATGAAGCCATGGACACTTAAATTACATCCTCCACAGAGGACCCCGCGACACACACACACACGCACACACACGCACGCACGTACCCCCCCACACACACGCACACTAAGACTCCATCTCTCTCTATCTCTCACACACACACACAAACACACACACACACACGCACGCACGCATGCACCCCCCACACACACTAAGACTCCATCTCTCTCTCTCTCTCACACACACACACCCCACACACACACTAAGACTCCATCTCACACACACATGCTCTAGGCGGAGCATTTGTTCCTACCACCCTTCATCCAACCTTACCCGTATGATAAACAATCACCTTTATTTACTTGCATAACATGGACAAATTCCACTTTACTTTAGTAGTCAGCAAACTTATCCTCTGTACCCTTATAAAAAAACGAGTTGGTGGTGATGGTGTGCCTGCCATCTTGTAATACAGACCGTATGATCTATATCTGAGGATAGAAAGCAAACTATGATAATTTTACAAAAGATACCCGCACCTCTCTCCACATCATTATCTCCCGCAACCTCATTGCTCAGCAATTAAAAAATGAATAAGTCTCTGGAACAATCTAGCATGCATGGTGGCCGCTGCCGCCTGCCGGCGCCGTCCATCCCCATGCCTCCGCCCATTCCGACCACCAGTCACCACCACGCTCCACTCCTCCTCGCCTTATCTCTCATCTTTCATTTTTTCAATGACATTCTCGAGATACCAGTTTTCCGATAAAATTCTCGAGATATCATTAGTTTTTACACATGGGATTACTCCTGCATGGGTCAATCACAACAGGTGTTCTGTAAAAAAAATGCATATTGATGTTCCGTGCAATGCACGAGAATCTTGCTTGTAATTATATAACGCAAATCACGAGCAGGAAGTGACATTTTTGACACAACCACGTTAACATGGCCACGTAAATCACTAGCTAAAGTAAATACCATTATACTTATATCTCGTTGCAAAAGGTTGAGTACATGTCAGAAGAATAGAGTCGCACACACGCACTCTGTCTCTCAGAATCTCTCACACACACACACCAGTTACGTGACGCCCACTTAAGCAGACACGTATGTTACAATTTGTGCACCCGCGGGTACACGTCATGCTGCGCATTTATTGAAGCTGGAAGGCGAACCCAAACAGTAGCTGCATTCATTCCCCTCCCGCCGCCTCTTCTCTGGTCGCCGTCGCCCGGTAGCCATGGGCCGGCCGAAGGTAACAACATACGCCATACTCCCACCGGAGCGGCGCTTTAATATGGAAATTTTAGTGGTCATGCATGCATCTTTTTGTGCTAGCACTCCTATATAAGGGTTGACCGGTCGCTTCCCGCGGATGTGCGCGGGCGGTGGAAGAGGAAGGAGAAGGGAAGCGGGCTGTGGAGTAACGTTTTTTACCACAATTTCTTAGGAAACTGAGTGCAATAATTGAGTAGTTTTGCAAACTACCAGTACTACACCTGAAACGGTTCAAAACCTATACTCCCTTGCCAGCACGCGCTTCCCACGTGAAACGGTCAGCGGCGCCCTGGAGCGTCAGTGCCGCATTAATGCCCGGCCAGAGCGGAGGCGACCTCTCACTGGCGCCGGCTTTGAAGTGGCGCGACGGCCGAGAGAGCGCCGCTTCCCGGTGCACGCAACTGCTCCGCGTCGAGACTGGCCATAGGCCCTTTTTGGATCCATGGGTTAGAGTTAGTTTGAGCTAGTTGGGGCTCAAATAGCCCTAAAGTATCCAAGCATGAGGGTTTAAATTGGAGCAAGTTGCACCGAACCCACCAAAAAAAACTATCCCACCCAAGAGGTGCTAACTGGAGATAGTTCTCATTGGGACCACTGAAAAATCACTTTTCTCTCTCCATGAAGTGCATTTATTGTCAATCTAACCCTGTCACCCAAACACCTTTTTGGCTACAGTTAGTTCAAGGGTTAGTCATGAGTTAGTCTAACCTCTAGCTAAGTTAGAGTATCAAACAGGAGCAGTATAGGACATGCAAGTTGCTCAAAGCATACAGGCAAATTCGTACGTGAAAGGATTTTTTCTTTTTGAAAACGGAACGTGAAAGGAATTGTTTTAGAATGCTCTTGGCATGTCCCTAACATGTGATAGTTAACCGACCTCAATAGACGGCAGAAACGCCAGCCCGCCGCACTTTGATAGAGACGAGGAGGGAGAAGCGATACAGGCTGCTGGATTACTAGAGATAGGTGTTGCACGGAAGCCAAGAAATATAGTGATAGCGTGGGTTAGCCTTGTACTAGTATGATGTAACTACACTGGGCTGCCGTGTTTCGTACTCTTCCAGTCCACTGTGGAGATGATTGGTTAATTTTATATCGCTGAATAATATTAAATATTATGAGTGCAGACGCTCCACCACGGGGTTCCTTGCTCCTTCTCGGTCGTCCGGAATCTATGTTCTTCCACTCTATTTTTTTTACGTGAGCTTTGTTCATCCTTTTGCCAACACGCGAGACATCTAGCATCAAGGTGCACGTGTTATGCAAGGATCGTTCCATCTATATGAAGAACACGTGGGACTGGAACTACGAGACGGACATGTAACCAGGAGTGGACGTACGAACCTGAGTAATGTAGCGCAGTAAGTGAAGTAGAAAGGCACAAATGGTATGAACATGCGTGGCATATAGGGTGTGTTTGGTTGCGTTCTCGTCTCAGCATAGTTGTTCCCTCTTCATGCATGCTCAACTCAACACCCCTCTTCATGCATGCTCTCTTCATGCATGCTTCTAGTGTATTTGTGCTAAACTAGTGTGGACTCATGCACCCTCCATACACTCAACCAAACACCCAAAAGTAGGTCGAGAAGGGAACTCTTGGGAAGCATTTGTCTCTTACTACGTACTACCACTAAATGTTGTACGTGCAATGCACGGTGATGTTATGGAGTACCTGCCTAAGTACTCTACTACTACTATATTAGTTGGAGGCACATATTAACTTTTATATTTGTTTACGTGTATGCCCCGAGAGCTTCCAACTAGACGTGTCTTTCTCTCCAGGTCGCACTTTGTATCGTTCATACCACTAAGTACTACTACGTGTGGTCTCCAACCCAGAAGTGGAAGAAGTGGAGACGCTCTACCACGCTGTTTTTTTTACGTTGGGCTCTACCACCCTGTTCATGTCCCACTCCTTTCGCTGACGTGTGGGACATCCAGCACGTGCCGTGTTTGGCACCCTTCGTCGTAAGAGTAGAAACGCTAGCATTCATTAGAAATAAAAAATAATTATAAATCGGCAGTGATACTATTTTTTTGCGAACCAATCAGCAGTGATACTATACCACGCGGTTTCCTTGGTCCTCGATATCGGAAAGAATACTTCCGTTCGCCAACATGTGGGATGTCGACCATCCTGGTCCACTTGCCATGCACACATAACTCCAACGGAGAGTCACCCAGGTCGTCGCGCCGCAGTAACAATGACTAATGAGCCGTCAAATCACAGGCCCACTTCCCACTTTGAAGTTGCTCGGACGAAGGAACCATCATGACTTCATTGAATTCTGCTTCTTGAAGAAAACTACTGTACCAGCAGTACTGCTAGCTACAGTAGTTACTCCAACAGAGGCCTCCTTTCGTTCATAGGATAGGAATATGAAAATCATAGGAAGTGAGATGACATGCATCTCAATTCCTATAGAGAAGAAAGAGATGCCATTTGATGCTTAGGATAGGAATTTTTCCATTTAGTCTAGGCTAATGTACTGGTAATTTGCTCTAAAAACTACAGTAGTAACTTGTAGTATTGGTACATGCTCGTACTTAGACACAGACACACACACTAACTACTAGTACTACTACTTCTCACATGCTGGCCAGATACCGTCGTTCTCCTTCCCGGCTTTGTCGGCGACACCCCACCATGCTTGGATCTCCGCCGACCTCTCCGCAGCAGCGCGTGCGTCCTTTTCTTTCTTGCGGCGGCGGGCCTCTCTTTTCTTGAGTGCTTTCTGACTTTTCCGCTCCCTTTGTGCGGCTTTGGCCGCCTCTTGCTCTACCGCCCATTCGGCCTTGGCATCTTCAAATTCCTCCCACATAGTTGTGAGGTCGCGAGCGGCGATGAACTCGGCACGGCGGGATGCCATCGCTTCCCTACCATTTTGTGTGTGGTCGTGGGCGGCGAGGAACTCGGCGTGGCGGGATGCCATCGCTGCATTACCGGTTAGTGTGTGGCGCGGTGGCATCAACGACGCTTGGTGAGAGCTCTGGGGTGGAGTGGCCGGACAACCGTATAGTGCATTGGTTTGTCAAGAGCTGAAGGACCGAAGAGAAAGCAAATTTGGATTCCCCTTCAATCCTGGTCATTTACTACCGAGTAAAATGCATTGGCGGTCATCGAACTTGTCTTGATAGCTCACTTTGATCATTGTATACGAGATATGGTGATTATATGGTCACTGGCTCAGCGTATAGCTCCGTATTTGTCTGGTTGACCAGTCAAACAGTCCGCATGCGCCTCATCAGCTCGTGTTCTTTATCTATCTACGTGGGCCTACCTGTCAATGGAGAAAGAAATACTATAAAAACCAAAATTATGCGTATGTGGGGAATCAAACCACGGACTCGTCGCTGCAACGCACCCTCGTCAGCCAAATGAAAATGAAATACTTCGCGTCAGACACTCACGCTCACGCTGTCAAAGCATGCTAATGCATGCACATCGCCCTCTAAATCAAAGTCCTACTCATGGCGCAACGCAAACGGCGAGCTCATCATCTGTGCGGCCCGGCGGTGCCTGACATTAATGTTTAGACGTTTGATGGAGGCCTACGCGAACGCCGAGCATGTATTCACCTGGCTCAACACCAACGGTCATACTCGGACCGCCTTGCTCATGTATATCGTCCATCACAAAGACAATCTATAAAACAACCTAAGCTAGAGAGGGTACTATGGTAGTATGGTACGGAGTATGTACTATCGTGAGCGACCGATCTTAGTGCCACTACACACCGAAACCCCTTCCATCGCTAGCGCGCGCTTCCCGCCTGAAACGGTCACTGTCTCTCCAGAATGTCAATGCCGCATTCACCGGACTTAACTGCAGGTGCAATTGGTGTGTCACTGGCATGCGGGCCAGATGCCCGTTGGGCCCACATGTCAGTAACCCAAACGCATCTGCAGTTAAGTCACTGAAGCAGCATCCGCATTCACGCCCGACGAACCTAGTCCAGCGCCAGTTGTCCATCCGTCTGCCGCGGCTCATTGCCATTCGCCCGCTATATTAACTTGAGCCCCAGGTCCCAGCCATAGCCAAAGACCCACACTTATTCTCCCCCGGTCCCTTCCTTCTGTCGGCACCACTTCAACCATGGCCTCCTGGCGCTCCGAAGCTCTCTTGGACGTACTGTCGCAGGAGCAAACGAAGGAGATCGCCGGCACCCCCGGCCGCCCTCCGCCGCCACAACCACGAAGCCGGCGCGCGTGCGCGGGCGCAGCCGGCAGCGAGGAAGAGTTGTACACGGTAGGTCGCCGCCGCTCTGGTCCCGGGAAGGCCACCGCTACTCCACTCAGTCGACGCCAAGCTTGGTAGGGTAAACATCGGCGACCGATTAGCCGCTTGACGGCGATGTGGAGGCGGAAATCTTCAGAACCTTGTGCTCCGGAGGAGGAGGTTATCGAGGCGGATGAGGAGGAGGCAAAGGCAATGGCCGGCTTTCTCGGGTTCATGGCCGGACATGGTGGTCGGGCGCCGGCGATCGTTTAGATTAGGTTTACAGTAGGTTTTAGTACGGTTTGTGCGAAATATGTAATGAATTTCGTCCAGTTTGTAGGAAAAGTTTTCGAAATGTAATGAATTTCATCCGGTTAATTTGAAATTAGCTTTGTTTGCATGAATTTTGTTCGGTTAATTCATATAGTTGTCGAAAGGTATGCGGGCAGCATCGGATGGCATCCATCAGTGTCCTCGGACAGATGCCGGTGTAAATTTGTGGGCCAGCGCTGGAGATGCCCT
The DNA here is from genome assembly GCF_002575655.3 of Aegilops tauschii subsp. strangulata. Taxonomy (NCBI): domain Eukaryota; kingdom Viridiplantae; phylum Streptophyta; class Magnoliopsida; order Poales; family Poaceae; genus Aegilops; species Aegilops tauschii. Next base: position 93,624,124 of record NC_053039.3, read on the forward strand.
AACTATCATGCTATAATCGCTAACAACCCTCCATTATTTGGCAGGGAATAGTTATCCCTCGATCAAAATCAGATCCGCGGTGTTTCGCACTCCTCCCGCGTAAGAGTGTAAACTCTTGCTTACATAAAAATGGAGCAAGTGGACGGCACTGTAGCACGTCATATCACTCGAACTAGCCCGCCTAACGAGCGGGAAAGCACCACCCTCGTCATTTTGTTCTGGATTTCTATCGATCGATCACGCGAAAATGTTACGCTTCGCAAGTTCTAAAGGAAAAGGCGGCACACTTACGACTCGTACGCGTCGCAACCCCGACAGTCCGGCTCGCACGCCGCTCACCAGAGGGGACACGCATTGTCTTGCAATTTCACTGACATGTGGGACCGTAATTGAATAAACCGTCGATAGCCGAAATCTAATCGCTCGGCGGGCGTCGGCTGAGAAGAGAGAAACGGGGGAGGGAGAAGAGATCGCCCGCCCGCCGCGCACGGACTCCAAGAAATATATGGTGATAATGTGAGGTGGGCCATGCTGGAGTCCGGACCGCTTCCGAAGCCCGCTCTCACCGCCCTGGCCCCTCAAGACGCCAGCTGCCCGCCGCATGCATGCATAGCAAGTAGTACTCCTTATGTGGAGGATATAGAGGCATTGACAAAGTCAAGAGTGGGCTCTGCAAGAGCCCGTCTCTACACGTGCTCCTAGGTATAAAAAAATAATTCTAAAAAAAGGCATAAAAAACAATTGTGTCTTAAAAAAAGAAAGGTAAAAAAAATTTGAGAGGAAATAGATTGAGAGAAAGTGAGAAAAAGCTGTAACCTGGGCACTACATGAGGAAGGAGGGAGTGGTGCACATGCCAAGTTCACTGGGCTGCCGTGTTTCACACTCCTCCGTCATAACAGTGGAGACAATAGCTTTCATCAAAAATAAACAATGAATACTCGTTGCTCGTCCTCTATATCGGAAAGAATACTTTCATTCGCCAACATGCGGGACGTCGACCATCCTGGTCCACCTGCCATGCACAAAATTATCCTGGTCTACCCCGGTCATATCGCAGGCCCAACCTTTCCCACTATAAGTTGTTCAGACAAGGAACCATCATGACTTCGTTGAATTCCGCTTCTTCAAGAAAACTTACTGTACCCACAATACTGCTACCACACGCGAAGACTGGACGACACTGTACCACGTCATATCACTGAAACCCACTAGGCTAAACTAGCCCGCCTAGGTCATCTATTTTGGAACGGAGGGAGTACGTCTCTGCACTGCTATGATTTTGTGTTGCATGTTCTCTGTACTTTTGCTACGATTTTCCTACCCTATGAATCAAATGAGGCCTGAATGTATGTTGACTATTGTCTGATCGATCGCTAAGCCTACAATTTTAGGAGCTAGGGCTATTGGTCGATCGACGAGGGATAAGTATAAGCGTACCACGAGCTCATCAGCCCCAACGTTTCTCTTCGGGGAGTGTTTTGCAAGTACTATAGCTCGCACAGCAGCTAGCCTACTAACACCAAGAATAATCAAACAAGCCCTGCTGATATGATAAACAGTTCAAACTTACATCTAAGCATGCCATATATTACATCAAATGCTAGTGAGGATACATCTGTTTCCATAACTCGGAGAGGGTTCGCCTGATTCATCGCATGATTCACTATCAAACAAAAGTAGCAAGATCCACCCACACAAGACAGTGCACTAGCCCTAAGATGGTTTGATAACACGCATCATTCTGGTAATTAAACACAGGGCAATGCAAACTACCCTGAAGGATTAGCGCGACCAACTATTTCTTGTCATCGATCTCTCAGGCAATGACCACAGCACGAACAGCGGCATGGGAATCGATTTCTGGGGCGATGCCCACAGGACTGACCGCGACATCGGAATCGATCTCTGGGGCGATGTCCACAGGATGGACAACGGCATCGGAATCGATCTCCGGGGCGATGCCAACAGGACGAGCCACGACATCGGAATCATCAAGGACGTCCACCGGCACCTGCACAACCCTAACATATTAGCAAGCACATTGCAAATAATCAAAAACCACAACTATGGTAATAAGCCATTATTTTTTACCTTGTGCAGCTCACCAGGGGATCTCATCCCTCCAGGGGCCATCTCCTCGTCCTCGATGGGGGCCATCACCTTGCCAGGGGAATACTGCTTCTCAACGGCGACTATCTCCTCAAACTCGGTCTTGAGCCTCACATAGGTGGCAATCAGAGTTCCTGGGGTAGGCACGGTGGGGCCCTAGCTGTTCTTCCAACTTTCTTTGAGGAGTTCGTTCGCCAACGTCCTCAACTCTTTGGCCAGTGCTTGTTTCTTGGAGTTCTTCGTCTCCATGGGTTGGCCCGCCAACATGGTCAACTCGTTGGTCGGTGCTCGCTTCCTGGAGATCGCTGTCTCCAGTGGGTTGTCCGCCGGCAACTCTTTGCCTAGTGCTCCAGGATCCATCAATGAACTGACAAACAAAAAGCAATCGAAAGGAAACCAAAATTGCAATGAAAACATGAAAAGAATAGGATGTGAGAATCGGTCGGTGCTTCACAAAAAGAAGATTCTTGGAATGAAAATATAGCAGCATAACTGATTCGCCCACCTTTCCTTCGTCGGTACAGAAGAAAAATGGCAGAAGTGAGTAGCCTGGAGTGAGGTTTTCTTCAAGAAAGGGAAGAAAGGGCTTGAACGAGCGTTCCAGTAAAATGATGGTTGCTTCGTCCAGTCCAACTTGGAGGCCACCTTACCACTGCTGGTAAAGGCGTGGGTTTTGTGATATGATGGGTCATGACGGCCACACCGGGGTGACAGGTGAGTCTCGACTGTAGCACCTCGCTGTGATTTGGTGGATGGCACGCGGGCCCGGATGCTTTGAAATGTCCCGCATGTAGATAGAGCGGCTAGTCATATAGGAGTGCTCAATATTGTGCACCGCGACCAAGGCGGAGAGGAAAACGAGAGAACTACATAATTAATTCATGAGTCTAATTAGGGTAGTTTTGTAAAGTACGAGATACATTCCTCCAATCGCAAAATGCCTTGGTTCATGAGATTTGAGATTTGAGCCCTATAAACCGGAAGGGAGGGAGTACTGCACACGGTGTAGTCTAGTCACTTGTTGAAATCTCTAGAAAAGCAAATACTCCTTTCCGGTTTACAGGGCTATACTACTCCCTCCGTCTAGGTGTGTAAGTCATCTTATGAAAACCAAATAGTCCCAAAACACTTAGGCGCAGTGCATTAACTTCTACCTTGTTTCTTGTTTCTTGACATATCATCCAATAAGAGATGAGAGGTGTGCATGCTTTTAATGACTTGCAATGGCTAGTTCATTGGATGCAATGCTATTAATTAGCAAATAAACATTGGTGACCCCAGGAGGAAACGGTGCTAAGCGCGTGGACCTATGCAGAATGAGTATCAACCAATGGATAATGGAGTTTAATTGTTAAACAATAGCAATTTTGTCTCATGCAAGAGCCTGGCTAGTACTCCAAGGAACCGCACCACGCGAGCGTTCGCAACTGCCACGTTCGGGTTGCACTTGGCTCTTCGCCTCTTTGAGAAGACGAACAATGATGTTACTCCTACTTCTACAGTATCGAATCCACTGCTGCATGTCCGTCCACCTCGTGCGGAGGGATAGCGTGTAGCGAAAGCTTCTACTTACTGCTCCAGCCTTTGCGTCTATGACAGGTGGGCCCAACAGGTGGTTGGCCCTCCTATCATGCAGCCAAAGGCAGGTGCAGTTAAGGCACCGGAGCTCAGTCCGCGAGGGAGAGGGCGTTGTAGTAATCAAATTTCTCGGTCTTGTACGAGTTGACGCGACACATCAAAGCACTGCACTCGATATAAGTCTTTTTACCCATTTCAAATGGGCTACTTCATATGTAGGAGTAGACATATTCTGCTTCGTATGTAGTCACTTGTTGCAATCTCTAAAAAGACTTATATTTGGAAACGGAGGGAGTACAATGCATGCATCCATGCCGTGACTTTCCTTTTGATACTTGCATGTGTTGATTTGATGCACCTTGCCAAATTTTGACTATAAATTTAACTAACCAAATTTTCATGCATGTCACAAAAAATTACGGGGCTATTTGGATTGTGACTATGTTTGTCTTATGTTGCCACATTATTTTTCCCACACTTGCCACACTTGCCTAACCTGAGTTGCTAAAATTGTTAGACACACTTTGGCTTGCCTAAGGGAATCTTGCCACAATTTTTATGTCTATGACATGTGGGGTTCACTGCTAATAAAAAAAATTCTTGTCTTAGGTGTGGCTTATAAAAAAGACTTATATTTAGGAATGGAGGGAGTAGAAAATATAAATAATAATGCATGTTGGGGCAACCCACGTTTCCGCTAATTTTAGCCGTGGGCTTATTCACAATTTTTACGAGGGGGTGGTTGTTCATTTAATGGAGGGACTTGTAGTACCAGACTTGAACGATACAAAGTGCGACCTGGCACACCGTAACACCACTTGGAACAAGCGGGTAGCTATCTCAAAAAACAATCAACAACTAAAAATACCGCGACCTGGCATGTAGTAGTACACAATTTTAAACGATTGTTTTGCTGGAGTGAAAAAGGAAAACTACCCCACTACGTATATATAGGCCGGAGCCTCCGCGCTTGCTTGCTAGGGTTGCTCAATTCACACACTCTCATCCTCTCCAGATCTAAACAAGATAGGGGTAGTAACACTATCTTTCTCCCTTCAAAAAACACTGGCTTTCTATCCTCACCGCTGGTTACAGATCCGGACGTATCCCCCTCCGCCGGTGAAGGGGAGGAGGGGCAGCGTTTAGGCCGTCGTCGACAGCGAGGGAGGAGACCCACTGCCGGCCGCACCGTTATCTCTGGCCGAGCGCCGACGCGGGGGTCCTCCAATCCCTTCGTCGTTGCCTGTGGGCGGATCCGGCCTCCCGCCGCCCACCTATCCACATCCCGACGACCTTCAGGTATATCTTCGTTCGAAACCGCCTTAGCTCTACTTCCCCAGCTCGCTACGTCGCTGCATGTGCATCATTTTCTACCTCTCAGCCCCTCTCGATCGGATGGTCCAACATCACATATTTTTTTCTTCTATTGTTAGAGGTAAAGCTAATTCATGGAGTCGAATCCTGTACTCCCTCCGTCCGAAAATACTTGTCATTGAAATGGATGTATCTAGATGTATTTTAGTTCTAGACACATCCATTTTGATGACAAGTAATTCCGGACGGAGGGAGTACTTGGTTCAAACAAGAAATAAAGTGGGGGTGGGGGAATTTAGTATGTACATCGGACTTGGTACAAACAGGAAGGAAAGGGGGTGAAAGTAGTACAGACTGGTCATCCAACCGGTCTCTTGGTCGAAAAGGGAAATATAGGGGTAATGCTGTACACAGTGGTATGACCAGGACTAGATTTGCTATCCACACATAGGAGTAGGTGGCTAGAGTGAACAAAAATGGGACCAACCCAGATATGTTTCTTGGATGTTAGTTTCTCGGGGCAACAAACTATGAATCACCACTTTATGCCCCGGTTTACGTACATGGTGCTGGACTGCTGGTGCACCCACTGTCCCATGCCCTTATACCAAATATTTAGGCTCCGTTCGGAATAAAGGGGCAGAAAACATTGGTCTTGATGAAAATAGAGGAATAGGAAAGGAATGTAGGTATAAAACTATGGAACAACGAACCGTAGGAAATTCTCAAGAGAATGTGTTCGGATGGACTACGAAATGTACAGATTTTTTTTTAGAGTAGCATGCTTGGCAGTATGAGATGCTATTTGTTTATTCAGTTGCACAGTCACTACTCTTGTCCTCACCTCACGTACCACACATAGGTTGATTTTTTATTACGGCAACACAGCACAGCAACCTGTCTAACGCATGGCAGCGAGCGCCTGCCTCGGGCTTCCGCCCAAAAAATGAGCAACGCGTGGATGTTTCTATTCCTATGGAATCAGTACTACCAGACCAGCTTTCCTATGAAACACTATTCACCTTTCCCGTGTTCCGAACGGTTGGAAGGGAAAGAATAGCGTACGAATTGTGTTCCTACGAAAATCCTGCACCAAACCTGTGAACCGAACGCAGCCTTAGCTGTTCTTAATCTAATGTCCCTGGTAAAAATGAAGCCATGCCACTGTTATAAGCCATGACAAGTTTAGCCAAATGTTTTTGCCTGTAATTGTTTGAGACTCTGACTGTTTCCTCTGTGCCTTTTTGTGCAAACAGGGATATCCAATTCACCTGGTTGCTGTTGTGACCTTTTGGTGCACTGCACAAAACTCTTCTTAAAAGAAGTGACTTTTGTGCTGTTTAACTGGAATGTCAGAATGGAACAATTGGTTCATTTTGGTGGAACTGCACAAAGGGAGATCTGTGTTCCAATCCTCATCATCCATATTGGCGCCATAACCTTACTTTAGGTAAGAATGATATTTAATGCATGTGTTCATCTCTATTTTCCGACTGCCATGAGAAAATAATGCTGTTTTTACCAGTACACTTGTACTCCCTCACTGACAAAACCAATTCTGAATTAGAAGGCCAATCATGTACTTGGTTTCACCAACTGGTGAGGAGAAAGAGAAACAGAGCATGAAGAGGAGGAAGAAGAAGAATAAACGGTGCCAAGGCGATCTTGCGGAAGCCAGAGGCCTCAGTCAAGGCCATTCAAGGGCTCCGGCAACGACTACCGTACATGTGAGACGATCCTCCAAGGAGCCCTTCCACTTCTGCTGTCTCACTTAATTAATTAGGAGTACTTAAGTACCACTAATTTATTACTGCCTAATTTTCCTGTTGGAGTTAAACAAATCTTTAGTAGGACCCTATGCTGAATCATGTACGTGTGTATGTTTGTCTATGGAGGTGAATCATGTGGTGGAGCAGGGAGGGAATATTATTAGTGTCATGACATAATAGTGCTATTTTTTTGCATGTCAATTTATTGCCATTGGTTCAATGAGGCAATGTTTTGCGTATTGTCCATCATGAATTTGATGCTACTGTTTGAGTAATATGCTAATGTCTTCCTATCCTTTCTCACTAAGCTAATGAAGGTTTCACCTTGTTCCTACTTGTGCAAACAGGGATCATGTTGTGCCAATCATACATTTTAGTGGAACTACACAAGACAATACAATAAACTGTATCCCAGCCAGTGCTTTAACTCTACTAGAAGTTCTTGATAATCTTTCGATATAATCTCAGCACTGGTAAACAAGAGTGATTTCAACCATACATTTGAAGTGCACAAAAATATATATACTATTGTGTGATTCCAGTGAGTGCTTTATCATCTCTTATGGGACTACATGAATAAGCTTTTTTTCTTAGGTTGGTACGGGCCTAAGGCCTTCATCCATATTAGTTTGTTGTCATCTCTATTTGTATCGTGATACTGTCATGAGAAACTCCTATATCTTTGCACGTTAAAGTTTTGCAACCAATGATAAATGGCAATGCTTTGAGTGTTGAGTTGAGCTAATTGGCACTGATTAAATAAACTAATACCTCTCTTTAAACACTACTATGTTGCTAACTTTACTGTAACACCCCGGATGTAACTTTCCATATTTGTAACTCCAACTCTTGCCATTTTCGGCTATGTGTTATGACATTCCCTCCGTGGTCGGGTTTTGTCTTTCGTTTTGCATTTTGTTCATGTCATGCATCTCATATCATGTCATCATGTGCATCTCACTTGCATACGTGTTCGTCTCATGCATCCGAGCATTTTTCCCGTTGTCCATTTTACAATCCGACACTCCCACATGCACCGGCGCACCCCTCTTGTTTCTTTTCGTGAGCGGGTGTTAAACGTTATCGGAATGGACCGAGGTTTGTCAAGTGGCCTTGGTATACCACCGGTAGACCACCTGTCAAGTTTCGTTCCATTTGAAGGTCGTTTGATACTCTAACGGTTAACCGGGTATCCGCAAAGGACTTTTGTGTGTTGCAGCAAAACCCCCTCCAAACAGTCTAATAACCCATCTAAGTCACCTCCATGCTCTCGGTCGTTCGATCACGATCGTGTGGGCGAAAACCGTGCCTCATTTGGACTCTCCTAGCTCCCTATGCCTATATAAACACCTCCCCCTCCGAAATCCGGGTCCAAACCCTAGCCACGCTCCCTCCGCGCGCCGGACACGTCCGCCCGGCGCTGGACGAACCAGCCGCCGCCGCCCGCAGCCAGTCAGGGGCCGACACGTGGCGCCCCGCCGCCCGTACGCCGCAGGCCCGCGAGGCCCGCATCCGGCCCCCGCGGCCCAAGCCGCCGTCGCCCCCGCGTGCGCCTCCTCCTCCAGCGCGCTCGCGCGCCGCCCTCACCCTCCCGCCGGCGAGCGCCGCCCGAGCGCATCCCCGCTGGCCGGCCAACCGCGCCGCCACCCGTCTCCGCCCGTCTGCCCGCGTCCGTCGCCGCCGCGCCTCGCGCGCCGCCGCGCCCGTCCCCGCGCCACTCCGGCGACCGCGCCCCGTCTCCCCGCCGGCGCCTCCTCCTCCTCCCTCGCCCGATCTCCGGCGAGCTCGCTCCGCTGCCTCGGATTGCGCGCCCGATCGAGATCCAAACTTCTAGGTTGACTTTCCTCCCCCCCAAAATTCTCTAAGTCCCGATATATTGCAATCTGGTGCATACTTTGACCTATCATAACTCTCTGCATACTGCTCCGTTTTGCGCATATGATATACTGAAGTGTTCATTATGAGATGCTCTTCATTTTGTTCGATTGTGCCATGCTTGTTTGAGTCCATCTTGATGCCCAAATCTCTGGTGCAAGTGTGCTATATGATGTTTACTGCTGTTACTTATCAGAACGTGGAGTTTTGTTATTTTTGTTGCATTTGATGTGTGCATCTTATAGGCATGAGCTCTACAGGTGTTTTGATCTATGGCATGCCATCTTTACAGAGGTGTATGCCATGTATTTTTGTGATCTGTGTGGTGACTAGCACAAGCATGCAAACTAGGCTTCCTGATGTTTCTGTTTTCAGGGACTTAGGATTTTCGCTGTCTGTTACTACTGTTATTTTGTTGCTCTGTATCCATGTGGCTTCAGAGAGATCCATGCTTCTTTTGGGCATGTTCAGTAAGGATGTTTTGTAGATATAGTTGTGCTCTATCCATCCATGCCCCTGTCTGCAATTATGGAGTGCCCTAGCATGTCTTAATATTGCTCTACTTTTGCTATAAAATGTTCCTGGCAGAATGTTAACATGATATTTAATTTTGCCAAGGTTGTTGTAGTTGTTTCATACATGCTATGAACTTTCTCTTGCCATGGATAGCTTCATGAACATGCCATCTTGCTGTAGGTATGCTTGTTTTGTCATGCATTGCTTTGTGATGAGTGAATCAAGCTCACCAAGATGCCTTCATATTGTTGTGAATGCCATGTTCTGTTTACGAGGATCAAGCTTTCGACAACTCTGAGAACCTTGCAGGCAAGATGACCGTACCCTCGAAATCACTTCTATCTTTGCTTTGCTAGTTGTTCGTTCTATTGCTATGCTGCGCTACCTACCACTTGCTATATCATGCCTCCCATATTGCCATGTCAAGCCTCTAACCATCCTTTCCTAGCAAACCGTTGTTTCGCTAAGTTACCACTTTTGCTCAGCCCTTCTTATAGCGTTGCTAGTTGCAGGTGAAGTTGAAGTTGGTTCCATGTTGGAACATGGATATTTTGGAATATCACAATATCTCTTATTTAATTAATGCATCTATATATTTGGTAAAGGGTGGAAGGCTCGGCCTTATGCCTGGTGTTTAGTTCCACTCTTGCCGCCCTAGTTTCCGTCATACCGGTATTATGTTCCTTGAGTTTGCGTTCCTTACGTGGTTGGGTGATTTATGGGACCCCCTTGACAGTTCGCCTTGAATAAAACTCCTCCAGCAAGGCCCAACCTTGGTTTTACCATTTGCCACCTAAGCCTTTTTCCCTTGGGTTTTCGCGAGCCCGAGGGTCATCTTTATTTAAACCCCCGGACCAGTGCTCCTTCGAGTGCTGGCCCAAACTGGGCGATGTCCGGCGCCCCCTGGGCAACCAGGGTCTATGCCAACCCGACGTCTTGCCCATCCGGTGTGCCCTGAGAATGAGATATGTGTAGCTCCAATCGGGATTTGTTGGCACATTCGGGTGGCTTTGCTGGTCTTGTTTTACCATTGTCGAAATGTCTTGTAAACCGGGATTCCGAGACTGATCGGGTCTTCCTGGGAGAAGGCTTATCCTTCGTTGACCGTGAGAGCTTATAATGGGCTAAGTTGGGACACCCCTGGAGGGTATTATCTTTCAAAAGCCGTGCTCGCGGTTATGAGGTAGATGGGAATTTGTTAATGTCCGGTTGTAGAGAACTTGTCACTTGACTTAATTAAAATACATCAACCGTGTGTGTAGCCATGATGGTCTCTTCTCGGCGGAGTCCGGGAAGTGAACACGGTTTGAGTTATGCATGAACGTAAGTAGTTTCAGGATCACTTCTTGATCATTTCTAGCTTCGCGACCGTTGCGTTGCTTCTCTTCTCGCTCTCATTTGCGTATGTTAGCCACCATATTTGCTTAGTGCCTACTGCTGCTCCACCTCATTACACCATCCTTTCCTATAAGCTTTAATAGTCTTGATCTCGCGGGTGTGAGATTGCTGAGTCCTCGTGACTCACAGATTCTACCAAAACAGTTGCAGGTGCAGACGATGCCAGTGCAGATGACGCAACCGAGCTCAAGTGGGAGTTCGACGAGGAACGTGGTCGTTACTATGTTTCTTTTCCTGATGATCAGTAGTGGAGCCCAGTTGGGACGATCGGGGATCTAGCATTTGGTGTTATCTTATTTTCATTTGGTTTTTGACCGTAGTCGGTCCATGTGTCGATTTTGGATAATGTATGAATTATTTATGTATTGTGTGAAGTGGCGATTGTAAGCCAACTCTCGTTATCCCATTCTTGTTCATTACATGGGATTGTGTGAACATAACCCTTCTTGCGACAATACCACAATGCGGTTATGCCTCTAAGTCGTGCCTCGACACGTGGGAGATATAGCCGCATCGTGGGCATTACAAGTTGGTAATCAGAGCCATCCCCGACTTAGGAGCCCCCTGCTTGATCGAATCGCTGACGTTGTTGAGTCTAGAAAAAAATGTTTTGAGTCTTAGGATTATATATATCGGAGAGTAGGATTCTTTTTACTCCTCAGTCCCTTCGTCGCTCTGGTGAGGTCTCCTGACGTAGAAGTTTTGACTCTTCTCTCCTCAAATTTCACTAAATTTTTTTTAGGATCACGCTTGTATCTTGGAATCGTTCCGATGGTTTTATGACGAGAACATTGTTCTTGGTGCCTCCTGACATTTAGGGGTTGTGGCAGTGTCCCGGGGATTTGAGCTCCGAGGTGTTGTCGTCACAATTTTATCATTGCAGTTCTGGAATACCTGAGTTTCGCCAACATCGAAAATCTCTTTTATGCAGTTGTTGGTGAGATCACCTTGACGCCACCCAGTACTGGGGCGGGAGTTCGGGAGTATTGCCATAACTCGTATAATGGATGCTTTTCGAAGGTTGAGGTACACGATTTTCGAAGGTTTCTTGGTTATGTGTTGACGGATGGATACAGCTGGATCTAGGGATTGCTAGTTTGGGTGATATATTTTGTTTCCCCTGTATCCCCTACACCAGATTGCATAACCAGAAAGTTTCGGGAGTTTATAGGTGGGATTCAAGTAGCTCTTAGCATTTCTTCCCGCAGATATTTGGTTTGCGATTGGGTAATCCTTACCACTAATTTGTTCCACTCGTACCTTTTTATTTTATTCATCAATCCTTTTATCAAGTGGCTTCTCACCTTAATGGAAGTGTGATGATTTACTATGGAATTCATTCGTTCATCCTCGTTCGAATGTTTATTGTGAAGACTATATGTTGCAATTTCTATCCGTTGATTCAACTTGTCTATTTGTCTATCAAGATGCTAATGGATGTCACCCTCTTCAGGATGGCTCCGCCAACGCGTCAGAATCCGGAACGCAATGAGGGGAGTCAGGCAAACCCTTCGCCACCACCTCCGCCTCCGGAGGCATGGCAAGCTATCATGGCAGCCACCAACGCCAATGCTCAGATGATTTTGCAACTCTTGCAAGAACGCACCCAAGGGCAAGGCAATCAAGGAAATCAAGGCCAAGGCAACAATCAGCCTAATTTCGCTACCCTCAACCAGTTCCTCGCAAATCAGCCGAAGTCTTTCAGCTACTGTGCTGAGGCCACAGTGCCGATGATTGGCTCGTGGACATCAACAAGCATTTTGAATGTAGCAATGTCAGGCCTGAGGAGTTTGTCAAGTTCGCTTCTTTTCAACTCAAGGATCAAGCTGCCGAGTGGTATCAACAATACAAAGATTCCAGAGGAGGTCGTGTGATCACCTGGGATGATTTCTGCCGAGACTTCAAAGCTCACCACATTCCACAAAGTGTTGTTGAGAGCAAGCGTGAGGAGTTCCGCAATCTCAAGCAAGGCAGCATGTCCGTGTATCAATACAATACCCAGTTTCAGAAACTCGCTCGCTTCGCTAAGCAAGACGTTCCTGATGAAAAGAGCATGATCTATCAATTCAGAGGTGGCCTCAGAGAAGATCTGCCATTACCTCTCGTGCTTTTTGAGCCGACCAAGTATGATGATTTCTACAATATGGCTCTGAAGCAAGAGGCTGCTCAGCTCAAGTGTGAGGCTTCTAAAAAGAGAGTCAGGGACGCAGTTCAGTCTTCTTCTTCCTCACTAGTGGCTGCTAAGCAACAGAAGTTCTGGTTGCCTCCTCCTCCTCCGTTTCGTCAGCCTTTCCAGCAGAAGAGCAAAGGTGGCCATGGATCTTCCCACCCACCCAACCCTGGCTATCAGAACAAGTCTTAGAATCAAGCTCCAAAGTCGAATGCTCCTTATCACCGTCCACTCTCAGAGGTGACTTGCAACAAGTGTCAGCAGAAAGGTCACTATGCTAACAAGTGCTTCAATCAAAGGCGTCTTCCGCCCCCTCCTCCTGTGAGATCTTCCAGCAATGCCGTGGTCAAGCATAATCCCAAGTCTGCAAAGGTGAACATGATGAATGCAGCTCAAGCGGAGGAATCTACTGATGTGATAATGGGTAATCTCTCAGTTAATGATATTCCTGCAAAAGTCTTATTTGATACTGGTGCATCTATTTCTTTCATATCAAGACCTTTTGCATCCATGAACAATTTGCATCCTGTCGACCTGTCTAAGCCGATAGCGGTTTCCTCTCCGGGCTTGTTCATGAATACCAAAATGATGGCTCCGGATGTTTCTATCAAGATGGGCAACTATAAATTTTTATCTTCTACAATGGTTCTTGGTGACTCGGATATTGATCTAATTCTCGGGATGGACTGGCTTTCTAAGCACAAGGCTCAACTTGATTGTGCTGCCAGGGAAATTCAATTGACACACTCTTCTGAGGATGTGATTATCTATGCCGCTCGTGACAAAACCATTCGGTTATTTTCTCTCAATGAGAAGGGCGAATTGGATGCTATTTCTCAAATTCCAGTCGTTTGTGAGTTTCAAGATGTCTTTCCAGAAGAGCTTCCGGGTATGCCTCCTCATCGGCCAGTTGAGTTCGTTATCGATCTTAAGCCCGACACTGAACCCGTTTGCAAGCGTCCTTACAAGCTTGGACCCAAGGAGCTGGAAGAATTGAAGAAACAGCTCGATGAACAAGAGCGGGTGGGTCTGATCAGACGGAGTTCATATCCATGGGGTTGTGGTGTTCTTTTTGTCCAAAAGAAGGATGGCACGGACCGACTTTGTGTCGACTACCGTCCATTGAACAAGAAGACAATCAAGAACAAGTATCCACTTCCCAACATCAATGAGCTATTCGAGCAACTGAAGGGTGCTAAATTATTCTCCAAGCTTGACCTTCGAATGGGTTATCATCAGATTCGCATTCGTGAAGAAGATATTCCCAAGACAGCATTCAGAACAAGCTTTGGTTCTTATGAATATACTGTCATGTCTTTCGGCCTTGTCAATGCTCCTCCAACATTCTCTCGAATGATGAATTTCATCTTCAACCCCTATACCAATGAATTCGTCCTGGTGTATCTCGATGATATCTTGGTCTTCTCCAAGAATAAGAAGGATCATGCCAAACATTTGCGATTGGTGCTCGACAAGCTCAGAGAGTATCAATTCTATGCGAAGTTTTCCAAATGCGAGTTTTGGCTTGATGAAGTTCTTTACCTTGGTCATATCATCTCTGCCAAGGGCATCGCTGTTAATCCTGAGAAGGTGTCCGCAATTGTGAATTGGAAACCTCCTCAGAATGTCAAGCAGCTTCGCAGTTTTCTTGGTCTTGCAAGCTATTGCCGAAGATTCGTTGAGAATTTCTCTAAGATTGCAAAGCCTCTTTCCAACCTCCTCCAGAAGCATGTCAAGTATGTCTAGACGCTTGAGTGTGACGTTGCTTTCAACACTCTCAAAGAGAAACTCGTCACAGCTCCTGTCTTAACTCCTCCTGACGAATCCAAGCCATTCGAAGTTTTCTGTGATGCTTCTCTTCAAGGTCTCGGTGCTGTGTTAATGCAAGAGAAGAAAGTTGTGGCCTATACCTCTCGTCAGTTGAAGCCCAACGAAAAGAACTACCCCACTCACGATCTTGAGTTGGCGGCAGTTGTCCATGCATTAATAACATGGAGACATCTCTTGTTGGGAAGAAAAGTGGACATATTCACCGATCACAAGAGTCTCAAGTACATCTTCACTCAGCCCAACCTCAACCTCAGGGAAACTCGATGGGTCGAGATGATTCAAGAGTACAATCCGAGTATTGAGTATACTCCAGGCAAGGTCAATGTCATTGCAGATGCTTTGAGCAGGAAGGCTTATTGCAACAGCTTAATTCTCAAGCCATTCCAACCGGACCTTTGTGAAGCTTTCCGCAAGCTGAATCTCCAAGTTGTTCCTCAAGGCTTTCTTGCCAACCTCATAGTCTCTCCTACTTTGGAAGATCAAATTCGTGAGGCACAACTCCTGGATACCATGGTGAAGAAGGTGAAACGTGGTATTGACAAGGGTCTTTCCAAATACAAGTGCTACCGCATTAATGACAAAGACACTTTATTCTTTGAGGACCGGATTGTGGTTCCTAAAGGTGATCTAAGGAAAGTCATTATGAACGAGGCACACAATTCTCTTCTTTCCATTCATCCAGGAAGTACGAAGATGTACCATGACCTCAAGCAGTCGTATTAGTGGACTCGAATGAAGCGAGAAATCGCTCAATTCGTGAATGAATGTGATGTCTGTCGAAGGGTGAAAGCAGAACACCAATGACCAGCTGGTCTCCTCCAACCTCTTGCTATCCTAGAATGGAAGTTTGATTATATCGAAATGGACTTCGTGACTGGATTTCCAAAGTCCAAGCACGGAAATGATGCTATCTTCGTTGTCATCGACAAGCTTACAAAAGTGGCTCATTTCCTTCCAATCAAAGAATCTATCACAGCAGCTCAGTTGGCAGAGCTACACACCTCCAGGATTGTCTCCTTGCACGGCATTCCACAATTGATATCTTCAGATCGTGGAAGCATCTTCACTTCTAAGTTCTGGGACTCCTTCCAGAATGCCATGGGCACCAACATTGGCTTCAGCACAGCTTTCCATCCTCAAACTAGTGGCCAAGTCGAGCGAGTCAATCAAATCCTTGAAGATATGCTCAGGGCTTGTGTCATTTCCTTTGGCATGAAGTGGGAAGATTGTCTTCCATATGCCGAATTCTCCTACAACAACAGCTTCCAAGCGAGTTTGGGCAAGGCCCCATTCGAGATTCTATATGGCAGAAAGTGCCGTACTCCTCTCAATTGGTCATAGACTGGTGAACGCCAACTTCTTGGCAATGACTTAATCACAGAGGCTGAAGAAATGTGTAAAGTCATCCGTGAAAATCTCAAAGCCGCGCAATCGCGCCAGAAGAGTTACTATGATAGCAAGCACCGTGATGTGGTTCTCGAGATCGGAGACCATGTCTACCTCCGCGTCTCTCCAATGAAAGGCACTTGTCGCTTCGGTATCAAAGGGAAGCTTGCCCCTAGACACGTGGGTCCTTTCAAGATCATTGGCAAAAGAGGCGACCTCGCCTATCAACTTGAGCTTCCCTCCAACTTTGCGAACGTGCACGATGTGTTCCACATGTCACAGCTTCACAAGTGCTTCAAGACTCCTGAGCGCACCATCAACTTCGAAGAGATTGACCTCCAAGAAGATCTGTCTTATCATGAGCACCCCATTGCTATTCTCGAAGAAACTGAGCGCAAGACTCGCAATAAGTCAATCAAATTCCTGAAAGTGAAGTGGTCGCATCATTCCGACCAAGAAGCCACCAGGGAGCGCGAGGACCACCTCCGTTCCGAATATCCGGAGTTCTTTCAGTCCTAGATCTTGGGACGAGATCCTCTCGTAGTGGTGGAGTGTTGTAACACCCTGGATGTAACTTTCCATATTTGTAACTCCAACTCTTGCCATTTTCGGCTATGTGTTATGATATTCCCTCCATGGTCGGGTTTTGTCTTTCGTTTTGCATTTTGTTCATGTCATGCATCTCATATCATGTCATCATGTGCATCTCACTTGCATACGTGTTCGTCTCATGCATCCGAGCATTATTCCCGTTGTCCGTTTTGCAATCCGACACTCCCACATGCACCGGCGCACCCCTCTTGTTTCTTTTCGTGAGCGGGTGTTAAACGTTCTCGGAATGGACCAAGGTTTGTCAAGTGGCCTTGGTATACCACCGGTAGACCACCTGTCAAGTTTCGTTCCATTTGGAGGTCGTTTGATACTCCAACGGTTAACCGGGTATCCGCAAAGGTCTTTTGTGTGTTGCAGCAAAATCCCCCTCCAAACAGTCCAATAACCCATCTAAGTCACCTCCATGCTCTCGGCCGTTCGATCACGATCGTGTGGGCGAAAACCGTGCCTCATTTGGACTCTCCTAGCTCCCTATGCCTATATAAACACCTCCCCCTCCGAAATCCGGGTCCAAACCCTAGCCACGCTCCCTGTGCGCCGGACACGTCCGCCCGGCGCCGGACGAACCAGCCGCCGCCGCCCGCAGCCAGTCCGAGGCCGACACGTGGCGCCCCGCCGCCCGGACGCCGCCGGCCCGCGAGGCCCGCATCCGGCCCCCGCGGCCCGAGCCGCCGCCGCCCCCGCGCGCGCCTCCTCCTCCAACGCGCCCGCGCACCGCCCTCGCCCTCCCGCCGGCGAGCGCCGCCCGAGCGCATCCCCGCCGGCCGGCCAACCGCGCCGCCGCCCGTCTCCGCCCGTCCGCCCGCGCCCGTCGCCGGCGCGCCTCGCCGCGCCTCGCGCGCCGCCGCGCCCGTCCCCGCGCCACTCCGGCGACCGCGCCCCGTCTCCCCGCCGGCGCCTCCTCCTCCTCCCTCGCCCGATCTCCGGCGAGCTCGCTGCGCTACCTCGGATTGCGCGCCCGATCCAGATCCAAACCGCTAGGTTGACTTTCCTCCCCCCCCCCGAAATCCTCTAAGTCCTGATATATTGCATTCTGGTGCATACTTTGACCTATCATAACTCTCTGCATACTGCTCCATTTTGCGCGCATGATATATAGAAATGTTCATTACAAGATGCTCTTCATTTTGTTCGATTCTGCCATGCTCGTTTGAGTCCATCTTGATGCCCAAATCTCTGGTGCAAGAGTGCTATATGATGTTTACTGCTGTTACTTATCAGAACTTGGTCTTTTGTTATTTTTGTTGCGTTTGATGTGTGCATCTTATGGGTATGAGCTCTATAGGTGTTTTGATCTATGCCATGCCATCTTTGCAGAGGTGTATGCCATGTATTTTTGTGATCTATGTGGTGACTAGCACAAGCATGCAAACTAGGTTTCGTGATGTTTCTGTTTTCAGGGACTTAGGATTTTCACTGTCTGTTACTGCTGTTATTTTGTTGCTATGTATCCATGTGACTTCAGAGAGATCCATGCTTATTTTGGGCATGTTCAGTAAGGATGTTTTGTAGATATAGTTGTGCTCTATCCATCCAGGCCCCTGTTTGCAATTATGGAGTGCCCTAGCATGTCTTAATCTTGCTCTACTTTTGCTATAAAATGTTCCTGGCAGAATGTTCACATGATATTTAATTTTGCCAAGGTTGTTGTAGTTGTTTCATACATGCTATGAACTTTCTCTTGCCATGGATAGCTTCATGAACATGCCATCTTGCTGTAGGTATGCTTGTTTTGTCATGCATTGCTTTGTGATGAGTGAATCAAGCTCACCAAGATGCCTTCATATTGTTGTGAATGCCATGTTCTGTTTTCTGCGAAGTCTGAAACCTGTTAACGAAACTTGCTATGTTTACATGGGTGCCATCATATCTTCTGATCCTTTTTGGCTCATGGTCAGTAAGAGACTTTTGTTCTTGTTGTGGGTAGAGCCGGGAGACGAGTTCGTGAACGAGGAACCTGTTGAGTACGCTTACGAGGATCAAGCTTTCGTCAACTTTGAGAACCTTGCAGGCAAGATGGCCATACCCTCGAAATCACTTCTATCTTTGCTTTGCTAGTTGTTCGTTCTATTGCTATGCTGCGCTACCTACCAGTTGCTATATCATGCCTCCCATATTGCCATGTCAAGCCTCTAACCATCCTTTCCTCGCAAACCGTTGTTTGGCTAAGTTACCGCTTTTGCTCAGCCCTTCTTATAGCGTTGCTAGTTGCAGGTGAAGTTGAAGTTGGTTCCATGTTGGAACATGGATATTTTGGAATATCACAATATCTCTTATTTAATTAATGCATCTATATATTTCGTAAAGGGTGGAAGGCTCGGCCTTATGCCTGGTGTTTTGTTCCACTCTTGCCGCCCTAGTTTCCGTCATACCGGTATTATGTTCCTTGAGTTTGCGTTCCTTATGCGGTTGGGTGATTTATGGGACCCCCTTGACAGTTCACCTTGAATAAAACTCCTCCAGCAAGGCCCAACCTTGGTTTTACCATTTGCCACCTAAGCCTTTTTCCCTTGGGTTTTCGCGAGCCCTAGGGTCATCTTTATTTAACCCCCGGACCAGTGCTCCTTCGAGTGCTGGCCCAAACTGGGCGATGTCCGGCGCCCCCTGGGCAACCAGGGTCTATGCCAACCCGACGTCTTGCCCATCCGGTGTGCCCTGAGAACGAGATATGTGCAGCTCCAATCGGGATTTGTCGGCACATTCAGGTGGCTTTGCTGGTCTTGTTTTACCATTGTCGAAATGTCTTGTAAACCGGGATTCCGAGACTGATCGGGTCTTCCCGGGAGAAGGTTTATCCTTCGTTGACCGTGAGAGCTTATAATGGGCTAAGTTGGGACACCCCTGCAGGGTATTATCTTTCGAAAGCCGTGCCCGCGGTTATGAGGCAGATGGGAATTTGTTAATGTGCGGTTGTAGAGAACTTGTCACTTGACTTAATTAAAATACATCAACCGTGTGTGTAGCCATGATGGTCTCTTCTCGACGGAGTCCGGGAAGTGAACACGGTTTGAGTTATGCATGAACATAAGTAGTTTCAGGATCACTTCTTGATCATTTCTAGCTTCGCGACCGTTGCGTTGCTTCTCTTCTCGCTCTCATTTGCGTATGTTAGCCACCATATTTGCTTAGTGCCTGTTGCAGCTCCACCTCATTACACCATCCTTTCCTATAAGCTTCAATAGTCTTGATCTCGCGGGTGTGAGATTGCTGAGTCCTCGTGACTCACAGATTCTACCAAAACAGTTGCAGGTGCAGACGATGCCAGTGCAGATGACGCAACCGAGCTCAAGTGGGAGTTCAACGAGGAACGTGGTCGTTACTATGTTTCTTTTCCTGATGATCAGTAGTGGAGCCAGTTGGGACGATCGGGGATCTAGCATTTGGGGTTATCTTATTTTCATTTGGTTTTTGACCGTAGTCGGTCCATGTGTCGATTTTGGATAATGTATGAATTATTTATGTATTGTGTGAAGTGGCGATTGTAAGCCAACTCTCGTTTTCCCATTCTTGTTCATTACATGGGATTGTGTGAAGATAACCCTTCTTGCGACAATACCACAATGCGGTTGTGCCTCTAAGTCGTGCCTCGACACGTGGGAGATATAGCCGCATTGTGGGTGTTACATTTACCCATTAAGATAATGAGGGTGCTTCTATTTGTTAGTGTATGTTTCATCAACTAGTCCCACTATTACAGTAATCTCACTCTCTCAATATATGTGCCAACAGGGATGCTCGATTTTGGTGGAACTGCACAAAAACTTTGGGTGCTTCATTGCCTTGACAGCTTCCGTCCTTTCCTGTCAGTCGCTAATCTCCGCTTGCTTTATTCCTTTGCTGTCAGTCGCTTGGCTTATCTCGGCTTCCAGTCAAAGGAAATAGTAATTGATATGCTACCTCACACAGGTTGGTACTGGTCTTTATCCTGATTATTGTGCCTGTCATATGTATTGGTAATTTGGTATTGTGCTACTGTTTGCCGATTTCATAAAGGAGTAATTTGGAGCCTGAACTCGCAGGCAAATCTTTACATCGGGTGATTTCAGTAGAACTGCACAAAATGATCACATGGACAGGTACTTATGCTGCTGCTATGTACTCCAAAGTTCACTCAGACAAGCATCGATGTTGACAAGAAGTGCCTATATTCATTCGAGTATCAACTGGCGTCAACCAATTGTCAAACTCCAAGTATTAGGAGAGTGAACGCCAAAAATATTGCTTGGTGCATAGCCCAGAAAAACGCAGTCCAGTCTTTGGTCCCAACTTGTGCCTTTTGGTTATCGACACATATGGTAGCGAACTATATGGCATGGAGTCTAAAGATTCCAGACAAGTTGGTTGACGCGTATATTCATCTGGCACTTAATCAGTCTGCACGCCAAGGATGCTCCATTTCAGTTGAACTGCACAAAAAATTTGGGTGGTTCATTTTCTCAACCGCCTCCTTTCTCGTCTGCAATGTAGAATTTTGGCGAAATACAGGACCAAGATGAGCCAGTAAACTAGTTGGATGAAAGTAGTGGCCAAGTTGCTCAAACCTCCCTCGGCATGAGGCCACTATTTGAGGATAAACCTACAAGCAAAGTTCAGATTGTCTGTGCTGCCTCTTATGTACTCGAAAGTTTATTCGTACAAGAACTAATTTTAGTAAGAAGTACCTCCGATTGAACACCATTTACCAGTCTGTACCCTAGGTAATTAAAGTTCGTCCATGGATCATATTGGCTGTGATCTCAATCATTTGGATGCATAAACATACTGAACATGTGTATATCTGAATCTTTTTGTGAATTATGTATGAATATTGTCGTGTGATCTATCAATCATTTGGATGCATAGATATGTTGAGCTTGTGTATATATGAATCTTTTGAGTTGTTGATAGTGAATGTTGGCTATGAATATGAACGTGTCCTGTGAACCTGAGTTTGATATGAATGTTTACCTTTTTTGTTGTATTTGTGTGTGAACTTGTTAGTATGCCTACTGTGGGGTATAAAACGCAGGTCTCTTATAAAAGTAATGTTGTGTCCAATGTATGCTTTCCCTTCTAACCACATTATATATATTTATATTATTACTATTATCGTATATTTTATATAGACTTATATATACATTATAAAAACATCCCACGTGTTATTAACTTATAAAAGTAAATGTTTAACGGAAGTTGGCAAGGAACATCCGGTTGTTTTTGACTCACACGCAAGGAAAATCCCGGTGATTGCGTACAAAAGCTTGCGAAGATTTTAAGGACCAATTTAATAATAACGCGCTCATTTTTATTTTTAGCAATAACTCGCTAATTTCTTAATTATATATATATAAAATGTGTCTCTCCGGTTTATTCTTTGATATTAATTGCTCCTTCTAACATAACATTATATATATAACGAGCCCACCTAATACGTGTATTTCAAGGAAGTGCAAATGGGCTGGGATTTCTGAGAAAATATAAATGGGCTTGATTGACGCGAAATTATTTGTTCACCCAGCCCAGCAAATGGACTGTACATTCTAGAAAACATGGGTTAAATATATGCCACATTTTTGCAGGCTGACATGTGGGCCAATAGGTCGAAGCCTACGCAGGGCGTTGTCAACTGGGTCAACAAATGATTGTGTCATCCACAGCCATTGGATTTATATCCAACGGCCGACATGCACCTTCAATCTCTCGTCTTCTTCCTCCAGCATCGCCGGGACCGCCTGGTCCGGCCTCCGGCGGCTAGCGGCTCTGCTTAGCACGCATCGCTGCGAAGCGCTACCCTACCGCCAGCTAGGCTATCCCTCCACCCCTCGACACCTCCTGTTATTCTCCACAGACTACAGCCCCACGCCGCAACAGAACCAGTTATAACCCTTCTCCTCCT
The DNA here is from genome assembly GCF_002575655.3 of Aegilops tauschii subsp. strangulata. Classification (NCBI taxonomy): domain Eukaryota; kingdom Viridiplantae; phylum Streptophyta; class Magnoliopsida; order Poales; family Poaceae; genus Aegilops; species Aegilops tauschii. The sequence goes on from NC_053039.3 coordinate 93,646,557, forward strand.
CTCAATCTGCGACTCCGCTGCCGCGTTTTCCCATCTCCGAGTCGTTCCCGTTCGGGGCCTCACCGTCGTCCACCACTCGCTGCGTTCAGTGCGGCGTGGTCAATAAACGAGAGTCATCGGAAGAGGACTGTATGTGCAGAGCCTGATGGCTGGGACCCACGAGGTCCATGGTCGCACGCAAGGAAAGTTCCTCCTTATTAAGCTGAAAAAAATGTTTCCTCCACCTGACAGCTGGGACCCACCGGCTATATCTTCGCACGGAAGGAAGTGCCTCCTTGTTTTGCGAAAAAAATTATTCATCCCGTTGATAGCTCGGACCCGTCAGATTTGGTGACTGACTTGTGGGCCTACTAAGCGGACGTGTACGCACGGCTTTGTCAACTTAATCAACAAATGATTCTAGCAGCTAGACCGTTGGATGTTAATCCAACAGCCGTGCTCCTTCTTCAACCTCTGTTCTTGCTCCTGTCTCCCGTGGGCGGCACCGCGGCTGTGCTGTCGCGCACCCGAACCAGTGAACTTTCCCACTCCTCTCCATCCGCGACTCCACTGCCCCGTCTTCCCCATCTCCGGGTCGTTCCAGTCTGGGTGCGCTCAGCACGGTGTGGTCAACGTGGTCAACAACCGAGAGTCATCGAAAGATGACTGTACGTGAGAGGCTGACAGTGGGGACGCACCACGCCCATGGACGCATGCATGCAACGGAACGTGGCAAGGTCAACGTGGTCAAGGAATGACTTCCATCGGAAGTATACTGTACGTGGAGAGTCTCAGCTGGGTCCACGGCCGCAGCAAGTAAGTGCCTCCTTATTACGCAGAAAATAATGATTCCTCCAACTGACAGCAGGGACCCACTAGACAGGCCACCGTATTTTGCGAAAAAAACGTTTGCCACCTGACTGCTGGGACCCACCTAACGGGCCACCGTATTTCGCGAAAAAAACGTTCCCCCCGCTGTCAGCTCGGACCCACCGGAAGTGCCTCCTTATTACGCACAAAAAAATGAATACTCGCCCGGCTAGCTGAGACCCACCTTGGTGGGAGGCTGACTTCTGGGCCTACTAAGTTGACGGGGACGTAGGGCTTTGTTAACTTAGTCAATATGAACGATTCTAGCTCCAGTGACCGTACGATGTCCATCCAACGGCCGTAGTGCTTCTTCAACCTCTGGTCTTCTTGCTCCAGCCGCCCAAAGCAGCGCGGGTCATGCCACATGCTCCTGCCTCCTGTGGCCGGCTGTGCTGCCGCGGAGGCCTCACCGCCCCCTACTATTCCCACCGCTGGCCAGGCCCTGTGGCGACGGCAGCCTCACACCGCAGCCGAACCAGTGAACCCTCGTACTCCTCTCCGCGCGGGCTTCCACTGCCGCATCTTTCCCGGCTCCGTGTCGTCCCCTTCCTAGGCCTCGCCGTCGTCCACTGCCGTGGTGCTCTCCGCGCAGCGTGGTCAACGTGGTCAAGGAACGACTTCCATCGGAAGAGTACTGTACGTGGAGAGGCTGACAGCTGGGTCCATGGTCACAGCCCAGTTTTTTTGTGATTTGCCAAGTAAGTCGCTTTGTTAGGCCTATTGGACTGCAATTCAAGACGAGGAGAGCTTTCATCCGGCTGGCCGAGAAAATGGCCCATCAGTAATGAGAAATGGGCTGTACATTTTTAAAACACATCAAACCGACAATTAGTTTCAAATATCTTTTTTTCATTTCGAGATTTTAAATTACATTAATTTTTATGGTGGAGAATTTGTTGGATTTTATATTGATATACATTTATTTTTAAAATCAGTTGGAATGTGAGTCGAAATTTTGGGATTAAAAACAGTTCGGACGCACCGAAATATGCAAAATTTCGTATAATTTTTTAACCGTGGCCACAATATGGGTTGTAATGCTAACAAAAGGAATATGGGCTCCAAAAAAAACCTTAATAATTAGAAAATGGGCTGTAAATTATTAGAAATAATGGAAGATGGGCTGTATGCTATTTTCCACCGATTTGTGGCTTTCCTAAAAAAAAGGTTGACGCACAAGCAGTGACTGTTGGATGGCCATCCAACGACCGTCGTGCTTCTTCAATCTCTGCTCTTCCTGCTCCAGCCGCTCAAACAAACACCGGCGGGACTGCCTGCTCCCTCCTCCCCGCGGCCGGCTCTGTTGCCGCGCAGGCCTCACCGCCCCACCGTACTCCCATCGCTGGCCTAGCCATCCCTCTACTCACCCACACCTGCTGTTATTCTCCGGCGACGGCAGACGAACCAGTAAACCCTCGTACAGTCATACTCCCCTCTGCATGGGAAACAACTGCCGACTCTTCCCTGCCTCTGTGTCGTTCCCTTCCTAGGCCTCGCCATCGTCCATCGCCCTGGTGCTCTCGGCACGGCCTGCTCAACATGGTCAACGACCGACATGCATCTGAAGTGGACTGTACGTGGAGAGGCCGATAGCTAGGTCCACGGCCGCACGCAAGGAAATGCCTCCTTATTACGCGCAAAATAACGATTCCTCCACCTGACATCAGGGACCCACCGAAAGGGCCTCTGTATTTTGCGAAAAAAATGTTACTGCCGCTGACAACTCGGACCCACCAGCTATATCTTCGCACACAAGGAAGTGCCTCCTTATTACGCACAAAAAAAAATGAATACTCCCCCTGTTAGCTGGGACCCAGTATAGTGGCAGGCTAACTTGTGGGCCTACTAAGTTGACAGGGATGGAGGGCTTTGTCAACTTAGTCAATATGCACGATTCTAGCTCCAGTGACCATACGATGTCCATCCAACGGCCGTAGTGCTTCTTCAACATCTGGTCTTCTTGCTCAGCCGCCCAAACCAGCACCGGTCGTGCCTCGTGCTCCTGCCTCCCGTGGCAGGCTGCGATGCGGCGGAGGCCTCACCGCCCCCTACTACTCCGACCGCTGGCCAGGCCATCCCTCTACTCACCCACACCCCCTGTTATTCTGCGGCGACGGCAGCCTCACACCGCAGCGAACCAGTGAACCCTCGTACTCCTCTACACGTGGGCATCCACTGCCGCGTCGTCCCCTTCCTAGGCCTCGCCGTCGTCCACCGCCCTGGTGCTCTCGGCGCGGCGTGGACAACGTGGTCAACGAACGGCTTCCATCGGACGTGGACAGTACGTGGAGAGGCTGACAGCTTGGGTCCACGGCCACAGCAAGGAAGTGCCTCCTTATTACGTGCAAAATAATTATTCCTCCATCTGACAGCTGGGACCCACCGGACGGGCCACCGTATTTTGCAAAAAAAAACGTTTGCCCCTGACTGCTGGGACCCACCAGCTACATCTTCGCACGTAAGGAAGTGCCTAACAGCCGGGACCCACCTGGTCGAAGCGTACGCCATGTTGTCATTCTGGTCGCGAACGTGTACGTACATATATACTGGTGGATGTAGAGGCGCGCATGTGTCGTAGTAGAGGCGCGTACATGTCGTAATAGAGGCGCGCACGTAGCATGTACACGTACGTACAGCGGCCAGGGTGCAAGAAAGAAAATACGGCCACGTATGTGTACATACGGGCGGGGTCTCGAACGCCTACTCGCGCATACGTACGGCCAGGGCTCGTGTACATGGCTGGGTCGGAACGGAGAAACAGCGTCGTCATCGTGTTCATGGGGAGGCAACGGAATGCGTCGTGTTCATGGGGAGGCAACGGAATGCGTCGTGTTCATCGAGAGGCAACGGAACGCGTTGGAGCCAACCGGCTGGGTCTGAACGGAATGCGTGGTCGTGTTCATCGGGAGGGCTTGGATGGAACAGGCGATGGAAACGAGGCCTGGCGTACCGCACAACGGAGGAAACGGACCTCCTACGTTCGGAACGGGGTCCTGTTGATCGGGAGGGGTGTGGCGTACCACAAAACGGAGGAAACGGACCTCCTACGGCCGAAACGGGGGTCCTGTTGATCGGGAGGGGTGTGGCGTACCGCAAAACGGACGAAACGGACCTTGTACGGTCGAAACGGGGGTCCTGTTGATCGGGAGGGGTGTGGCGTACCGCAAAACGGACGAAACGGACCTCCTACGGTCGAAACGGGGGTCCTGTTCATCGGGAGGGGTGTGGTGTACCGCAAAACGGGACTCCACGGGATACTGTTCATCTCCACCGTCGACCTCCTCCAGCCTCCACGGGCTATCGTCGACGTCCTCCAGCCTCCACGGGCTCCTGTTCAGCCAGCCTCCACCGCGCGCTACTCCACCGGCTACTGTTCAACCACCCCTCCACGGGCACCCCTCCACCGTCTACTGTTCATCCAGCCCTCCACACCATGGGGTCTTGTTCAACCACCCCTCCACGGGCACCCCTCCACCGTCTACTATTCATCCAGCCCTCCACCACACCACGGGGTCCTGTTCATCCAGAGGCAACGCCACCGCTCACTGTTCATCCAAACCCCCCCGCAACGCTCACTGTTCATCCCAGAGGCATCATCGATCGGCTTCAGTTAGCAGCAGTAGCGAAGGAATCGCTCGATCGGGTTCAGTTAACAGCCATCGATCGATCGCTCGGGTTCAGTAACGCGTAGCCTGCAGCGCAATCGCTCGGGTTCAGTTTAAGCCCAACACCTCGCTCGGGTTCAGTTAGAGCCAACGCCTCGCACACACGCGCGTACGTGTACGAGAGAAACGCGCATCGCTCGGCCTCCGACCTCCCACCGTAACCGGGAACTCCCCGAAATTTTCCTCGCCCTCGCTCCTACCACGGTTTTTTCCGTCATGGACGGCCCAAAGAATGTCATGCAGCTGCATCTCCGGCCCGCCCAGGACGAAAAGCCCATTTTCTGTCATGATTTTTTGTCATAGAAGTAGGAGCCCACCACATCTATGATGATACCGGGTTTTGTCACAATTATCGTCATAGAAGTGTCATATGTATGACAGAATTTTTTTCGTTCGGCCCAAAATGTCACGGATGTGTCTTTTTTTTGTAGTGTAAGTATTACGCCCGTCATTTGTGTTATTTCATTTGTCCGTCTAGCACCGGGTTCGACTAGTCGACCCAGGGACTCGCCTCCTTGTACTATGTAATGCTTCCTGCAGCCGGACAAGTAATGTATTGGCACTCAAGCTTTCTCCTGCCAGTGGCCGTAGCTCGCAGAGCGACTGTCCGGCCGGCAGGAGTAAAAGCAGAAGGGGTGTCTGCATGAAAAATGGCTAAGGACCCAAAGCATGCACGTAGTCCAAGACGACTTCCCACTTCGCCGACCGGCTGCTGAGCAGCCGGCCGGCCGGCTTCTACTTAACTTGCTAGAAAACTCTAAACCGGCTAAGTACTTGCCTTCCCAAAAGTGGCTAAGTACTTGACCCAGCCAGAGTCCGCAGAGCGGCTGTTTGGCTGGCAAGACGGCAACCAAGGGAAGGCGACAAAGGAAAAAGCCAAAAGAGAAGAAAGCAAGGAAAGATAGAACTCGACAAATATATTTACACATCAAAAGGCCCTTGGCCGACATTCAACACAAGTCTGAAATACACCCCGCGGGTGGAATTGTGCGAAATTAACAAAGTTTGTCGAGACTGATAGACAGGTAAAAGCAAAGATAAACTAGCGGCCTAGGGAGCAGCAGACGGCTTCGGTAGGGCGGAGGAGTCGGTGGTGCCGGTTGGCGGAGCGGCCGGCTGGTCAGTCACCGCTTGGTCGCCTTCAGTAGCAGCCGGCTCACTCGGGCATGGCTCGCTGCTGGAGGCGCGGTCGAGCTGAGGCTGGTTGTCCACTCTGACTTCTGGCGCCTCCTCTTCGCCTTCCTCCCCCTCCTCGTCTTCTTCCTCGCCACTGGAGTCGATCACCTCGGCCGATTCCTCGCCGTCCTCCGGGTTCAGCCCGAACCATTCTGGTGGTGCCTCGGCGCCGTTCTCGGCCCGCTCCGGGACAAAGATGTTGGTGTTGGTGTACTCGGCAATTGCCGCCGCGCGCTTGACAAGGTCATCCTCCACTGCCACAGCTCCTCCTGGGCCTCCAGCCGAAACGTGGTCAACTGGGCTAGATTTAGCCCAGGGTACCACGCCTTGACAAATTCCAAGGCCCGACGCGCTCCAGCTCAGGCCGAGGAGCCCTTCCAGGCCTCAAGACGGCCAGCCGCCACCTCCAGCCAGTCAGCAGTCTGGCTAGGAGTGCGCGGTGCCGGCATGTCCGGCCACAGGGCGGCGATCGCCTGGGCACCGACACGCTGACGACGACGCAACATCCGGTGAGCCGGCCGAAGACGGGCCTCGATGCTCAGGAGCTGCTCGCTAAGGGTCCGGGGGGCGTTGGCAGCAATCTGCGCACCATCCGCCCTCCGTCCTTCGTGATCAGCTTTGATGGCCTGATTGGCAGTGTCAGAATGACCGGGGAAGAAGTCTGCCAAAACAGAAAGCAAAAAGCCAAAGTGAAAGACGAGAGGCCGGCTCGGTCAGCAGCCGGCAGCTCAAAGAAGGAAAAAAAGAGGGAAGCTCACCATCAACTATGTCGTCAATCTCGCCAAAGCCGGCAGTCAGCATCGCCTCCTTGTCAGTCCAAGTGAAGCGTTCGGTCGCAAACTCAGCAAGGAGGCTGGTCTCCTTGTCCTCCGCCTCCTTCTGGACCTTCTTGAGAAGCTCCGTCTGCTCCGCCAGTTGCGTGACCAGCCGGTCATGCTCTTCGGCCAGCTTGCCGCACGCCACCTCCTTGGCACGCAGCATGGTGTTGGCTTCGCCCAGCTGCTGCTGCAGGGCGGAGTTGGCCTCTGCAGAAAATAGAGGAAGGAAAAGGCGTCAGTTGCCAACAGAGAAGAAGTACAGTCGCCAGGGAGATCCGGCCCGACTGCTCAGCAGTCGGCCCGAATCTCGGGGACTACAGCCCGCGGATGCGCCAGAGCGCCCCGGCAGAGAAAGGAGTCGTCGAAATCAGCAAAAAGAAGAACAGTTGCCGGGGAGATCCCGCCTGAATGCTCAGCAGTCGGCCCGAATCTCGGGGACTACAGCCCGCGGGTGCGCCACTGCGCCCCCGCAGAGAAAGAGGTCATTAATATCAACAAGAAAGAAGAGCAGTTGCCGGGGAGATCCGGCCCGACTGCTCAGCAGTCGGCCCGAATCTCGGGGACTACAGCCCGCGGGTGTGCCAGCGCACCCCCGCGAAGAAAGGAAAAGACTTACTCTGGCTTTCCGAGAAGTCGGCGGTCCGTTGAGTCAGCTCCTGAACCTTGGAGTTGAAGACGGTCGCACAGAGGTTGTGATAGTCCTACAATAAAGATATCAGACAATGTCAGTACTCGGAGCTTGCCAATTAAAGTTCTGAGCCACCTGCTCAGCAGCCGGCCCGGAACTCGGGGACTACACCCAGTGGGTGCACTGGCGCGCCCCCACGGAGAAGCATAAAGTCGAAAAAACAAGAAGTATACCCAGACGGCTGCTCGCGACTCCAAGAACGCGTTGTTGCAGCGCTTGAGAGCGTCGGCTTCGGCCTGAAGCTTGGCTTGGATGTCTAGGATCGCCGTGTTCAAGGGGCCCGTCCCGCCTCCCCGCACCCACCCAGTGGGCGCGGCGCTGGTCGCCTCGGCGTCCGGGATTGAAGAGCTCACGGCGGTGGTCTCCTGCGGGCGTGGCGTCGAAGCCGCTTCCGCAAGCCGGCGACGCGGTGGAGACGGACCTCAGGAGTTGGGTCCGTCACCATCTCGTCTCCGGCTGGTGGCACCGGTGGATCAGCCGGCTGCTTGTCCCGCGCTTCCTCAGAGGGCGATGGCTGGGGCATGGATGCGTCCGGCATGACAACATCGCCGCCATCCCTCTCCATGACCGGGTGCTCGTCGCCGGCTCCCCCAGTCGGCGCCATGAATTCTAGTGGCGGCGGCGCAAAGTTCAAGGGGGTGACGAATATCGCCGACTGACGGCGCGCGGCTTCCTCGGCCTGCTCCTTCACCGCGGCGGCTGCCTCGGCCTCCACCAGTTTCTTCATGGCGGCAGCTTCCGCCCTCTCCGCTTCCGCCTTCTCCAGGCGGGCGGCCTCCTGCTCCTCACGCGCCTCCCGCGCGTTTCACTCCGTCGCCTCCCGGAGGTCGGCGGCCGGATCGATTCGTCGGGTGGTGGTGGAGGTCTCCACCGAACCAACGATGGAGGCGGCGGCCGACTTCTCAAGAGAAAGTGGGGCCCTAAGTCAAGAAGATAAAGTAAAGGAAACTCAGAAAGAATCAACAAGGAAAAAAGAGAGGCGCAAGAGAAGATACTCACGTCGACACCATAGGAGGCGCCTTTGGGAGCCTTTGGTACTTGGCCGCCTTCGCTGCGGCTGCCCTCCGCTTGGTCGCGGCGGTCGGATTCTTGGCCTTCTTCGGCATGCTGCCGAACAAGACGGCGCCCTTCTTGCGCTTCTGCGTGCCGCCTCGAGCAGTCGGCTCGGCGGAGGGGCCTGCGTCCGCCTTGCCCGCACCTCGTAAAGGGCGCGGCTCGTCTTCCTCGTTGTCGTCGTCCGGCCAGTTCTTGATGCTGCCTTCCTCGGAGCCACCGGCTCCATAGACACCACCTGTTGCGGTGTCCTCCAAGGCGGCTGCCCCCAAGTCAGGGTCGTCCACGTCGCTCTCGGCCCGGTCCGGTGCGTAGTCACCACCCGGCCCCACGACAGCAGCCATCGCCGGAGACATGTATATCTGCATCCCAAAGTTTGACTACTCAAGACCACCAGGCGGAATCAAGGTGAAGTATTAAGGAAAGGAGAGATTGAAAGACTTACGACGGGTGGCGGGTCCGCGCGGGAGTACGGCGGCTTGCCGAACTGCCAGGACTCCTCCAGCTTGAAGCCAGAGATCTCGTTCACCAAGTTGGCCACCTCGGCAACCGGCATCTCCTTGGTGCTTAGCCGGCATGGGTCGCGATGCCCACTCATCCGGCTGATCAGGTGAGGTCGGCCTTGGAGCGGGAGCACTCGGCGCATGACGAAGGAAACCAACAAGTCGGTCGCCTTGAGGCCCTCGGAGTTGGTCAGCTCCCAGAGTCGTTGGATGGCGGTGGCGCCGTCTACCTACACCGGCTTCGGCTTGTAGCTCCAACTGGCCCGAGGCTCAGCCGGTGGGCCGGCTACATAAGCTGGCAGGTTGAGGAAGTCGATAGCCGGGTATGCGTTCTCCACGTAGAAGTAAGATTGCTGCCACATCTTGACCGACTGTGGCAGCTTGACGGTGGGGAAGGCGTTCTTCGGCGACGGCCGGCGAACCGCGATGAAGGCACCGCACTGGGCAGCCACCTCCCGGACGGAGGTGCCCAGCTTGGTGTAGAAGAATGCTCCCCACAGCCCGATGGTGGGGAGGATGCCGAGGTAGCCTTCGCACAGCGTGATGAAGGCGGCCAGGAGCATCACCGTGTTGGGCGTAAGGTGATGAGGCTGAAGGTGGTAGAAGTCGAGGAACGAGCGGAGGAAGCCGCTCGCCGGCAGGCCGAAGCCACGGATGAAGTGCGAGCGGAAGACGACCCACTCGCCCTCCCCCTGCGCCGTCGAGATTTCTCCCTCCGGTGGCACGCGCGCCTTCACGTATCCCGCATCAGGGAGATGTCGCGTGTCGCGGAGGAAGGCGATGTGGTCCTCGTGGACGTTCGACCTGTCCCAGTCCCCTCCATGCTCGCGCACCATGGAGAGTTCGACGAACGGAACGGTGCGGTGGGAGAGCTGAGACTGGGGCGGGCCAAGAGGGCTCGGGAAGGAAAAGGCTCGACGGAGACGAATGGCGGTAGCACTCCTGCGGAGCTCGGGGGCGCTGCGGCAAGAGGAAGAAGGAGGGGAAATTGGGTGGAGGGGCGCGCATGCTTCGCCGCTCCCTCTCCTCCCCCTACTTATAGCCTGCGGGCTATGAAGCCGAGGGGGCGGGCGTGGGATCCTGGGATTAACTGTGCCCACGACCCCACGTTCCCACCTTTACCGCGCGAGTTACTATGCGCAGTAAATCCGCGGGGGAACTCCAACCGCCCACCTTGGCCGCAGCAGATCCGCTCGCGTGCCGAGGCCTGATGGTGGCGGGTCCAGCCTGCAGTCGCGTCCCATCACGCGCGTGGGCTGGCAGGCTGGCCTGGCTGGCTGGTGCCGCATGGCACGCCCTCGGCGGGCGGCGGGCTTAGAGGCTTAGCCTGCAATCCACCTAGTTCCCGCCGTCACATTCGAAATTTCAGATAAACCCGACTGGGCGTAGCCAACTCCCTCAGGCGGCTTGCCAGGAGTCGGACGAAGCCTCCACCCATAGCACCCGGAGGAGGAAACTGTTGAGGCTTCTCGGCCCCTCAGCCGCGGTGCCTCACCAGCTTCGGGGACTACTGTCGAAGTAATGGGCCACGGGTAGCCTAACCCGAGCCCCAGAACCTTTCAAAGCATCGGGGCCGGCTGCGCCCCTGAAGACGTCAAGATGAAGCGTCGCCTTCTGGTGGCCGGCTGCCTGAAGACGGCCGTGCTCAAGAAGGCGGCACCAAGACGGGCCGACTCCTAGCAGGCGACCTCCAGAGAGGCCGGCTCCTAGCAGTCGGCCCACGGTGCCCACAAAGTATGCGCCCCCATTAAGAAGACAAGACGGGGCAAGGCAACAGTGAAGCCCATCCCTCCCGTATCAGGGACGGGCGTGGCCACAGTGCTCCGTACATGCGGAGATCTCCGCCCGGCGCGGCACTGTTGCCATTCCGCCCCTGACGTCACTGCCGGCAGGCGGAGCCCTGCTCCCACGACGGCCTGTCGGTACGGCCTATAGGCGGCGGGCCCTACCGGGCAGCGAGAGCCCGGAAGACGGCAGAGGCCAGACTAGTCGGACTCGAGGGAGGCCGGCTTCCAGCAGGCGTCCCGTTCCCCCCTCGGGGCCCGTGCACCATTAACCAGATAAGACATGGAGTGGCTACAGTGATCTCCCACCAGGCGGCGGGACTGTAGCCACGCTCCCCTGACCAAGCCTGTGTCATTAGCATCACAGCTACAGTAATCAGCAGCCGGCAAGACCCGCGAGCGGCGGGGGCGGCCTGTCGGCTCCGTAACAGACCAGTCAGCGGGGGCCACAAGGCGGCGGGCCCCAGCGGCCGGCGGAGAAGCCGGCGACCAGAGAGACTGACAGCTGGGTCCTACACCCGGCCGGATTACCATTGTACCCCTGGGGGTAGGCCTATATAAACCCCCAGGTCACCCATGCAAAGGGTTGGAACCTGTTAGAATTAGACCAGCACCTAGAGGAAGAGGAGAACAAGCCTCGCCTTCTTCTACCTCTAGCATACAGCTCAAGGAGCATCATTATACACACTAGTGCCTTTGTGACCATGCGGATAGCCCGCAGAGCAGGACTAGGGGTGTTATCTCCTAGGAGAGCCCCGAACTTGGGTAAAGTGCGCTGGCGTTCGTGTCTACGCCTCATCCCGCTTCCAGGCACCAGCGACGTTCTACTCGCTCCCACCATGATAAGCCATCCATTGGCATATGTTGCACCCAACCCCCGACAACAGTCCCGAGGGAGTTTTGTTTGCAATTATTTTGATTTGATTTGCCGAAAGCATGGGACTGGGCATTCCGGTGATCAGCCATTTTCTCGTGAGTGAGGAGCGGAGTCCACTCCTCTTGAGAATAACCCGCCTAACATGGAAAATACGGACATCCTAGTTGATACATGAGCTATTCGAGCATACAAAACATAATTTCATTTGAAGGTTTAGAGTTTGGCACATACAAATTTACTTGGAACGGCAGGTAGATACCGCATATAGGAAGGTATGGTGGACTCATATGGAATAACTTTGGGGTTTAAGGAATTGCATGCACAAGCAGTATTTCTGCTTAGTACAAGTGAAGGCTAGCAAAAGACTGGGAAGCGACCAACTAGAGAGCGACAACAGTCATGAAATGCATTAAAATTAATAAACATTGAATGCAAGCATGAGTAGGATATAATCCACCATGAACATAAATATCGTGAAGGCTATGTTGATTTTGTTTCAACTACATGCGTGAACATGTGCCAAGTCAAGTCACTTAAATCATTCAAAGAAGGATACCACCCCATCATACCACATCACAACCATTTTAATAGCATGTTGGCACGCAAGGTAGACCATTATAAACTCCTAGCAAATTAAGCATGGCACAAGCAACTATGATCTCTAATTGTCATTGCAAACATGTTTATTCATAATAGGCTGAATCAGGAACGATGAACTAATCATATTTACAAAAACAAAAGCGGTCGAGTTCATACCAGCTTCTCTCACCTCAGTCAGTCCATCATATATCATCATAATTGCATTTCACTTGCATGACCGAACGATGTGAATAATAATAAGAGTGCACGTGCATTGGACTAAGCTGGAATCTGCAAGCATTCAATAAACAGGAGAAGACAAGGCAATATGGGCTCTTGGTTAAATCAACAATTATGCATATAAGTGCCACTTCAACATTTTCATCATGGTCTTCTCCTATCGACCCCCAAAGGAAAGAAAAGAAATAAACTATTTACACGGGAAAGCTCCCAACAAGCAAAAGAAGAACGGGAAATCTTTTTGGGTTTTCTTTTAACTATTACTACTACAAGCAAAAACGTAAACTAGCTAAACGCTACAACTAATTTTTTTTTCTTAAGGTTTATCAAACACACAAGAAGAAAGCAAGAAAAAGAAAATAAACTAGCATGGATAGTACAGTGAAAGAGTATGAGCACCGACAACTAGCATGAGTGTGTGAGCATAAATGTAATGTCGGTGAGAAATACGTACTCCCCCAAGCTTAGGCTTTTGGCCTAAGTTGGTCTATGGCCACGGCTGGCCTGGCGGATATCCAAAGTTGTAGTTGGGGTCGTACTGAGAAGAAGAAGCCTCTGATTGCCACTGGTTGGCAATCATCTCCGGATCCCACTGGTAATTAGACTGTCGTGGAGGATCAAATTGTGATTCCGGCTCTGGCTCTGAGGCTGATGTAGGGTTCCGGTACGCTTGGATGGTCGCTAGCGGAATGAGATACTGACCTTCAGATAAATCAAACAAGGAAGGAGCAGGCAAGGTAATAGTCTCAGGGTGATTTTTATAAAATAGCAATTTGTATTTAAGCGCCCTTTCCCTATTCTTAACAATAAAATCATGTGCTACCATACTCTTATAATCTAGATAAACAGAAGGCAGCAGTTTTTCTTCTTTCTCATAATGCCTAATAGGTATGTTATAATACGCAGCGAGGCGCTAGGCGAAGATGCCTCCCAAGATAGGGCCCTTAGTACGGTTAGGATTTAACCGCTTTGCAACAATAGCGCCCATACTAAATGTATCATCACGAAACAAGGCATGGCACAAAATAATAATATCAGGGACACTCAGGTTTCCACAGTTTCCGCGACCAATTAAACACCTACAAGAAAATATAGCAAAGTAACGTAGAACAGGAAAATGTATGCTAGTGATTCGTGCGTCGGAAACCTTCCTCGTTTCCCCGACAACAATTGTATCAATAAACCCCTCCACATCTTTACTATGTGGTTCCTCTATGAAACCCGGAAAAGGTAACTTGCAAACCTCACAAAATTCAGAGAGGGGCATCTCCTTATACTCATCATATAAATAAAAATCCACCAAAGTGGTGACCTCCTAGTGTGGAAATGAAATTTTTGCACAAAGATATTGGTGAGTAAGAGATACTGTTCACGTCGGTCGCGGAGGAAGTCGGTAAGGCCTGCATTCTCAGCCAACTCATAAAAATCATCATAAATCTCGGCTGCTCTCAAGAAATCATCAAAAGGCCATTCACACAGCCTAACCTCCGCGGTGCGAGTTAGATTATATTTGGGCCTCTCCTCTTCTTCGCTTTGTTTATCCTTCGAGCTTCGGCTCGAAGAGCCCCGTAAAAATCTCTTCATCATTTTCTGAAAATTTCTGAAATTTTTAGTAACTTCAAATAAAAGTGAACCTAGCTCAACAAAACTGATAGCAACTACTCCTACAAGTGCCTAGAGACTATATCATGCATTAGAACTACTTGGAACCAAAAAAATTTGACATGCAAGCTCAAGAACATGGTCACCTAGGCAGCACAAATTTGCAATGAATAAAGCACTAGAACAAAAAGTAATTGGACCATTGGAGGAGTCACATACCAAGGGACAATCCCCCAAAGCAGTTTTGTGAGAGGTGCTTTGAGCAAGGAGATAAAAAATCGCAGCAAAATGAGCTAGAACTCGTGCTTGAGCTGGTTGGTGATTTTTTTGGGAGGAAGAAGGAGTGTGTGGTGGCTGGAATAAGTGGAGGGGAGCCACCGTGGGCCCATGAGGCAGGGGGCGCGCCCAGGGGGTGGGCACGCCCTGGACCCTCGTGGCCAGGTCCTTGCTCCCCCTGCTGTGTTCTCAGTGCCAGATATTCTCAAATATTCCAGAAAAAATCATATTTCAATTTCAGGGCAATTGGAGAACTTTTATTTTTGGGGTATTTTATATTGCACAGATAATTCAGAAAACAGACAGAAAATATTAAGTTTACTTTATTTCAACTAAATAACAGAAAATAAAAGAAGGGTACAGAAGGTTGTGCTTTCTAACTTCATCCATCTCATGCTCATCAAAAGGAATCCACTAACAAGGTTGGTCAGGTCTTGTTAACAAACTCATTCCGAATTGCATGAAACCAGGGAATTTTCGAATAGCACTAAGTTACCTCAACGGGGATATGCACATCCCCAATAATAAGAATATCATATCTCTTTTTGACAGTAGGAAGAGGAAATTCAAAGCCTCCAAAAATAATCGATGGAATCTTTCCAATAGAGTTTATACTATGAACTTGAGGTTGTTTCCTCGGAAAGTGTACCATATGCTCATTACCATTAACATGAAAAGTGACATTGCCTTTGTTGCAATCAATAACAGCCCCTACAGTATTCAAAAAGGGTCTTCCAAGAATAATAGACATACTATCGTCCTCGGGAATATCAAGAATAACAAAGTCTGTTAAAATAGTAACGTTTGCAACCACAACAGGCACATCCTCACAAATACCGACAGGTATAGCAGTTGATTTATCAGCCATTTGCAAAGATATTTCAGTAGGTGTCAACTTATTCAAATCAAGTCTACGATATAAAGAGAGAGGCATAACACTAACACCGGCTCCAAGATCACATAAAGCAGTTTTAACATAATTTCTTTTAATGGAGCATGGTATAGTTGGTACTCCTGGATCTCCTAGTTTCTTAGGTATTCTACCCTTAAAAGTATAATTAGCAAGCATGGTGGAAATTTCAGCTTCCGGTATCTTTCTTTTATTTGTAACAATTTCTTTCATATACTTAGCATAAGGATTCATTTTGAGCATATCAGTCAAACACATATGCAAGAAGATAGGTCTAATCATTTCAGCAAAGCGCTCAAAATCCTCATCATCCTTTTTCTTAGATGGTTTGGGAGGAAAAGGCATGGGTTTCTGAACCCATGGTTCTCTTTCTTTACCGTGTTTCCTAGCAACAAAGTCTCTCTTATCATAACGTTGATTCTTTGATTGTGGGTTATCAAGATCAACAGTAGGTTCAATCTCTACATCATTGTTATTACTGGGTTGAGCATCAACATGAACATCATTATTAGCATTATCACTAGGTTCATGTTCATTACCAGATTGTGTTTCAGCATCTGAAATAGAAATATCGTTTGGATTCTCAGGTGTTTCAGAAATAGGTTCACTAGAAGCATGCAAAGTCCTATCATTTTTCTTTTTCTTCTTTTTAGAAGGACTAGGTGCATCTATATTATTTCTCTGGGAATCCTGCTCAATTCTCTTAGGATGGCCTTCAGGATACAAAGGTTCCTGAGTCATTTTACCAGTTCTGGTAGCCACACTAACAACAAAGTCATTATTCTTACTATTCATTTCATTGAGCAAATCATTTTGAGCTTTAAGTACTTGTTCTACTTGAGTGGTAACCATAGAAGCATGTTTACTAATGAGTTTAAGTTCACCTTTAACTCTAGACATATAATCACTCAAGTGTTCAATCATATAAGCATTGTGTTTTAATTGTCTACCAAAATAAGCATTAAAATCCTCTTGCTTAACCATAAAGTTATCAAACTCATCCAAACATTGGCTAGCAAACTTAGTAGGAGGGATTTTAGCTTTATCATATCTATAGAGAGAATTTACCTTTACTACCTGTGTCGGGTTATCAAGACCATGAGTTTCTTCAATAGGTGATGAATTAAGATCATATATTTCTTCAACAGGCGGTAAATTAAGACCATGTATTTCTTCAATAGGAGGTAAAATTTTAACATCTTGAGCTTTAATACCTTTTTCTTTCATGGATTTCTTTGCCTCTTGCATATTTTCACGACTGAGAAATAGAACACCCCTCTTCTTCGGAGTTGGCTTAGGAGTTGGTTCAGGAAGTGTCCAATTATTTTCATTTGACAACATATTATTCAATAGAATTTCAGCTTCATCTGGTGTTCTTTCCCTGAATACACAACCAGCACAACTATCCAGGTGGTCTCTGGAAGCATCGGTTAGTCCATTATAAACGATATCAAGTATTTCATTTTTCTTCAGAGGATGATCAGGCAAAGCATTAAGTAATTGGAGAAGCCTCCCCCAAGCTTGTGGGAGACTCTCTTCTTCAATTTGCACAAAATTATATATTACCCTTAAAGCAGCTTGTTTCTTATGAGCGGGGAAATATTTAGCAGAGAAGTAATAAATCATATCCTGGGGACTACGCACACAACCAGGATCAAGAGAGTTAAACCATATCTTAGCATCACCCTTTAACGAGAACAGAAATATTTTAAGGATATAAAAGTAGCGAGATTTCTCATCATTAGTGAACAGGGTGGCTATATCATTTAATTTAGTAAGATGTGCCACAACAATTTCAGATTCATAACCATAGAAAGGATCAGATTCAACCAAAGAAATTATATCAGGATGCATAGAGTATTCATAATCCTTATCAGTAACAAAGATAGGTGAAGTAGCATAAGCACGATCATATTTCATTCTAGCATTCAAATTTTTTTGTTTCAGCTTAGCTAATAATTTCTTAAGATCACTCCTATCATTGCAAGCAAGAAAGTCTCTAGCAGTTTCTTCATCCATAACATAGCACTCAGGCACAACAGGCAATTCATATTTAGGGGGAGAGTCTTCATCATCACTTTCATCAATATTATCAGTTTCAATAATTTCATTCTCTCTAGCCCTAGTAAGCTGTTCATCAAGAAATTCACCAAGTGGCACAGTAGTATCAAGCATAGAAGTGGTCTCACCATAAGTATCATGCATAGCAGAAGTGGCAGCATCAATAACACGCAACATATCAGAATTAATAACAGAAGCAAGTTTAGGTGTCGCAAGCTTACTCAAAACAGAAGGTGAATCAAGTGCAGAGCTAGATGGCAGTTCCTTACCTCCCCTCGTAGTTGAGGGATAAATTTTAGTTTTCTCGTCTTTCAAGTTCTTCATAGTGACCAGCGGATATAAATCCCAAGTGACTCAAAGAATAGAGCTATGCTTCCCCGGCAACGGCACCAGAAAATAGTCTTGATAACCCACGAGTATAGGGCATCGCAACCATTTTCGAGGGTAGAGTATTCAACCCAAATTTATTGATTCGACACAAGGGGAGCCAAAGAATATTCTCAAGTATTAACAGTTGAGTTGTCAATTCAACCACACCAGGATAACTTAATATCTGCAGCAATGTATTTAGTAGCAAATTAGTATGGAAGTAACGGTAACGGTAGCAAAAGTAATATTTTTGGGTTTTTTAGTGATTGTAACAATAGCAACGGAAAAGTAAATAAGTGAAGAACAATATGTGAAAAGCTCGTAGGCATTGGATCGGTGATGGAGAATTATGCCGGATGCGGTTCATCATGTAACAGTCATAACATAGGGTGACACAGAACTAGCTCCAATTCATCAATGTAATGTAGGCATGTATTCCGAATATAGTCATACGTGCTTATGGAAAAGAACTTGCATGACATCTTTTGTCCTACCCTCCCGTGGCAGCGGGGTCCTATTGGAAACTAAGGGATATTAAGGCCTCCTTTTAATAGAGTACCGGACCAAAGCATTAACACATAGTGAATACATGAACTCCTCAAACTACGGTCATCACCGGGAGTGGTCCCGATTATTATCACTTCAGGGTTGCCAGATCATAACCCATAGTAGGTGACTATAGACTTGCAAGATAGGATCAAGAACTCACATATATTCATGAAAACATAATAGGTTCAGATCTGAAATCATGGCACTCGGGCCCTAGTGACAAGCATTAAGCATAGCAAAGTCATAGCAACATCAATCTCAGAACATAGTGGATACTAGGGATCAAACCCTAACAAAACTAACTCGATTACATGATAGATCTCATCCAACCCATCACCGTCCAGCTAGCCTACGATGGAATTACTCACGCACGGTGGTGAGCATCATGAAATTGGTGATGGAGGATGGTTGATGATGACGACGGCGACGGATTCCCCTCTCCGGAGCCCCGAACGGACTCCAGATCAGCCCTCCCAAGAGAGTTTAGGGCTTGGCGGCGGCTCCGTATCGTAAAACGCGATGAATCCTTCTCTCTAATTTTTTGTCCCCGAACACGAATATATGGAGTTGGAGTTGAGGTCGGTGGAGCTCCAGGGGGCCCACGAGGCAGGGGGCGCGCCCAGGGGGGCAGGCGCGCCCCCACCCTTGTGGAAAGGTGTGGGCCCCCTAGCCTTGATTCTTTCGCCAGTATTTTTATTATTTCCAAAAATAATCTGCGTGAAGTTTCAGGTCATTCCGAGAACTTTTGTTTCTGCACATAAATAACACTATGGTAATTCTGCTGAAAATAGCGTCAGTCCGGGTTAGTTCCATTCAAATCATGCAAGTTAGAGTCCAAAACAAGGGCAAAAGTGTTTCGAAAAGTAGATACGACGGACACGTATCACCAGCCCACGGAAAGCGTGTTAACGACATGTTCGTATATAGCCCATTTACGGCACGCTAACTCACGGCCCGTTACGGCCTATCCAAATTAAGCCGAGTAGCATCATCTGAGCCGTCCAATATGATTCCAGCCCGTTGTAACTTCCGGCCCATGTATGGCCCATGACGTCTTTCGACCCGTATGAGGCCCTTTGTAACTCTTGGCCCATTAACGGCCCGTGGTGAAACTGGCCCGTAATGAACGGTGTACCGCTTTATACCCATTAACGGCCCATTATTCCTTTGGGCCGTTTCCAACCCGTGTTATATTTTGGCCTTCTCAGGGCCCATTTAGTCTTGGGCTCATTTCCAACATTCGGTTACTTACGGCCTGTTACTGGCCTTTTCTGCTTGTGGGCCAAATTCAGCCCGTGGTTACAGTCGGCCCGTTTGTGGCCCGTTAATCTGTTGGGCCATTTTCAAAGCGTCATCAAATATGGCCGATTAACAAAAACCCATTATGGTTGGCCCATGAACGGATGATTCCAACTCTAGCCCGTTTACGGCCCATAATGCGGTCTGTTATTGGCCCATGTTTGGCCAATCGATCATACGGCGCGTAGAAGGCCCATTGATGCTACGGCCCGTAGAAGGCCCATTGTTTCCACAGCCCGTAGGAGGCCCATGGTCACTACAAATATGTAGCCCATGGTTATTGTGGCCTAGTTTTAAAAAATAGGCTATTGCGGCCACTAGCAAACCGCGGAAAAATAACTGCACTGACTACAAGCAAACAAATAAACAAGACAACAAGGAAATAAATAAGCAAGCAACTTACACTAGGCTATCATGGCTATTACACATATTACATCCACTTGGCATCAAAGTTCTCCACCAGTGCAAATAGAGGGAACAAAGCAGCATATCACATACACTGGTTGTCAAAGTTGGCGACCAGTGCAAATAAACGCCGCAGCAAAACAAATACAGAACTAAAACCACTTCAGAAGAGCTCAAGAAACAATATCCTGGGTACCCATAATGCTGGCAAGATGGTTAGCAAGCTTATTAACTTTCTCTTGTTTGGCGCTTAAATCCTCCAGCGCTTGCTGTTACACCAGAAAGTATGCATCTGAACTCTGCACGGACTTCCTCAGTCCTTCGGCTTCGTGTTGCAGTACATCTGATCGATGTCTTTCAACTTGAAGTTGAGACTCAAGAAGATGAACTGATTTAGGCAGCGAGTTCGAAGAGCTTGTGCCAGCAGTAGTGGCCAGTAACTCGAACACTACATCAAGACATGACTTTTGGGTTGTCGACACAAAACGGATCTACTCAAACATCATAGGATAGCCATACATCATTGGGAAATAATATATAGCGTTGAGCACCATGTTTAAGTAGAGATTACAGCAGGTAAGAGAGAGGTTACACCGCTGCATAGAGGGGGGAAGAGTTGGTGATGATGGTGGTGAAGTTGTTGGTGAAGATTGGGGTGCTGATGATGGCCCCAGGCAGCGTTCCGGCGCCACCGAAAGCAAGGTGGAGAGGGCCCCCCTTCTTCTTCTTCTTCCTTGACCTCCTCCCTAGATGGGAGAAGGGTTTCCCCTTTGGTCTCTCTCTGTTTCTGCGTTCTCGTCTGGTGCCCTTTCACCGTTTCGTATATATACGGAGATCCGTAACTCCGATTGGACTGAAACCTTCGCCGTGATTTTTTACCAAAAATTAGATTTCTTGCGGCCGAAGAAGGGCATCAACCGCCTTACGGGTGGCCCACGAGGGTCAGGGGCGCGCCCCCTGCCTCGTGGCCACCTCGGGCACCGTCTCGCGTGGATTTTTCTTCCGGAATTTTCCAAATATTCCAAAAATAATCTCCGTCCATTTTTATCCCGTTTGGATTCAGTTTGATATGGATATTCTGCGAAACAAAAACATGCAACAAACAGGAACTGGCACTGGGCACTGGATCAATATGTTAGTCCCAAAAATAATATAAAAAGTTGCCAAAAGTATATGAAAGTTGAATAATATTGGCATGGAACAACAAAAAATTATAGATACGACGGATACGTATCAGCATCCCAAGCTTAATTCCTGCTCGTCCTCGAGTAGTTAAATGATAAAAAGAGATAATTTTTGATGTGGAATGCTACCTAGCATAATCTTGATCATGTATCTAATCATGGCATGAATATTAAGACACGAGTGATTCAAAGAAATAGTCTATCTTTTGACATAAAAACAATAATACTTCAAGCCTACTAATAAAGCAATCATGTCTTTTCAAAATAACAAAGCCAAAGAAAGTTATCCCTACAAAATCATATAGTCTGGCTATGCTTCATCTTCACCACACAAAATATTCAAATCATGCACAACCCCGATGACAAGCCAAACAATTGTTTCATACTTTTGACGTTGTCAAACCTTTTCAACTTTCATGCAATACATGATCGTGAGCCATGGATATAGCACTATAGGTGGAATAGAATATGATGGTGGAGGTTGTGAGGAGAAGACAAAAAGGAGAAAGTCTCACATCGACGCGGCTAATCAACGGGCTATGGGGAGCAATAACAACACTAGTAATGTGCATGACATGAGAACATAACTGTTTATTCAATTGAAACTAAAATCAACATAGAGCAAGTTACAATAGCAAACTAGTTAACGAAACTGGTTTAAAACATACCTGTTGCGCCATTGGAGTTTCAATTCCATCCTTCAAATTTGAAAATAGTTGGTATGAGTAAATACAGTGATGCAAGAGCGAAGGAGTATGAACCAATGCTACAGAACCTGACCTGAGAACAATTCTTCTTCTACTTTAAGCGTTGAGTTGGTATTCAGAGTGGTGGTCCTCATGCTTTGGGCACTATAGTTCCCTTGCTATATGCTCGTGTTTGGGTGCTCTGTGGTGGAGACAGTTCTATGTCAACTTGAATTGGGTTACTATCTGCTGGGGTTGGGGTTAGAAGGGGTATAGCTGGTTCTCTTTCCAACTGGGTAGGGGTACAATCTGTGAGAGTCTGAGTTATGTGTGGTGGGGCTGGTTCTTGGGCAAGTACAACTGTGGTTCTATCTGCATCGACTGGTAGCACTATCTTTTTTGAAGACCGTGTTGTTACTCCCTTAGATACTGCCATCACCCTCTCCAATTCAAATGGCTGATAAACAAGAAAAGTAATTAAATGTACAGACATTGTATGATAGACAGGTGCAATGGATAGTGGGGAATAAAAGAGGGCATGAAATAATTCACATTTATGTTGTCTAACCAAACAGGATAGCATGACACAATTTCACATATATGATGGCTAACTAAACAGGATAGCATGACACAATTTCACATATATGATGGCTAACTAAAAAGGATGGAAAGACATAGTTCAAAATATGATGACTATGTAAACAGGATGACATGATATAGCTATATAATGTGTTTATTAAATAGGTTGGCATGCCATAATTCACATACATGCCGCGTATGGAAACATGATAGTGTGATATAATTCACGGATAGAATGACATAATTCAAAATATGATGACTGTAAACACTAAACATGATGAGATGATATAACTATATGATGTCTTTATTAAATGGGTTGGCATGCCATAATTCAGATAGATGCTCTCTATGTAAACATGATGGCACGATATAATTCAAATATATGATTTATATACTAAGCAAGTAAGCAGATGGCAATCACATATATGATGTAAAAACTAAGCAATGAAAGACAAGATGCATGACATGAGTAATATAACCCTGCCAAGTTTGAGTATAGACCTCAGGGGGGAAATAGGACTGGTCATCTGTCTCTGAATCCTCCTCTTAGGAGCTATCTGTAACCAGCAAGATGTCTGCTTCAGGAGGTAGCATTGTCTGCTCTTAATACCTTGATTTCACTCCAGATACTTCCATCACCGCTTCAAATGGCTGATGCACAGGAAGAGTAGTTGAATATACAAACGTTGTCAACAAATGGAACACGTAATACAAAAAAGGATAGCATGATATAATTCACATATATGATGATTGGCTAAACAACATGGCATTGCATAATTCACATATGTAATGCCTTGCAACAAGATAGCATTGCATAATTCACATATATAATGTCTTGCAACAAGAGGGCATTGCATAATTCACATATATGGTAAGTAGACACTAAACAGGTGGCATTCACTCAAAGCATGTCTAAACTAAGCAAATGACATAGCAATGCAAGACACCATACGCACAATATGAGAAACATAACACTGCCAAGTTAGAGCATTCACCTCGCGCGGGGGGGGGGGGGGTAGGACTGGTCATCTGTCTCTGAATCCTCCTCTAAGGTGCTATCCATAACCAGCGAGATATGCGCTTCATCAAATAGCATAGTCTGCTCTGAAGACCCTTGATACTTCTCCAACGTATCTATAATTTTTGATTGTTCCATGCTATTATATTATCGATCTTGGATGTTTTATAATAATTTTATAGTCATTTTATATCATTTTTTGTACTAACCTATTAACATAGTGCCAAGTGCCAGTTGTTGTTTTTTGCATGTTTTTTACATCACATGAAATCAATATCAGACGGAGTCCAAATGCAACGAAACTTCACGGAGATTTTTTTGGGACCAGAAGACACATAATGGGCCCTGGCCGCGCCTGTGGGGGGGGGGTGCTCCAAGGAGAGCACAACCCACCAGGGCGCGCCAAGAGGCCCAGGCGCGCCCTGGTGGGTTGTGTCCACCTTGGGTGCCCCCCGGACCACCTCTTTGCTCTATAAATACCCCAATATTCCCAAAACCCTAGGGGATTCGACGAAAATCAATTCCAGCCACCGCAGAGTCCAAAACCACCAGATCCAATCTAGACACCATCACGGATGGGGTTCATCACCTCCATTGGTGCCTCTCCGATGATGCGTGAGTAGTTCTTTATAGACCTTCGGGTCCGTAGTTAGTAGCTAGATGTTCCTCTCTCTCGCTGAATTCTCAATACAATGGTCTCTTGGAGATCCATATGATGTAAGTCTTTTTGCGGTGTGTTTGTTGGGATCTGATGAACTTTGAGTTTATGATCAGTTATATCTTTTTATATCCATGAAAGTATTTGAGTTTCTTTGATCTCTTTTATGCATGATCTCTTATAGCCTCGTATTTCTTCTTAGATATTTGGGTTTTGTTTGGCCAACTTGATCTATTTATCTTGCAATGGGAAGAGGTGCTTTGTACTGGGTTTGATCTTACGGTGCTTGATCCCAGTGACAGAATGGGAACCGACACGTATGTATCGTTGCTACTAAGGATAAAACAATGGGGTCTATCTCTACATAGATAGATCTTGTCTACATCATGTCATCGTTCTTATTGCATTACTCCGTTTCTCCATGAACTTAATACACTAGATGCATGCTGGATAGTGGTCGATGTGTCGAGTAATAGTAGTAGATGCTGGCAGGAGTCGGTCTACTAATCTTGGACGTGATTCCTATATAATGATCATTGCCTGGATATCATCATGATTATTTGAAGTTCTATCAATTGCCCAACAGTAATTTGTTTACCCACCGTTTGCTATTTTTCTCGAGAGAAGCCACTAGTGAAACCTACGGCCCCCGGGTCTCTTTCTCATATATTTGCCTTTGCGATCTACTTCTCATTTGCATTTATTTTCAGATCTATTAAACCAAAAATACAAAAAATACCTTGCTGTGTTTTATTTTATTTGCGATCTATTTACTCAATCTATTACAACTTATTCCCGTCCGTGCACCATCTCTGGCGCTGTTACCTGAAAGGGATTGACAACCCTTTTAACACGTCGGGTTGCGAGTGGTTGTTATTTGTGTGCAGGGGCTGTTTACGTTGTGTTGCTTGGTTCTCCTACTGGTTCGATAACCTTGGTTTCATATGTGAGGGAAATACCTACTGCTGCTGTGCTGCATCATCCCTACCTCTTTGGGGAAATACCGACGTAGTCCTAGCAGACATCAAAAGGAATTTCTGGCGCCGTTGCCATGGAGGATCTTCAACATATACCAGGTTCCTAATCACAAATCTCATCTCCTCGCAATTTACATTATTTGCCTTTTGCATCTCATTTTCCTCTCCCCCACTTCATAAAAATTTGCCTTTTTATTTGCCTCCTTTTTCGTTCACCTTTTTCTTGTCAGATCTCTTGTTTGCTTGTGTGACCATGTGTCTTCTATTTGCTGGCATCTTCGCTTGCTAAAAATCTATTGATATGCATCCACTAGCTAATCTTTTCAAGAGATCTAATTATGTTGAACCAGTTGCTAGTGATTTGAGTGCACTTGATTATCTCTATGAAGTTTTGCTTGAAATTCGTGAATCTGAAAATTGTGATGAAGTGCTAAAAGAAGAAATTTATGAAGTGATTCATGATAGCTCCTTGAATGAAAAGCATGATTGCAATGATTTTACTATAAATTATATTAATGTCAATTGTGCTAATAATATGCAAAACCCCAACCTTGGGGATGCTAATATTGCTATGTCCACTACATATCACAATGATCATGATTGGGGTGATAATGATTCTTATGATCTTGAAAATTTGTTTATGTCTCATTATAGATATTCTATTGATAATAATTTTTGCAATAGTACTGAAAGTGGGCTTGGAGAGGTCATGACTTTATTTGATGATAATCCCACTATTTTGGAAGAGTGTCAACTTTGCATGGATGTGGATCATAAAGAGAATATTTTATGTGATAGTTATATTGTTGAATTTGATTATGATCCTACAGGAAATTATTATGAAAGAGGGAAATATGGTTGTAGAAATCTTCATGTCACTAAATTACCTCTCTTCATGTTGAGATTGCTATTGTTTCTTCTTTTTCCTTGCATATGCTATATCTTGCTTGTGTTGCTAATTTGTTTGCTTATGGAATGCCTATGCATAGGAAGTATGTTAGACATATTTTTTTTCACATGCTACATGATGCTCTCTTTGTGTTTCAATTACCATCTTTCATGTGAGCATCACTGGAATTTTATGCCTAGCTAAGGGCGTAAAACTATAACGCTTGTTGGGAGGCAACCGAATGAATGAATTTTATTTTTGCTTTTTGCTTCCTATTCTTGAGTTTTTGCACAATTATGCTAATGTTATGATTGTGTTTTTTGTGTTTTAATTAGTTTTTGTGCCAAGTAAAGCCTTTAGGATCTTCTTGGGTGGTAGTTGTTTGATCTTGCTGAAAAACAGAGAATTATGCGCTCACGAAAACAATTGTTAAAAATCACCAGACGTGATAAAATGCCAATTCTTTTTGCAGAAGATTAATATACAAATTACCTAGGTCGTCCTAATTTTTCAGAATTTTTGGAGTTACAGAAGTATTCGAAATAGTTAGATTGCTACAGACTGTTCTGTTTTGACAGATTCTGTTTTCTTTGTGTTGTGTGCTTGTTTTGATGGCTCTATGGTTTTCTTTGATGATTTTTTGCCATAGAAAAGTTGTAATACAGTAGATATAATGCAAAAATAAAATATGAATTGGTTTTATACAGTACTTATAGTAGTAGTTTGCTTTCTTATACTAACGGATCTCACGAAGGTTTTGTTGAGTTTTGTGTGATTGAAGTTTTCAAGTTTTGGGTTATCTTACGATGGATGAAGGAATAAGGAGTAGAAGATCCTAATCTTGGGGATGCCCCGACATCCCAAGCTATTATCCAAAAGTGAGCAAACAACTAAGCTTGGGGATGCCCCTGAGTGGCATCCCCTCTTTCTTCTAACGACCATCGGTATTTTACTCGAAGCTATATTTTTATTCGTCACATACTATGTGTTTTTCTTGGAGCGTCTTGTATGATATGAGTATTTGCTTGTTTTATTTTGTGTTTTAAGTCTTGATCCCTTGCTGGACACACCAATTTGAGAGA
Source organism: Aegilops tauschii subsp. strangulata (assembly GCF_002575655.3). Lineage (NCBI taxonomy): Eukaryota > Viridiplantae > Streptophyta > Magnoliopsida > Poales > Poaceae > Aegilops > Aegilops tauschii. The sequence goes on from NC_053039.3 coordinate 93,673,333, forward strand.
GCCAAAATTATGTCATGACTTGTTAGAATTGCTCTCTATGCTTCACTTAAATCTTTTATGAGCTATGGACTTGCTCTAGTGCTTCACTTATATCTTTTTGAGCATGGTGTGCTTTAGTATTTTTGAACAAATGCTCTCTTGCTTCACTTAGATTTATTTGAGAGTTAGTAAAATATTCAAGAAATTCTCTCTTGCTTCACTTAAATTATTTTGAGAGAAAGAAGAAAAAATTATGCTCATGAAATTCACTTATATTTGTTTGAGCTTATGGAAAGCAACACATGAAAATTAGTCCCAAAGTGATAGATATCCAAGAAGGATATAATAAAAACTTTCATGAAGATCATTGGACAAAATAAACTTGATTCTTAGTAATAGTCTTGAGATATGATGATCTGATATGTGAGTTATGTTGATGAGTAATTATGCTTTAGTAAGAATATTGGTGTTAAGGTTTGTGATTCCCTATGCAAGCACGAAAGTTAATAGTCATGCAATGAAATTATATCCTACTTGTGGTGCATTATTCGGTGTTAATTATGCTTAATGCTTGCTTATGAGATTATTCGTTTCTTGGTTTATCGCTTCTCAATCTTTTGCTAGCCTTCATTTTGCACTAAGTATGATCTCTACTTGTGCATCTAAAATCCTTTAAACCAGTTTTGCCACATGAGTCCACTATATCTACCTATATGCGGTATTCTTTTGCCGTTCTAAGCAAATTTGTATGTGCCATCTCTACTTTTCAAAATAAACTTCTCTTTTGTGTGTTCGTTTCACTCGCGGAGCGGTGAGGGGTGGCTAATATTTTCCATGATGGATGTGTTATTCTCACTATGAGTGTTTATTCACTTGTCATTGCATGAGACTAAGGCAAAGGTTTTAGGGGTGCCCAGTCCCGAAATGAAAAATGAATTTACTTTATGTTGTGAAATAATAAATTCCTTGGAAAGTGTTGGTATGGAGGGCAGCCGTGGATACGGCTAGCCATGGAAAGTGAAAGTATGGTGGAAAAAGGAATAAACATTATTTTCTGTTTGGGAACCGCCTATGATATATCTAGCATCAAAAGTGTTGGGAACTCTAAGTTGTTTTCCTTGGTGGGAAGGATACACCTCCCAAAATGTTTTTATCTCTATGTTTTTCACTTTGAGCTCTGGTACCTCTACAAATCCCTACTTCCCTCTGCGAAGGGCCTTTATTTTACTTTATGCAATTTTTTTGAATTTGAGTCTCCATCTTCTCTTATAAAAGCAGCAACTAGGAGGCAATATGATCGTACTTGAGTATTGGGTGTAGCTAATATGCGATTCTCTTTCATGAATGGATCAATGATTGAGCATGATGGGCTAGGGATAACTTAATTTAGCGTTGATATTTTGAAAGACATGGTTGCTTGTTGATATGCCTGAGTATTTAAATTATCATGTCAAAACTAGACTATTGCTTTGAACAAATATAGAAGTCCAAATTTCCATGCTATAAAGAAAACAATATGATATGACATGTTAGGCAGCATTCCACATCAAAAATTCTGTTTTTATCACTTACCTACTCGAGGGCGAGTAGGAGTTAAGCTTGGGGATGCTGATATGTCTCCAACGTATCTATAATTTTTTATTGTTCCATGCTGTTATATTATCAATCTTTGATGTTTTATAATCATTTTATAGTCATTTTATATCATTTTTTGGTACTAACCTATTGACATAGTGCCAAGTGCTAGTTGCTGTTTTTTTGCATGTTTTTTACATCGCAGGAAATCAATATCAGACGGAGTCCAATTGCAATGAAACTTCACTGAGATTTTTTTTGGACCAGAAGACACATAATGGGCCCTAGCTGTGCCTGGGGGTGCTCCGAGGAGAGCACAACCCACCAGGGCGCGCCAGGAGGCCCAGGCTCGCCCTGGTGGGTTGTGCCCACCTCAGGTGCCCCCCCAGACCGCCTCTTTGCTCTATAAATACCCCAATATTCCCAAAACCCTGGGGGAGTCGACGAAAATCAATTCCAGCCGCCGTAGAGTCCAAAAACACCAAATACAATCTAGACACCATCCCGGATGGGGTTCACCACCTCCATTGGTGCCTCTCCGATGATCCGTGAGTAGTTCTTTGTAGACCTTCGGGTCCATAGTTAGTAGCTAGATGGCTTCCTCTCTCTCACTGAATTCTCAATACAATGGTCTCTTGGAGATCCATATGATGTAAGTTTTTTTTGCGGTGTGTTTGTTGGGATCTGATGAACTTTGAGTTTATGATCAGTTATATCTTTTTATATCCATGACAGTATTTGAGTTTCTTTGATCTCTTTTATACATGATCTCTTATAGCCTCATATTTCTTCTCCGATATTTGGGTTTTGTTTGGCCAACTTGATCTATTTATCTTGCAATGGGAAGAGGTGCTTTGTAGTGGGTTCGATCTTACGGTGCTTGATCCCAGTGACAGAAGGGGAACCGACACGTATGTATCGTTGCTACTAAGGATAAAACGATGGGGTCTATCTCTACATAGATAGATCTTGTCTACATCATGTCATCATTCTTATTGTGTTACTACGTTTCTCCATGAACTTAATACACTAGATGCATGGTGGATAGCAGTCGATGTGTGGAGTAATAGTAGTAGATGCAGGCAGGAGTCGGTCTACTATTCTTGGACGTGATGCCTATATAATGATCATTGCCTGGATATCGTCATGATTATTTGAAGTTCTATCAATTACCCAACAGTAATTTGTTTACCCACCGTTTGCTATTTTTCTCGAGAGAAGCCACTAGTGAAACCTACGGCCCCAGGGTCTCTGTCTCATATATTTGCCTTTGCGATCTACTTTTCCTTTGCATTTATTTTCAGATCTATTAAACCAAAAATACAAAAATACCTTGCTGCGTTTTATTTTATTTGTGATCTATTTATTCAATCTAATACAACTTATTCCTGTCCGTGCACCATCTCTGGCGCCGTTACCCGAAAGGGATTGACAACCCCTTTAACACGTCAGGTTGCAAGTGGTTGTTATTTGTGTGCAGGGGCTGTTTACGTTGTGTTGCTTGGTTGTCCTACTGGTTCGATAACCTTGGTTTCATATCTGAGGGAAATACCTACCGCTTCTATGCTGCATCATCCCTTCCTCTTTGGGGAAATACCGACGTAGTCCTAGCAGACATCAACCCTGTTTTCACTCCAGAATTTTCCATCACCGTGTCAAATAGCTGATGCACACAAAGAGTAGTTGAATGTACTAACATTGTTTACAAATGTAATACGTAATGAAAAAAAGGATGGCATGCTATAATTCACATATAAGATGACTGCTAAGCAAGATGGCATTGCAAAGTTCACATATATGATGCCTGGCTAAACAACATGGCGTTGCATAATTCACATATATGATAAAGAAACTAAACAGATGGCATTCACACAAAGCATGTCTAAACTAAGAAGATGACATATTTGATGTATAAAGTAAGCAATGCAAGGCACCATATGCATGATAATACCAACATCAGCATGCCAAGTTAGAGCGAAGACCTCAGGGGATAAATAGGAGTGGTCTTCTCCTTCTGAATCCCCCTCAGATCAGTTATCTTCCTCTTGATTACAATCTAAAATGAATGGAGGGGGGGCTGCCTTTGCGCCCACCATGGAGCGATGTCTGCATGAAATTTTATTGCCACGCAGGGCTCGTCTCTTTTGCTCTACATGTTCAGTTCCATTGTGTACAATAACTGACATGCATAGGAATAAAACACAGTGAGATTATGTAAGGAGTGCATGCAGAAATCCAGAGTGATGGTAGCAAGCTATGGATAGACCCAAAACCAATGATAGCAAGCAGATAATGGCTTCAGTTAAAAATATAGATAATGGCTTCTTTACTGTTTGTTTCCCACCCAACATGAAACTCGTAGTAGACACCAGAGATTAACCAGATAGTAGATAGATACTATTGATTGCGGCCCCGATATGTACCCCACAACCATTTAAAAACTCAAGTTTGAGCATTAGTTTGGAGATGACTTAGAGTCTAATCGGTGAACAGGACGATAAAGTAGCATGTAATATTAAGCGATGCATAACGTAAGCAGACATGCAAGAGTGCGACCTCTCTTGCGGACCTGTGTAGTCCTCGAGGTCATCTGCTCGGTTGATGATGGTAATGCAGTTGTCGTGACTGCCGTCGGCGGGGAAGAAGATCTGAGGCGGCGAAAGACAGTCTGGAGGCCGGATCCCTTCTGAAGTGGACCCTTCTGTCATTGGAGCAGCTGAGCTGGGGAGGACGACGACGCAGCAGGAGCGGGACAAACCACACAAGGTCTTCTTTGACAACTATCTGTAAGAGAAGTAATTCTGTAAGGGCTCGTTTTAATTGGAGGATTCTAACAATGCATTGATAGGAAATACACAGTAATAGGATAGGAATGCATGTGCAAAGAATTTTTGTCAATCTGGGTGTTTGGTTCACGGGAATTGGAAGGTCACAGGAATGTAAAGAAGCATGGTCAAATTAAGTCAAACCACAAGAAAATGTACATTTATAATGCTATTATACTACTATCAATTAGTCTTGTTCTTCATGAATAGGAATTTGAAAAGGAGGGCCAAGTGGATATTAAAATTCATACGGTTTTTCTTTGAAAGAGACACTAAAGGAACAAATCCTACACTTTTCCTTTGCTCCATTCCTTTGAACCAAATGCATTAATAGTACTACCATAGGAAACTTTCAAATTCCTATGTTTTTCCTTCACTTTTCCTTTCAACCACTGGCAATTCTAGTAGGCAGGCTTGAACAGGGAAAATCCTACACTCAAAAAACGTTTTTGTGCTACTTCTACTACTTTGGACCCAGGCCACTGCCCTACTAGCTCAACTCCCAGGCCCATCTACAAATGCACAGCTCAAACGCACAGAAATAAATAATGATGGCATTCAAGAGAGTTAATCACGGATAGCTAAGTTTCCTGGTACCTCACTACTTGTCATATAGTAGGAGAAACTAATCGTATTTCATGTTACTACGTGTGCTCAATGGACAATATATATAACATGTAGAGTAAAAAAGCGATGCAACAAGTGTACAACCTCTTTGGCGAAGCCATGTCGATCTCAGCGTGATTGGGTTGGTCGGTGAGGATGCTCTGGCTAGTTTGGTTATCGAAGGAGGGGAAGAAGATCTTAGGCGTTTAGAGATGGAGCCGGGGGTACTGCTCCGCTGTGATGGAGGGTTTCATCGTTGGAGCAGCTCCGGTGAGTTGTACGGCGGCGAGGCTGAAGCATGACAAGAGAGACAACATTAACCTGAGTGGAATTCTAATAGCATCTCCAATAGATGACGTAAAAATACATAACCACAAAGTGCTAGATGTAAAATACATCAGCCGCTCATCTCTGAACTTAACTGTCGAAACTGAATTTTAGTGTCGAAACTGAACGCACTAGTAGCAGAAAGGTAGTAGTAGCAGCAGCAGCGCCTAGAGCAGTAGCGCGTGCAAGAGCCGGGGCAGCTGGTCGTGTAGCAGCATTTTGGGTAGCAGCTGCAGGGGCTCGAGCGAGAGCAGGATCTGCTGCTTGTGCAACAGTAGCGTGCACAAGAGTAGAGCAGCAGCGCAAGCAAGAGCGAGAGTGAGAGCAGCAACGCGAGCAAGAGCATACCAGGCAGGGAACCGAGAGGAAGAACAGAGTAGCAGCACGAGCGAGAGCCAAAGCAGCAGCAGCTCCTACTGATGTGGACGTCGCCACCGAGGGAGCGACGCCGTGGAGGAAGTGGCCGGTGACGCCACCGTGGATGGAGCCGCGCCATGTCGACTCGGGACCGAGCGCCTGCAGCACCGTGAGATCAAATCAAGAAGAAAATGTGGTGATTAGTGTAGAACCTCGTTGGTGGCGCTGATTAGGCCTCAGCTTCATTCGAGGAATCGGTGAAGATGCTGCTCTTCCGGTGGTGCAGGTGAAGACGGCGGTGTGGGAATGGAGGTGGCGCGAAAACGAGGGGAATGTTGGGGCAGCTCCTTGGAGGTGGAGGACGGGGTGGCTGAACCGGCGGGACGACGAGATCGACGACGGATCCACATCCGGCGCGGTGGATGAGGGACGTCGAGGTGTTGCTATGGACGACGTCGTCGGGGAAGAGGCTCCGTCTGGGTGGCGGACGGAGGAGGGTGTGGGGCTTCGTGGGCTTTCTTGGCCTCGGTGTACGAATGGGTGGGCGGATGGGATGGGAGGGGGGAACCATGGCTTAGGGACGCGCTTTCCCGAAATGTGGGGTAAGTTACAAAAGTACCCCCACCAATTTGAGCTAGGTGGTTCATTCGGTTCAGGGGTATCACGGGCATTTCGCGTGTCGGGATTTCGCAGGAGGTGGGAGTTTTCGCGCGCGTTGTGATTTTGGGATAGCAAGGCGCGGGTTGAGATGGAGGGAGTTTTTGGAGCACAACAAGACAAAGATATATCTTAAAATTTCGGGGTAACAAGGCACAGGTTGAAATTTCTGGACAAGCCTAACGTGTACTGTACCAAATCAATTCGCACTTCCCTCGACGAAAAAGTAAAAAGGAATCAATTCGCACTACACAAGAGAGTCTAGTCCCGTGTACTGTACCAAATCAATTCGCACTACAAATGCCATTCAAAACTTTGAATCCATGTTATGTACAATTAAAATATTTCGCTACGTGTATAATGTATGTAACCTGCTACTCAAATGAACGTTTTAGTGCATTCCAAACATATATACTACCGCTTCAATATGAACTAAATTTGAATTCATTTCTCTATTTGAATAAGATCTACAATCATGATTGTTGTCAAGTTAAACCATTTGAATTCGTTTCTCTATTTTAATAAGATGTACAATCATCATTATTGTCAAGGTAAACCATCGTTTGTATATTATCTTCATAGCACACCACATGATTACTGTCAAGTTAGATATGAACTATGTGTACTATATGAATTCGAACTCGATTTTTTAATTCACTTTATGTTGATTTCAAAACACAGTACATTTCAAGCTCTAGCTAGTTCTTCATAATCTAAACCATGTCTCATATGTATAATGTGTTTATCACATAATGTATGGTGCCCCGCCCCCTACGCCTACAAGTATTTAGACGTGAGTTGCAAACACCACACATTATCACAAATTCAAATAAAATGTGAGATAGTTCGATATATAGTATGGTTTAGATTGTTCGATATTTAGTTGTGAGCTGCCAATGCCACACATTATCAAAAATTCAAATAAAATGTGAGATTGTTCGATGTATAGTATGGTTTATGTCAGCGTTCTGGGAACCATGCTACCCAGACTTGCCTGCCTGCGGCCCACGACATGGCTCCGTCGACGGCTTGGTGCGGCCCTGTTGGGGAACGCAGTATTTCAAAAAAATTTACCTTCGATCACGCAAGATCTATCTAGGATATGCATAGCAACGAGCGGGGAGAGTGTGTCCATGTACCCTCGTAGACCGAAAGCGGAAGCGTTTAGTAATGCGGCTGATGTAGTCGAACGTCTTCGCGATCCAACCGATGCAAGCACCAAACGTACGGCACCTCCGCGTTCCGCACACGTTCAGCTCGATGACGCCCCTCGATGTCTTGATCCAGTTGAGGACGAGGGAGAGTTCCATCAGCACGATGGCATGGCGACGGCGATGATGAAGTTACCAGCGCAGGGCTTTGCCTAAGCACTAGACGATATGACCGAGGTGTGTAACTGTAGAGGGGGGCACCGCACACGGCTAAGAGAAGACTTGGTCTGTTCTAGGGTGCCCCCCTACCCCCGTATATAAAGGAGGGGAGGGGGAGGCCGGCCGGCCCCTGTAGGGCGCACCAGGAGAGAGGAGTCCTACTAGGACTCCAAGTCCTAGTAGGAGTCCACCTGGAGGAAGGGGGAAGAAGGAAGGGAGAGGGGGAAGGGAAGGAAAGGGGGGCACCGCCCCCTTCCCCTAGTCCAATTCGGACCAAAGGGGGGCACGCGGCCAGCCCCTTGTGGCCCTTCTCTCTCCCCACTAAGGCCCATGAAGGCCCATTAGTTCCCCCGAGGTGTCGCGGAAACGACACCTATGGGATCACTGGAATCCCTTCTACGGTTGGCGGGCGCGGGGTTGTGAGAAGAGCAGGTTTAGGAGCTAGCACAAAGATAGTTTACCCAGGTTCAGGCCGCGAGGATGCGTAATACTATAGTCCTGCTTTGATGTGTATTTCATAGTGTTCTTGAGCTCTTGAACTAGCTACGGTGGCTGTGTAGTTCCAAAGAGCCGAATCCTTCTCCTGGTCACCTCGGGCCTCCTTTTATATGCAAAAGGGGTCGCCATAGTGGCACACAGGAGGTGGAAAGGTCTACAGTGTGCGAGCTTATCGCCCGGCATTACGGGACAAAGCGCATTAAATATGCTACTTAGGTGTCCATTAGCTTTATCGGGGACGGGAACGAGGCCCGTCCCATCCATCATCGCTCTGCCTCGCTTCGACACGCGCCCAGGCCAGCGATGTGCGCAACGCCATGTAGGCAGGCAGGCTGCTGAGGTGGCACGATGGTAGGGCCTTCATGAAGATCTGCATGCCACCACGCAGGTGCTTGCTGAGACGGTGTTGAGGCCGCCCGTCGCCACGCAGGTGCCTGCCCAGTTGGTTGAGCTAACAGCTGCTTGGGGACGGCGGTGGAGTCTTGGTAGGCGTGGGCCTGGCTGTGGCCCTGCTGATGTCCTCGGCAAGGGTCTTGCCAGGGGGCCCGGCAAGGGTCTTGCCGTGGGGCTGCGGTCGTCCCCGGCAAGGCGCTCGCCGGGGGTCTTGTGAATTTCCTCGGCTGGAATCCCGCCAAGGGTCGCCGTCTTCTGGTCCTCATCTGATCCTGTGTATTTATGATCTTGACAAAGATCTGTATGCCACCGCGGAGGTGCCTCCCAAGCCCTGGTTCCAATGTAGTTGTTGACAGCGTTTGGAACCTTTGGGCTCAAGGGTGTCTCGCTTTGCTGGCATTGGGCAAGTTGCCCCGGCAAAGCTCTTGCCGGGGCCGCGGAGGTCGTCCCGGCAAGGGTCTTGCCGGGGGAATTCACATCGCCCCTTTTCTCTCTTATGCTTCTGGTCTTGGTGTCGCCTTGTTTGTCTTGTGCTTCGGTTTCCCTCCGGCTTCCCTCCTCTGCCTTGTTAAGTGTGGCCGCGGGCGCGGCTCTGACTGCCCGTGCACAAGTAAAGGGGTTAAAAGGAGAGCCCCTACTTCTGTACACCGACAGGAGCCCCCGGGCCTAGGCCACATATAAGCGCGACGCGTTGTTGGGCTAGGCCCAGAACGGTGCGCGGGCAGGTGGGGCGGATTTTACCGTAGTAACTTTTCATCCACTGCACTTCCCCACAACCCGCGTCGAACGCGCGACGTGGAGAGTCGTGCGTGTCGTGGGGGTCATGCGTGGGGCGGTTCCCGCACGCATGCATCACATCGCAGTTAATGGGAAAAGAGGTGGCCCGGGCCTTCCCCGTAAAAAGGAATAACCGCGGGCGCGCTGCTCATTTACCCTCCGTGCTTTCCCCAATCTCGGAACCGCCGTCCCCTTCTTCCTCCTTCTCAAGCTCTTGCCTTCGCTCGCCGCCGCCGCGCCTTCACCATCCTCCATTCCTCGCCTCCCGCAGCCGCCATGGCACCCAAGACCAGCAGAGGCAAGGAAGTGGCCAAGGACGCCGGGGAGAAGGAGCCGCCGAAGAGCGAGTTGGCGGTGTGGCGGACGCAGCACGCCTACTTCCCGTCGACCGTTGATGCGGTCGAACTCCGGGACTACTTCAAGCACCTGTGGGGGTGCAAGACAGGAAGCGAGACGACATGGTTTTCGGCAACGCGCATCATCCCCGCCGCCTTTGCCAAAGCCGGCATGAATCGGTACCCATTCTTCGTCGATTACTTCTCCTGCGGGCTCTGTCCCCCTTTCTCGGATTTCTTCAATACGTCATGCACACCTATGGCTTCCACCTTCTGGATTTTACTCCAAATGCCGTGGCGTGCATGGCTCTTTTTGTGCACCTCTGCGAGGGTTTTGTCGGGGTGCATCCCAACACGGCGCTCTTCCGCCACTACTTCTTCCCTCGGATCCAAAAGGGGGGCGCCATTTCCGGTTGCGTCGCCTGGATCCCAAGGACCCAGGAGAAAAGGGCATATCCGGACGGCGCCCAGAAGGAGAGGTGGGAGGAGTGGCAGGGCCGGTGGTGCTGGGTTGAAGAGAAGGATCCGCAGGACTTTTGCCGGGTCTGCCATGCACTGCCGGTCCGCAGGAACGACTGGAGTGATGTCAACGACAAGAAGCTCACGGTCACCACCACCAGGATTCTTCGTCTCACCGAGGCCAGGCTCATCCTTGAGATGATCAGGGTGGATTTCATCCGCCGCCGAATCGCTCCGCTGCACAACAAGGGGAGGCCGACCTGGCTCTTCACGAATGCCGCCGACATCACGAGGCTCCGCCCCAGCTTGGACCACAACCTCATGGTGATGGGGCACGCCCACTTCTGTCAGCAGCTCTTCCAGCTCGATGTGAACCGCGACAGCAAGGTCGAGCGGTCTGGCAAGGCAGTGAAGGCCGCCGTGAAGGTTGGCATGGTCGCCAAGGGGCCCTTGTTTAAGTTGCCGGCGGGGGTGGTCCCACTGAGCAACAACTCGCGTCGAAGCGACATCATCGCCATGATGCCGGAGTTCAACGCACATAGGCTCGTCCCAAATTGGGCCGAGCTGCCGGAGGATCAGCTGCAGGAGTTTTTTGACACCCTGGAGGAGAAGTACGTCCGTGATGATCCACGGCTCGTCCAGGACACCACCCAGGCGGAGCTGGACTGCATCGCCGCTAGGGCGGCGGAGGCGGAGCTTGCCAAGAAGGCCGGCACCGCCGGCGGCATGGAGGACAAGGCCGCGGCGGCGACGGAGGAGAAGGAGCTTGCCTAGTGGGTGAAGTCCGCTGGGGAAGCCAGCAGCGCCGGCACCGAGGCCCCTCTCGTCGAAGATGTGGTCGACGAGTCGTCGTCGGAGGAGGCCGAGGCTGTCGACCCTCCGGTCACGGGGAGAGGGCGAGTCCTGCGGCGGGCCACCTCTGGCGAGCCGGTCCAGCCCGGCAGGGCTGTACAACCGCGGCAAGCCCAGGAGGGGTCCACGCGCCAGACAAGGGCCGCAGCGGCGAAGAAGTTGGTGAAGGCCGCGGTGGCGAAGAAGAAAGCAGCTGCCTCTTCTTCATCCAAGCGTCCTCGGACTCCATCAGCTTCCCCTCCTCTGGCAGATGTCGACGTGGAGGTCGTCCTCGATTTCGGGTCCCTCAGCCCAAGGAGGAAGAGGAAGGCGGTAGAGGAGGAGGTGGAGGACGAGTAAGTATCTTGTCCCTTTCTGTCATGTCTATCCCCTCAGACCGTGCCACTTATCTTTATTCGTTTTCATCTTTGCAAGGATGCGGAGACGCTGGCCTAGAGGGTGAAAAGGGCCAGGGCTTCGGCGGGCGGCCAGCCCCCGGCAGGTGCTTTCGGCACACCGCTGGTGGTGTTGAGCAGCCCGGATAGTAGCCCCCGGCACAGCCCCCAGCGTAAGTTCATCACTCACCCCTCGTCGACGTGCGTTAGGGGTACGATCCCTTGGCGCTGACCTTGCCGTGGTTGCATGAGGAGGACAGCAGCAAGAGGAGCCATAGAGGGCTACCCCCAACACGCCGCCCCCATCGACCACGCCGCCTCGAGGGGCATCCCGGCAAGGGCGCCAAGCACCGAGCCCATGCACACGGAGGAGGAGGAGGCAAACTCGGGCGCTGGTGGCTTCGCCTCGGTGCCAAATGTTGGCGGGGAGGGGACCTCTGCTTCCCAGCCCGGCACTGGTAAGTCACTCGCCTTCCGTCTTCGTTCTTTTTATGTTCTTTCTAAATCTTGGTCTCGGCTTCACCTCATCCCCTTCTCGGTATCCAGATCCTCCCTCGGCGGATCCGGAGGATTTATATCGGCGTTCTGGGAACAGGGGTCCCTAGACTTGCCTCTCTGCGGCCCACAGCGTGGCTACGCCAGCACGCCGTACGGCCCGTGTTCATCAACAAGGCATCCAAGACCCTCATGAGGGTCCAAGCCTCACGAGGCGGACGACGCAAGACCTCCTCCAAAGTGGCCAAGCCAGGCAGGCTCGCGAGGAGCGGAGATATCAAGGCAGGGCAAACCTCACGAGGCTCTCGTGACGTGAGCCATGACGAACGGCACCAGGCTGGTTGTCGCTCGTCTCCGGAGTCTCGTAAAGCTCAGGAGAGCTGCTGGACTCCCAAGGGCTACTGCTGCTAGAGTAGCCGCGAGCGGAGCGCGTGCCAGTTTGGTGCTCCTCTCCGGAGCAGCACTCCAGGCGGCGGCCCTCGGCGTCGAAGACCTTGAAGAAGAGCGTAGAAGCGCCGTCGTACTCGAAGTGGATCATGAGGGCGCCCCTCGCACAGCAGACCCGTGCGATCTCCCCCAGTCGCGGGTCATGCAGATCTTGCCGGCAAGAACCGCTTCGATCTTCGCTCTGGTCGCCGGAGCGCTGCAGTCGGCGTGCTGCAAACAGAGCTCGAGAGGCCCCCTCGGCGGCATCACGCCGGAGAAGAACCGCGGGAAGCGGATCCAGGAGCTTGGAGGCATCGGCGCACACAGCACCAACTCGCGCGAGGAGTCTGCGGCGAGGATCCCAGGGGCGACGGCACGCGTCGCCGTCGCGTAGCGACCCCGGGCACGGCGAGGGCGGCGCTGCTCATCACTCCGTCCTCCCGAGCCCTCGGCTCGGGCGTACAAGGGTAGCGGGTACCCCGGAGGAGGCCGCTCGCACCAGGGCCTCGACACCACCTGCATCGCCGCTTCATCACGGCGATGGATCGACCTCTTCTTTAGCGTAAGCGGCCCCGGATCATCACAGGGAGCCTTTCCTTTCTCTTCGGCAGAAAACCTTCTGATAGGCACCATTGCTGTCAGCAGTGGAGCGGGGAGGAAGAAGCAAGCAAGCGAGGAAGATATGGGCGACAGGGGCTCCACCCCCTCCCCATTTGTAGCAAGAGAAGGCCAACCGGCGTCTCCCACAATCACATGTAATGATGGTTTTCCTTGCATGTCGCAGGGACTTGTCAAGTCGTGCAGTTGCCGAGGCAGCGTGGGGAAGCGGAGATGCCCACGTCCAATCAACCGCCATGCGTCAACCGAGGCCGCAGGCATTTGGGGCCCGCGGTGCTCCGAACTTGACCCTTAGCTTCGCCGCGAAGCCAAGCCCGAGCGCACCTTGGGCACGGGGGCTACTGTCGGTGTTCTGGGAACAGGGGTCCCCAGACTTGCCTGCCTGTGGCCCACAGCGTGGCTAAGCCAGCAGGCCGTACGACCCGTCTTCATCAACAAGGCATCCAAGACCCTCGCGAGGGTCCAAGCCTCGCGAGGAGGACGACGCAAGATCTCCTTCAGAGTGGCCTAGCTAGGCAGGCTCGTGAGGAGCGGAGATATCAAGGCGGGGCAAACCTCACGAGGCTCTCGTGATGTGAGCCATGACGAACGGCACAAGGCGGGCGCCAGCGCGCGCAGCGCAGGCGAAGAGTACCGAGGAATCAGGCAAAGGTTGCTATATTGGTGCAACGAGACCAAGACCAGGAGGACGGCAAGACGGAGGTCATCGTGGAGCCCAAGACGGCGTCACCACCAGAGCTTTTCATAGGCGAAGACCGCTTTTGTCAGGATAGCTTGTACTAGCTGTCCCCCTTCAAATTTGCCCGCCGTTGTTGGCTCCCTTCCCGCTCGATATTTGGGAAGAGGACTAGGGCCTCTATAAATAGGTCTAGCCACCATGGTAGTAGCCATCGGATCCAGAGACGAGCACAAGCTCGTACGCACAAGAACACCTCAACCTCATGAGGTTGTTCTTCCCTTGTACTGTTCATCATCAGCCCAAGAGGCAATCCACCACCACACTGGAGTAGGGTATTACACCACAACGGTGGCCCAAACTAGTATAAACCTCGTGTCTTTCTGTGTTGCGAGTTCGTCGAGTTCGTCCACGAGATCTTAGCGAGCTAGGGCGTAGATCGGTTGGAGGGAAAGACTTCGCGCACACCCCAGTGTTCGAACCTTAAGGGTTTGCCGGAATCCCACATCCGAAAATATAGACACCGTCATCGAGGATGTCGCCAAGGATGCCGCGGCTGAGGCCGAGAATATCACCACCGAGGAGGCCGCCAAGGGTGTTGCTGAGGACGCCGCCAAGGGGCCTGCAGGGGAGCCCGGCAAGGCTGCTGCCAAGGAGGCCGGCAAGGGGCCTGCCGAGGAAGCCGGCAAGGCCGCTGCCGAGGAGGAGGTAGTTGACGACTAACCTTCCTCCTCCACTGCCTCTAGCTCAGGCAGGTACCTGAGGGTGAGCGATGACCTGTTCATCCACCTCCCAGAGACGGCGAGCACCGGTGCGCCCGTCGAGGGGGAGGTATTCGATGATGAGGTGCTCGCCGCCGCCAGGCTTGAGGTCGTTGACGAGCTGCGCGCCGGTGGCGGCGGTTCCCAGGAAGAGCGGCTCCTCTAGGCCATGGGCGCCAACTTCTAGAAGCTCTAGGTGCTTCACCGCGCTCGCATAGACAAGGCCTAGTCCAGGATGGTGGTGGTGGACAAGGCGGAGGCGGACCTCGAGGGGCATGTTGCCGAGGCGCAGGCTTGGTTCTGCCAGGCCCACAAGGACCTGAAGGCCGCCTAAGACACGCTGGCTGAGCGTGACCTGGCGCTTGTCAAGAAGCAGGCCAACATCAAGAAGACCCGGGAACTAGCGAAGCAGGAGGCCGCTCAGGCCGAGGCCGCTCGGCACCAGCAGCAGGTTGCGCTAAACTCCTAGGAGGAGGACCTTGCTGCGCACGAGGAGAGGCTCGCCGCAACGCTCCACGGCAAGGACGCGGAGGTGGAGAAACTCGTCGTGCAGCTGACCTAGGAGCTGGAGCAGAGGCACAAGGAGGAACTCAATGCCCAGGCTCTGGTTCACGCCGGCAAGGTGAAGGAGCTGGAGGTGGAGCGGGACGAGCTGAAGGACCAGGTCTTGAAGCTATCCAAGGAGAAGGACACGCTCAACGGTGCCTTGGTGGAGGCGCAGGGCGTAGTCCTCGGCAAGGCTGAGCAGCTCTCCAAGGCCAACAACTCCATCAAAGATCTGAAGCTAAAGCTGGAGGGTCTTGAGAGGACGCTCTCGGAGGCCAAGGCCCAGGAGGGGACCCTGGCCAAGGATCTGGAGGCTGAGAAGCAGCTGCGGAAGAACGAAGCCGCCAACCACAAGGATTTTGTGGAGGGCGAGGATCGCTGGGTCGGCCGCCTCGAATACGTCGCCGGCAGGATCACCACGCAGCTGGCTACCATGGGAATGCCGAATGTGAGGTATACCCCGAAGCGCAACGTGAGCCCCAACGCTAAGCTGACCCTGTTCTTCGAGGGTGTCTTCGGGGCCCTGGAGCAGCTCCCCTCCAATCGGGTGGCCTCCCTGGCCGGTGAGGCCCGGAGGCTTTGCCGGGTGCCATGACCAAGGTCCTCACCAAGGTGGCGCACTGGAACCCCAACCTCAACATCGACGCCGCGCTGGAGATCTTGCCGGAGGATGCGGACCTCGCGACGCTCAAGGAGCATATCAAGCCCATCATCAGTCGTATCAACGGAATCCAGAGGGTGGAGGGCCTGTGCCGGGACTAGGCACTCCGTTTCTCATCGCCGCTGCAGGTTCACGACCAAGACAATTTCTATCTTTAGTTAGAACCGCAGCAACAATTGTTGTAATATAACTCTGCAGTACTTTTGACATTATGCACGTTACTTTCCTGTTCAATCCCCTCTTTGTATGTTCACCCTACGTTAATCGGGTAGGCTTGCCGGCGTGTAACCCAGGCCACGACGCCTTGAGGATGGATCCCCAATAGCCTGCCGAGTATGTGTCGGATCTCGGGTTCCGGCAAAACCCTTAAGGTTCGAACTCTGGGTGCGCGTGAAGTCTTTCCCTCCTACCGACCTACGCCCTAGCTCACTAAGATCTCGCGGACGAACTCGACGAACTCACAACACAGAAAGACATGAGATTTATACTGGTTCGGGCCACCGTTGTGGTGTAATACCCTACTGCAGTGTGTGGTGGTGGATTGCCTCTTGGGCTGATGATGAACAGTACAAGGGGAAGAACAGCCTCCTAAGATTGAGGTGTTCTTGTGCTTGGTGAACTTGTGTGGGTCTGGATCCCCTCTCAGATGAGATCGAGATCTGCTACTACTGTGGTGGCTAGACCTATTTATAGAGGCCCTGGTCCTCTTCCCAAATATTGAGCGGGAAGGGAGCCAACAACGGCAGGCAATTTGAAAGGGGACATCTAGTACAAGCTATCCTGACAAAGGTGGTCTTCGCCTGCAAAAGGCTCTGGCGGTAACGCCGTCTTGGGCTCCATGGTGACCTCTGCCTGGCCGTCCCACTAGTCTTGGTCTCGTTGCTCTGATATGGAAACCTTTGCCTGATGCCTCGGTACTCCGCGCCTGCGCTGGCCTCCGTAGCACCAAAGAGGAAACAAGGACGCTGTGCGCGCTGGCGCCCGCCTGGTGTCGATCGTCATGGCTCACGTCACGAGAGCCTCGTGAGATTTGCCCCGCCTTGATATCTCCGCTCCTCGTGAGCCTGCCTGGGGTGGCCACTCCTGAGGAGGTCTTGCGTTGTCCGCCTCGCAAGTCTTGGCCCCTCGTGAAGGTCTTGGTCGCCTTGTTGATGAAGATTGGCCGTACGGCCCGCTAACTTAGCCACGCCGTGGGCCGCAGGTAGGCAAGTCTGGGGACCCCCATTCCTAGAATGCCGACAGTAGCCCCCGGGCCCAAGGCGTGCTCGGGCTTGGCTTCGAGGCCAAGCAAGGGTCAAGTACGGAGCGCTGCGGGCCCCAAAAGCCTGCGGCCTCGGTTGACACGTGGCGGTTGATTGGACGTGGGCATCTCTGCTTCCCCACGCTGCCTCGGCAACTGCTCGAGTGGACAAAAGGCTGGCACGGACAGCGCTTGCCTTCATTGCTTCTTCCTTGCCTTGCTCTAGATCCCCTTTCTCGCTTCTCGCCACCGATACCTCCAGATCTGCTCGGATCTTGTTCTGCACCCGCGACAGATGGCGCCGTGCAGGGTCCAGTCCTCCTCGGCGCCGGCTTGGTACAAGCCAGCCCTCGAGGCGCCCACCATCACAGAGAAAAGCCTCGCCTCCGTGCGCCAGCTGATGGCGGGGGAGAGCAACAAATGGGGGAAGACGGAGCTCCGGCTTGCCTCCGATGTGCCGGAGCCTGAGGGGAGCACCTTCTTCCCCTTTTTCTCGAGCAGCGTCGCCGTCGGGTTAGTTCCTCCCTTCTCTGATTTCTTTTATGAGGTCCTCGACCACTACGGGCTACTGGCGTTGCACCTCCATCCCAACTCTGTCCTCCTCCTATCCATCTTCGCCTACTACTGCGAGGCGTATCTGGGTGTGATGCCGTCTGTGGCGCTCCTATGCCACTTCTTCCTCCTTCGTGTCAGTGACGGACACGTCTCCGGGTGCGCCAATTTCATCGCATCCAGCAAGGCCAACTCAATGTCGAGCACCGGGAAGAGGGCCGACAACATCCGGGCCAAATGGGTCATGATGGACGCTAAGCGTGCCCATCCACGCCTGGTACTGCTGACGGAGGCGCCCCACTTAGAGCTTGTCGATGAGCGGGCATTGCGGGTGTTGGCACAGATGCAGGCGGACCTGAAGCCTGGCAATGCGAAGGCGGCGAAGGTTACCGGGGCCATGCTCGTGAGGGAGTTCCTGGTGCTGCGCGTCGCCCTACTTCAGGCGCGTGCGCGTCCCTTGTGGGAGCTCAGAGATGATGAAGATAAGACCCGCCTGAGACAGGGGGCCCTTCCTGGTGTCGAACTGGCCGCTGTCCCGCGCCTCCTGGTTGGGGAGAACCAGGTGTACCCGTCGAGCGCCTTTACTCCTTTGTTCCTGCGCGAGGACTGGGAGGAACTTGTCGCCTCCAGGCCGACCTTTGACGCGCGCGGCCTGGTGCCGTCAGCGCTCGCAGGAACTTCTGCAGCACCGAATCCGGTGGAGGTGTCCTCTGACGAGTCCTGTGGGGAGGAGGAAGTGGAGCTGGACTCGAAGAACACTCTGGAAGAGGTGGGGGAGACTTCCCCTCTGAGCAAGGCCGAGATCCTCCGCGCCCTGCCTGACGACGTCGAGGCCGACTCCCGCCAGGAGGAGAGGGAGCAGCCCCTCATCCCGACAAGGGGCAGGTCGGCGTTGGTTCCTCGAGATGGCGCCCCTGTCTTGACGCCTCCCGGGGCCGGCTCCGGCCCTTCGGATGCGCCGCTTTCTGCCGTCGGGGCCCTCACGCCCACTTCTCAGGCCCCGACGCTTTCAGGCTTCAAGCTCCCCAAGCGGAAGGTGGAATACATCGCGGTGGACCGGTAGGTGCCTTAAGCTTCGCCTTGTCCCCTGCTTGTACTTGTTATTTCCTGATGTTCTCCCTTGGTTGATCAGTCCGACGCCTTCAGCGAAGAAGAGGAAGGAGGATGCGGCGGCCGTGGCTTCCTCCGCAGAGAAAGGAGGCAGCAGCGCCCGCATCTCCCCAACCCGGTCGTCCTCGCGAGGCCAAGAGGAACATCGCCGGGAGGAGTCATCCCCCATGGCCCCGCTGGCTCCGGAAGTGCTGGCGTCTGCCGCGGTTGATGAGGTCCCAGCTGCTCCGGAACCCGTAATCTCCCAGGTCCTGGTGACGGTGTCGCCTCCTGCTGCTACTGTGCCTCCACTCCCAGGTTCTTCTGCCTCTGCTGCTGTCCTAGAGCGGGCTCTTTCGGAGATGACCCAGCTGCAGGCAGATCTCCTGAGTGCGGACCCGCATCTGGTGGCTGGGCGCCTGGAGCTGGCCTCTGGCTGGCTTCATTCTGACTTGGCAGTTCGCGCGACACTGAGCCAGGCCGCGGCGTCTTCCGAGAAGGAGAAACAAAGCGCTGCCAATGCTGCAGCCGATCGTGAGGCAGCACTGAAAGATGCCAAGGCCGCCCGCGACCGTTGCCAAGAGCTGGAGGACAAGCTGAAGAGCATGCGCGACAAGCATGCCGAAGAAACACGCTGCCGCCAGGTGAAGGAGGAGGAGATGAAGGCCCGGGAGGACGCCGTCAAGAACCGTGATGCTGAGCTGGCGGAGTTGGGGAAGACGCAGGCCGCCGAGCGCAACCGGTTGCAAGAGCTGGAGTGGAAGGTGAAGGCAAGGGAGGCCGATCTTGACGCCAAGGCGCGGGTCCTGGCCGAGGACCGCGTGGCCTTTGCCGACCTCGAGAAGAGATCTCGCAAGGCGCAGATGCTCTACGAGCACGGCCTGGAGAAGTCGCTGGCCACCGATGAGGACGGCCCTGCCCGACTACTTCCTCTCTTGGTGAAGGCGCTCGAGGAAGTCGTTGAAGGTGTTGGTCCCATGGCGGAGGCAGAAGATCGTGTCCTGTCTTCAGCTGCATTGGCTCGCGTCTTCAGCCATCTGCACCTCCACGACCCCAACGCTTGTCTTGACGAGCTGTTGGAGCCTGTGGCCGACGATCAATGCACAGCCGCCGCCGCAGCTGTACAAGGTCAAGTGGAAGCCTTGCTAAAGAAGTTCCGCGGCTTTGTCTCCGCTCCTCTGTCCGATGATGCCGCCGATCCTGCGGCTGGTGGTGGTGGTGAAGACGACGTCACCCACGGAGGAGCACCTTTTGCGGGCGATGGCGGTGTCCAAGGGTGACCTGCGGCTACTCTCCTATTTTGTTCCTGCAACATGCATCAGGCCTCGTGGAGGCGTTTAGACTTTCCATTTGATACTGTGAGGACAATATGTTTGTAATATTTGATTCGAGATTTTGCGATTTCCTTCCTATTTGCTTTGCGTTCTGCGTCGGCAGAGCCACTACAAAAAAATACACTTCCGTGATGATACATGTTTGTCACAGTAGGTCACGTTTTCTGTCATGCATGTACATCCATGACAAATTTATGACAGAATCAAGATAGTTATACCTGTGCTGTCGGAGAAGTGTTCCATGACATTGCCAAAATTATCATCACGGAAGTGTCCACTTCCATGACGATAAATCGCGCGTCACAGAAGTGCTTTCGTCAAGGGTGACCGACACGTGGCATCCACCATAACGGAATGCCGTTAAGCTATCGGGTCGGGTTTTGGATCCGATAACCCGTTAACAGCCCCGACCAATGGGGATTTTCCATGTGTAAAATCATCATTGGCTGGAGGAAACACGTGTCGGCTCATCGTTGGGACAGATGTCATCCACTCATTGGACGGAAGGTGCCTATGATACGTCGACACGTGGCACGACCCAACAGAGGCCCATTCCTGTGAAAAGGCCGGCCCGTTTGACTTGGTCAAAAGGTGGCGGCCCGGCCCATGGAAAGCCTGTTAATGGCCTGTTCGCATATAGCCCATTTACAGCCCGCTAACCCAAGGCCCGTTACGCCCTATCCGAATTAGGCCCAGTAGCGTCATCTGGGCCATCCAATATGATTCCAGCCCGTTTTCACTTCTGGCCCATGTATGGCCCATCACGTCTTTCGGCCCATATGAGGCCCTATGTATCTCTTGGCCTATTAACGGCCCGTGGTGAAACTGGCCCGTAATGAACAGTGTATCACTTTACACACATTAACGGCCCGTGGTGAAACTGGCCCGTAATGAACAGTGTATCACTTTATACCCATTAACGGCCCGTTATTCCGTTAGGCCGTTTCCAGCCCATGTTATCTTTCGGCCTTCTTAGAGCCCATTTATTCTTGGGCTCATTTCCAGCATTCGTTTACTTACGGCCCGTTACTGTCATTTTCTGCTTTTGGGCCAAATTCAGCCCGTGGTTACAGTCGGCCCGTTTGTGGTCCGTTAATACGTTGGGCAGTTTTCATAGCTTCATCAAATACGGCCTATTAACGATGGCCCGTTATGGTCGGCCCATGAACGGACAATTCCAACTCTAGCCCGTTTATGGCCATAATGCGGCCCGTTATTGGCCCATGTTTGGCCAATCGATCATACGGCCCGTATAAGGCCCATTGATGATACGGCCCGTAGAAGGCCCATTGTTTCTACGACCCGTAGAAGGCCCATTGTTTCTATGGCCCGTAGAAGGCCTACTGTGTCTACGGCCCGTAGAAGGCCCACTGTTTCTACGGCCCATAGGAGGCCTAGTGTCACTACAGTAAATATTAGCCCATGGTTATTGTGGCCTAGTTTTAAAAAATAGGTTATTGCAGCCACTAGCAAACCGCTGAAAAATAACTGCACTGACTACAAGCAAACAAATAAACAAGACAACAAGGAAATAAATAAGCAAGCAACTTATGCTAGGCTATCACGGCTATTACACATATTACATCCACTGGGCATCAAAGTTTGCCACCATTGCAAATATAGGGAACAAAGCAGCATATAAACGTCGCAGCAAAACAAGTCCAAAACTGAAACCACTTCAGAAGAGTTCAAGAAACAATATCCTGGGTACCCATAATGCTGGCAAGATGCTTAGCAAGCTTATTAACTTTCTCTTGTTTGGCGCTTAAATCCTCGAGCGCTTGCTGTTGCACAAGAAAGTACGCATCTGAATTCTGCAGCGACTTCGTCAGTCCTTCGGCTTCTTGCCGCAGCACAGCTGACTGATGCCTTTCAGCTTGTAGCTGAGACTGAAGAAGCCGAAGTGATTCAGGCAGCAAGTTCGAAGAGCTTGTGCCAGCGGTACTGGCCAGTAACTCGAACACTACATCAACGTAGGACTGTGGGGTTTTCTCACTGTCTACAAGATCGTTTTTATCACCTTTCTTGGAGACCAACAGGGTTGTCTCACTATCTTGAACCTTATCTGCATTACTTTCTCTACCATTGCATAGTGGGGTGCTCTTCTCCAATATTCTGTTTGCATACTATAAGAGAAACAAGCAGACACATCACAGGTTTAGCTTGTAGTATACGAAACTCATTTTGGTAAACCGGTTCAGTAGTAAGGTGGACAGGATAACAGCATGAAACAAACATATATCTATGTACTATGGTCACTGTATTGTCCATATCATTCTAGTTTATGTTCCCTAATCAAGATAGAGACACAGTTCAACTCATATATTTTTAAGACACAGCAGCATAGACATAATATAAGTGTGAGAAACTACACAGCATTGGCAGCACTTGTAATGTGCGTCGCATGAGAACATAACTGTTTATACAACTTAAACTGAAATCAACATAGAGCAAGAAGTTAGAACAGCAATCCAGTTAAAGAAATAGGTTTAAAACATACCTGTTGCGCCATTGGAGTTTCAATTGGATCCTTCAAATTCGAAAGTAGTTGGTATGAGTAAATACAGTGATGCAACAGCAAAGGAGTATGGACCATAGCTACGGAATCTGACCTGAGAACAGTTGTTGTTCTGCTTTAAACGTGGAGTTTGGGTTAGCTGTGGTGGTCTTCGTGCTTTGGGCACTGCAGTAGCTTTACAAACTGCTCGTGTGGGGGTACTCTGTGGTGGACATGGTGCTTTGTCAACTATAAGTGGGTTACTATCCGCTGGGGTTGCGGTTAGATTGGTTTTAGATGGTTCTCTGCCCAACGGTGTAAGTGTGCAATCTGGAAGAGTCTCGATTATGTGTGGTGGGGCTAGTTTGTGGGCCAGTACAACCATGGTTCTATCTGCATCGACGGGTAGCACTGTCTTTTGTGAAGAACGGGTTTTTGCTCCCTTAGATACTTCCATCACCCCCTCCAATTCAAATGGCTGATAAACAAGAAAAGAAATTGAACGTACGGACATTCTATGATAGACAGATGTGGTAATTCACATATATGTTGTCTAACCAAACAGGACAGCATGACACAATTTCACATATATGATGCCTAACTAAACAGGATAGCATGACGCAGTTTTAGATATATGATGGATAACTTAACAGGAGATAATGGCATAATTCAACATATGATAAGTACCTAAACAGGATGACATGACAAAACTATATGATGTCTTTCTAAAATAGGTTGGGATGAAATAATTCACATACATGTTGTCTAAGTATACAGGATGGCATGATATAATCGACATAATTGATTCATATACTAAGCAGCTGGCACTCGCATGTATGATCTCTAAACTAAGAAGATAGAATTCAATATTGTGCATATGCTGTCTAAACTAAGCAATGCAAGACACCATATGCATCATATGAGAAATATAAACATTACAACTTAGAGCATACACCTTAGGTGGGATATAGGACTGGTCATCTGTCTCTGAATCCTCCTCTGAGGAGCTCCCTGTAACCATCGAGATATATGCTTCAACAGGTACCATTGCCTGCTCTGAAGACCTTGTTTTCAGTCCAGATTTTTCAGAACCGACTCAAATGGCTGATACACATGAAGAGTAGTTCAATATACACAGATTGTCGACAAATGGAATACGTAATGAAAAAAAAGATGGCATGAGATAATTCACATATATGATGCCTGGCTCCATGGCGGTGTATAATTCACATATATGATAACTGGCTGAAAAACATGGCATTGCATAATTCACATATCTGATATAGAAAGAAAACAGGAGGCATTCACACAAAGCATGTCTAATCTAAGCAGATGGCATGGCAATGAAAGACACCATATGCATGATATGAGCAATATAACCCAGCCAAGTTAGAGCATGCACCTCGGGGGGGAATACGACTGGTCATCTCTCTCTGGATCCTCATCTGAGGAGCTATCTGTAACCAGCAAGAAATCTGCATCGACAGGTAGCACCGACTGCTCAGAAGACCTTGTTTTCACTCCAGATTTTCCCATGACCGACTCAAATGGCGGATGCACAGGAAGAGTAGATGAATGTATAAACATTGTTGACAAATGGAATACATTATGGAAAAAATATGGCACAATACAATTCACATATACGATGACTGGCTAAACAGGATGGCATTGCATGATTCACGTATATGATGCCTGGCTAAAGAAGATGGCATTGCATAATTCCCATATACTCCCTCCGTTCCTAAATATTTGTCTTTTTAGAGATTTCAAATGGACTACCACATACGGATGTATATATACATATTTTAGAGTGTAGATTCACTCATTTTGTTCTGTATGTAGTCACTTGTTGAAATCTCTAAAAAGACAAATATTTAGGAATGGTGGGAGTATGATATAGAAACCAAACAGGTGGCATTCACACAAAGCAAATCTAAACTAAGCTGATGACATATAAGATGTATAATGTAAGCAATGCAAGGCGTCATATGCATGATATGACCAACATCAGCATGCCAGGTTAGAGCAAACACCTCAGGTGGTAAACAGGCGTGGTCGGCTCCTTCTGAATCTCCATATGAACAGTTATCTTCCTCTGGAATACAATCTGGAAATGCAGGAGGGGGGCCACTTCACCCACCATGGAGCGGCGTCTGCATGACATTATATTCGCATGCAACTGTCTTCTCTTTTTCTCTACATGTTCAGTACGATTGTGTACAATATCTGACATGCATAATAAAAAAATAGTTAGATTTTGTAAGGCCTAAGGGGTGCATGCAAAAATCAAGATTGATGGTAGCAAACGAGTGGATGGGTCTAAAACTAATGATAGCAGGTAGCTTATAGCTTCAGTTTAAAAAGATAGACAATGGATCATCTATTGTTTGTTGCCCATCCAACATGAACCACATAGAAGACCCCAGATGAACCACATAGTAGACAGATACTATTTGTTGCTGGCTCGATATGAGACCCATGGGCAATTCAAAACTCAAGATTGAACGATAAAGTAGCAGGTAATAATAACCGATGTATAACGTAAGCAAACACGAAAGACTGCGACCTCTCTTCTAGAACTGTGTAGTCCTCAGGTTCATCTGCTCAGTCGATGATGGTAATGCAGTTGGCGTGGCTGCCGGCAATGGGGAAGATGATCTGAGGCGGCGAAAGGAAGTCTGCAGGGGGGATCTCTGCTGCAGTGAATGCTTCTGTCGATGGTGCACCTCAGGTGGGGTGGATGACGGCACGGCAGGAGCAGGACATAACACACATAATTTTCTTTGACGCCTATCTGAAAATGAAGTAAATCTGTAAGGGCTCCTTAGAATTGGAGGATTCTATAAACGCAGGGACAGGAAAAACAAAGGAATAGGATAGGAATGCACGTGCAAAACAGAGCATTTGGAAACATAGGATTTCAGTCAACATGGGTGCTTGGCTCACATGAATTGGAAGAACAGAGGAATGGAGAAACAAACTGATGCGATGAGTGTACAACCTCTTTGGCATAGCCTTGTGGACCTTAGCATCATTGGGTTGGACGTGGCGGAGGTGATGATGCTGGTGTGACTGTCGGAGGCAGGGAAGAAGATCCGAGGCCTCTGGAAACGGCGCCGAGGGTAATGCTCCGCTGTGATGGACGGTTCCGTCGTTGGAGCAGCTCCGCTAAGGTGTATGGCGACGAGGCTGAAGCATGACAAGACAGACAACGTTAATCTGAAGTGGGAAACTAATATCATCTGCAATAGATGATGTAAAATACATCACCAAAAAGTGCTAGATGTAAAACGCATCAGCCGCGCCACGGCCGCTCCGACAGATGCTGTAAGTACTGTTCACTCTGAACTTAACTGAAGAAAATGAACTTCACAGTCGAAACTGAATTTTACTGTCGAAACTGATTGAACTAGTAACAGAGCATTGCAACAGATGTTTAGGGCGTTCGAGCACTAGTAGCAGAAAAGCAGTGATCTAAATCAGCAGACGCTCGAGCAGGGAACGCACTAGCAGAGAGCAAGTCGTGCAGTAGCACCGCGAGCGAGTGCTAAAGCAGCAACTCCTGTAGCTGCCGGAGGTCGTGCAGCAGCAGCAGCAGCGCAAGCGAGAGCAAGAGCAGAGCAGCAGCACGAACGAAAGTAGGAGCAGTGTAGCAGCGCGACCGACAGCAAGAACAGAGCCGTAGCGCGAGCGAGAGCCGGAGCAGCTGCAGCTAGTGCCGTTGTGGAAGTCGCGGCCGAGGAAGCAACAACATGGGCGAGAGACGCCGTGGATGATGTGGCCGGCGACGGCACCGTCGATGGAGACATGCCATGTATGCTCGGTATCGAGCACTGGCAGCCCTGTGAGATCGAATAAAAGATAAAATGCAGTGGTGAGTGCAGAACCTCCTTGGTGGCGCCGAGTTGGCCTCCGCTTCATCGGAGGAATTGGTGAGGGTGCTACGGTTCCGGTGGGGCTTGTCAAGACGGCGCTGTGGGGATTGAGGTGGCGCGATAGACGAGGCGAACGTCGGGGAAGCTCCTTGGAGGTGGAGGACGGGGCGGCTGATCCAGCGGGACGACGAGATCGACAACGGATCCTCATCCGGTGCGGTGGATGAGGGACGGCGAGCTGTTGCGGTGGACGACGTAGTTGGGGAAGAGTCTCCGGCTGGGCGGCGGTCGGGAGGCCGACGGAGGAGCGTGGGGTTTCGCGGGTTTTGGTGGCCTTGGTGTACGAATGGGGGGCGAAGGGGGAGGGGGAGCTTAGGGACGCGCTTGTCCAAAATGTAGGGTAAGTTACCAGCGTACCCCCACCGGTTTTGACACCGCGACGTGGAGCTTCATTTGCGGCTGACGGGTAGAAGGGGGATTTCGCGTGTCTGGGCTGCGGGAGCGATTTCAGATGAGGAGGGAGTTCTCGCGCGCGTCCAAATTTCGGGATAACAAGGCGCGGCGTGGGTTGAAGAAGTGGGAGTTTCAAAGCAGGTGAGACAAAAGATACTCGAGCTTGAAAATTTTGGGATAACAAGGTGCGGATTCCTTGTTCGGCAGAGCAAACTTAATGTGTAAAAAAACAATTCATACAAGACGCAAGAGAGTCATGTCCCCTTTTACTATATTGCTATAGATGCCATTGAAAAAACTACAAGAAAAATGTAAAAAAAATCGGGAGAACAAGATTACCCTACAAAGTACCAAATCGATTCGCACTTCCCTCAACAACAACAAAAAACAAATCAATTCCCACCAAAGAAAGAGTAATGTCCCTTTTTATATCATTACAGATGCCATGATCTCGAATTTCAATTTTTGAATCCACGTTATGTTGAATTCGAATATATCGTTAGGTGACCTTGTGGTTTATAATTGATGTAATCGTACATTTTGATCTTCCATCATATATGAACATTTTACTCCACCATGTGAACATATGTATTGTCGTCTACCATATGGACTAAATTTGAATCAATTTTCCTTATTTGAATACGATTGTTGTCAAGTTATACAATAATTTAAATATTATCTTGATAACAAAAAACATACATATAGCAGTAATCATATTTCACTATGAACTACATGTACCATACGCTCTCCAATTGAAATATTTGTATCCATTTTATGTTGAATTCAAATCATAGTACATTATTGGTCTAGGTAGTGAGATGTTTGGGATAATCAAAACCCTGTTTTCATACGTATAATTATTGGCTGAATTCGGACAAGTTTTGGTATAAGCCTCTTGCAAAACCAGAGATTCTCTCAACAAGCCTCGTGCTTCCAAGAGGGAACGTGTCACCTTTGTGTGCAAAACGATATACGCTGCCTCCCCCCTGATTTTATTTACAGAGGCAACATAGAACTATATGAGTGCCCTGTTAAATTTTGGAATTATTTCGGGTTCATTTGGCCTTTTTATACATTAATTGAGTTTCTGGACTTTTAATGTGCATAATATAAATATGAATTGCATGCACATGCTCCGGTGCACCAAAGTGGGTTGAAAAATCACATGTGTGTCCTTGGTTGAATTTCTAGGTCCCATGGAAGAAATGAGAATGAAATTCAAACATCTGGGCGTCATGACTCGGCCGAGAACATCGAGAAACTTTGATTTTAAATTCACGTAAATCCAAAACTTGCCTGGAAATCATGAAACTTGGCATGGTGTCATGTCATGGCACTAACATGTTGTGGTAAAAAATTGGGCCGATTTGGAAGCTCGTGGTTCTAAGAGGGAACGTGCCACCTTTGAGTGTGAAACGATATACGCTGCCCTCCCTTGAGTTTCTTAACAAAGGCAACATAGAACTACATTAGTGCCCTGTTAAATTTTGGAATTATTCAGGGTTCGTTTGTCGTTTTTATACATTAATTGAGTTTCTGGTCATTTAATGTGCATAAGTCAAATTTGAACTACAAGCACATGCTCTCGTGCACCAAAGTTGGTTGAAAATTCACATTTGTGTCCTCGGGTGAATTTCTAGGTCCCATGCAAGAAATGAGAATAAAATTAAAACATCTGGGCATCGTGGCTCGGCCGAGAACATTGAGAAACTTGGTTTTAAAATTCTTGTAAATCCAAAACACGTCTGAAAATCACGAAACTTTGCATGGATGTCATGTCATGGTACTACCATGTTGTGGTAAAATATTGGCCGAACAGGAACAGATTTTGGTATAAGCTTCTTGCAAACCGAAGCTTCTCTCAAGAAGGCTCGTGGTTCTGAGAGGGAACTTGCCACCTTTGAGTGCGAAACGATATACGTTGTCCCCCTTGAGTTTATTTACAAAGGTAACATAGAACTACATGAGTGCCCTGTTAAAATTTGGAATTATTCCGGCTTCGTTTGGCCTTATTTACACATTAATTGAGTTTTTGGTCATTTAATGTGCATAATTCAAATTTGAACTACAAGCACATGCTCCCGTGCACCAAAGTTGGTTGAAAAATCACATTTGTGTCCTCTGGTGAATTTCTACTCCCTCCTTCCATCTATATAGGTCCTAATGCGTTTTTCGAGGCTAACTTTGGCCAAACGTTAGAGCAATAATATATGACATGAGACTTACACAAAGCATACCTTCAAATTTGTATGTCAAAGGAGCTTCCAATAATATAATTTTCATAGTATACATCTCATGTGCTATTAATCTTGTCAATAGTCAAAGGTTGTCTTGAAAAACACATTAGGCCCTATATAGATGGAAGGAGGGAGTAGGTCCCATGCAAAGAATGAGAATAAAATTCAAACATCTGGGCATCGTGGCTCGGTCGAGAACATTGAGAAACTTGGTTTTAAAATCATGAAACTTGGCATGGTGTCATGTCATGGTAGTACCATGCCGTGGTAAAAAAATTGGCCGAATAGGAACAAATTTTGGTATAAGCTTCTTGCAAATCGGAGCTTCTCTCAGGAAGGCTCGTGGTTCTGGGAGGGAACGTGTCACTTTTGTGTGCATAATTCAAATTTGAAATACAAGCACATGTTCCAGTGCACCAAAGTTGGTTGAAAAATCACATGTGTGTCTTCGGGTAAATTTCTAGGTTCCATGCAAGAAATGGGAATGAAATTCAAAATTCTGGGCGTCGTGGCTGGGTTGGAAACATTGAGAAACTTAGTTTTTTAATTCCTGTAAATCCAAAACACGCATGAAAATAATGAAACTTGGCTTGGTGCCATGACATGGCACCAACATGCTGTGTAAATTTGCAGTCCGATTTGCGAAGGCGCACACATTAACAATCAACAAAATCATTTTGGAACAAGTGCTGTCACGTTACAATCGGAAACACAAGTATTATTGAAACCGTGGGTGTTCTACTTACTAGTACCATTTACGTGCCGCCACGCGTCCCCATTTTTTATTAGCTAGGAGACGCCGTGCAGGGTAGCTATTTGAGTACGAGAAGCGTGCGATCAGACCCCTGCGCGTGCTTATCGGGAGGAGAGCCCTTTGACCTCCATCTGTCGTCCACCTCTCTCCCAAGGTCTCCATTAATGGCGCCCGAGCGTCTGTTTAATGGCGTGGCTATGTCTCACTCGACTAAGATTTAAGAGAGAAAAAAGAAAATCTGAAAGCACAGATCTTGATGTAAGATCCGGCGGACCTATATAGCATCTACTGCGACTTATAGCAAGACTGATGAATATATAAGGATGATTAATTTTTTTTGATCAAAGAAGGGCTTGCCCCTTCCGATTTTCATTACTGAAAACCACCACAATTCACAAGAAGTTCAGCACAACTCCAGCCTAACACGAAGGACTAAAAGCTACCAGATTGAAATCGCAACATCCCAAGAGGCCAACAAAGGCCAAACATCCGTGCTAGAACCCAACATATCACAAACGATGACACAATCCACATCCTAAACCGATTATTACATCAAAAGAAACCAGGAAACTAAAGGAAGCCCAGCAGCAACTAGAAGAACAGCAACGCCAGGGTCGCCACAGCAAGAGTTTTTTTCATTCCAGCCTCGCAACATTGATCTTCCATAGAAAGATAAGGACGATTAATTGTCTTACATAATTAGAAAGATAATTAAAAATCCACATGCGGCTACGCCCGAAATACACAAGAGCAAAAGAAGAAGGAAGACAAGGATCTGGCTCGCTGATCTCTACTTTCTTGATGCGTTGCTGCAGGCCGCGGGAACTAGTCTCCACGGCGAGCGGCGATGAGCTCTTTCGTGTCCTCAAGACGCTGCTTGAGAACATCCACGGATTCCTCCACCAGCCTTTGGCGCTCGTTGCGGAGCATGTCATTCTCGTCCATAAGTTTCTTGACAATGACGCCGGTCCTCTTCAACAAGGCACTGGTCTCCTCCTACTGGTCTACACTTCGGACGATCTTCTCCCTCAGCAGGTCGCGCTCGGCCCGGAGCCTCTCATTGCCCTCCCTTAGTTGCCGGATGACGCCGATAGCCTATTCAAACGAGGCTTTCATGTCGTCCTGCAACCTCGCCCAGCCGGAGATCTGATCCATATGGCTATGGACGATCGCATGCATGCGCCTGTAACAGTCGTCGCCTGCCCGCGAGAAATTTTCGCAGGCCGCCGCGGCGCGGCGGGACATCTCTGCTGCTTCCGCGGCGCGGCGGGACCAGTATGCTGCATCGACGGTGCGGCGGGACCTCCGTACTGCTTCAGCGGCGCGGCGGGACCTCTGTGCTGCTACTTCCGCGCGGCAGGACATGTCGGCTGCTCTCGCAGCGAGGCGGGACATCTCTCGTGCTTCTGCTTCCATGCTCACCTCTCCCTGGTGGCAATCTCTCGACCCAGAACTCACGCTGGCCATGGCAGACGCAAGGGAAGGATGCTGAATGACTTGTTTTTTTTTGTGGATGAGGAGTTGAGGAGGAATGTGCAGTCATCTTGGCATACTAGTATTTATAACCGAGTACTAATACGCTCCTAAGTGGGAAACCATTTAGGTTGCGATCAGTGTGAACAGGTTTGCAATTCAATATAGCTTGGTACTAATACGCTCCTAAGTGGGAAACCGTTTAGGTTGTGATCGGTGTGAACAGGTTTGCAATTAAATATAGCGTGGAGTAATTTGGAATGTGACGAGACGCAAGCTCAAAATTTATTTACGGTTCTAGTTTCGAAGTGCGGCAATATTCCCGGATGGAGTACTTCTTTTTCTACTCCCTCCTTTCCGGTTTTATAGGGCTTATCTCAAAATTTTAGTTTTTCCATTTTATAAGGCTCAATTTGGTTGTTCCCCATCACATGTTCAGATTCCAAGGTGCATTAAATCATTGCATGCAAGTATTAAGAGAAAATTGACCAATGCATGTACTTTATGCATGCATGCATTGCAATTAATGCATTGATAAACATAATTTTTTGAGAAAAAAAGAGCATTAATTAGGTGCTTTTGCAAACTACAAAAAATATTCCACCACTCACCATCTTGGTTGGTGAGATTTTTGAATTAAGCCCTATAAACCGGAAAGGAGGGAGTACTGCTGTCTACGTGCAATAACTGGCACCGTCGTATACATATCTTACGGTTAATGGGGCGTTCGATAGCAATAGCCGCGTGGCGAGCGCTCACACACGCATCTGTTTTTTCTCGAAAAGGAGGATGATGACCCCCGGCCTCTGCATCTGGGAGTCACACACGCATCTGTCGCTACGAATTGTAGTGTTCTCAACCATCCGATTGGCTCTATAATGGATGTACCTATATACTAAAACACGTCTAGATACATCTATATTTTGACAAATGGAAGGCATGTATTGTGGAACGGAGGGAGTGCTTGTCATCAAAATGGATAAAAAGGGACGTATCTAGAACTAAAATACGTCTACATACATCTCCTTTTATCCATTTTGATGACAAGTAGTACTTCTTACCCAAAGGAACTTTATATCCAACAGACACAAAATATCCGTTCGACTGTTGGAAATTACTGATCTAATGTCGAAGTAATTGCTGCATCGCCACCAAAACCCACCATTTCTTAAGCTAAAGTAGACCAAGGTAATCCCTATATTAGCATATTACTAAGATAAACAGAAGGCACTGTAGAAACATTTAGGACGTGAGCTTGTCAATCTGAATGTGGAGGGACACAAGCTTAGCCCCGCCAGCAGCTTGGGTGGAACTATCAAGAAGGTCAGCTCCTGCACGTCGACGTCGCCGGGATCCTTGCTGCTTGTCACCTCCATTTCCACCTTGACGGCGTCGGTCGTGCCTTTGGGCTCCCCCGGCGGGCCGTTCGCCCACAGCTTGGCCACGTAGTGCGGCAGTGGGGACGCCCCCGCTCTGATGCACACGACCGACATGGCGATAGGCGCGCCGATGTCGAGCACGCCGCCGACCAAGAAAACGGCGTGGCGGTCCTCCTCCGCGAACAGCAAGAGCCGTGGCTCCGACAGTGGCACTTGCAGCTGGAGCACCTTGCCGTACTGGATCCTGTGCACGAGCATGGGATGCGCGGTGCTGATGTGGTGGTAGAGCACCGGCGGCGGGCCTTCGTAGCCGCAGACGGGCACGGGGCATTTGCAGGGCGCGAGCGGACACACGCTCTGGTGATCGGCGAGCTTGTGGTAAGTGACATAGAGCCCACAGCCTTCGTGCGGGCACTCCACCCTCACCGACGAAAGGACAGAGTCCACCGCCGTGTTCCGCACGTCAAAGCCACCGCCGCGCTCGCACTTCTGGCACTGCCGTTGGTTCCCGGGGCGCTCGACGCGGTAGTCCGCGCAGGCCAGGTGCCCTCCCTTGCACTGCAGAAATCAATCGAACAGCACATCAATCAAGAAACCTGCACCTTGCTCAATCAGCCGAACGGACAAGGTGTATTCAAACCTCATACACTGGAGGCGTCAAGGGGCGGAGGCACAAGGGGCAGTGGAGCACGGTGAGGTCCATCGAGACCTTAGAGAGCTCCATCGTCAGGTCCTGTTCGGTCTGCATGATCTCGCCCTCCTCGTGCACAACCATCTCTCGACTTGGGCCGGGGTATTACAAAGCTTTAGCGTCACATATTTTATACTACTTCAAGGTGCATTAAATCAACACATGCAAGTATCAAAAAGAGAATCACGGCATGCATGCATGCGTTGTAATTAATGCATCAGTAAACGCAAATTATTGAAATATATCTTGTGCAGTGCTTTGATGTGTCGCGTCAACTCGTACATCAATGAGAAGTTTGATTATCCTCTCCCTCGCGGACTTAACTGCACCTGCCTTTGGCTGTATGACAGGTTGGCCACACACCTGTCGGGCCCACCTGTCATACACGCAAACGCAGGAGTGTCCCTCCCTCGCCCATGAGCGTGGTCGCTGGCAAGACTAGGAGAAGCTTTCGCTACACGCTCTCCCTCCCGCACGCGGTGGACATGCAGCAGTTCAGTTGGTGTCAGATGGCCAGAAGCGTACTGTAGTACTCCTCAAGTGCATTAGTACTCCATCATTGTTCGACTTCCCGAAGAGGCGAAGAGCCAAGCGCAGCCTGGACGCTCGTGTGGCAGTTTCATGTGTAGAGTAGTCTAGGATAGCGTGTACCGTTCCTGTAAGCTTAAAATCGTTGGGGTCGGCTCCATGCTATGTGGCCATCTCGAAGTTTTAAGAAAAATTAAGATAGTCTTCTGGCCCTACCTGACACCCTGGTGATTGTAGTTTGCACGCTCATCTGGTCAAGACAGGAATATATTTTTTAATTTGTTTTTTTCGAAAAGGGGGGACTCCCCGGCCTCTGCATCAGAACAATGCATAGGCCACATATATTTTAATTTGTGGTGGGTAAATGTTAGAGGTTGCAGAAAATATATTGTACACTGCGGGTCTTTCAGCCAAGTTTAGAGGCAAGCATGTGGGGCCAGTGCTATGATGTGTCGCGTCAACTCGTACAACGAGGAGAAGCTTGATTTTCCTACACGCCTTCTCCCTCACCCATGCGCGCGGTTGCTCGCAAACGAGGACAGGCTTTTGCTCAGTAGTACTTCTACAACAAGCTATTCGTCCTGCTCGCGGTGGACGGACATGCAGCAATGGATTCGACACTGTAGAAGCAGTAGTAGTAACATCATTGTTCGTCTTCTCGAAGAGGCGAAGAGCCAAGCGCAAACCGAACGTTACAGTTGCGAACATTGGAGCACGCATATAGCCAGGCTCTTGCATGAGACAAAATTGCTACGTGAGCCCACTATTGTACTAGTACGTACAACTACTTGCTAGTATAGCCCTGTAAACCAGAAAGGAGTATTTGCCCTTCTAGAGATTTCAACAAGTGACTAGACTACACCGAGATGGAGTACATATGGAGCAAAATGAGTGAATCTGCACCGTAAATAAATACATACTAGTTCTATCATTTTCCTCTCCGAGGTGCACAATATTGAGTATACTGACTAGTCTCTTTTTGACACGCATTTACGTTTTTTTACACAGTACAGACGCAAGCGCTCATATACGCGCGCATACACTCACCCTATGTACGCACACACGCATGGCACTATCATCTTGAAATTTACGAAGTCACCATAGGCACCTCGTCGTCGACGGGTCCATAGGTGCTTGAATGCCAAGGAGGGAGAGGGTAGCGGTTCCCGAGACGTTGAACGGTCAATGATGCATCCTCAATTACATGCAGAGGGAATTAATTGGAGAAGCAGAATAGAGCCAGCCCGATGTGAATGCAACACAGTTTGGACTCTCATATAATAAAGGCGCCTCACCACTCCAATCCATCTACTCCCAAGTCTCTGCGCAACACTGCTCACTCCAATCCAAGACCAAGTGACCAGAAGCCACAAGCACCTATGGAGGCGATGGACGCGAGCGGCAGTCGGCTGTGCCAAATCATCCAAGGTGCCGGCCTGCGGCACCGCACCGTGCAGCGTTTCTAGACAGTGCTGGCGACCGCAGGCATCGTAGCCCTCGCCGACCCCAGCTTCGCCTCTCGCATGGACGACATGATGGTCAACTCCAACTGCAAGTTCACCGCCGTCAAGAAGCGCGCGGATGACCTTGCCGTACTGCTCCAGCCCGCGCGCCCAGTCTCCTCATTGCCTGCCACCCTCATCGGCCTCCATGGTGACGAACTCTTTCAAGCCCTGGTGGCCCTGCAGGTGCCGGAGGTCGCGATGAAGAATGTGCACCTCGAG
Source organism: Aegilops tauschii subsp. strangulata (assembly GCF_002575655.3). Lineage (NCBI taxonomy): Eukaryota > Viridiplantae > Streptophyta > Magnoliopsida > Poales > Poaceae > Aegilops > Aegilops tauschii. The sequence continues at coordinate 93,708,726 of NC_053039.3, forward strand.
GCCGCGCTCGCCGCACAGCGCCTCGCCATGCAGGAAACCGTCGACCTGCACATCCACGTCTACGAGGAAATCATCTACATAGGCCACTAAAAGGCAAGCGAGGACAGAAAGACGTTGGCCTTCTTCCAGTGGCTAGAATCTTTGGACACCATTGTTCAGAAGCACGTCGACCTGGCCACGAAAGCCGTTGCTACTTAGGAGCCGTTCGGTGGGCCGACGCCCTTAATGTTTTATTAGTATAGTACTCCATCCGTTCCCAAATATAAGTCTTTCTAAAGATTCCAGCAAGTGCTACTACATACGAGGCAAAATGAGTGAATCTACACTCTAAACTATGTCTACATACATCTGTATGATGTATTCCATTTGAAATAGTATCTAAAAAGGCTTATATTTATGAACGGAGGGAGTATATGTCATTTTTATTCCAGTCGTAACGTTTTCACTGTGAGGTGGGGCCGCAGTTGAGCAAACCCAGCCCGCCCACCGGGCGTCGGCCGAGTTTAGAATTAGAAGAGAGAAATGAGGAGGAGAGCTAGCTGTAGCACGGACGCTGTTGTCAGATGGGACTCATGTTTATAGAATAGGAGTACTGAGCACTCGTGCCTCTTTTTTTTTGAGGGAAAAATTAGTCGTATGTCTAGTACCACTAGTTGGGTGCGTGCGACCTATAGCTGTCATCACTTTAGGTCTCCTTTTAGAACCGCGGCTACGCTTCACAGTACATATTATTTCACGCATTTATCCTCCTATATGTACTCTTAGGCTATTTCCACGTGCTCCCATTCGCCGACATGTGGGACATAGAGCATCTGGGTCGTAGTGCATGCACGACTCGGAGCATATGCCGGGGTACTTTACATATCAGACCTCACGAATTACATGCAAACCCCCCGCAGAAGAATGAATAAATGAATGAATTACTACATGAAACCGGATTATTTTCATGGAAACCGGAGCAAGCTCATTAAATTTTGGACATAACACGTTTATAAAAAATGACCGGACCGAAACCAGTCTAAGGGCCTCTTTGATTTTACCCGAAAAAAAGGGGGCCTCTTTGATTCACAGGATATTGAAAACGCAGGAATGGGGAAAGTATGATGGCGATGAACCGAGACGAGGAGAACTCTAACTCAGTTAGAGGTTAGAGTTAGATTCTAACCCTGAACTAACTCTAAACCAAAGAGGTGTATGGATGGCAGGGTTAGATTGACAATAAATGCTCTATCTCAATCATTTGACTACTTTGGACCCTATTTCCTACCGGATTTGGAGGGTGCTTGGATACGTTTTAGTTCCATGACTAAAAGTAGTGGGACTAAAACTTGCTAGCCTCACCCATGCTTGGATCCAAATACTGAAGAGACTAAAATCAAGTTAATGAGCATTTATTATCCTCCAAACCCTCCAATCCAGAACTCACCTGTGTTAAAGGAGAGGAGTTAAATGAGGAGAGAGAGGACTAATCCACATTTTAGTAGGGGTACCCCTGACTAAAAAAATTTAGTCCCAAGACTAGTTTTAGCCCTCATTAGTCAGGGGTGCTTGGAACTTTAGCCTCTTAAAGAGACTATTTTTAGTCAGACTAAAAAAAGTCCCTTGGATCCAAGCACCCTCTTGGTGTGGCCGGCTCTTCTGTGGCCTCCTCCCGCTCACAATTGACATAAACGAACCATCTATACAAATCAAGCAAGCAAAACATGATAATTTTTACTTTGTCCATACAAATGAGATATCCCACTTAAACATACAAGTCGTCAATCAAGCTTCACAAAATAAAAAAACACTTCATGAAACAAAGAATGAGCTAACTCATCATGGAAGTCATTCACGATAGGGAGGGAGCCCGGAGCCGCTCACGCACCGAGGGAGGAGCTCGCCATCGTCGCTCTCGAGGAAGGCTCTGTAGAGCCCAAGCCCCGGGAACCCCTCCATCGCTGGCCCTTGCGAGTTGAGGTCGACACCGGCATGGGTAGCAGGGCCGCTTGCCGCCGACTGGGAACTTAATCTTTGGGCCTCTAGAAATAATGCAAGCCTGTAACTAAAATACCTAGAAAGGTGAACTGAATCTTTGGGCCTCTAGAAATAATGCAAGCCTGAAACTGAAATACCTAGAAAGGTGAACTGAATCTTAGGGCCTCTAGAAATAATGCAAGCCTGAAATTGAAATACCTAGAAAGGTGACCTGAATCTTTGGGCCTCTACAAAGATTTATTACCTCCTCAAGCAGCATCAAACAATTCCATGCGTGCACCACAAATCTATACCAAGTTTGATCAGGATCTACTTTTCCAAATCAGAATTAGCGCTAGAGCAAGCAAGATCAATGATATGGCCGTGAGACAGAGAAGGAACGAACAAACTCACCCCTCTCGCGACCTCCCTGGTAGATGCGCCGCCGCCGCGCACGACAGAGGGAGAAAAACGACTGGTGAAGGGGGAGCAGGGCGACCTTCGAAGGCCGGAGGGAGAGGGCGGCCGGAGGAGAGACAGGGCGAGCGGCCCTATGGGGAACAGAGAGGAGTCGTGCGAGAGGGGGGCGATCAGGTGCGGGCAGGGGAGATTTTTTTAGTTCTCTTTTAGTGGGCCCGAGGATAACTAACCCAATTAGAACCTCTCCACCGGGCTAGTTTTTTTAGCTGGGTTAGAGCAAACTAGCTCAAACTAACCCCTCTTGCTTCGACAATTTGAGGCTATTTCAACCCAAACTAGCTCTAACTCAGGGATCCAAACAAAGAGGAGTGTTACTGTACATGCTACAGTGTGGACCGTAGCACATTGTTTTTTATGGCCATATCACCACATTGTTTTCTACTGCTAGTTCACTGGGCTACCGTGGTTCACACTGCTGGTTCACTGGGCTACCGTGGTTCGCACTCCTCCGACCTGAGTAGTACTCTAGTATAGTACTAGTATATACCGCATCATTCTTTGCTCCTTCTTACTACTCCGACATGTGGGAGAGCCAGCATCCGGGTCGACGTGTCATGCACCAGATTAGAGCGCGGAACGGAAGGGGGCATCACCCCGGTCGGAGCGCCAGTAATTCATGACTATAGTGAGTGGTCATATCACAAGTCTTTCCAGCAGTAACGCGCCGTCAAATCGCACAGCCCCTCACCCTACTCGCCTCTCTGTCAAACCGCCTACCCGAAAACTGTCGCGCGTACTGCCCGGGAAAAGCCCCGCCCTCAACTTTTTACTACGTGAAAACAGTTCGAGCTTGTTCGTTCTATATAAATACAGTACTTACTGTATGTTTATTCATCCGTGGGATTGTTCAATGAATGGAGGGGCGGGGAGCACAAGTGAACAATACTGTAGTACTACTAGTAGTAAGTAGGAGTCGTATAGTAGTCACCTTAAATAGAGAGTTTCTTTTCTTTAATGCCACGTACACAAATTGAAACGCTTGTTGTGGAGAGAAAAAAGATAATCACTCCACTATATATGGACGCAGGGGCCTGAGCACTTGCTTTACTAGGGTTGCTCTCTTCATTCTCTCATCCTCTCCAGATATAAACAAGACAGTGGTAGCGACATTTTCTCTCTGCTCATCGCTGGTCACAGATCCGGCCGGATCCCTTCGGCCGGTGTGTGTAGAGGAATAAAAGGTGCATCGTTCACGCGGTCATCGCCGCCGAGGGAGGAAACCCACAGCTGCCGAAGGGGCCCGATCCTCTGCCCGTGCCGTTCTCTCCGACACAGCGCCGGCTCGGGAGGTCCTCCGACCCTTCTTCCTCCCTGCCGTATTGTCCGCAGATCCGACCTGCCGCCGCCGACATCCCGGCGACCCTCAGGTATAAGTTCTTCGAAAGCGGCCTTGCTCTACTGCCCCAGCTCCCCACATGTCTGCATGTGCATATTTTTCTACTCCCATTAGCTCTTCCAAAGCCACCTAAATTTTTAGTATTATTAGAGGTAAAGCTACTTCATGCATTCGAATCTAGGGCTTTGTTCAAACAACGAAGAAAGGGGGGAAAGTTGTAGCATGAATCTAGGACTTGATTCAAAGAGGAAATAATATGGTGAAAGTAGTAGAGACCGGATACCCAACCGGTCTCTTGGTTGAAAAGGGAAATAATGGGAAAACGCAGTACAAACTAGATAAGGAACATATCTATTATTGGTTGAAAAAAGGATAGAAAGTGGCGGCTGGTGGACAAGTCAACAAAGTATGTCCAGGATTAGATTTGCTGCCATCACATAGTAAAAGGTCTCCAGGATTAGATTTGCTGCCCTCACATAGTAAAAGGTCTCAGGATTAGATTTGCTACCCTCACATAGTAAAAGGTCTCAGGATTAGATTTGCCGCCCTCGCATAGTAAAAGGTCTCCAGGATTAGATTTGCTGCCCTCACATAGTAAAAGGTCTCCAGGATTAGATTTGCTGCCCTCACATAGTAAAGGGTCTCCAGGATTAGATTTGCTGCCCTCACATAGTACAAGGTCTCCAGGATTAGGTTTGCTGCCCTCACATAGCATGAACAAACTCGGCATCACCACTTTATGCCTCCTTGTAGGTACATTGTGCTGATGTGTCCACTGTCGCATGTCCTTATACCAACCTTTTGCTGTTGTTAATGTAAGGGCGCATGTAAAATGAAGCGATCACACTGTTACCTTAGGGACATGTCTAACCAGTGTTATTGTTAATCTAATGCCTCCAGTGTTAAGATGCAATTAAACTGTGTTACAAATGGCACTCCTGCTGTTTTCCCCAGTATGATAAGTAAGTTGCTCCGTTACGCTGCTGAGTGTCCTGGTGTCCCCATAGTCACATGCCCTTAAACCAACTCTTTAGCTGCTGTTGATTTACTGTGTCTGGTAAACAAGCAATGCCACCATTAAAGTAATCCCATATTTGAGGAATCTCATTGTTGATCGTAATGCTTCCGGTAACATGAAGCATTGCTGACGTTTTAAAATTTCTACTGTCCTTGCGTGATTGCCATGAACATAATTAAGATGCTTCTTTTCATTTTGTATATGTTTCGTATATTCTTATTGACCAGCAACTGTTTACTTTCTATCTTTTTGTGCAGATAGGGATATCCATTTCACCTTGTTGCTATTGTGACCTTTTGGTGAACTGCACAAAACACTTTTTTGGAATGAGTGTCTTGTGCAGTTCAACTAAAATGTTACATGGGCAACATCTCTCAATTTTGTTGGAACTGCACAAAATGGTGATTGGAGTTTCCAAAATCTCCGTCAAATTCTGCCGGTAATCTTGTGCAACATTTTATTAGCCTTTGCAAGATGAGCCATAGCTGAATGATGCAATCTTTGCTTCATTTTAGGCGAACTGCAGAAAAAGTGGCATGAATTGAATCATCGGGTGGAGCTGCAGGTTGACTTCCACTAGTGCCACTATTATAGTAATCATGCTATTTATTATGTGCACTGTGCAAACAGGAATACTCACCTACACATGTTGTGACGGTCAAGAGCATTCACCAAGTTCTTCGATTGTATGACATGGCTAGCCAAGATGGATTTAATCCCGATATTCACTTTATCAAAAGGCTCTAATGGGTTGGTTCTGAATCTTGCAAGTTGGGAATCAGTGAGATGTGTAGGCATCTTTGTTATACTTATTATTTGAATCTTATTTGTTGGTTCTGAATCTTGCAAGCTGGGAATCAATGAGATGTGTAGGCATCTTTGTTGTACTTATTATTTGGATCTTATTTGTTGATTCTGAATCTTGCAAGCTGGGAATCAATGAGATGTGTAGGCATCTTTGTTGTACTTATTATTTGGATCTTATTTGTTGGTTCTGAATCTTGCAAGCTGGGAAACAAGGCATGATGATGCAGAGGACAACAACCATAACAAACAGTTCAAACTTGGTAGTATTATCTTTGTGAAAGTGCGACAAATGTGCTGATCGTGAGCATCCTGAGAATAATAATTCTAATTGTTGTGCATGTTGATCCTGTGGCACTGATAGAACGAGCGAATGCATTAATTGTTTTAAGTATAAATTTCTATTAAAGCTAATTAAATTTAAGTAAAGTGACCACTAACTCCTGTTATTACAGTACCAATACAGACCCACTCGTGAACCGACGTGTGGCCGAGGGTGCATCTTCTGCCGGGCGTGCAGCGGACGAGGGAGGGGTAGTAACTATTGTCGCATGTACACACTCAGCTTACTGTTGAATCCAGTTCCCCAAGAGCTAAAAAACGAATTGCTGCCGCCGCCTACACACTCGTTCACTCGAAGAGACTCCACTGGCGATCCGAGGGGTGAGCCTGCTGGATATGGACTTCAGCAAGGAGTTCCCCTTTGAGTTCGCCGTTCAGTCCTATGGCTGCACCAAGTTGAATGTGAAGTACACCAACGATACGGACTTGGTGAAGCTCTTCCTCGCCTCAGTCCTATGGCTGCACCAGGTTCTGGAGCATTCGCCCGTTTCAACGGCAGCGCCGACTGCACCTTTGCTACGGTGGAGAGAAGGAAGAACGCGACGATTCGGCCATCTGGTGCAACAAGCTTGTCGACATCCAGAAGCAATACAAGATTATCAGCAACGGGCAGGAGAAGGACTCCGTGGTTGACCTCGCTGAGACCATCATCGACCCCTGATACGCCAACATGAAAGAAGACGACCTAAACACGTGGGAGGTACCTCTGAATCTAGCCTACATAACCTACGCGGCCAAGGACGCATACGCATGCTATGACATGTACAGGCAGATCTTGGACATGAGGGCGTGTGTGCTTCCCGTAACCGACGAGTACACGGACAGCCGCAGCGTCATGATCAAGCATGCCAGGAAGGTCTAGATGTTGTACTTTATCTGTTTATAAGCAACTTTATCATCTGAGTGTTTCATTCATTAGCCTATGTGTCATAATTATCTGTTTTGTCCGAAATATTTGTTTTAAGAACCCATTAACCTGATTGCTTTTTTAGTGGCTATTTGCTTATGTATGTAAACTAGTTCACTTGTCCGTAAAAAAAACTAGTTCACTCGGCTGCCGTGCTTTGAATCTCCTTCCTCCCAACATATTCCCCTCCTCAGGTGGACCCAGCAGGTCTCTGAATTTTCTCCCACTTTCTTTTTCGATGTAAACTGAGTTTTCTCCCAGTACTTTCCCCTAGAACCAACTCAACTGTCCCACGTCTAGCCTAAAAAATAATAATACCCCACGTACTATTAACTCATCAAATTAAAATGATATTTTATTTCGTAAGTTGAAAGTTCTTACAAAATAATAATAATAATTGTTTATATATAACTTGGCAAGTTAACTCCTAGTGATTGCGTACATAAGCTTGCAAAGATTTTACTGACGTGCAATCATGTGTTTATGTTTTTATAACATTTCTCCGTCTAGCCCAACATGATATTTTCACCAGCCCAGCAAGTCCGCGGATTTCGAGAAAAATGCAAATGGCATTTAAACGGGCTGCATAGATGCTACATCATTGTTTCACCCAGCCCACCAAATGGACTAAAAAACAAATGGACTGGCTGACGTGTGGGCCAGTAGGTCGAAGCCTAAGAAGGCGTTGGATTTACATCCAACGGTCGGCATTCTTCTTCAATCTCTCGTCTTCTTCCCCCAGCGCTGCCGGAACCACCTGCTCCAGCCTTCGGCGTCCAGCGGCGTTGTTTTGCGCTCCTCAGCGAAACGCTACCCCGACGACGGCCAGGCCATCCCTCCACTCCGCACCTCCTGTTATCCTCTGCTGAGTGTAGGCCCACCCCGCACCCGAACCAGTCAAGTTTCCCACTCCTCTCCGTCTGCGACTCAACTGCCGCGTCTTCCCCATCTCCGGGTCATTCCAGTCTGGAGCCTCGCCGCCGTCCACCGCCTAGGTGCGCTCGGCGCGGTGTGGTCAACATACGAGAGTCGTCGGAAGAGGACTGTACGTGGAGAGCCTGACGGCTGGGACCCACGAGGTCCATGGTTGCATGCAAGGAAAGTTCCTCCTTATTACGCATTGTACGTGCACTGTACGTGGGAAGGGCTTCTGTATTTCGCGAAAAAACGCCCCCCCCTCGCTGACAGGTCGGACCCACCAGCTATATCTTCGCACGCAAGGAAGTGCCTCCTTATTACGCACCAAAAAATGAATACCCCCTGCTAGCTGGGACCCACCATAGTGGGTGGCTGACTTGTGGGCCTACTAAGTTGACGAGGACGAAGGGCTTTGTCAACTTAGTCAATATGAACGATTCTAGCTCCAGTGACCATACGATGTCCATCCAACGGCCATAGTGCTTCTTCAACCTCTGGTCTTCTTGCTCCAGCCGCCCAAAGCAGCGCCGGTCGTTCTGCGTGCTCCTGCCTCTCGTAGCTGGTTGTGATGCCGCGGAGGCCTCACCGCCCCCTACTACTCCCACCGCTGACCAGGCCCTGTGGCGATGGCAGCCTCATACCGCAGCCGAACCAGTGAACCCTCGTACTCCTCTCCGCGCGGGCTTCCACTGCCGCGTCTTTCCCGACTCCGTGTCGTCCCCTTCCTAGGCCTCGCCGTCATCCACCGCCGTGGTGCTCTCCGCACGGCGTGGTCAAGGAACGACTTCCATCGGAAGAGTACTGTACGTGGAGAGGCTGACAGCTGGGTCCATGGTCACAGCCCATTTTTTTGTGATTTGCCAAGTAAGTCGCTTTGTCAGGCCTGTTGGGCTGCAAATCTTTCAAGACGAGGAGAGCTTTCATTCGGCTGGCCGAGAAAATGGCCCATCTGTAAGAGAAATGGCCTGTACATTTTTAAAACACATCAAACCGGCAATTAGTTTCAAATATCTTTTTTTCATTTCGAGATTTTAAATTACATTAATTTTTATGCGTGGAGAATTTGTTGGATTTTATATTGATATACATTTATTTTTAAAATCAGTTTGAATGTGAGTCGAAATTTCGGGATTAAAAACAGTTCGGACGCACCGAAATATGCAAAATTTCGTATAATTTTTTAACCGTGGCCACAATATGGGTTGTAATGCTAACAAAAGGAATATGTGCTCCAAAAAAAACCTTAATAATTAGAAAATGGGCTGTAAATTATTAGAAATAATGGCAGATGGGCTGTATGCTATTTTCCACAGATTTGAGGCTTTCCTAAAAAAAAGGTTGAGGTACAAGCAGTGACTGTTGGATGGCCATCCAACGACCGTCGTGCTTCTTCAATCTCTGCTCTTCCTGCTCCAGCCGCTCAAACAAACGCCGGCGGGACTGCCTGCTCCCTCCTCCCCGTGGCCGGCTCTGTTGCCGCGCAGGCCTCACCGCCCCACCGTACTCCCATCGTTGGCCTAGCCATCCCTCTACTCACCCACACCTGCTGTTATTCTCCGGCGACGGCAGACGAACCAGTAAACCCTCGTACAGTCATACTCCCCTCCGCGTGGGAAACAACTGCCGAGTCTTCCTTGCCTCTGTGTCGTTCCCTTCCTAGGCCTCGCCGTCGTCCACCGCCCTGGTGCTCTCGGCGCGGCCTGCTCAACGTGGTCAACGACCGACATGCATCTGAAGTGGACTGTACGTGGAGAGGCCGACAGCTGGGTCCACGGCCGCACGCAAGGAAATGCCTCCTTATTACGCGCAAAATAATGATTCCTCCACCTGACATCAGGGACCCACCGAAAGGGCCTCTGTATTTCGCGAAAAAAACGTTACCGCCGCTGACAGCTCGGACCCATCAGCTATATCTTCGCACACAAGGAAGTGCCTCCTTATTACGCACAAAAAAAATGAATACTCCCCCTGTTAGCTGGGACCCAGTATAGTGGCAGGCTGACTTGTGGGCCTACTAAGTTGACGGGGACGGAGGGCTTTGTCAACTTAGTCAATATGCACGATTCTAGCTCCAGTGACCGTACGATGTCCGTCCAACGGCCGTAGTGCTTCTTCAACATCTGGTCTTCTTGCTCAGCCGCCCAAACCAGCACCGGTCGTGCCTCGTGCTCCCGCCTCCCGTGGCCGGCTGTGATGCGGCGGAGGCCTCACCGCCCCCTACTACTCCCACCGCTGGCCAGGCCATCCTTCTACTCACCCACACCCCCTGTTATTCTGCGGCGATGGCAGCCTCACACCGCAGCGAACCAGTGAACCCTCGTACTCCTCTACACGTGGGCATCCGCTGCCGCGTCTTCCCCGGCTCCGCGTCGTCCCCTTCCTAGGCCTCACCGTCGTCCACCGCCCTGGTGCTCTCGGCGCGGCGTGGTCAACGTGGTCAAGGAACGGCTTCCATCGGACGTGGACAGTACGTGGAGAGGCTGACAGCTTGGGTCCACGGCCGCAGCAAGGAATTGCCTCCATATTACGTGCAAAAGAATTATTCCTCCATCTGACAGCTGGGACCCACCGGACGGGCCACCATATTTCGTGAAAAAAAACGTTTGCCCCTGACTGCTGGGACCCACCAGCTACATCTTCGCAGGCAAGGAAGTGCCTGACAGTCGGGACCCACCTGGTCGAAGCGTACGTCATGTTGTCATTCTGGTCGCGAACGTGTACGTACATATATACTGGTGGATGTAGAGGCGCGCATGTGTCGTAGTAGAGGCGCGTACGTGTCGTAGTAGAGGCGCGCACGTAGCATGTACACATATGTACAGCGGCCAGGGTGCAAGAAAGAAAATACGGCCACATATGTGTACATACGGGCGGGGTCTCGAACGCCTACTCGCGCATACGTACGGCCAGGGCTCGTGTACATGGCTAGGTCGAAACGGAGAAACAACATCGTCGTCGTGTTCATGGGGAGGCAACGGAATGCGTCGTGTTCATCGGGAGGCAACGGAACGCGTGGGAGCCAACCGGCTGGGTCGGCACGGAATGCGTGGTCGTGTTCATCGGGAGGGCTTGGACGGAACAGGCGATGGAAACGAGGCCTGGCGTACCGCACAACGGAGGAAACGGACCTCCTACGTTCGGAACGGGGTCCTGTTGATCGGGAGGGGTGTGGCGTACCACAAAACGGAGGAAACCGACCTCCTACGGTCGAAACTGGGGTCCTGTTGATCGGGAGGGGTGTGGCGTACCGCAAAACGGACGAAACGGACCTCCTACGGTCGAAACGGGGGTCCTATTGATCGGGAGGGGTGTGGCGTACTGCAAAACGGACGAAACGGACCTCCTACGGTCGAAACGGGGGTCCTGTTCATCGGGAGGGGTGTGGTGTACCGCAAAACGGGACTCCACGGGATACTGTTCATCTCCACCGTCGACCTCCTCCAGCCTCCACGGGCTCCTGTTCAGCCAGCCTCCACCGCGCGCTACTCCACCGGCTATTGTTCAACCACCCCTCCATGGGCACCCCTCCACCGTCTACTGTTCATCCAGCCCTCCACACCATGGGGTCTTGTTCAACCACCCCTCCACGGGCACCCCTCCACCGTCTACTATTCATCCAGCCCTCCACCACACCACGGGGTCCTGTTCATCCAAAGGCAACGCCACCGCTCACTGTTCATCCAAACCCCCCCCCCCCGCAACGCTCACTGTTCATCCCAGAGGAATCATCGATCGGCTTCAGTTAGCAGCAGTAGCGAAGGAATCGCTCGATCGGGTTCAGTTAACAGCCATCGATCGATCGCTCGGGTTCAGTAACGCGTAGCCTGCAGTGCAATCGCTTGGGTTCAGTTTGAGCCCAACGCCTCGCTCGGGTTCAGTTAGAGCCAACGCCTCGCACACACGCGCGTACGTGTACGAGAGAAACGCGCATCGCTCGGCCCCCGACCTCCCACCGTAACCAGGAACTCCCCGAAATTTTCCTCGCCCTCGCTCCTACCACGGTTTTTTCCGTCATGGACGGCCCAAAGAATGTCATGCAGCTGCGTCTCTGGCCCGCCCAGGACGAAAAGCCCATTTTCTGTCATGATTTTTTGTCACAGAAGTAGGAGCCCACCACATCTATGATGATACCGGGTTTTGTCACAATTATCATCATAGAAGTGTCATATGTATGACATAAATTTTTTTCGTTCGGCCCAAAATGTCACGGATGTGTCTTTTTTTTGTAGTGTAAGTATTACGCCCGTCATTTGTGTTATTTCATTTGTCCGTCTGGCACCGGATTCGACCAGTCGACCCGGAGACTCGCCGCCTTGTACTATGTAATGCTTCCTGCAGCCGGACAAGTAATGTATTGGCACTCAAGCTTTCTCCTGCCAGTGGCCGCAGCTCGCAGAGCGACTGTCCGGCCAGCAGGAGTAAAAGCAGAAGGGGTGTCTGCATGAAAAATGGCTAAGGACCCAAAGCATGCACGTAGTCCAAGACGACTTCCCACTTCGCCGACCGGCTGCTGAGCAGCCGGCCGACCGGCTTCTACTTAACTTGCTAGAAAACTCTAAACCGGCTAAGTACTTGCCTTCCCAAAAGTGGCTAAGTACTTGACCCAGCCAGAGTCCGCAGAGCGGCTGTTTGGCTGGCAAGACGGCAACCAAGGGAAGGCGACAAAGGAAAAAGCCAAAAGAGAAGAAAGCAAGGAAAGATAGAACTCGACAAATATATTTACACATCAAAAGGCCCTTGGCCGACATTCAACACAAGTCTGAAATACACCCCGCGGGTGGAATTGTGCGAAATTAACAAAGTTTGTCGAGACTGATAGACAGGTAAAAGCAAAGATAAACTAGCGGCCTAGGGAGCAGCAGGCGGCTTCGGTGGGGCGGAGGAGTCGGTGGTGCCGGTTGGCGGAGCGGCCGGCTGGTCAGTCACCGCTTGGTCGCCTTCAGTAGCAGCCGGCTCACTCGGGCGTGGCTCGCTGCTGGAGGCGCGGTCGAGTTGAGGCTGGTCGTCCGCTCTGACTTCTGGCGCCTCCTCTTCGCCTTCCTCCCCCTCCTCGTCTTCTTCCTCGCCACTTGAGTCGATCACCTCGGCCGATTCCTCGCCGTCCTCCGGGTTCAGCCCGAACCATTCTGGTGGCGCCTCGGTGCCGTTCTCGGCCCGCTCCAAGACAAAGATGTTGGTGTTGGTGTACTCGGCAATTGCCGCCGCGCGCTTGACAAGGTCATCCTCCACTGCCACAGCTCCTCCTGGGCCTCCAGCCGAAACATGGTCAACTAGGCTAGATTTAGCCCAGGGTACCACGCCTTGACAAATTCCAAGGCCCGACGCGCTCCAGCTCGGGCCGAGGAGCCCTTCCAGGCCTCAAGACGGCCAGCCGCCACCTCCAGCCAGTCAGCAGTCTGGCTAGGAGTGCGCGGTGTCGGCATGTCTGGCCACAGGGCGGCGATCGCCTGGGCACCGACACGCTGAAGACGGCGCAACATCCGGTGAGCCGGCCGAAAATGGGCCTCGATGCTCAGGAGCTGCTCGCTAAGGGTCCGGGGGGCGTTGGCAGCAATCTGCACACCATCCGCCCTCCGTCCTTCACGATCAGCTTCGATGGCCTGATTGGCAGCGTCAGAATGACCGGGGAAGAAGTCTGCCAAAACAGAAAGCAAAAAGCCAAAGTGAAAGACGAGAGGCCGGCTCGGTCAGCAGCCGGCAGCTCAAAGAAGGAAAAAAAAGAGGGAAGCTCACCATCAACTATGTCGTCAATCTCGCCAAAGCCGGCAGTCAGCATCACCTCCTTGTCAGTCCAGGCGGAGCGTTCGGTCGCAAACTCAGCAAGGAGGCTGGTCTCCTTGTCCTCCGCCTCCTTCTGGACCTTCTTGAGAAGCTCCGCCTGCTTCGCTAGTTGCGTGACCAGCCGGTCACGCTCTTTGGCCAGCTTGCCGCACTCCACCTCCTTGGCACGCAGCATGGTGTTGGCTTCGCCCAGCTGCTGCTGCAGGGCGGAGTTGGCCTCTGCAGAAAATAGAGGAAGGAAAAGGCGTCAGTTGCCAACAGAGAAGAAGTACAGTCGCCAGGGAGATCCGGCTCGACTGCTCAGCAGTCGGCCCGAATCTCGGGGACTACAGCCCGCGGATGCACCAGAGCGCCCCCGCAGAGAAAGGAGTCATCGAAATCAGCAAAAAGAAGAACAGTTGCCGGGGAGATCCGGCCTGACTGCTCAGCAGTCGGCCCGAATCTCGGGGACTACAGCCCGCGGGTGCGCCACCGCGCCCCCGCAGAGAAAGAGGTCATTAATATCAACAAGAAAGAAGAGCAGTTGCCGGGGAGATCCGGCCCGACTGCTCAGCAGTCGGCCCAAATCTCGGGGACTACAGCCCGCGGGTGCGCCAACGCACCCCCGCGAAGAAAAAAAAGACTTACTCTGTCTTTCCGTAAGTCGGCGGTCCGTTGAGTCAGCTCCTGAACCTCTGAGTTGAAGACGGTCGCACAGAGGTTGTGATAGTCCTGCAATAAAGATATCAGACAATGTCAGTACTCGGAGCTTGCCAATTAAAGTTCTGAGCCGCCTGCTCAGCATTCGGCCCGGAACTCGGGGACTACACCTAGTGGGTGCGCTGGTGCGCCCCACGGAGAAGCATAAAGTCGAAAAAACAAGAAGTATACCCGGACGGCTGCTCGCGATTCCAAGAACGCGTTGTTGCAGCGCTTGAGAGCGTCGGCTTCGGCCTGAAGCTTGGCTTGGATGTCTAGGATCGCCGTGTTCAAGGGGCCCGTCCCGCCTCCCCGCACCCACCCAGTGGGCGCAGCGCTGGTCGCCTGGGCGTCCGGGATTGAAGAGTTCACGGCGGTGGTCTCCTGCGGGCGTGGCGCCGAAGCCGCTTCCGCAAGCCGGCGACGCGTTGGAGTACGGACCTCAGGAGTTGGGTCCGTCGCCATCTCGTCTCCGGCTGGTGGCGCCGGTGGATCAGCCGGCTGCTTGTCCCGCGCTTCCTCAGAGGGCGATGGCTGGGGCACGGTTGCTTCCGGCATGACGACATCGCCGCCATCCCTCTCCATGACCGGGTGCTCGTCGCCGGCTCCCCCAGTCGGCGCCATGAATTCTAGTGGCGGCGGCGCAAAGTTCAGGGGGGTGACGAATATCGCCGACTGACGGCGCGCGGCTTCCTCGGCCTGCTCCTTCACCGCGGCGGCTGCCTCGGCCTCCACCAGTTTCTTCATGGCGGCAGCTTCCGCCCTCTCTGCTTCCGCCTTCTCCAGGCGGGCGGCCTCCTGCTCCTCACGCGCCTCCCGCGCGTTTCACTCCGTCGCCTCCCGGAGGTCGGCGGCCGGATCGATTCGTCGGGTGGTGGTGGAGGTCTCCGCCGAACCAACGATGGAGGCGGCGGCCGACTTCTCAAGAGAAAGTGGGGCCCTAAGTCAAGAAGATAAAGTAAAGGAAACTCAGAAAGAATCAACAAGGAAAAAAGAGAGGCGCAAGAGAAGATACTCACGTCGACACCATAGGAGGCGCCTTTGGGAGCCTTTGGTACTTGGCCGCCTTCGCTGCGGCCGCCCTCCGCTTGGTCGCGGCGGTCGGATTCTTGGCCTTCTTCGGCATGCTGCCGAAGACGGCGCCTTTCTTGCGCTTCTGCGTGCCGCCTCGAGCAGTCGGCTCGGCGGAGGGGCCTGCGTCCGCCTTGCCCGCACCTCGTAAAGGGCGCGGCTCGTCTTCCTCGTTGTCGTCGTCCGGCCAGGTCTTGATGCTGCCTTCCTCGGAGCCAGCGGCTCCATAGACACCGCCTGTTGCGGTGTCCTCCAAGGCACTGTCCCCAAGTCAGGGTCGTCCATGTCGCTCTCGGCCCGGTCCAGTGCGTAGTCACCACCCGGCCCCACGACAGCAGCCGTCGCCGGAGACATGTATATCTGCATCCCAAAGTTTGACTACTCAAGACAACCAGACGGAATCAAGGTGAAGTATTAAGGAAAGGAGAGATTGAAAGACTTACGGCGGGTGGCGGGTCCACGCGGGAGTACGGCGGCTTGCCGAACTGCCAGGACTCCTCCAGCTTGAAGCCAGAGATCTCGTTCACCAAGTTGGCCACCTCGGCAGCCGGCATCTCCTTGGTGCTTTGCCGACATGGGTCGCGATGCCCACTCATCCGGCTGATCAGGTGAGGCCAGCCTTGGAGCGGGAGCACTCGGCGCATGACGAAGGCAACCAACAAGTCGGTCGCCTTGAGGCCCTCGTAGTTGGTCAGCTCCCGGAGTCGTTGGATGGCGGTGGTGCCGTCTACCGACACCGGCTTCGACTTGTAGCTCCAACTGGCCCGAGGCTCAGCCGGTGGGCCGGCTACATAAGCCGGCAGGTTGAGGAAGTCGATAGCCGGGTCGGCGTTCTCCACATAGAAGTAAGATTGCTGCCACATCTTGACCGACTGTGGCAGCTTGACGGTGGGGAAGGCGTTCTTTGGCGACGGCCGGCGAACCGCGATGAAGGCACCGCACTGGGTAGCCACCTCCCGGACGGAGGTGCCCAGTTTGGTGTAGAAGAATGCTCCCCACAGCCCGATGGTGGGGAGGATGCCGAGGTAGCCTTCGCACAGCGTGACGAAGGCGGCCAGGAGCATCATCGTGTTGGGCGTAAGGTGATGAGGCTGAAGGTGGTAGAAGTCGAGGAACGAGCGGAGGAAGCCGCTCGCCGGCAGGCCGAAGCCACGGATGAAGTGCGAGCGGAAGACGACCCACTCGCCCTCCCCCGGCGCCGGCGAGATTTCTCCCTCCGGTGGCACGCACGCCTTCACGTATCCCGCATCAGGGAGACGTCGCGTGTCGCGGAGGAAGGCGATGTGGTCCTCGTGGACGTTCGACCTGTCCCAGTCCCCTCCATGCTCGCGCGCCATGGAGAGTTCGACGAACGGAACGGCGCGGGGGGAGAGCTGAGATTGGGGCGGGCCAAGAGGGCTCGGGAAGGAAAAGGCTCGACGGAGACGAATGGCGGCAGCACTCCTGCGGAGCTCGGGGGCGCTGCGGCGAGAGGAAGAAGAAGGAGGGGAAATTGGGTGGAGGGGCGCGCGTGCTTTGCCGCTCCCTCTCCTCCCCCTACTTATAGCCTGCGGGCTATGAAGCCGAGGGGGCGGGCGTGGGATCGTGGGATTAACTGTGCCCACGACCCCACGTTCCCACCTTTACTGCGCGAGTTACTGTGCGCAGTAACTCCGCGGGGGAACTCCAACCGCCCGCCTTGGCCGCAGCAGATCCGCTCGCGTGCCGAGGCCCGATGGTGGCGGGTCCAGCCTGTAGTCGCGTCCCATCACGCGCGTGGGCTGGCAGGCGGGCCCGACTGGCTGGCGCCGCATGGCACGCCCTCGGCGGGCGGCGGGCTTAGAGGCTTAGCCTCCAATCCACCTAGTTCCCGCCGTCACATTCGAAATTTCAGATAAACCCGACTGGGCGTAGCCGACTCCCTCAGGCGGCTTGCCAGGAGTCGGACGAAGCCTCTACCCATAGCACCCGAAGGAGGAAACTGTTGAGGCTTCTCGGCCCCTCAGCCGCGGTGCCTCACCAGCTTCGGGGACTACTGTCGAAGTAATGGGCCACGGGTAGCCTAACCCGAGTCCTAGAACCTTTCAAAGCATCGGGGCCGGCTGCGCCCCTCAAGACGTCAAGATGAAGCGTCACCTTCTGGTGGCCGGCTGACGGAACGGCGGGCTGCCTGAAGACGGCCGTGCTCAGGAAGGCGGCACCAAGACGGGCCGACTCCTAGCAGGCGACCTCCAGAGAGGCCGGCTCCTAGCAGTCGGCCCACGGTGCCCTCAAAGTATGCGCCCCCATTAAGAAGACAAGACAGGGCAAGGCAACAATGAAGCCCATCCCTCCCGTATCAGGGACGGGCGTGGCCACAGTGCTCCGTATAGGCGGAGATCTCCGCCCGACGCGGCACTGTTGCCATTCTGCCCCTGACGTCACTGCCGACAGGCGGAGCCCTGCTCCCACGACGGCCTGTCGGTACGGCCTGTAGGCGGCGGGCCCTACCGGGCAGCAAGAGCCCGGAAGACGGCGGAGGCCAGACCAGTCGGACTCGAGGGAGGCCGGCTTCCAGCAGGCGGCCCGTTCCCCCCTCGGGGCCCGTGCACCATTAACCAGATAAGACATGGAGTGGCTACAGTGATCTCCCACCAGGCGGCGGGATTGTAGCCACGCTCCCCTGACCAAGCCTGTGTCATTAGCATCACAGCTACAGTATCAGCAGCCGACAAGACCCGCGAGCGGCGGGAGCGGCCTGTCGGCTCCGTAATAGACCAGTCAGCGGGGGCCACCAGGCGGCGGGCCCCAGCGGCCGGCGGAGAAGTCGGCGACCAGAGAGACTGACAGCTGGGTCCTACACCCGGCCGGATTACCATTGTACCCCTGGGGGTAGGCCTATATAAACCCCCAGGGCACCCATGCAAAGGGTTGGAACCTGTTAGAATTAGACCAGCACCTAGAGGAAGAGGAGAGCAAGCCTCGCCTTCTTCTACCTCTAGCATACAGCTCAAGGAGCATCATTATACACACTAGTGCCTTAGTGACCATGCGGATACCCGTAGAGCAGGACTAGGGGTGTTATCTCCTAGGAGAGCCCCGAACTTGGGTAAAGTGCGCCGGCGTTCGTGTCTACGCCTCATCCCGCTTCCAGGCACCGGCGACGTTCTACTCGCTCCCACCATGATAAGCCATCCATTGGCATATGTTGCACCCAACCCCCGACAACAGTCCCGAGGGAGTTTTGTTTGCAATTATTTTGATTTGATTTGCATAAAACATGGGACTGGGCATCCCGGTGATCAGCCATTTTCTCGTGAGTGAGGAGCGGAGTCCACTCCTCTTGAGAATAACCCGCCTAACATGGAAAATACGGACAGCCCTAGTTGATATATGAGCTATTCGAGCATACAAAACATAATTTCATTTGAAGGTTTAGAGTTTGGCACATACAAATTTACTTGGAACGGCAGGTAGATACCGCATATAGGAAGGTATGGTGGACTCAATGGAATAACTTTGGGGTTTAAGGAATTGCATGCACAAGCAGTATTTCTGCTTAGTACAAGTGAAGGCTAGCAAAAGACTGGGAAGCGACCAACTAGAGAGCGACAACAGTCATGAAATGCATTAAAATTAATAAACATTGAATGCAAGCATGAGTAGGATATAATCCACCATGAACATAAATATCGTGAAGGCTATGTTGATT